>NC_057813.1:95114413-95845134 GCF_018294505.1 Triticum aestivum | reverse complement strand
AACCATGTCTTACGGACGCATTTGTCTGAAATGTGAGGGGGAGTTACAGTTCTACCCTTGCCTATAGGCTTCTTGGCTTGGGTCTGTGTACTGAGGGTCGGGGATAGTAGAGTAACTTTGCTTCTCCCCAAATAGTGGGCGGGAGCGATTTTGGGCGAGGAGGACGTGTTTTGAACTATAGTGGGCGCGAGCGAGTTCGGGCGAGGAGAGCGTGTTTTGAAATAGTGGGCGCGAGCTATTTCGGGCGAGGAGAGCGTGTTTTGCCGACCATGGTTTATGAATTATTCGGTACATGTCATTTCGGCCGAGGAGAAGGTGCGCTTGGATGAAGTTACGAACCTACCCTCGATGTACAACGGGCCAATTGATGCGTGTCCCACATAGGACGGTAATTTCGCGTCTCCCATTTATTTGCTCGGGCGAATTCCACCGAGCAGAGAGGATGTTTAACGGTTCATTCAAATTTTGGGAGAACGAGCATCCACGTCTACCTTACCAAGTCGATTCGAATCAAATTTTTAAATATTAGCTTGCCACTTATTTTTTAGATGGAGAGATGATGCTCGGGAGTAATGTGTTTTTACATGCTCGTTGCTAGCGATTTACTATATGACAAATAGTTGACCCACTCAAAAATGCGAATCAAACCCAAAATGAAATATCTCGATTCAATGAACTAGCTCGTTCAGTAGGTCAAAATAGTGAACTAAATCCAAAATTGGACACCTCAATCGAGTAGCATGTTGTACAGTATTATAGTACTCCATGAACATGTTGCAAGTCAAATTAATGAACTTGTTTGATATACGCATATATCCATTCATGTGTGGATTGCAGACAACATGGTCTCCAATTTAAATATTTGAATGCAAGTTTATATCAGTCTTTGATGCATAAAACGCGACCTCCCCCTCTCCCGGACTCCTGTTCTCTCTCTCTCTCACACTCTCTCGCCGACAATCTTCAATTTTGTCGCACACATCCGACACAAAAACCTTGTTGGTCCCTCTCCCTTTCTCTCTCTCTCTCTGTGTGTGTGTGGGGGGGGGGGGCTTTCTACTCTGCATTCATATATACACCATCTATAGGTCCCTCTCGCACACTATGTATGATACTCTAGCTAGTCCAAGCTAGATATCTTGGGTGCACTCATCGTACACACACAAATTCCTTGGCTCTTTGCCCATAACTCTCTCACGCACCACTATGTCGTCTCGGAGCTCTTCCCCCCTCTCTCAAACTCTCCATCCACCTGGGTCACACATACACATGCATATCTCACTCGCACTCGATAGGCCCATCTAAAACTCTATCTATCTCCATCGTTCTCTCTCCATCTCACACGCACACACACACACACAGTCTCATGCCCAGCTAGCCAAGTATGATGGTCTCCCACTCAATTGTAGGCACACGCAGTCCCACCTATATGTATATGACTAGCTAATCTTAGTCTCCATCACAAACATGTGCATGGTCTATCTCGATTTCTCTCGGGGCATCTTTCTATCGCGCACGCACTCCCTCGATCTCCCACCCATATAGTCCCCTCACGATCTCGAGGGGATCTCTCTATCACAAACACACCCTCTCTCCCTCCCCTTGCGTCCATGCCATCCATGTGTCCCTCTCAACCTTTTTTCCTTGTTGGCCAGACCTCTATTGGACATGTGCTACAGGGGTGTCTCTCTCCGTTGCAAACAATCACACACTAGCTATCTTCGTGTATCTCCTCGCCTCGCTTTTCCATCTCCGATATGCATGCGTGATATGTTCACATAAGAAACGAAAACACACACACTCTCTCTAATTTATCGTTTGTTGTCACTTTCTCTTTCACACACATACTCTTTTTGCACACTTACTCATTCTCCTTCACATGCACTTGATCTGTCTCGACTGAGGCACTCACCTCCGTCCATAGTACATAGATTTATTGAAAAGTCAAACATCACAAAGTTTGACCATGTATGTGGAGAAAAAGAATTACATCTAGTACGACAAACATATACCATTAGATTCACCATGAGATGTAGTTTTGTATGATGTATCTTTGGTATTGTAGATATAAATAACATTTGTGTAAACCTGATCAAAGTTTCCAAAGTTTGACTTCTAAAAAATTTACATGCACTGCATTATTGAGCGGATGGAATATCTCTTTCCCCCTCTCGGCTATCTGACGCGCCACTCAGCCTTATCGGGGCTCCTCAATCTCTCTCAAACTTTATTGGTCAATTTGGTTCGTGACCTGACCCTCATGCCTTGATGGTCGGTACTGCGTGGTGTGGAAGTGAGATGTAAAATATTTCTGCCTGGCCAGGCTTGTGTGGTGCTGAAGCATTTGGTTCATACCTGGGCCAGGCAAAGCATCAACGTCCCATCAATCAATCCATGCATCAATTATTTAATGCTAATATCCATCCATGTTGCTGTTAGCCTCGTGGCCGCACGACCAGGCACGACCAAGCGTTCAAAATCGGTCCCTTGGGCCAGGCTACTTGTAGTGTGTGGAGTTCAGCCAGGCTAATTAAAGTGCAAGGGAACCCAGCCCAGGCGGGCTTTCTTTTTCACAGGGTACCAACCAAATGTCGGAGTAATGGGCCACGGGTAGGCTCACCCGAGCCCCAGAACTTTTCAAGACATCAGGGCAGACTGCGCCCCTCAAGTACCTACGGCGACTCCAAGACGAGCCGAGTCCCAGAAGGCGACTCCAAGACGAGCCGAGTCCCAGAAGGCGACTCCAAGACGAGCCGAGTCCCAGAAGGCGACTCCAAGACGAGTCAAGTCCCAGAAGGCGACTCCAAGACGAGCCGAGTCCCAGAAGGCGACTCCAAGATGAGCCGAGTCCTGGAGACGACTCCGAAGAAGCCGACTATGGGGAGTCGGCCCGCGACTCCCAAACCACCTGGTAATTAAAAACGAGCATGGCCACAGTGCGCCATACTCGGGGAGATCTCTGCCCGGCGCGGCACTGTTGCCATGCCAGCCCTGACATCAGCCCCCGGGGCGGGGCCCTGTACCCACGACGCCTTGTCTGTACGGCCCAGAGATGGCGGGGCCTACCAGTCAGCGACAGTATTGAAGACGGCGGGCGCGCCGAGAGTCGGACCCATTGGGAGTCGGCCCCCCGAAGCCGGCCGGCTCCTCCCACGGGCCCCACGCGCCATTAACCAGATGCGACGGGGGAATGGCAACAGTGATCGCCCGTCAGGCGGCGGCACTGTCGCCACGACCCCATGACTGAGCCCGCGTCATTAGAAGCACGGCTACAGTAATCCGCAGCCTGCAAGACCCGCCCGCGGCAGACACGGGCCGACGCCCTCGTACCAGGCCAGTCGGCGGGACCCACCAGTCGGCGGGCGAGTCGGCGGAGAAGACGGCATCTGAGAGACTGACGGCTGGGACCCGCGCCCAGTGGATTTACCATTGTAACCCTGGGGGTAGGCCTATATAAACCCCCCAGGGCACCCATGCAAAGGGTTCACATCCAGTAGCATTAGACCGAGCACAAAGGAGGGAGAGAACTAGCCTAGCCTTCTCCTTCCTCCAGAAACAGCTCTAGGAGCACCCTTGTATTCACTTTGCCTTAGTGATCATGCGGAGACCCCGCAGAGCAGCAGTAGGGGTGTTATCTCCTCGGAGAGCCCTGAAGCTGGGTAAGATCCGCCGGCGTGCATGTCTTCGCCTCATTCTGTTTCCAGGCACCGGCGATGTTCTACTCGCCCCCACCATGATAAGGCATCCTTTGGCATATGTCGCACCCAACCCCCGACATTTGGCGCCCACCGTGGGGCCTGGTGCACCGTCGTCCAGAGATCTGTTCTAGACGGGAACCCTCTTCCTCCCTGGCGAGCGCAGCCAGCCAGGCTCGCCAGATGGAGTCTGCATCGACGCGCTGCGCGGCGCTGAGGCCGCCTGTGCAGCGAGCAGCCTCGCCGAACTTGTCGGCGAGGTTCGACTCTCCGACGAACCTGCGTCCGACGCAGGCACGGGTGGCCCCGGGAGTCTCCTCGCGGGCCTCCTCGACCAACTCCATGTCACCGGCGAGCCTGTCGTGGACTTGGAGTCCATAGGCTCCACCGACCCGATGCTGGTCGACTCTGACGCCGTGTCGTTTGACACTTTCCCCACCAACATGGTGGTCTACGACGAGCCGCTTCCCTACGAGGAGAGTGGCGGAAGCGCCATCACGGAGGTGCTCGTCATCAGTCACGACGAGCGCTCCGGTGAAGAAGCTCAGGACCCGCTCGCCGCGGCCCTGCCGGACCTAACTGCGCCCATTCCGGAGGATGTAGACACCGAGACGCTGGAGACACGCCGCCTTCAGATCATCAAAGGCGCCAAGAGGCTGGCGAGCATGAGGCGCTTGTCAGAAGCCTACCAGCGCGAGATGGATCGCGTCGTGGGCGGCTCGCCGGATCCAACTGGGCCGAGCCGCCTAGGCGCGGTCCGGTAGTGCGGCGCGACCATCGCCGACTTGTTCGGGGCAAAACGCCCCGTATACGCCACCCTTGTGGAGAACATCCGCGCTGCCCAAGCGGCGACTGACGAGTTGAAGAACTTCGAGGGCGAAGAGCGTCGCATGATGACGGAGCGAGTCCAATAGCTCCTTGACGCGGTAGCTACGCAGAACGCGGCCGGCGGCCGCGCGGATGCGCTGCAGCAACCGAACGACGACTTGCCTCCCCGCCAAGATCAAGGCGCGATATCTCGGACACCGACTAGCGAAGTTCGCGGAAGGAAAGGAGCTGGCTGTCAGTCGCAGTCGGGCTCACATCAGCATTAAGCGCGACCAAGACGGCCGTCCGAGACCAGTAGAGCGGCGGGACAACTACCTGCCTCCCCCACCAAGAAGAGAACAACGAGTTTCCCCGCTGCCTGTTGAGCATCCGACTCTTGGCGGCCGCCTCGGCCGTCGAGAGGGAGTCGGAGAGAACGACGCCCGCCATCGGATCGATCGACTCCACCGATCCCTGGCGCTGGAAGAAGAAGACAAGCTGGGTTCACCTTGTTTTGGGCCCCGCATCTGAGACGAGCCCTTCCCCAAAGGGTTCACGCTCCCCCGAGACACACCCAAGTACACCGGCTCTATGAAGCCGGAAGACTGGCTGATAGATTACTCCACAGCCATCAGCATAGCGAACGACAACAAGCGGGTTGCCGTGAAGTACGTTCCACTCATGCTCCAGGGCACGGCCCGGACATGGTTGAACAGTCTGAAGCCCTGCAGCATCAACAGCTGGGTCGACTTCACCGAAGCCTTCATCCGCAACTTCACGAGCACGTACAAGCGACCTCCCAAGCCGCGCCAGCTTTCCTTGTGCGTGCAAGGCCCTGATGAGTCAACACGCGACTACCTCACGCGCTGGGGCGAGCTTCGGAACTCATGCGAGGGCGTGCACGAGGTGCAGGCTATCGAGTACTTCACTGCCGGGTGCCGAGAAGGCACCCTCCTCAAGCACAGGCTCCTCTGCGACGAGCCAGAAACCCTCGATGAACTGCTAGTCATAGCTGACAAGTACGCCACGGCCGACTCCTCCATGAAGACAGAGATTCAAGTCAATGCGGCTGGCAAGGTGGCTCGTCAGGCTCCCAGAACTCCAGCTGGAGACACCAGTCGGTGACAACAACAGAGTGACCACAAACGCAAGGCTCAACAGCTGACTTCCAACAGTCGGCAGGTTGCGACAGTCGAAGATCAACAGCCGGAGGGGCAGCCTCCGGCCAAACAGCAGAAGGGCGGCAAATCCAATTGGTTGCCGGCCTTTTCCTATGAGCAGACTCTGGATGGTCCCTGCAAGTTCCATAGTGGCGCGAAGCCGTCAAATCATACCACCCGAAAGTGCCACTGGCTCACCAGAATCGCCAAGGGAGACGGCCTCCTTCCCCCTCCGCCTGCTGGGCCGCCGCCTCCGCCGCCACCCCAGCAGCCGGCTGCTCGGCCAGTCGGCGCAGTGCAAGACGAGTACCCAGAAGAGCATGGAGCCTACATGGTGTTCACCAGTATGGCTGATGATAGACGCAGCAGACGGCAGCAGTAGCAGGAAGTAAATGCAGTGGCAACAAACACTCCAGAGTTCATGCATTGGTCCGAGAGGCCTATCAGTTGGAGCAGAGCGGATCACCCAGAGGTGATGCCGAATCTGGGCTCCTATGCCCTGGTCCTAGGTGCCACCTTGGCCGCTGATAGGCGGGCCGCCCGCTTTTCGAGAGTGCTGATAGGATGAGGCAGTAGCATCAACATCATGTACAAAGATACTATGGAGAAGCTAGGAATCAAGCAAAGACAGCTGCAGAGCAGCCGGACTGTGTTCCATGGTATTGTACCCGGCCTTTCCTGCTCACCAATCGCCAAGATCCTGATAGATGTCCTCTTCGGAGACAAAGATCATTTCCGCCGAGAGTCGGTCTGGTTCGAAGTGGTGGACCTTGAAAGCCCATACCACGCACTACTTGGCCGACCTGGCTTGGCCAAATTCATGGCGGTTCCTCACTACGCCTACCTCAAGATCAAGATGCCGAGTTCCAAGGGAATTCTGACCGTAGCCGGTGACTACAGGAAGTCGTCCGCCTCCGCGGCCGAGAGCAGCCGGCTGGCCGAGTCCCTGGTGATCGCAGCTGAGAAGCGGCTCCTTCGGGCTGTGGCAATGGCCGGAAAGCAGCCAGAGATGTCGCCCGACCCCAAGGAATCGGAAGCTGAGGGCTCGTTTAAGCTAGCCAAAGAGACCAAGAAGATACCCTTGGACCCGGAGCACCCAGAGAGGTACGCTGTCATGGGTACAAACCTTGACAGTAAATAGGAAGGCGAGCTCATCGATTTCCTCCGTGAGAATCGAGACATCTTTGCATGGTCCCCCAAAGACATGCCAGGTGTACCGACGGAATTCGCCGAGCACAAGCTACATGTCCGGCCAGATGTGAAACCCGTCAGGCAGCCCTTGCGCCGCCTGTCAGAAGAAAAGAGAAGAGTTGTTGGAGAAGAGATAGCCCGGCTTCTTGCAGCCGGCTTCATCATGAAAGTGTTTTTTCCAGAGTGGCTGGCAAACCCGGTTTTGGTACTGAAGAAAAACAAGCAGTGGAGGATGTGCATTGACTACACAAGCCTCAACAAAGCCTACCCAAAGGATCCGTTTGCCCTACCAAGAATCGACCAGGTGATAGACTCCACAGCCGGATGCGAGCTGCTGAGTTTCTTAGATGCATATTCAAGATATCACCAAATCAAGCTGAACCCGGCAGACAGACTGAAGACCGCCTTCATCACACCATTCGGAGCCTTCTGCTACCTGATGATGATGTTCGGCTTGAGGAATGCTGGCGCCACCTTTCAGCGTTGCATGCAGAAGTGCCTCCTCAAGCAACTCGGCAGGAATGCCCACGTCTACGTGGATGATGTGGTGGTGAAGACGGAGAAGCGTGGGATGTTGCTAGAAGACCTCAAGGAGACTTTTGAGAACCTGCGCCGATTCCAGATCAAGCTCAACCCTGAGAAGTGCATTTTCGGAGTACCAGCCGGCCAGCTCCTTGGCTTCCTGGTCTCCGAACGCGGCATAGAGTGCAACCCCGTGAAGATCAAGGCCATTGATAGGATGGAGGTACCCAGCCGACTGTTAGATGTGCAGAAGTTCACCGACTGCTTGGTGTCCATCAGCCGATTCATCAGCCGGCTGGGCGAGAAAGCTCTGCCTTTGTATCAATTGATGAAGAAGACCACCTTTTTCGAGTGGAACCACAAGGCGGATGAAGCATTTCTCCAGCTAAAGAATATGTTGACTACTCCCCCTGTGTTGGCGGCTCCGACTCCTAAAGAGCCCATGCTCCTGTACATCGCCGCCACCAGCCGAGTAGTCAGCACAGTCATCATAGTCGAACGCAAAGAGGAGGGCAAGGCGCTCCCTGTCCAGAGACCGGTATATTACCTGAGCGAGGTACTGTCGACCTCCAAGCAGAACTACCCCCATTACCAGAAGATGTGTTACGGTGTGCATTTTGCCGCCAAGAAGCTGAAGCCTTACTTTCAAGAGCATCCAATCACCGTGGTTTACACGGCTCCGTTGGTCGAGATCATTGGAAGCCGAGACGCCTCCGGCCGAGTAGCCAAATGGGCCATAGATCTGGCTCCTTACACCATCTACTACCAGCCCCGCACCGCCATCAAGTCGCAAGCGCTGGCCGACTTCCTCGTCGACTGGGCCGAGACCCAGTACCTACCGCCAGCGCCCGACTCCACCTATTGGCGGATGCATTTTGACGGCTCCAAGATGCGCACCGGCCTGGGAGCCGGCGTCATCCTCACCTCCCCTAAAGGCGACAAGCTCAAGTATGTGCTGCAGATCCACTTTGCCGCCTCCAACAACGTCGCCGAGTACGAGGCGCTCATTCATGGACTCTGGCTTGCCAAAGAACTCGGCATTCAATGGATTCTGTGCTATGGCGACTCTGATTTGGTGGTCCAGCAGTCATCTGGCGACTGGGACGCCAAAGATGCAAACATGGCGAGCTACCGTTTCCTGGTGCAGCAACTCAGCGGATACTTCGAGGGGTGCGAGTTCCTTCACGTGCCAAGAAACGACAACGATCAAGCAGACGCCTTGGCACGAGTCAGCTCCACCCGCCAGGCGATACCATCCGGCGTCGCTCTTCAGCGCCTCCTTAAGCCGTCTATCAAGCCTTCACCAGAATCAGACTCCATCTTTGTGCCCGCTCCTCCCGAAGAAGTCGGATCCGACTCAAGAGCCCTGGCAGACGGCCCCAAGAAAATTACAGTCGAAGCCAGCCCGGGGACTTCAGGACCCGGCCCGGGGACTACGCCTGCCGGCCCGGAGACTATGCCAGTCGGCCCGGGGACTTCGTCAATCCAGCAAGCGGCCACAGACTCCAGCCCGCCGCCTCCCAGCCCAGCCACCCTTGTCCAAGTCACTGTGGTGGCAGTTGAAGAAATAGCAGCACCCTCATGGGCACAACCCATCCTCAAGTTTCTAGTGAACAGATAGCTGCCGACTGACGAGATCTTGGCTCGGCAAGTGCAACGCCGAGCAGCAACATACACCATAATCAACAGAGAGCTTGTCAGGTGCAGTGTCACTGGTGTCTACCAGCGCTGCATAGAGCCAGAACAAGGCCAAGCGATTCTCAAAGACATTCATCAGGGAGAGTGCGGCCACCATGCAGCTTCAAGAGCACTTTTCGCGAAAGCCTTTCGGCACGGCTTCTTCTGGCCGACTGCCCTGGAAGAGGCTAAAGAGTTAGTCCAAAAATGCAAAGGGTGCCAGAAGTTCCGCTCCAAGCCACTTCAGCCGGCTTCCGCGCTGAAAACAATCCCCATCGTCTGGCCCTTCGCAGTTTGGGGCCTGGACATGGTGGGACCATTCAAGACGGCCCGAGGCGGCCTAACTCATCTGCTTGTCGCGGTGGACAAGTTCACCAAGTGGATAGAAGCAAAGCCCATCAAGAAGTTGAACGGTCCGACTGCAGTGACTTTCATCACCGACATCACGGTGCGGTATGGCATACCGCACAACATCATCACCGACAACGGCACAAATTTCGCCAAAGGCGCCTTGGCTCATTTCTGCGCGACACAGGGCATCCGACTGGACTTAGTGTCCGTTGCCCATCCACAGTCAAACGGCCAGGTGGAGCGAGCAAATGGCCTCATCCTGTCCGGCATCAAGCCTCGACTGGTCGAACCACTTGAGCGTTCGGCCGACTGTTGGGTTGAGGAGCTACCAGCCGTCCTCTGGAGTCTGCGCACGACTCCGAACAAGTCAACCGGCTTCACACCTTTCTTCCTCATCTACGGTGCCGAAGCCGTCATCCCGACGGACATAGAGTTCGACTCTCCACGAGTCACCATGTACACCAAAGAGGAAGCTGAAGAAGCACACCAAGACGGCGTTGACCTGCTGGAAGAGGGCCGGCTGTTGGCACTCAGCCGGTCCGGCATCTACTAGCAGAGTCTGCGCTGATACTACAACCGAAAGGTCAAGCCGAGATCGTTTCAAGAGGGCGACCTTGTGCTCCGGCTGATTCAGCGAACAACCAGCCAACACAAGTTGTCGGCGCCTTGGGAAGGCCCCTTCATCATCAGCAAAGTGCTGGGCAACGGCTCCTACTACCTAATCGACGCTCAGAAGCCTCGAGCGTGCAAGAGGGACGACTCCGGCAAGGAGTCAGAACGGCCATGGAACGCAAATCTCCTCCGAAGATTTTATAGTTAATGCAGTATGTACCACGCTATCCCTTGTGCTAAAGTACCAAGACTTTGGGCCCCCGAGACGAGCTCGGGGACTGCCCTTTTTTGTTATCTGTATGATAAGAATTATGCCTCCAAGTATGCTACTCTTTGTTATGACGCTTGGCACCGGGTTCGACTAGTCGGCCCGGGGACTCGCCGTCTTGCGCTATGAAATGCTTCCTGCAGTCGGACAAGTAGTGTGCTGCGCTTAAGCCGTCTCCTGTCGAAAGCCGCAGCTCGCAGAGCGACTGTTGGTAGGCAGAGTATAAGCAAGAACGAGCGCGCGCATGAAAAAATGGCTAAGGACTCAAAGCATATGCACAGCCCAAGCCGGCTCCCAGCCTCTCTCTGCGGAGCCGACTCTCGAATAGTCGGCTCTCCGCCTTCTATCCCACTTGTTAAAAAACTCTAAAAAGGCGAAGTACTTGCCTTCCCTAAAGAAGCCAAGCATTTGACTTGCGGCAGTCCGCGGAGCGCCTTTCCGTCTGGCAAAGCAGCGACTTTGGAAAGGCGACAAAGGAAAAAGCCAAAAGAGCTATGAGCAAGGAAAGATAGAAGGCAGATAGATATTTACATGAGCAAGGGCCTCTGGCCGAGTTCAAAATACACCCCGCGGGTGGAATTGTGCAAATTAACAAGTTCTTCAAAGACTATGAAAACAGATAAAGAAAGGACAAGACGTCAGCCTAAGGAGCAGCAGACGGGTTCGGCGGGTCGGCGGAGACGGCGGTGTCAGGCACTGGGCGGCTGGCTGGGCAGTCTTGGCTTGATCGCCTCCAGCGGTAGCCGGCCTAGTTGGACGCGGCTCGTTGCTGGAGGCGCGGTCGAGCTGAGGCTGGTCGTCCGCCCTGTCCTCTGGCGCCTCCGTCTCGTCTTCCTCCTCGGTGCTGGAGCCGATCACCTCCGCCGAGTCCTCGCCGTAGTTGGGGTTCATCCCGAACCACTCCGGAGGCACCTCCTCACCGTTCGCGGCCCACTCGGGAACGAAGACGCTGGTGTCGGTGTAGTCGGCGATCGCCGCCGCGCGCTCGATGAGGGCGCCTTCCATAGCCGCCAGTTCTGCCTGGGCCTCTGACCGGAACGTGGCCAGCTGGTCCAGGTCCAGCCCTGGATACCAAGCCTTGACAAATTCCAAGGCCCGGCGCGCTCCAGCCCGGGCCGAGGAACCCTTCCAAGCCTCAAGACGGCCGGCCGCGACCTCTAGCCAGTCGGCAGTTCGACTGGCAGTGCGCAGAGCCGGCATGCCTGGCCACAGGGCGGAGATCGCCTGGGCCCCGGCACATTGAAGCCGGCGCAGCAGCTGATGAGCCGGCCGCAGACGGGTCTCAATGCTCAGCAGCTGCTCGTCGACGGTCAGGGGGGCGTTGGCGGCGATCTCCTCGCCATTCGCCCTCCGCGTCTCGCGATCAGCCTCAATGGCTCGATTGACCGCTTGCGAGTGGCCAGGGAAGAAGTCTGCCCAAACAGAAAGAAGTAGAGAGAAAATTAGTAGTCGGCCTGACTTGCAGTCGGCAGCTCAAGGAAAGAAAGAAAAGAAACTCACCATCGACAATGTCCTCGATCTCGTGGAAGCCGGAAGTCAGCATCGCCTCCCTGTCGGTCCAGGAGGAGCGCTCCATCTCGAACTCGGCCAGGAGGGCGGTCTCTTTCCTTCCCGCCTCGTCTTGAGCCGCCTTCAGCAGCTCCTTCTGCTCCGCCAACTGCTCGGCCAGCAAGTCACGCTCTTTGGCGAGCTTGCCGCACTCCTCCTCCCTGGCACGAAGGGCCGTGCTGACTTCGCCCAACTATTCCTGTAGAGCGGCATTGGCCTCTGAAAAAACAAAAAGAAAAGACATTAAGTCGTTAGCAGCAAAGGTCGCTGGGAAGATCCGGCCCGACTACTCAGTAGTTGGCCCGAATCTCGGGGACTACAGCCCGCGGGTGCGCCAGCGCGCCCCCGCGGAAAAGATAAGTCGTCAACAGCTAAGGTCGCCGGGAAGATCCGGCCCGACTACTCAGTAGTCGGCCCGAATCTCGGGGACTACAGCCCACGGGTGCGCCAGCGCGCTCCCGCGGAAAAGAAGAAGAACTTACTCCGGCTCTCCGACAAGTCGGCAGTCCGCTTCTCCAGCCGCTCAACATTTCGGGTGTAGGCGGTGACGCGGAGGTTGTGGTACTCCTGCGACAAAAACCAGACAAAGACAAAGATGAGGAACTCGCCAGATTGAGTTCCGGGCCGCCTGCGCAGCAGCCGGCCCGAAACTCGGGGACTACACCCAGTGGGTGCACTAGCGCGCCCCCACAGAGAAAAATGAGAAAAGGCAAAGTCAAAAAAGAAAAAACATACTCAGATGGACGCCCGCGACGCCAGATGCGCTCTGGTACAACCCTGGATGGCTTCTCCTTCAGCCCGCAGCTTCGCCTGCACATCCAGGAGCGCCTGGTTTAGCGGACCGTCGCCGCCTCCTCGCACCCATCCAGTAGGCGCAACTCTTGATGCCTCAGCATCTGGAATGGCCGAGATGGCGGCGCCGGCCTCCAAGGGGCGCGGCGCCGAGACCGCCTTTGCAAGACGGCGGCGCGCCGGTGAGGCGACTTGAAGAAGCAGCCTCACCACCGCCTCATCCTCAGCCGGTGGCACTGGAGGGCCCGCCGGCTGCTTGCCATGCGGCGGAGGCGGCGGTGGCGGCGAGGCCGTGCCCGATGCGGAGGCCTCGCCTCTGTCCCTCTGCATGATGGAGTGCTCCCCGCCGACTTCTCCAGTCTGCCCCGTGAACTCCGGGGGCAGCGGCGCGGAGCTCAGCGGGACGACAAGCAACGCCGACTAGTGGCGTGCGGTGTCCTCGGCCCGCTGTTTGGCTGTGGCGGCGGCTTCGGCCTCCGCCAGCTTCTTCTGGGTGGAGGCCGCCGCCTTCTCGGCCTCCGCCTTCTCCAAACGGTCGGCCTCTTCCTCGTCGCGCTTCTCCCGCGTGTTGCGCACCATCGCCTCCCGAAGGTCGGCGGCGGGGTCAACCCGCCGGGTGTTGGCGGACATCTCGGCCGACCCCATGACAGAGGGGACGATGACCCTCTCAAGAGAAAGAGGGGCCCTGAAACAGAATGCAGAATGAAAAAGACTCGGAAAAGATCTATCCAAAGAGAACAAGATGAAGGCGGCGAAGGCTTACGCAGAGACTAGCGGCGGCTTCTTCACTTCCTTGCGGAAGCGGTTGGCCTTCGCGACCGCCTCCTCCCGCTTGGTCGCGGCGGCCGCCCCCTTGAACTTCTTTGGCCGACCGCCGAGCGAACTCGGCGCGGCCCGACGCTTCTTCGCGCCGACTTGACCGGCCAAGCCGGCGGAAGAACTCGCGCCCGGATGGCCAGCTTTGGGCTGGCGGCGCGGGACGACTTCCCCTTCGGTGTCGTCTTCTGGCCAGTCGGCGAAGGTCGCCGAGGGCCGGAGGCTGCCTTCCACTCCCCCTTGTCCGCCTTCGGCGTCGGCTTCCATCGCCACCGCCCCCAAGTCGGGGTCCTTGACATCGCTCTCCGCTCGATCTGGAGCGTAGTCGCGGGGCTGTCCAGTGGCGCCGGCTGCGGGCGGGATGAGAGGGTTCTGACTCGAAAAAAGCCAAGGAGATCAGAAGCCAGATTCGACTACAGAGAAAAATAGAAAGCAAAAAAATACGACTTACCGAAGGAGGGGGGTTGGCACGCGATTACGGCTGTTTGCCGAATTGCCAATCTTCTGCGAGCTCGTAGTTCGCGATGTGATTCACCATCTTCGCCACCTCTGCGTGGGGCATGTCCCAGGTGCACATCCGACTCGGGTCTCGGCGGCCGCTCATCTGACTAATCAGATGAGGTCGGCCTTGGAGAGGGAGGACTCGGCGCGCCATGAAGGCGGCCAGCAAGTCGGCCCCGACCAGGCCTTCCGACTGCGTCAGCACCCGGAGTCGCGGATGGCGGCGGCGCCGGCGGGAGTCAGCGTCTGGGTCCGGTGGGACCAACTGGGAAGCCTCCCAGCCGGCGCGCCGACCTCGTAGGGCGGCAGGTTGACCCAGTCGGCCTCCGCGGCGACGTTCTTCACATAGAAGTACGAGCGCTGCCACATCTTCACCGATTTGATCAGCGCGATGGAGGGGAATGGATTGTCGGCGGTCGACCTGCGCATTGCGATGAAGGCGCCGCATTGAGCCGGCACGCCGGCGACGTGCGTGCCGAGCTTGGATTGAAAGAGCTCTCCCCACAGCTCGATAGTGGGGAGAACACCGAGAAAATCCCCGCACAGGGTGGCGAAGGCGGCCAGCAGCACCACCGTGTTGGGGGTGAGGTGGTGCGGCTGGAGTCCGTTGAACTCCAAGAAGGAGCGGAGGAAGCCGCTCGCCGGCAGGCCCAGGCCGCGCATAAGGTGCGAGCAGAATATGACCCGCTCGCCCTCCTGCGTTGCTGGCCTTATTTCCCCCGCCGGCGGGGCGCGGGCTCGCACCAAGTTCGCACCGGGGAGCCGGCGCGTCTTGCGAAGGTGCTCTATGGCGTCATCATCCACTTCGGAGCCGTCCCAAACACCGGAACGCACGGCAGGAGCCGCGGCGGCGGAGGAAGAGCTCATCGCTACGGAGCGGTGCGGCGTGGTGCGGCGATGGCTGGAGGAAGAAGAAGCAGGAGGAGGCGGGGGAGTAGGGAGGAATGGGCGCGTATGTTTCCCATCCAGCCCCCCCGCCTACTTATAGGCCTGCGGGCTGAGAAGCCGATGGGGCGGCGTGGGATTAACTGCGCGCAGGACCCCACGCCCCCCACGATTTACCCATGAAGTTACTGCGCGCAGTAACGTCGTGGGAAACCAATCGCCCGCACGGCCGCAATGGATCCGTTCGCGCGCCGAGGCGCGGTAGTGGCGGGCCCCGCCTGACGGCCAGTCCCGTCGCGCGCGTGGGCAGGCAGACTGCCTTTGCCACGTGGCGCCGCGCGACGGGGCCGAGGCGGGCGACCGCGGGAAGCATATCAGGCACGCCACCTAGTTCCCGCTGCGACATACGAAACTCCCCAAGGGGCAAGACGGCCCTCGACGAGTCCGACTCCAGCCAGTCGGCTCGAGCATGCCGGCCCTCGGGGAATCCGACTTCAGCCAATCGGCTTGGGGGAAGGCGGCCACCAATGCTTGCTTTCCCCCATCTAAAGAATGAAACTGCTGAGGCACACGACGTATCAACCTCGGAGCCTCACCAGCTTCGGGGACTACTGTCGGAGTAATGGGCCACGGGTAGGCTCACCCGAGCCCCAGAACCTTTCAAGACATCGGGGCAGACTGCGCCCCTCAAGTACCTACGGCGACTCCAAGACGAGCCGAGTCCCAGAAGGCGACTCCAAGACGAGCCGAGTCCCAGAAGGCGACTCCAAGACGAGCCGAGTCCCAGAAGGCGACTCCAAGACGAGTCAAGTCCCAGAAGGCGACTCCAAGACGAGCCGAGTCCCAGAAGGCGACTCCAAGATGAGCCGAGTCCCGGAGGCGAGTCCGAAGAAGCCGACTATGGGGAGTCGGCCCGCGACTCCCAAACCACCTGGTAATTAAAGACGAGCATGGCCACAGTGCGCCGTAATTGCGGAGATCTCCGCCCGATGCGGCACTGTTGCCATGCCAGCCCTGACATCAGCCCCCGGGGTGGGGCCCTGTACCCACGACGCCTTGTCTGTACGGCCCAGAGACGACGGGGCCTACCAGTCAGCGAGAGTATTGAAGACGGCGGGCGCGCCGAGAGTCGGACCCATTGGGAGATGGCCCCCCGAAGCCGGCCGGCTCCTCCCACGGGCCCCACGCGCCATTAACCAGACGCGACAGGGGAATGGCAACAGTGATCGCCCGTCAGGCGGCGGCACTGTCGCCACGACCCCATGACCGAGCCCGCGTCATTTTAGAAGCACGGCTACAGTAATCCGCAGCCGGCAAGACCCGCCCGCGGCGGACACGGGCCGACGCCCTCGTACCATGCCAGTCGGCGGGACCCACCAATCGGAGGGCCCAGGAGTCGGCGGAGAAGATGGAATCTGAGAGACTGATGGCTGGGACCCGCGCCCAGCCGGATTTACCATTGTAACCCTGGGGGGGTAGGCCTATATAAACCCCCCAGGGCACCCATGCAAAGGGTTCGCATCCAGTAGCATTAGACCGAGCACAAAGGAGGGAGAGAACTAGCCTAGCCTTCTCCTTCCTCCAGAAATAGCTCTAGGAGCACCCTTGTATTCACTTTGACTTAGTGATCATGCGGAGACCCCGCAGAGCAGCAGTAGGGGTGTTATCTCCTCGGAGAGCCCTGAAGCTGGGTAAGATCCGCCGGCATGCATGTCTTCGCCTCATCCCGTTTCCAGGCACCGGCGATGTTCTACTCGCCCCCACCATGATAAGCCATCCTTTGGCATATGTCGCACCCAACCCCCGACACCAAACAAGCGTGCATGAAATCCAGCCACAACCCCATGCCACGCAAAAGATGCTCACGACGCAAGCCAAACGGGCCTTATATCTCCCTGGTTCACACATACACATGTCTCGCTCGCGCTATACATATAGACCCATCCAACACTCTCTGCCCTTGTTCTCTCTCCATGTGACACACCCCCCCCTAAGTACCATAATCCCTCACTCCATCATAGGCTCTGTTTGGATCCATGAGTTAGAGTTAGTTTGGGTTAGTTTGGAGTCAACTAACCCAAAAAGATCCAAACAGGAGGGTTAGTTTAGGTTAGATGCATCTAACCCATCCAAAAAACTAACCCATCCAAGAGGTGCTTATTTGGGTTAGTTCTTCTCGGGACCACTAATAAACACTTTTTCCGCTTGCTCTCCCCGCAGCAGATCCCTCCCCACTTCCTCGAAGCTTCTCGTCCTCTCCCTCCCTCCCTCTCGCACCGCCCGTAAAGGTGCGTCGCCGTATCCGCGCTCCATCTAACCCTGCCATCCAAACACCTCTTTACTTAGAGTTAGTTCAGGGTTAGAATCTAACTCTAACCTCTAACTGAGGTAGAGTATCCAAACAGGGCCATATGCGCAAGCACTCCCCCCTCCTAAGTATGATTATCTCTTACTAGCCATCAGGAACACATGTATTGTCTCCTTCCATCCATATGTCTATCTCGATATCTCTCGGGGCATCTTCTATCACGCACACACCTTGTCACTCGATCTCCCACCCATGTAGTCCCATCACGATCTCCAGGGGATCTCTCTATGACAAACATACACTCTGTCCTCCCCATGTTTTCATTTTCTCCGTACGTCTCTCTCGACCTCTCTCCCTTGTTTGTCAGACCCCTCTTGGCCACGTGCTAGGGGTCTTCCTCTCTCGGTTCCAAACAACCACACACTATCTCCTCACCTTGCCTCCATTGTCGAAGATGCATGTGTGATATGTTTGCATAAGACACACACACTTTTTCTCAACTTTTATCAGTTGTTGTCCATGTCTCTTTCACACACGCACACACACTTTTTTCACTCACTCACTCTCTCTCTCTCTATCTCTCTCTCTCTCTCTCTCTCTCTCTCGTCAGGGACTCTGTCACGTCCATAAGCATATGGATGTTTTGAAAAGTCAAACCTCAGAAAAGTTTGACTAGGTATATGTGGAGAAAAACATTTACATCTGGAACGATCATTAGATTCATCACAACATGTACTTACTTCATACTATCATTTATCTTTGGTATTGCCGATATAAGTAATTTCTTTATAAACTTGGTCAAAGTTTCAAAAGTTTGACTTTAAAAAATGTTGTAACTACATTATCAAACAGAGGGAGTAGCTCTTTCTCTCTCTCTCTGCTATCTCTCATGGGCCTCCCCTCTCACTAGAACTCTCTATACCGACGGATTATACGCTCACTGTGTCAGCGTATAGCTCTGTATATTGTTTAGTTGACCGGTCAACCAATCCACATGCTGCGTTGTCAGCTCGTGTTCTGTATCTTGGTGTGCTGGCCCATGTGGCAGTGGGTGAAAATAAGTAAACTAGAGGCCCATCTGACACGCGGTGAAGGAAACAAACTTGAAACCACTCGGGGTAGCACCCCGCATGCTAGTAAATTGAGGGCGCATTGAGGACAAACTTCTTGCGCGTGAAGGACGCACTCGCGCACAATTCACCACTGCGCGGCGACATGCACAGAAGGACGCACTCGTGCACACCCAGCACACAACACACACCAGCACACGTGTACACCGGTGTCACTGCCGGTTGAGATGGACGGCGAGGCAGCCAACAAGCGGAGGCCGCTCGAGCCAAAACCGCATCCGGCGAGCCTGGACTTCATCAGCAGCCTCCCCGATGACATGCTGCTCGTCATCATCGGCCTCCTCCCCACCAAATCTGCCGTGCGGACCGCCCTGCTCTCCCGGCGATGGCGCCCCCTCTGGCGCTGTGTCCCCCTCAACCTCATTGTCGACAGCTGCCTCTGTGACAGGGATTGCAAACGCATGGCCGCAGTCTCCAAGATCCTTTCATCGCACCCTGGGCCAGCCAGACGCCTTGACATCCGCATGTTCAGTACCAATTGCAAGGTCCAACCCAAGTTCGACGAGTGGTTCTTATCCCCCGCCCTAGATCAGCTCGAGGAGCTCAGCTTTGAAGCTGGACGATGTCGCTCTCTGCCGCCGTCCGTGCTCCGCCTCACGCCAACACTGCATCGCGCCAGCTTCAGCTCCTGCTATCTTCCCCAGAATGATGCCGCGCCCGCCCTTCTTCTCCCTCAACTCAAGCAGCTCGACCTCTTTGACGTTGTCATCTCGAAGAAGGCTATGGAGCACCTGCTCCGTAGCTATACTGCGCTCGAGTACCTTCGTCTTGAGCAGATCCACGGGTTCATTAGCCTCCACATCGCCTCGACGAATCTCCGATGGATTAATGTGTCTTGCTGGCCCTGCAACAAGACATCAATTGGGAAGAGATCACTCCAGCTGTTCCATGTTATGGTCATTGAGAATGCGCCTTTCCTTGAGAGATTGCTTGTATCAGATCTAGAAGGTCCAACAAAAATCAGGGTCATTGACGCGCCGAAATTGACAGCGTTGGTGTACTCATCTGCCAAATTCTCCAAACTCTTTATTGGATCCGTAATCGTTCAGGTACATCACTCATCTTCTTCTCCGTCTTCTTGAAATTCACATTTTAAATTTCTTCTTGATGTATTTACGACCGTCTTCCAGAAAATGATTCCCACAAGCTTGACCCAGTCCATGCGCACACTGAAGATCTTAGCACTAAAATCTATCGGCCCCAATCTGGATCAAGTTGTTGGATTCCTTACATGCTTTCCATGCACGGAGAAGCTACTCATCGAGGTGAAACTTCTTTCCTATTAGTAAACGGTAATCACAACGTAGCTCAATTTTTTTTGTAATTTCCCCAAATTACGATGACATGTGTAGTGTTCAAAACTACATCTACGCACTGCACCGAAAGAAATGTTTTTAGTATTTTTCTCACGTGATCACCTGCATCATTTTTATGTTGTACTACTATAGTAGCCTAGGCTAGTCATAGTGGAAAGTAACTTAGACTACTCCAGTAACTCTATGGTTACCCTAAGGGCAAGTACTACTACTACCTCCGTCCTGGTTTACTCTCTTCCAATTTTGTAGTGTCAAAATTTGACCATATATTTAACTGACAAAATGTTAATGCATGTCACGAAGAACTATATCGTTGGATTCGTATTTGAACATAATTTCAAATGGTGTAATGTTTAGTGACATGCATTGGCATTTTCTTAGGTAAATCTATGGTATAAATTTTATACTAAATACGAGGTAGTATTCCCTCCGTCCCAAAATTCTTGTCTTACATTTGTTTAGATACAGATGTATCTAACACTAAAATGTAACTAGATACATCCGTATTTAGACAAATTTAGGATAAGAATTTTGGGACGGAGGGAGTACAAAAGTGGGCTATGTAGGCCAAAACATGTGCCAAATTCACTTGTGATGCATTTGCCATCGATGCCCCTCCATTGCTCACCTGGTGCCCCAATCTGGAGCACGTACTTCACTCCGGTGCCAAATTAACTCACGTAATGAAAAAACACTGCGTGGGAGAGACAGGACTGAGGCAATAAAAAACACTTGTTTGGGAGAGTGAGAGGCTGGTGTAGTTGGTTTGATTGATTTGTTTATACATGTTGGTCTGTGTGCACAGCGGTGCCAACTCTCTCACATCGCGAGAGCGGTGCCAAAATCTTTTGATTTGACATCGATGCGTATTATGTGGCATACTTTTGCGAAATATGGCATCGGCCACATAGTGGAAGGCAACAAATGCCCAAACTCTTCACGTGCTCCTAGTTAAATGAGAGGAAACAGAAACAGAGAGAGAGAGAGAGGAAGGGAGAGAGAGAGAGTGAAAAAATATCACTAGCCAGCCAACCCTATCGTATGAGCGAATGATATTGGTACCTCTTGATGACACGACAATCATATGCAGCCAGCTGCTCTAATATGTTCTCTTCTTCTGCAGATAAAAAAAGACCCGAAAATGAAAAATGTGCTGCACTATAACAATCTCATCGAATGCCTTGATCTCCATCTTACAGAAATTGATTCAATCGACTACGGAGGCAGCACATCTGAGATTAAATTGGCCAGGTTCTTTGTTCTGGAGGCAAGTGTGCTCAAGGTAATGAGGTTTGGTGTTCTCTGGCGCAACAATGAATGGCGTGCTGATCACCGCAAGTGTCTAAGCCTAAATGACAAAAGTCTCCGCAGAAGCTGAATTTGTTTTTGAAACAGCAAGTGGCCAGAGACTCGAAAACTTATTTGCCCATTAGTGGCTTGTCAGGGCGGTGGATTTCAGTTTGTACGATAACACTGCATCCACCTAAAGTAACGAAAGTTCTGACGTGAACTTCCTAGTAATTCCCTCTTCCTAGGTGCAGCATTACTCCTAACATTTGTAATATCAGTTTGAAACTTGTAATATTGCCGTGTCCTATTCCCGCGTTTTCAAAATCCTGCGAATCAAACAGGTCCTGAGTTGGTGATGATGTTGTGCCTCCCATCTTTCACCAGTAGCTGTCGGATCTAGATCTGACGCATACAAACCAAGCTTCTCCATTTTTGCAAAAAGATGCCCGCACTTGTTCCCTATTTACAAAAAACTCCTTGTCTCTCACAATCAGCCTTATCTCCTCCCCACCACATCTAGAAGGCCGTGGAAAAATCTGGCGCGATTGCCGCTGCCGGAGCAGTCCACCCCCAATCTTGGTGTTCCGTGCAATGCACGGGCATCTACGCACGGGAAATTATGTCGAACAGGGCTAGTTGTAAGCAGGCTAGCTCTACAGCCATGATGATAGTGACTGCATACGGTGAGGCTGACTATGGTATGCCGAACACGGCGCCTATACTCAGGTGTCATCTTCGGCGCAGGGTCTTGTCACTTCACTGTGAGGAGCAGCACGTAATAATTTGACCAACGGGTAGTACAGTGCTAGTACTCCTAGGAGTACTACATTGGTAGTACTACTACTAGTACTAGTAGCACCACCGTCTGGATTTAGGAGTACTACCATGTCCATCTGGATTTTAATATTTGACTAGCAATATCTAGTCATGCATGTCACAAAAAATGTACTACTCCCTCTGTAAATAAATACATGATGTTTTATTCCTATCGGCTAGAGAACTTAATGTTTTCTTGCTAACTAGAGTCTTAATAGGATTACATGCAATGAACTAAACACTGCATGTCATGTTTGGTAGTCTCAATTCATTGAAAGCATGCACGGCCCACATCTCTCATTGGTTGATATGTCACGAAATAAGAAACAAGGAGGGAGTTAATGCACCGTGCCTAAGTGTTTTGGGATTATTTGGTTTTCGTAATGTGACTTACACAACATTTTTGTTTACATGCATTAATACTTTATTAGTTAAATCAAAGGTCAAAACTTGGCGCAAAATGCAAAGGGGACCAATAAACCAGTAAACATCAAACTTCTCTCGTTTGGCCCCAACTAGAGGTCCGGTGAGATGACTATACTGCACCGGCACGGAGGGGGGCGCAGCTTCATTGACTTACGGCAACTGCCTTTCGGTGAATGACACGTGGGCCCAGGGGGTGGCTGGCCCACCTATCATACAGCCAAAGGCAGGTGCAGTAGAGGGCCGAGGAGTAGTACGAAATCCTACGCACCTACGCACGCTAACCAAGGGCAAGAGTGATCACTCGAATCGCAAGATCAGTTGACTAGTAGAAGCTAAGCTAGACCCATGGAGGCGATGAGCGTGAGCATCAGCCGGCTGTGCCAGATGGTCCACGACGCCGGCGTGCGGCCCGGCAACGAGGAACATCTCCAGGTAGTATTGCTTGAGGCCGGCAGGGCGAGGGGCCGCTTGGAAGACAACTTCGTCTCCTTGTTCGACAAGGTCCTCGTCGGTTTCCTCGACAAGTTCACCGTCGTCAAGAAGCTCGTGGACGACTTTGACGTAAGCCTTCAGCCGACGTGCCCAGGCTCTGCGATGCCCGCCACCCTCAACGGCCACTATGGTGACAACCTCTTCGATGCACTGGTGGCCCTGCGACTGCCCGCCGTCGCGCCGGAGAATGTCCACCTTGAGGTCGCGCTCGCCGCGCAGCGCCTGGCGCAGCAAGACACCATGGACATAATCACCGACGTCTACGCACATGCAAGAGGAGGACGATAGGACGCTGGCCTTCTTGGACCACAGGGCAACCGTGGACATGCTGTTCAGAAGCACGTTGAGCTCGCCGCCAACGCCGCTACTCCTCACACGTCGGTTGGTGACCCGACGCACTAGGGCGTGAGGATGTCGTTGATGGATCCGTATGTATTTTTATCTTTCCGTCAAATCCATGTAGTAGTATATGATACTACAGTAATTATCTTACCTTTCGCATCAACTTCATAATTTTCGTACGTACTCCATGAATGAACGGCGCCAGAACCAAACTTCTCATTACTCCAGGCAAAATCGTTATTTTCTATCTATCGATCGCTCCATGGAGCAGAACCAAATTTTACAAGTTACGAGTTCAAAAGGAAAAGCCTGCCGTGTTCGCGTCGCACCCCCACACGGTTGGTCCGGCATGCCGCTCAAGCGGGAATGCATACGGTGTTGCATTTTCACTTACAAGTGGGACCGTAGTTGAGCAAACCGACTATCAGCAAACCCCCACCCCGCCCACCGCGCGATGGCTGAGAAAACAGGAGGGAGAAGAGATGGCTGTAGCACGGACTCCAAGAAAATTGGTGTCGGATGGGACTCGTGTGGGTGGCGTGTGCTGTAGTGCTAGAAATGAATGCTAGTTATGGCCCATGCCACCCCACTATATCGAGCCTATATCGAGCCTATATCGAGGTACAATACGTAGAACAAATTTCCTGCAGTCCGTGCTCAGCACTCCTCTATCTTTCTTCTCAGCCAGCTAGCGGACACGCGGAGCCCATTGTCTGTTTGCTCACATGCGGTCCCACATATCAGTGAAAACGCAAGCGGACCCACTGAACCTGCACATCTTTCACCTCGACGTGCTGGTGATGAAAAACAAATCCAAGAAAGATCTTCGGTGGCCGCTTTTGGAGTTACTCAAGAGTAGTAAGATTCTATTTACAGTTTAACCCAAGATGCACATCTCGTGGCTTCAACTTATCAACTACCACTCTATTTTCTTTCATGACACGACCTGGATGCTGGATGTCCCATGTGTCGGCAAAAGGAGGAAGAACCCGACCAAATCTTCGGTTGTGCTCTCGGATTAGACTAGTTGTGCTAAATTAAATTTTTTATTGTGTACTCCCTCCGTTCCAAAATACTTGACTTCCTTTTGTCCAAAAATGGATGTGCCTATATACTAAAACATGTCTAGATACATATATATTTTGACAAATACTAGAACGGAGGGAGTAGAATGGATGCAAGTTTTTGTATTGGTAAGAAGAGTACATCCATATATTGATAGAGCGTTGGAGTTGGCCTTACAAGTGGGACCGCAGTTGAGGAAACCGACTATCGGCAAACCCCCACCTCGCCCGCCGCGCGATGGCTGAGTTAGAGAAACGATGAGGTTGAAGAGATTGCTCTAGCAAGGACTCCAAGAAATTTGGTGTCAGGTGGAAGTCATGCTGGTGGCGTGTGCCGTACTCCTGGACGTGAATGCTTGTTCTGGCCCATGCCACCCTACTACTCCTACTACTTACTATATAGTACTACTAGTATCGAGGATTCGAGGTGCTGGTTACGTATGGCTACAGTAAAAACACCCGCACGACGCGCGAAGCATGTGAAGCTAGTACAAATAGTGTACTACTATTGTTGATGATTGGCCTCATCCGATAACCTATTGCAACGCACGTACAGTTATGTATTCGGAAAATATTTTTTTGCCTCGTCGCACCACTCACTCACAGAAGCAACTCGAAAGCCATTCATAAATTTAGTAAGTTTATCACAGGCATATCATTTTATTACATACAATAGGTCATCAACCACATCGACAACGAGGATACATTATAAATACTAAAGTTTTCACCACACAAAAAATAACAAGCAATGAAATGAACTTCACCTCAACCATTCCTCGGCGTTGGAAACGCTTGCTTTGAACCACAAGTGATTCTCTGGGACGGGCCATCCATTGTCGATCTGGAGACCAATGTAGGACTGATCATCCAGGCTGAAGCGGCCTACTATATTAGTACCAGGGTAGGGAACCACCCAAATGTCCGAGGTATAGACACAGTTGCTTCTCATAAATGGTAGTAACGTTGTGTCAACAGCAGTTGGATCGCCTTTCACCATCATTGGATAGTTTTGTCCAAGGAAGAGCGAATTTTCTCCAAGACTATCAATTCTGTACCATGGAGAAGGAGTTGGCGCTAGCACACTAGTATCCATCCTGAATACCATGCAATGGGTGTTGGAATAGGTCCGAAGAGTGCGACCATGGGAGACTACACCTGCTTCCTTACTAGTAACATCATCAGTGGGCTGTATACACACGAGAAGAGGTGATCCATCGGAATTAGTTGCCAGGCGCCAAATAGTATATGGGCGCTGCTCGTCCTCATGCTCGTGATCATCACCATCATCATCTCCCCCTTGGTTATAAAAATCTTCAAGTATAGGTGGTGGAATGTTCACAGGACCTTGGAAACACAAGAAGAAGGTTAATTAGTAAGGCTGACCATAGTGGGGGTAACATAAGTAGTATCATGCACTTGGGACTCACAAACATGCTTGTGTGGCAGGCAATTAAGGAAGAGATAGATGGTTATAGTAACATAGGTAGATACCATAATATAATAAATGTGATGCTACTATGTGTCATGCATGGCAATAAATGAGACCACCTATGATACTAATCTAAGATACTATGCACTATAGAGGTAGTAACATAAACTAGTAACATATGCATGTTACTAGTCTAAGTTACTCCCCACTATGACCAGCCTTGCTAACCCACATGCATGTGGATGAAACAATTATAATTACGGTGGAAGACAAACGTACCGAAACAACGAGGATGCCATGCAAAAACAGTGCCACGAGTGGTGGCAGCAAACACAAGGCCCTCATATTCAATTGCATCACAGTACCCATCCGTGTACAGAAAGTGATTTTTGAGCAATATCCATCCAGTCAAACCACTGACGAAGGCAACAAGCTTGTCGAAGATAGCAACAACTTCATAGTTGTTGTAATTCCAAGAGCGGTTGGGGACTCGAGAAATTGCTATCTTCCATAGAAGACAGTCACCATGATTGTATTTGAACGTGCGTACAATACCGGTGTGCTCAACCTCTGGGCAGTCTGCTGAGATTTTTGGAAGTGGAACCCGGTCACAAGTGTACGCATTCACAAGTTCCCACTCGCAGTTGGACCCAATGTAAACAACCCAATCTCCATTTATGCCTGCCCAAGCCTTGCCCTCAAGCGATGGCATCTTAACATCATACTTATCATTATCAAGCGGCATCAACTTGCACAGGGCAAGGCCTCCGTCGTGACGGCACCAGTCATCCGGGTCACGGCGAAGAAGATAGGGGAGATCAAACCGCTCCTTGACTCTTGGGTTCCTTGTAATGATGTTATTAGTTGAGTTGAGAATGGGCTTGAACGAACCTGCCATGCTAGCCAAGGTGATGACGTCGCACCGATCAATGAGTTCCTCCACCACGTCCTCTTTCAGATCAGGGCAAGAATAACAGGGTCGTTTCCGTCCTGTTCCCTCCTTGGAGAAGACGATCGAACAATGGCAGAAGAAAGCGTGAAGGGCTGAAGGAAAAGGGAGGAGGGAGAGGAAGAGCGTGCGACAGTAGTTCCAAATCGAGAGGGAAATGCAAAGAGTCGGTGGACGGTTGCCAGTTTGCCACGGTTCACGAAGGGGCGCCCCGGCCTACACGTCGGTTCGGAAATACTCCTACTACTCGCCGTCGTCTCACTGATATGTGGAACGGGACCACATGTCAACGAGACATGGTGTGTAATTTCTCGTGCAAAATGCGATCTGGCCGCGTTGGCCCGAGGTGCCGCATTAGTTATCGGCCTTTATTTTTTTAATGGCGCGCCGTTCAGTTTTGAAGCACGACTAACTGGTACTGTACGCAGAGAAAATATAAACTAGTCTACCACTACTCCACCTCCAGTACTAGTAGTATAAAGAAGATATATAGGCTGGAGCTTCAGCGCTTTCTTGCCTAGGGCTGCCCACTTACTTCTCACACTACCACCCTCTCTCCAGATCTAAAAAAGACGGCCCCTCTCTCCCTCCTCACCGGTGGTCACAGATCCACCGGGGAAGAAAAGGACATGCAGCGTTGACGCACTCGTCGTCGGCGAGCGAGGTCACGCACTGATGACAAGGTCGTCCTCTCAGATCTAGCGCCCGCGCGGGGTCGCTGATGTAGTGTGTGCGGAGGACGACGACCACGAGCGAAGCCACTTCCCGCCGACCCTCAGGTATGCTACCACTTTTCGAACCATACCCTTGTTCTATTGCCCCATCTGACACGTTGTTGCATGTGGATCTTTTTCCACTCCACCATCTTCCCAATTTGCTATCCTCTGCTCTGCTGGCCACACAGACGAAAACCATAATTTGCACTATTAAAGGAAACCCTACTTCATGCAGACTAATGCATGTCTGGGTTGAATAAGGAAAGGAAGGGAGACTGTACTGTCCAAGAGAGTAGGCATCGAACCCGCATCTAGGTTGAAAAGATGAAAATCAGTAGCTAAGGAATGAGTCTCGTGTCTCTTGGTTGAAGAAGGGTAGAAAGTGTAGGACCTTGAAGTATGTCTAGAGGGGGGTGATTAGACTACTTGACCAATAAAAACTTAACCTTTTCCCAGTTTTAGAGTTTGGCAGATTTTAGCTACTTTAGGACAAGTCAAGCAATCATCACACAATTCAAGTAAGCATGCAAAGAGTATATAGGCAGCGGAAATTCAAGCATGAAACTTGCAAGAAAGTAAAGGGAAGGGTTTGGAGGATTCAAACGCAATTGGAGACACGGATGTTTTTGGCGTGGTTCCGATAGGTGGTGCTATCGTACATCCACGTTGATGGAGACTTCAACCCACGAAGGGTAATGGCTGCGCGAGTCCACGGAGGGCTCCACCCAAGAAGGGTCCACGAAGAAGCAACCTTGTCTATCCCACCATGGCCATCGCCCACGAAGGACTTGTCTCACTAGCGGTAGATCTTCACGAAGTAGGCGATCTCCTTGCCCTTACAAACTCCTTGGTTCAACTCCACAATCTTGTCGGAGGCTCCCAAGTGACACCTAGCCAATCTAGGAGACACCACTCTCCAAGAAGTAACAAATGGTGCGTTGATGATGAACTCCTTGCTCTTGTGCTTCAAATGATAGTCTCCCCAACACTCAACTCTCTCTCAATGGGTTTGGATCCGGTGGAAAGAAGATTTGAGCGGAAAACAAGTTGGGGAAGGCTAGAGATCAACATTCATATGGTAGGAATGGAATATCTTGGCCTCAATACATGAGTAGGTGGTTCTCTTTCAGAAATGGTAAGTTGGAAGTGTAGGTTTGTTCTGATGGCTCTCTCCACGAATGAAGAGGAGGTGGAGGGGTATATATAGCCTCCACACAAAATCTAACCGTCACACTCAATTTACCAAACTCGGTGGGACCGAATTGTTAAACTCGGTCGGACAGATTTAGTAAACCTAGTGACCGTTAGTGAATTTCGGTGGGACCGACATGCATCTCGGTGAGACCGATATGGTTAGGGTTAGGGCATAACGTAATCTCGGTAAGACCGATTACACAAACTCGGTGAGACCGATTTGGTAATAAGCTTTCCAGAGAGTTGGTCAGGTAAACTCGGTGGGACCGATTTGCTCTTTTCGGTGAGACCGAAATGTTACAAAAAGGAAAGAGAGAGTTTACATTGCAATCTCGGTGGGACCGATCGCTCACTTCGGTTAGACCGAAACGTTACGAAGGGAAACAGAGAGATTGCAACCCCATCTCGGTGAGACCGAGATCCCTATCGGTAAGAACGATTTGCTTAGGGTTTGTGGCAGTGGCTATGACTTTTGGAATCGGTTGCGCCGGATAGGAAGTTTCGGTGTGACTGATTTTGGCTTTGGGTTTAGGTCATATGTGGATGTGGGAAAGTAGTTGAGGGTTTTGGAGCATATCACTAAGCACATTGAAGCAAGAGGCTGATTAAGCAACACCTCATCCCTCCTTGATAGTATTGGCTTTTCCTATAGACTCAATGTGATCTTGGATCACTAAAATGTAAAATGAAGAGTCTTGAGCTTTTGAGCTTGAGCCAATCCTTTGTCCTTAGTATTTTGAGGGATCCACTTTCATCATCCATGCCATGCCATTCATTGAGCTTTCCTGAAATAATAGTCTTGGAATAGTATTAGCTCAATGAGCTATATGTTGTTATTAATTACCAAAACCACCTAGGGATAGTTGCACTTTCAATCTCCCCCTTTTTGGTAATTGATGACAACATATAGATCAAAGCTTCGACAAATGATAATAAGATTGAATAACATCGTCGCTTTGAGAAGTATGTGATAAGCAAGAGCTCCCCCTAAATTTGTGCGTATTTTAAGATTTGCTTTGGACTGCAAATGCACAATGAATTAGGCTCATGGGTTACTCTTCCATGTCACATACATCTTGGTGGAGCGCTCAAAATAATAGACAATGAATACATGCGCTCATCACCAAGCATAGTGAGTGATCACATAAGATAGATAGGATAATATCAAGCATGCATAAGTGTAGCTTATGATCAAACCAAAAGGAAACAAAGTTTGAAAAACCACCAAATAAAGAAAGAGAGAATAAAAGCAACACTCTCTCTCAAAGCCTATGATCTATACATTTTTCTCCCCCTTTGGCAACAAGTTACCAAAAAGTTCATAGAAAATGCATAGTGCTAGATCGTCTCTCAGGCTTGATCTTCTGGTGGTGGTGTAGAGATGGCTCCTTGGACGAAGGCTTCAGTTGAAGTAGAGGGTGCTGGAGGAGTTGGTGCTGGAGCTGGTTGCACTGGAACTGTTGGGGTAGTAGCTGGTGCTGAAGTTGTTGCTCTAGTGTCTGTCACTGGCACTGCAACTGATCTTTGGGCTCTGGGCACTCTGGCAAACACATTTGTGGTTGTCTTTCCCTTCCTCTCCTGCATGTCATCCTGCAGCTGCTCTACAACTGAATGAATCTCAGTTACCTTGACATCTAGATCATAGAACTTTTGTTCCATGATTCTCTCCAGGCTCTCCTGGTTTTGAGTTAGGGTGGCCAACCCTTTCTCAACCATCAGAGTTGATGCTATCAAGTAACCAAGCTGCTCTTGTTTGGTCTTCAAGAAATACTCAGATGCCTCCTCTTGAGTTGGCATCTTGGCAGCCTTCTCCTTCTTTGCCTTCTCCTTCTTCTCCTGAGCTTGGACTGATTGTGGATCATCTTCATTCATGACAACCTCATTGTCCTCAAAGTCTGGATAAATTGGAAAATGTTCCTTATCCAACTGGTATTTCCCTATACCCATCTTGGAGTTGATCAATTCTTGAATCTGAGGTGCATATCCACAACTCCTCTTCTGATCTACTGCAGTCCTTTTGATTGTTTCAATGATGAGGCTCATGACTTTGAATTTCTGGGGCACATCAAACACATGCAGCATGTTGATGGCATGTCCTCTGATCATGTTATGGTCACCTGACTTGGGCAACAAGGTGTGCCTCAGAATCCAATTGATGGTTGCCAATCCTGACAGCAGAAAGTGGACTGATCCAAACTTGTGAGTCTCTACAGCCTTGTCAGGAATTTCCTTGTACATGTGAGCCATTGAGTTGTGACCCAACTTCTTCTTTGCATATATGTCCAAGTCATCCTCTTCTTCCTTGGGGGCATTGATCAGACTTGCCCATTCTTCAACAGTGGATTGGTACCTTGTACCTTCAGACATCCACACAATTCTACCATCTGGATAAAAGTGTGCTGTGGAGTAGAACTGCATGATAAGCTCATCATTCCAGTTGGTGAGCTTCTGTCCAACAAAATCTGCTACTCCACAAGCAATAAAGCTCTCCTCCACTCTAGGGTAGTGCTGCTCATTCTCCCTGATGAATTTCCAGTCAACCCACCTCATATCACAGACAATGGGTTTCTTGTCCAACAGAATGGTCTCATAAAAGTCCTGCTGTTCCTTTGTGTGGAACCTGTAGTCAACAGCAGTTCTTCTTCTTGAAGCATATGGGTCTTCCATCCTCCACAGCCTCAGCCCTGAATCCTTTCTGATTCTCATGCCCTCAGCCACGGGATGGGCATCACTGTGGTCTGGTATCTTGGGCTTGAGCTTTCTGAGGACTTGTCCTTCTTCATCTTCATCTTCTACAACATTGGGCACTGGGGCCTTGTTCTTTTCAGCAGCTGGAATACTCCTGGTATTCCTCTTTGGAGCTTGCTTGGCCTTGGAGGCAGCTTTGGGTGCATCTTTGGGCTTGGATGTTGCAGCCCCTGACCTAATTGCATCTCCCATAAGCTTAGCTGCCTTAGGAGCTGGTGCAGCATCCTCTTCCTCTTCATCAGAATCCCTTCTCATTGAGGGCTTTCCAAGGACCTTGGCAGTTGTGGTTCTAGCTCTCTTCTTTTTCTTATCCTGATCACCATCATCCTCTGATTCAATTGTAAACTTCATAGTTGCACCAGTGGGGACTTTCTGAGGTTTTGATGGTGGCTCTTTCCTTGCAGGTGCCTGTTTGGGTTGAGCTTGAGCTGGCACTTGAGTGGACTGCCTGGCCTTTGGCATTGGAGTTCTCTTGGCAGGAACTTTCTTCTTCAGGCCTGGCTTTGTGCTTTGTGCAGAGCCATACTCTTTCTTGAGCACACTTTCTTGGAAGTGGCCTCATCCTCCTCAGCTTTGTAATCCTCATCTTCTGAGTCTGAGGTTCTCTTCTTCCTTTGCCTAGTTGCAGCCTTAGGCAAGTTGCTAGGAGTGCTTTTGCTCCCTTCATCTGAAGTTGAGGGACTAGTGCCCTCACTCAAGTCCATGTGCTCTTCAGACCTATTCTGGCTGTCACTCTGATCATACATACTGCAAAAGCTGACTGCTGACCCTGTGAAGAGTTATAGATGAGATAAAATAGATGAGCATCACAAAATGCAAAGATTTTTGCAAAAGATTCAAAAATTCAGTTTTAGTTTTCCATAGAAAGCATTTCGGATCAAGCGATTTTCAAACTCGGTGATACCGAAGCAGTTTTGGAACCTAAACTGATGATCTCGGTTGGACCGAGTTTCAGTTCGGTGGCACCGAGACTGCTAGGCTTTCACAGAATCTTCAAATCGGTCGCACCGATTAGTAATTCTCGGTCAGACTGAGAGTCACTAGTGCAATGACATACGCCAAATCAGTGTGATCGAGTTTTTCAACTCGGTGGGTCCGAGATGGTTTCGGCGGAAACCTAACCCTAAAAATTTGAATCACATCTAAACTACTGACTATTTTGGTTGAATAGAAGAATCTCAATCGTGGCAAGAATCAATATGACAATAGTGTGCTAGGAATCAGACGTGGATAGCACAAAGATCAAGTCCATACCCTAACTTGGTGGTGGACTTGCTACGGCGGCAACAGCGGGGACGATTTCCGTTGACGGCGGCGAAGACCAGCGATAGGAGGCTGCTGGTGGCGAGGAGACGATCCGGAGACCACGATGGCAGAGCGAGCTATTGCGCAGGCGAAGGGTATCGGAGAAATTTCCAAACTTTTGCCCGTGACTATATATAGCCCGACCCTGTCGGTGTGACCAAGTGGAACAACTCGGTGGCACCGAGATGCCTAACTGTGTTCAGTTACAGCAAATCGGTGAGACCGAAAAGTTCAAATCGGTTGCATCGAGATTGAAAACTCAGATCAACTTGGTGATCTCGGTAGGACCGAAATGGAAGAATTGGTCAGACCGAGAATCACAAAGAGGTTTTGGAAGTTTAAGTCTATGACGAATCGGGGACTCCGAGTGCTCCTCACACAGAGTGGTTCGAATCTGACTTGATCAAATTTTGTGATGTAGCATGAATAGAGTTTGAGATGATAAAAGCATAGATAGCTAAAGAAGGTTCTTAGGCATTCTTGTCCATCCACTTGGCACAAAGAAAATAATCCAAACAATCAAAATTACAAGTGGATGTCCTTGAATGAGTAAAATATGCACCAACAGCTCACACAATAAGATAGAAAATGAAATATGTGACAAAGCATGCACAACCAATTCTAGCATCTATCAAACAATTGGCGATGACTAGGTCATCTATATATGAGTATATTGACTTAGGAGTCAAATGAGAACATTTGATCATAGGTCATACTCATCGTTTAAGCTCAAGTGGGGTTACCACTTTTACATAATGCATTAATGTGTTCACACCATTAGAGTTGCTTTGACTCAATTCTTAGAGTTAAGCTCCCCCTAGATGTGAGATCCCCCCTTAGAGGGATGAACTAACCTTGGGTTTTGTCGATGATGACTTCATGTAGGTGTTGAAGATGTAGATGCTCAATGTTGATGTAGATCATTTGGAGCAATCCTTTGGAGTGAGTTGCACTTTCAACTTACCTACATGGGTTAGTCCCACAAGGAACAAACAAGAATATCCATAGACATAGAGTGATGCACACACAAGATGATGTCCATGAAATCATTAGGTTACCTTGTCCTTTGTCTTACCAACATGAGGGTTTGTGACTCCTTGAACTAGTGCAAGATGTGGAAGTTGATTGCACTTGTTCTTGCCAAAATGGTATGAGTGAAGAATGTTGGCGGAGTCACCCTCAAGAACTCTCTAGTTCTTCTTCTTCGGGATCCACATCATCTTGATGGGAATCCTTGGAGTTGTAGTTGTACTAGATGAAGTAGAACTTGACGTAGTCTTGGGGACCCACTTGAACGAGGCTTTAGGTGCTTCTTCAAATGCATCAATCTCTTCTTGAAGCTTGTCCTTGCTGAGGGAGTCCTGGATTAGGGGGTGTCCGGACAGCCGGACTATCATCGTCAGCCTGGCTCCAAGACTATGAAGATACAAGATTGAAGACTTCGTCCCGTGTCCGGATGGGACTTTCCTTGGCGTGGAAGGCAAGCTTGGCGATACGGATATGTAGATCTCCTACCATTGTAACCGACTCTGTGTAACCCTAGCCCTCTCCGATGTCTATATAAACCGGAGGGTTTTAGTCCGTAGGACACAACCATTACAACAATCATACCATAGGCTAGCTTCTAGGGTTTAGCCTCCTTGATCTCGTGGTAGATCCACTCTTGTACTACCCATATCATCAATATCAATCAAGCAGGAGTAGGGTTTTACCTCCATCGAGAGGGCCCGAACCTGGGTAAAAACATCGTGTCCCTTGTCTCCTGTTACCATCCGCCTAGACGCACAGTTCGGGACCCCCTACCCGAGATCCGCCGGTTTTGACACCGACATTGGTGCTTTCATTGAGAGTTCCTCTGTGTCGTCACCGATAGGCTTGATGGCTTCTTCAATCAATAACAATGCTGTCCAGGGTGAGACTTTTCTCCCTGGACAGATCTTTGTGTTCGGCAACTTCGCACTACGGGCCAATTCACTTGGCCATCTGGAGCAGATCGAAAGCTACGCCCCTGGCATCAGGTCAGGTTTGGAAGCCTAAACTTCACGGCTGACATCCGCGGGGACTTGATCTTCGATGGAGTCAAGCCACAGCCGAGCGTGCCGCACTGTCGCGATGGGCACGATCTAGCTCTGCCGCCGGAACGTGCCCTAGAGGCCGCACACGAATCCGCTCCGACCCATAGTTCGGAGCCGATCGCGCAGATCGAGGACGGGTGACTGGACACCGCCTCGGGGGCTGCAACTTCCACGATGATAGAGCCGAATACTGATCCTGTCCCTTATAAAGCTCGTGACTCCGAGGCGCCAGACTCCTTGCCGGACTCCGAACCTCCTGCGCCCCTGCCAGTCAAATCCGATTGGGCACCGATTATGGAGTTCACCGCCGCGGACATCTTTCAGCACTCACCTTTTGGCGACATCCTAAATTCACTAAAACACCTCTCGTTATCAGGAGAACCCTGGCTGGATTGCGGTCAGGACGGTTGGGATGCGGACGACAAAGAAATTCAAACCCCACCCACCACCCACTTTGTAGCCACTGTGGACGATCTAACCGACATGCTAGACTATGACTCCGAAGACATCGACGGTATGGACGACGATGCCGGAGACGATCAAGAACCAGCGCCTACAGGGCACTGGAGTACAACCCTAACCCATGACGTATATATGGTGGATACCCCAAAAGGAAGCGATGACGAGGGACAACGGGACGCGGCAAAGGATAATTCCGCCGACAAACAACCAGAAAGGCGACGCAGACGCCGCCCTAAGTCCCGCCTCGACAAAAACAACACTCCTAATGACCCAGCAATAGAGCAGGGCAAGCCAGTGGACGGCGAACATGCAACCAAGCAACCATCCGAGCAAGACGAATCGGATAATCAATCCAAGCCCGGCGAAAACAACAGTCCAGACAATCTCACGCCGGACACACCATCGGAGCATAAGAACCTGCACAAAAGACTTGTCGCCACTGCAAGAAGTTTGAAAAAGGAAAAACAGAAGCTCAAAACAGCGGAAGACATACTCAGAATGAGGTGGAGCAAAGTACTCAAGCCCGCGGACAAATATGGCAATAGCCACCAAACAAAGAGCTACCCGAAACGCAAGCTGCTGCCAGAATTCGACGAGGAGGCCATAGAGCCCCCACAATCAAAAAGGAAAGAGGCCGCCTGGCCGGATAGACGACCAGATGATAGGCCAAAAGCAACAAGCGGCAACGCACACAAGACGACATACGATACTCACAAAACAGATGGCCCAGTCAGGTCCATTTATGGGCCAAAAAAGAGGGCCCCAGGAAGCAACACAACACGCCGCATGCTGGAAGATAACGACACGCCTAAATACAGGGGCGCCGCACACCCACTATGTTTCACCGATGAGGTGCTGGATCATGAATTTCCAGCGGGATTCAAACCCGCAAACATAGAGGAATACGACGGAACAACAGACCCAGGAGTCTGGATTGAGGATTACATACTGCACATACATATGGCTAGAGGAGATGATCTTCACGCCATAAAATATCTACCACTCAAGCTCAAAGGGCCAGCTCGGCATTGGCTCAAAAGCCTCCCAGAAAATACTGTTGGAAGTTGGGAAGAGCTCGAGGATGCGTTTAGAGCAAATTTCCAAGGGACCTACGTCCGACCTCCGGATGCAGATGATTTAAGTCACATAACTCAACAGCCCAGAGAGTCAGCCGCAAATTCTGGAACAGGTTTCTTACCAAAAAGAACCAAATAGTCAACTGTCCGGACGCTGAAGCCTTAGCAGCTTTTAAGCATATGTCCGAGACGAATGGCTTGCCAGACACCTCGGCCAAGAGAAACCAAGAACTATGGCCACGCTAACAAGCCTCATGACCCGCTTTTGCGCAGGGGAGGACAGCTGGCTAGCAAGATGCATCACCAGCGACCGAGTACATCCGAGATCAGAGATGCAAACGGAAAATCACGGCGCAGAAAGGACCAGCGCCGAAATAAAGAAAAAAGCCCAAAGAATATGGCGATCAACGCCGGATTCAAAAGCTCGCGGCCGAACAACAAAGCACTGCCTCTTAAGGACAACAATGAAGAGCTATCCAACTTAAACAAAATTTTGGATCGGATATGTCAAATCCGCAGCACCTCCGGAAGGCCTGCAAACCACACCCACCGAGATTGTTGGGTCTTCAAACAGTCCGGCCGACTCAATGCCGAACACAAGGGGCTCGATGCGCCAAGCGAAGATGATGACGAACCCCAACAGCAGAATGCCGGAAAACAGAAGACTTTCCCACAAGAAGTCAAAACAATGAATTCACTTCATGTGATAACACGAAACAACAATGCGGCACCCGCCAAAGTAGGTGTCGCACGGTCCACCCCAGCGGAACCCCGAGATTGGATGTCAAAACCAATTACTTTCGACCACCTGGATTATTCCAGAAGCATTCGAAACGCAAGATGGACTGCTTTGATATTGGATCCTATAATCGACAGACTACAATTTACACAAGTCCTGATGGACGGCGGCATCGATTTAAACCTGCTATACCCAAACACAATCCGCAAGTTGGGGATAGACCTTACTAAAATTCGACATAGCCGCACTTCCTTCAAAGGAGTGACGCCAGGCCCCTACGCCAAGTGCACGGGCTCCTTACTACTAGAAGTTGTGTTCGGGTCACCCGACAACTTCCGACGCGAAAAGCTAATCTTTCATGTCGCCCCATTCAAAAGTAGCCATCAAGCACTATTGGGACGTGAAGCTTTTGTCTGCTTTAATGCAATACCACATTACGCGTCTCTAACACTTAAAATGCCCGGTCCACGCGGCATCATCTCATTAAAAGGTCGTTCAAGACCCCGGACACGGCTAGACGAGTCCGGCATACAATAAGCTAGGGGCTCCCTAGCCGCACTCCCCTTTACATGGGGCTGTGCGTATGAGCTAGTACAGGCTCAGTTTCATTCATTTATTCATATTTCAATTTTTAATTCATTTTTCGAACAAATTACTTTTCACACTAAGTTCCTCTCTTTTACAGATGAACAGCGTGTTACACCCGTCCAGGATACAGCACAACGGAGACACAGGCGCAGACGTGCAGTAGGGACCCGTTGCAAGGATTCTTTTCAGATTAAGACCCTGCGTAAACCTTTTTTACTGTCTCTTGTTGCTATACATCCCCTGGTTTTTCATTATAACCAGAGAGGATACTGACGTTTTGGCATCGGCCGCGTCAGAGGACCTTGCGTGTACCTGGACACTAGGGGCTTAGGGCATTGTTCTGCCCGCTATCATAAAGACCGAATACCTTAGGGAGTGTTCGGCGTCTCGAGTTAGGCCTTATATGCATCAGCTCCGAATCATGTCTTTGGTCAAATGTTGGGTTTGCCCGACTCCTGTGTTTTGCTGCCTTACGTTCCGTATCATCGGCTAACGCGGCACCAGGAGAACTACTGCGATTGTGCCCCGGTTTGGCCGGGCGAGCACCTCAGTAGAGAAAGCCGAAAACTGACTGTCATGATACAGCGAGAGACTGGTCAACCACTCGATCGACTACCGGAATGTTTAGAATTCCTCCGCTTTGACGAAGGACCGTTTCCCGGTCAGGCACATACGCGCCCCGCTTTCGGAGAGCGCGGTGCCCCTAGGGGCTATATCGTAGCCCCACCCTCGAACTCCTATGGCTAAGTGAAAGTGATAAAGCATTATAGTCCGGTTGCCTCGTTTGCTACGCTACCACCTCCTTCAAAGGACCGAGACGTCGGATTAAGTGTGAAAATGCGCTATTTTTGCGAACACGCCCGCACCTTGTGCGTGGGGGCTAAAGCCGACGACTGCCATCTTTCAGGTTATACACACGTATACATAAACGGCCGCACAGGAGATATTTCAATAGTTGAACGCACAAGTACTAAAAAGCGCTAAATCATAAACATCGTTTTACAAACCAACATGTTCACTTGAACATGACATTTTTTGAGCACTGCGACTCTATTACACGAGCACCACACAGGACTTCCCCAAAATAGTGCTCGGCGGGTAACCGGCTCTCGTACGAACCCTGGGTCGCAACAACGGTGGCATCCATCTCTGTCCAATGTGTCTTCACACGGGCGAGGGCCATCCGCGCACCTTCTATGCAAGCCGACCGCTTCATCGCCTTGATATGCAGCACCGCCCCAAGGAACTGCTGCAATAAGCCAAAATAACTCTTCGGTTTGGGCCTATCCGGCCAGACATGAGCCACGATATCCGTCATGGCAAGTCCGGACAATCTATTCAATTCAGCCCACTTGCCCAGCCGATCGGTCAGCGGAAGTGAACGCTTCGGACTATGGAATTGAGACCAAAACAGCTCTTCCGTCTTGTGATCCTTCTGACTTCGGAAGTGCACAACGACATCTGCCGCACTCGCTGCTAAGTCCTTATAAGGATCCTCCGGACCCCACAGCTAGCCAAGCTGGACATACTTTGGATCTGTAAACCTTCGGCGTAGCAGAAAGGGCTTGCCGGCCACAATGTCTCCGGCCTGGCGCGGCTCCTCCTTTATAGCCCGCATTGCAGTACGGGCATCCTTGGCCTCGGCGGTGGCCTTCACCAGGTCTTCTTGCTCCGCTAGGCATTCCCTTTCAAGAACATCATTACGGTCGGTAGCATCTTTCAACTTCAAGGCCATTTCGGCCATTTCCTCCCTGCTTCGGTAGTGTGCAGCCTTTTCGGCTTCTAGCTCTTCGGCCGCCCTCGAGGCAGCTGCATCACTCCTTCTGGCTTGCTCCTTAGCTTGAGCAAGTTCTGCCCGAAGGCTCTCCACAGCAGCGGCACCATCTGCATCGAGCGCACATGTTGTAAGGAGTGGGCTTCGGCTCCCTTACTAGGTGACCACGGAGAAAAACATACCTTGCGACTTGTCAAGTCGCTTATTGACCAGCGCGATGTCCGCATCCGCAACGTCAAGTTGCCGCTTTAGTTCGGCAACTCCATCAGTCCGGCTGGCCACCGAACTATCCGCCACCTGCACAGGAAAGGCAAAAATCAATACCTGGGATTTTGATCCTCGGCACGCTGTCATTCCCGACACCCTACCGAGTCTCAGGGGCTACTATCTATACAGGGCGCACTTTATGTGTAAAACTGTCAAAGGATACGTCATTTTTACGTACCTCCAACCCCGCCAGCAAACTTCTGACGGCATCACGCAATCCGCCTTCGGCGGATGAAATTCTTTCAATCACCGTACGCATCAGGGTACGGTGACCTTATGAGATGGACGCCCTCTCAAGCAGATCCTTCAGCTCCCCCGGCCGCACACCAGTTGGTGCCGAATTAGTCGGCCCTGCCGGACTCGGGGATACCCTCCGTGACGACACTTCAGGCTCGTCCGCCCTATCCGATGGGGCGGCAGATGGAGGCGTCTCGCTCTCCATCATCTCCGGATGAAGTTCCCCCGAAGACGAGCTCATCTGAGAAGGGCGGAGATCCGAACTACAAGGTAAAAACTTAAGTTATCCTCAGAAGCACAAATAGGGATGTCCCTTATTACAAAACTCCCTTTTTTCTACTTACGGCTCGTTGGAGGGCTTATTCTTTAGGGGAGACTGTGCGGCCGGAGCCTCTCCGGACGCAGGACCCTCTGGTGAAGATCTCTTCCCCCGCTTCGGGGCTTTGGCCTCCGGGTTTTCGGAGGCGGTCCTCTTCTCCCCCTGGAAGGAGGGATTCTCGACCCCCCCTCTTCAAAAGCCTCCTTGGTTGAGGCGGTAGTTCCTCTGTTCTCCCTTTCGCCTTCCTCTGAAGGCGCAACCTCCAGCATCCTGACCAGCACGGGATCCGGCGGGGTCTCTGGGAGGGGGGCCGGACACCGTATCAGTTTGGATTGCGCTATCCACTCCTGTTTAGAGGGAAGTTGGTCAAGAAGCGAATCATAGAAAGGCAAACAAACGGTATGTCCGGGCACGGGGCTACTTACTTGTGTATTCGGGCGATTGCAGCTTAGGCCGGCGTCCTCGGTCAATTCTGGACACGCTTCTCGCGATCCGAAGAACAGTTTGTACATCTCCACGGGTGTCGTACCCATGAAGTGTTGGAGAATTCGTGGTCCCTCCGGATTAAACTCCCAGAGCCGGAGAGGACGGCGTTTGCAGGGCAGGAGACGCCTAATCAGCATGACCTGCATCACCACGATCAGATCGATCTCCCTCGCCTGGAGGTCTTGAATCCGGCCCTATAATAGGGGCACGTCCTTTGATGGCCCCCAGCTGAGCCCTTGGTTGACCCATGACATCAGCCGCTCTGGAGGGCCCGAGCGAAAGATGGGCAGCGGGTTTTGCTTGCTGCCCCTAGGAGCGGTGATATAGAACCACTCCTGTTGCCACAGGACGAGCTCCTCCTGAAAAGAACCCTTAGGCCATGGAGCATCGGCCCTTCTGCTTATAACCGCCCCGCCGCATTCAGCTTGACGCCCCTCGATCATCTTCGGTTTCACGATGAAGGTCTTGAGCCACAAACCGAAGTGGGGAGTGATGCGGAGGAAGGCCTCGCAGATGACAATGAATGAGGAAATATGGAGGATGGACTCCGGAGCCAGGTCATGGAATTCCAACCCGTAGTAGAACATGAGCCCTCTCACAGAAGGATCCGTCGGGAAGCCTAAACCCCGACGGAGGTGGGACACGAACACAACGCTCTCGCCGGGCTCAGGGGTGGGAATGACCTGCCCTTTGGCAGGCAACCTATGTGAAATCTCGTAGGTTAAGTACCTGGCTTCTCGCAGCATCAGCACGTCCTCTTCCGTGACGGAGGAGGGCATCCACCGGCCTTGCAGGCCGGAGCCGGACATTGTTGAAGGTCCGAAGCGCTCGAATCTGGGGCTCTGGGTGTTGGAACTCGGGGCAAGGAGCAGATTTGATGGAGGATTGAAGAAAAGAAACGAGCCTTGGTCCCATTATAAAGGGGGATAATAACAAGAGCCGTCCCCGTGACCGTTCGGGACTCGCCTCCGATGGAGGGGGCGTGGTAACGGGCACGGTTGGGTTACCCATGTCTATATTGATGGGAATCCCGGAATAAGGGGAACACGATCTCTGCTTCGACAAGACGTGCCAAGGAAACCGCTTCGCTAAATGCGCTGGGGTGGTATAATAAAAAACGATTCAAGTAAAGGCTTGGTAGTGGTGTGACGTCATGCCACAAAATACGTCAACAGATTGAACTTGTGTACATATTATTCTCTCTACGGTGGAATGTGGAATTTATTTTGTAGAGCCGGACACTATCCTGGTGTTCACGATCTTCTATGAATTATTCAGAGGAGGAACCCGCCTTGCAATGCCGAACAATATGCGCGCCGGACTCATCATCATTGAAGCCTGGTTCAGGGGCTACTGAGGGAGTCCTGGATTAGGGGGTGTCCGGACAGCCGGACTATCATCGTCAGCCGGACTCCAAGACTATGAAGATACAAGATTGAAGACTTCGTCCCGTGTCCGGATGGGACTTTCCTTGGCGTGGAAGGCAAGCTTGGCGATACGGATATGTAGATATCCTACCATTGTAACTGACTCTATGTAACCCTAGCCCTCTCCGGTGTCTATATAAACCGGAGGGTTTTAGTCCGTAGGACACAACCATTACAACAATCATACCATAGGCTAGCTTCTAGGGTTTAGCCTCCTTGATCTCGTGGTAGATCCACTCTTGTATTACCCATATCATCAATATCAATCAAGTAGGAGTAGGGTTTTACCTCCATCTAGAGGGCCCGAATCTGGGTAAAAACATTGTGTCCCTTGTCTCCTGTTACCATCCGCCTAGACGCACAGTTCGGGACCCCCTACCCGAGATCCCCCGGTTTTGACACCGACACTTGCCTTTGTTCTTGTGGTCTTGTGGTGGAAGATCATCTTGAGCTTGTGTTCCTTTGAAGGAAGTAGGATCATACTTCTCTTGTTGAGGAACAAACTTCGTCTTGGGGTATTGATCTTCTTCCCACTCAACTCCATTGGCATTAAACTTTCGTTCAAAACCAACACCTTGATTCTTTCGGTGCCTTCCTTGCTTGCGTACAATTTCCTCGAATTGCTTACTCCCGGCAAGGCTCTTGTAAACACCTTTCTCTATAATTCCCTTCAATAAGCTATTTTCTTGCTCAAGTGTAACTTGGCTAAGAGAATCATTAGTGGAATCAAGAGAACTACTAGAAGCAACAATCTTGGATTTGACATTATTATTGTTACTACTAGAGGAAGTATCTTTCTTGTACTTGTTATTAGACTTGACTTGAGGCATGTAAGTAGATAAGAGTAAATACTTGGCAATGTAAGAAGAACTTTTCTTGCGAAGATCATCATTGATTGCTTTTAAGAACTCATGCTCTTGCTCAAGATTGAGCTTTTCAAAGCGTAACTTCTCATGAGCCCTTAAAAGTTCTCGATGATCTTCGTAGATAGTTTCATGAGCCAACTTAAGAGAGTTTAAATCTTTAATTAGAAGCTCAATCTTCTCCTTATCATTGTCATTCGTTTTAGCATGATTAAAGCATGCAACTTGCAAGAAAGTAAAGGGAATGGTTTGGAGGATTCAAACGCAATTGGAGACACGGATGTTTTTGGCGTGGTTCCGATAGGTGGTGCTATCGTACATCCACGTTGATGGAGACTTCAACCCACGAAGGGTAACGGCTGCGCGAGTCCACGGAGGGCTCCACCCAAGAAGGGTCCATGAAGAAGCAACCTTGTCTATCCCACCATGGCCGTCGCCCACGAAGGACTTGCCTCACTAGCGGTAGATCTTCACGAAGTAGGCGATCTCCTTGCCCTTACAAACTCCTTGGTTCAACTCCACAATCTTGTCGGAGGCTCCCAAGTGACACCTAGCCAATCTAGGAGACACCACTCTCCAAGAAGTAACAAATGGTGCGTTGATGATGAACTCCTTGCTGTTGTGCTTCAAATGATAGTCTCCCCAACACTCAACTCTCTCTCAATGGGTTTGGATCTGGTGGAAAGAAGATTTGAGTGGAAAGCAACTTGGGGAAGGCTAGAGATCAAGATTCATATGGTAGGAATGGAATATCTTGGCCTCAACACATGAGTAGGTGGTTCTCTTTCAGAAATGGTAAGTTGGAAGTGTAGGTTTGTTCTGATGGCTCTCTCCACGAATGAAGAGGAGGTGGAGGGGTATATATAGCCTCCACACAAAATCTAACCGTCACACTCAATTTACCAAACTCGGTGGGACCGAATTGTTAAACTCGGTCGGACGGATTTAGTAAACCTAGTGACCGTTAGTGAATTTCGGTGGGACCGACATGCATCTCGGTGAGACCGATATGGTTAGGGTTAGGGCATAACGTAATCTCGGTAAGACCGATTACACAAACTCGGTGAGACCGATTTGGTAATAAGCTTTCCAGAGAGTTGGTCAGGTAAACTCGGTGGGACCGATTTGCTCTTTTTAGTGAGACCGAAATGTTACAAAAAGGAAACAGAGAGTTTACATTGCAATCTCGATGGGACCAATTGTTCACTTCGGTTAGACCGAAATGTTACGAAGGGAAACAGAGAGATTGTAACCCCATCTCGGTGAGACCGAGATCCCTATCGGTAAGACCGATTTGCTTAGGGTTTGTGGCAGTGGCTATGACTTTTGGAATCGGTGGCGCCGGATAGGAAGTTTCGGTGTGACTGATTTTGGCTTTGGGTTTAGGTCATATGTGGATGTGGGAAAGTAGTTGAGGGTTTTGGAGCATATCACTAAGCACATTGAAGCAAGAGGCTCATTAAGCAACACCTCATCCCTCCTTGATAGTATTGGCTTTTCCTATATACTCAATGTGATCTTGGGCTTTTGAGCTTGAGCCAATCCTTTGTCCTTAGTATTTTGAGGGATCCACTTTCATCATCCATGCCATGCCATTCATTGAACTTTCCTGAAATAATAGTCTTGGAATAGTATTAGCTCAATGAGCTATATGTTGTTATTAATTACCAAAACCACGTAGGGATAGTTGCACTTTCAGAAAGGCATGACAACACAATAGAGAATGACCAGGTCGATCGGTTTGTTGTCCTCACATAGGAAAAAGGTGGGTAAAGAGAACAAAAATGGGTCATAATCCACATATGCTGCCTGGATATTTGTTGCTCTGGACAACCATACCCCCCTCACCAATCTGCGTCCGAGGTACATCGTACTGGTGCGCCCACTGTCCGAATGGGCCTCCCATGCTCTTATTGCCACTTTTTTTTGCTGTTAGTATAACGCCAGCAGTCAAGTCAAGCAATGCTACTGCTAAAGTGATGCCACATTTAACTAATGCCGCTCTTAGTCTAATGCCACAGATAAATTTAAGCAGTGCCATTTAATGTCACTGGATCATTTCAGGGTTAGCTGTTGATTGTGGATGTATTAAAGATTTTTCAGCTAAGGCATTCTAATGCTGTCGCACAACCAGTATACCAACGATGAAACTTGTTACTACCTTCAGATTTTTGCACTGTTAATGCTTATAGATTACATACCTCACTTTCATGAGATAAGTTAATCTTTTTATACAGTGTCACCAAAATGCCAAGGCGCTGATGTCATTTTATTTTGGTTAAACTGCACAGACAATTATGAAGACAAGAGGAAAGGTTAAGAGTGGACACCTCCTCCTCCGGCTGTTCTCTTGATTATCAAGAGGAAAGATCAAGTTTTTATGTTTGATCGATTATCAAGATTGGGATAGCAATTTTTAAGGCCCCCCCCCCCGAGTTCGAAATGATATTTACCTTGGAGGTACATGGTTTGCAATTTTTTTGTACTATCATTAGTTAATAATGCTAGTTACCTTCAGACTTTTGTATTTGGTTTAATGCTCATGCACAGCTAGTATACCAATGCTGAAACTTGTTAACTTTACATTTTGTATAGTTAGTTCTTATAGAAACCTTCCAGTGCTAGAGTTTATTGAAATCTATTCAGTAAAACCATTGTACTGCACCCTGTAATAAACTAACTACTCTACTGTTGCACTAGCCACTGGATTAGTGTATATTTGTAGTATTCGAATGGTGTTGCATTAGTGTATGGACATAAATAAAGTGTGGCAAGCTTTCCCAGATATGTGCTCAAGAAAACTACTACCTGTTTTCTAAATACTAGACGTTTGGGTACTTTAAATTGAACCGCGAAAACGTCTTATATTAAGGAACAAAGGGTGTAGAGTTCACTCAAATTATCCCGGTAAAGCTAGTCACACCTTTGTTAAAATTAATGTTCATTATGTTATCGGAGGAGGTCTGTATGTTTGTCTCTAATGCCTGTCTACTACATACCCGACATTATGATGTAATGTTAAGTCATTTCCTTTTGTACAGTGTAACTAAATTGTCAAGGCGGTGATGGCATTTTATTTTAGTAGAAGTACACAAAATTTGCTTAAAAGAAGAGGAAAGGTCAGGAATGGCTCAGTTTTTCAAAAAAAAAAAACTATGTATGCCTTCCTGACATCAGCCGTTGTTGCTTTATTTATTCCTTCAAACAGGTGGTTAGAAACAGTCTTGCTACCTTTCCCCATTAAGAAATTGGAATGCTTATATTTGTGAGTCTATGCTTCAACTAGTGCCACTTTTATAGTAATCACACTTTCAATATCTATGCAAACAGGGATGCTCGATTTTAGTGGAGCTGCACAAAAAGTCCAACTGGTTCAACATTAGGAGCATGTTTTTTTTCCAAACCTTTATATCCAATTGGTGGCACTATGAGCTGTTCATTACGAAGGTACATGGTTTTGCTACTATCTTGCTACTCTTTTTGTACTGTCATTTGGTAGTAATACTAGTGCTTTGCATGTGAATTTATTGGCAGGGTGGACCTACATTGGAGGTGCAGGACAGGATTCAATGATTGGATGCTCAATTTCGATTGTATCGATTTCACCTCTTCCATCACTGCGAACATGGTGTGGTATATGTTTACTAGCTGCTTGATATTTGTGCAGACAGAGATGTCCGCCCGTTAGTATTTGGCAAACAAACAAAGTGTCCGCAATTTTGGTTGAACTGCACAAGAGAATAGTATAGTCACTGCATGCGGTGCCATTTGAAAATAGACACAAAGATTGGATAGTCACTTCATGGACTGCAGAAAAGTAGTATTGTACTATTTACTAGCCAACACTTGGTGCTTCATTGCTTTGGTCTGATTATACAATGGGCATCATTTTCCCTAAGTTAAAGTTTGTATTCCAAAAATAGTCTCGCGGTGTGATCGAGAGAAGACCAAATCATATTGCAATGGCTGTTCCTCCATCATGTGTGATTCATTCTCATGGTTCCAGCTGTTTTTGAAACCACTTACGTTTGCAAGAGGAATTGTAGACTTCACAAACAAATTTGTCTTTCAGTCTGTACTGAATGTTGGCCAAGAGAAGCATCCATGTTAGTAGGAAGAACATATGTTTTTTCTAGATCTTTGCTTTTGGAGCTACATATTTGTATATGATCTGTGAATCATTAAGATGTATTAACATGTTGATCTTATGTATGGGAATCGTACTAGTTAGTTTTAGTTGCGACGCAAGATCCAAAGTGGCTGATCTTTGCTTTTGGAGCTACATATTTGTATATGATCTATGAATCATTGAGATGCATTAACAATTACTTATTTCTGTTCGCTCAGTGTTTACAAGTTACTGATCGATCACTAGCTAGCCTACAAATGCGCACCTGACAGTTTTATTTGCGACGCAAGATGCGAAGTGGCAGTTTTTTGAATAAAAATGCCTACCTCTGAAGAAACTGTCAAGCTACACTATCGATCCTACACGGATAAAAATGCCTACCTCTGAAGAAACTGACAAGCTACACTATCGATCCTACACGGATAAATAGCGTATCACGCACGTACTACCTCCTTTCCGGTTTGCAGGGCTCAATTCAAGAAACGACCTACTCGATCCTACACGAATAAATAGCGGATCACACACGTACTAGTACCTCCTTTCCGGTTTGCAGGGCTTAATTCAAACCTCTCACCAACCAAGGTACTCCCTCCGTCCGGGTTTATTAGTCCCATGAGCAAAGCAGCAAGACCAAGGCATGGCAATAATTAACGACATGCAGAAGTTTAAGCCTAATTAATTCCAGCGATTTAAGTGGCTGCATGCGTGCCCTCGGCTGCGACTCGTTGCATGCTGCTTCGCGTACTGCCTGTGAGCGATTCTGAGTGCCTGCATGCAGCCGGCCATAATTAAGGCAGCTAACTGATGCGAAAAAGATACGCTTTAATTGTTGCGGGGTTTTTAAATCCGTGAAATCATTATTGACAAGGAGGGAGATGATTCGAGTGCACTCGTTTGACTGCCATGCCGGCGTGCGACCCAGACAGGACGGGACGGCATAGTCATAATTTCAGTTTCCCTAGTTTTCCACGGCAAGCTGGCGCGCTAAGCCATTATGCATTTAATTCCGATGACCGTCGCGCTACCTTCCCCCTATAAGTACTGTTTCCCGGCATTCTCCAGTGCCACCGTGACCCAACTCGCCATATCCTCATAAGCCCCCACCAGCCCGACGTCGCTCGCCACGTCCGCCATGCCCCCGCACGTCCGCGGTAGGCGACGTCGGAGGCGGTTACCGCCGAAACTAGTGTTCGGTTTTTCACCGGAAGGCAGACGGAGGGAGGAGGCATTCTATCTGTCTTTAGATGGCAATGCGCAGATCGAGGAGTTGTTGTAGCGCGACTGCATGGCGGAGGAGAAGGAGTTGTTGGAGCGCGACCGCCTGGCGGAGGAGCAGCGTAACGCTGATTTGCGCCGCCAGCGGGACATGGAGCAGCAGCGCACCGACGCTCTGAGTCGCGAGCAGAGCGCCCGCAACTGGGCCGACTACATGGAGGCCGGCGCCCGACAAATAGCCCTGGAGGCTGTCGGGCACGCACGCGTTTGCGACGCCGATTTTTACTACCAGCTCGTCAAGTGGGTTTCCCGCTTGGAAGCCGAAGGTCGGTGGACCACGCCGGCATGGAAAGAGCCAACGCGCGCGAGCAACGCACCCTATCGCACCTCTGGCAAGTCCGAAGCGAGGCGCAGGACGCCGGTGCCGGTGTTTAGCGTGTACCGCCGGCATCGTCAAGTTAGCTAAGAGTAAGTTAGTACTTGTCTAGTGGTAGTAGATAGTTAACTTGTCTATGATGGTTGTCAACGTGGAAGTTCAGTACTCTATATGTGGATCAAACCTGTTACTTTGCTCTGAATGTTGAACTTTCCGTTTGAACGTATGGAATGGGCTGTTATTTTTTTAAATGGGTTGTATTTGTCCTCCATGGGTTTAGAGGCTTACTTGTGGGCCTAGCAAGTTGACGCGTACACAATCAGGAGATGATTGTACGTGGAGAGGATGACAGCAGGGACCCGCCAAGGTCATGGCAGTACGCAAGCAAGTGCCTCCTGATTTCAATCCAATAAAAAATGGCTCCTCCTAGTGGATTTCTGACATCTGGGTCCCATGCCATTGTCAACGTAGTCAGTAAACGAGAGAATTGCACAACGAGCGGCTGACACCAGGGACCCAACAGCTCGCCTAGTTATTTTTGTTTTGGGTTAATTTGATAAATGCCTCTGAGAAATGCCACTGCAATTTCCAAACTTCGAAAAATGCCATTTCATGCCATTTCGAATGGCATTTTTTGAAGTCTGGAGTGGCGTTTTTCAAAGTTTGCAAACTGCAGTGGCGTTTTTCAAAGTTTGCAAAAATTGCAGTGGCTTTTTTCAAAGTTTGGAAATTGCAGTGGCATTTTTATGAATTGCCATGATTGGAGTGTCATTTATCTAATATGTTTTTGAGACGGAAGTAGGGTGACAACTGGGCTGTGCGGGACACTCTGGCCTGTCTAGACAACCTTTTCTTTTATGTTTACCATAGACCAGCCTAGTAGTTTTTTGTGTTTTTGAAAATGGCTAGCCTAGTTTTTTTGTGATTTGTCAAGTAAGTCACTTTATCAGGCTTGTTGGGCTAGACGAGGAGAGCTTCATTCGGCTGGCCGAGAAAATGGCCTATCAGTAATGAGAAATGGGCTGTACATTTTTAAAACACATCAAACCGGCAACTAGTTTCAAATATCTTTTTTCATTTCGAGATTTTAAATTGCATTGATTTTTATGCGTGGACAATTTATTGGATTTTATATTGATATACATTTATTTTTAAAATCAGTCTGAATGTGACTCGAAATTTCGGGATTAGAAACAGTTCAGACTGCACCGACATATGCAAAATTTCGTATAATTTTTTAACCGTGGCCACAATATGGGTTGTAATGCTAACAAAAAGAATATGGGCTCCAAAAAAACCCATAAGAATTAGCAAATGGGCTGTAAACTATTTGAAATAATGGTAGTGTATGCTGTTTTCCACAGATTTGAGGCTTTCCACAGATGGCCTGTATACTGTTGGATGTCCATCCAACGGCCGTCGTGCTTCTTCAATCTCTACTCTTCCTGCTCCAGCCGCTCAAACAAGCGCCGGTAGGACTGCCTGCTCCCTCCTCCCCGCGGTCGGCTGTGCTGCCGCGCAGGCCTCACCGCCCCACCGTATTCCCATCGCTGGCCTATCTATCCCTCTACTCACCCTCAGTCCCACACATGCTGTTATTCTCCGGCGACGGCAGACGAACCAGTAAACCCTCGTACTCCTCCGCGTGGGAAATAACTGCCGAGTATTCCCTGGCTCCATGTCATTCCCTTCCTAGGCCTCGCCGTCACCCACTGCCCTGGTGCTCTCGATGCAGGCTGGTCAACGTGGTCAATGAACGACATCCATCGGAAGTGGACTGTACGTGGAGGGGCTGACAGCTGGGTCCACGGCCGCACGCAAGGAAATGCCTCCTTATTACGCGCAAAATAATGATTCCTCCACCTGACATCTGGGACCCACCGAAAGGGCCTCTGTATTTCGTGAAAAAAACGTTACCGCCGCTGACAGCTCGGACCCACCAGCTATATCTTCGCACGTAAGGAAGTGCCTCCTTATACACCCAAAAAAAGAATAATCCCCCTGCTAGCTAGGACCCAGTATAGTGGGCCTACTAAGTTGACGGGGACGAAGGGCTTTGTCAACTTAGTCAATATGCACGATTCTAGCTCGACTGACCGTACGATGTCCATCCAACGGCCGTAGTGCTTCTTCAACCTCTGGTCTTCTTGCTCCAGCCGCCCAGAGCAGCGCCGGTCGTGCCGCCTGCTCCTGCCTCCCGTGGCCGGGTGTGCTGCCGCAGAGGCCTCACCTTCCCCATACTACACCCACCGCTGGCCAGGCCATCCCTCCACTCCACTCACCCACACCCCCTGTTATTCTGCGGCGACGGCAGCACAGCCGAACCAGTGAACCCTCGTACTCCTCTCCGTGTGGGCATCCACGGCCGCGTCTTCCCCGGCTCCGCGTCGTCCCCTTCCTAGGCCTCGCCATCGTCCACCGCCATGGTGCTCTCGGCGCGGCGTGGTCAATGTGGTCAACGACCGAATTCCATTGGAAGAATACTGTACGTGGAGAGGCTGACAGCTGGGTCCACGGCAGCCACAAGGAAGTGCCTCCCTATTACGTGGAAAATAATTATTCCTCCACCTGACAGCAGGGACCCACCGGACGGGCCACCAGTATTTCGCGAAAAAAATGTTTACCCCTGACTGCTGGGACCTATCCGACGGGCCACCGTATTTCACGAAAAAAACGTTCCCCCTGCTGTCAGCTCGGACCCACCGGAAGTGCCTCCTTATTATGCACAAAAAAATGAATACCCCCCAGCTAGCTGGGACCCACCTTGGTGGGAGGCTGACTTGTGGGCCTACCAAGTTGATGGGGACGGAGGGCTTTGTCAACTTAGTCAATATAAATGATTCTAGCTCCAGTGACCGAACGATGTCCATCCAACGGCCGTTGTGCTTCTTCAACCTCTAGTCTTCTTGCTCCAGCCGCCCAAAGCAGCGCTGGTCGTGCCGCATGCTCCTGCCTCCCATGGCAGGATGTGCTACCGCGGAGGCCTCACCGCCCCTACTACTCCCACCGCTGGACAGGCCCTGCAGCGACGGTAGCCTCACACCGCAGCCGAACCAGTGAACCCTCGTACTCCTCTCGGTGCGGGCTTCCACTATCGCGTCTTCCCCGGCTCCCCGTCGTCCCCTTCCTAGGCCTCGCCGTCGTCCACCGCCCTGGTGCTCTCGGCGCGGCGTGGTCAACGTGGTCTAGGAACGGCTTCCATCGGACGTGGACTGTATGTGGAGAGGCTGACAGCTGGGTCCTCGACCGCAGCAAGGAAGTGCCTCCTTATTACACGCAAAATAATTATTCCTCCACCTGACAGCGGGGACCCACCGGACGGGCCACCATATTTCGCGAAAAAACGTTTCCCCCCTGACTGCTGGGACCCACCAGCTACACCTTCGCACGCAAGGAAGTGCGTCTGGGCAAAAAAAAGTGATTCGCCCCCCTGACTGCTGGGACCCACCAGCTACATCTTCGCACGCAAGGAAGTGCGTCCGAAAAAAACAATTCGCCCCCCTGACTGCTGGGACCCACCAGCTACATCTTCGCACGCAAGGAAGTGCCTGACAGTCGGGACCCACCTGGTCGAAGCGTATGTAGCGTTGTCATTCTGGTCGCGAACGTGTACGTACATACTGGTCGTTGTAGAGGCGTGCACGTGTCGTAGTAGAGGCGCGCACGTATCATGTACGCGTACGCACAGCGGCCAGGGTGCAAGAAAGAAAATACGGCCACGTATGTGTACATACGGGCGGGGTCTCGAACGCCTAGTCGCGCATATGTACGGCGAGGGCTCGTGTTCATGGGGAGGCAACGGAATGCGTCGTGTTCATGGGGAGGCAACGGAATGCGTCGTGTTCATGGGGAGGCAACAAAATGCGTCGTGTTCATCGGGAGGCAATGGAACGCGTGGGAGCCAACCGGCTTGGACAGAACAGGCGATGGAAACGAGGCCTAGCGTACCGCATAACAGAGGAAACAGACCTCCTACGATCGAAACGGGGTCCTGTTGATCGGGAGGGGTGTGGCGTACCGCAAAACGGACGAAACGGACCTCCTACGGTCGAAACGGGGGTCCTGTTGATCGGGAGGGGTGTGGCGTACTGCAAAACGGAGGAAACGGACCTCCTACGGTCGAAACGGGGGTCCTGTTGATCGGGAGGGGTGTGGCGTACCGCAAAACAGACGAAACAGACCTCCTACTATCAAAACGGGGGTCCTGTTGATCGGGAGGGGTGTGGCGTACCGTAAAACGGACGAAACGGACTTGTGTTGGAGCGCTACGGTCGAAACAGGGGGAAGGGGTGTGGCGTACCGCAAAACGGGACTCCACGGGATACTGTTCATCTCCACCGTCGACCTCCTCCAGCCTCCACGGGTTACCGTCGACCTCCTCCAGCCTCCACGGGCTCCTGTTCATCCAGCCTCCACCGCGCGCTACTCCACCGGCTACTGTTCAACCACCCCTCCACGGGCACCCCTCCACCATCTACTGTTCATCCAGCCCTCCACACCACGGGGTCCTATTCAACCACCCCTCCACGGCCACCCCTCCACCGTCTACTGTTCATCCAGCCCTCACACCACGGGTTCCTGTTCATCCAGAGGCAACGCCACCGCTCACTGTTCATCCAAAACCCCCCGCAACGCTCACTGTTCATCCAATCGATCGGCTTCAGTTAGCAGTAGTAGCAAAGGAATCGCTCCATCGGGTTCAGTTAACAGCCATCGATTGATCGCTTGGGTTCAGTAACGCGTAGCCTGCAGTGCAATCGCTCGGGTTCAGTTAGAGCCCAATGCCTCGCTCGGCTTCAGTTAGATCCAACGCCTCGCACACATGCACGTACGTACGAGAGAAATGTGCATCGCTCCGCCCCTGACCTCCCACCGTAACCGGCAACTCCCTAAAATTTTCCTCCCCCTCGCTTCTACCACGGTTTTTTCCGTCATGGACGGCCCAAAGAATGTCATGCAGCTGCGTCTCCGGCCCGCCCAGGACGAAAAGCCCATTTTCTGTCATGATTTTTTGTCATAGAAGTAGGAGCCCACCACATCTATGATGATACCGGGTTTTGTCACAATTATCGTCATAGAAGTGTCATATGTATGACAGAAAAAAATTTCGTTCGGCCCAAAATGTCATGGATGTGTCTTTTTTTTGTAGTGCACTCTAGGGCTCCGGTGGAGCTATTCTGCCAGGGAAACATCCCTCTGGGAGGGGGAAATTATCGCCATCGTCATGACCATTGATCCTCTCATCGAGAGGGGGTCAATCTCCATCAACATCTTCACCAGCACCATTCCTCTCAAACCCTAGTTCATCTCTTGTATCCGATCTTTGTCTCAAAACCTCAGATTGGTACCTGTGGGTTGCTAGTAGTGTTGATTCCTCCTTGTAGTTGATGCTAGTTGGTTTATTCGGTGGAAGATCATATGTTTAGATCCTTAATGATAATTAATACTCCTGTGATTATGAACATGAATATGCTTTGTGAGTAGTTATGTTTGTTCCTGAGGACATGGGAGAAGTCTTGTTATAAGTAATCATGTGAATTTGGTATTCGTTCGATATTTTGATGAGATGTATGTTGTCTTTCCTCTAGTGGTGTTATGTGAACATCGACTACATGAAACTTCACCATGATTTGGGCCTAGGGGAAGGCATTGGGAAGTAATAAGTAGATGATGGGTTGCTAGAGTGACAGAATCTTAAACCCTAGTTTATGTATTGCTTCGTAAGGGGCTGATTTGGATCCATATGTTTCATGCTATGGTTAGGTTTACCTAATTCTTCTTTCGTAGTTGTGAATGCTTGCGAAAGGGGTTAATCATAAGTGGTAGGATTATCCAAGGAAGGGCAGCACCCAAGTACCGGTCCACCCACATATCAAATTATCAAAGTAACGAACGCGAATCATATGAGCATGATGAAAACTAGCTTGACAACAATTCCCATGTGTCCTCGGGAGCGCTTTACTTTATATAAGAGTTCGTCCAGGTTTGTCCTTTGCTACAAAAGATTGGGCCACCTTGCTACACCTTGTTTACTTTCGTTACTTGTTACCCATTACGAATTATCTTATCACAATACTATCTGTCACCGATAATTTTAGTGCTTGCAGAGAATACCTTGCTGAAAACTGCTTGTCATTTCCTTCTGCTCCTTGTTGGGTTCCACACTCTTACTTATAAAAAGGACTATGATAGATCCCCTATACTTGTGGGTCATCAATTGGCATGTTATTTATTTCTGCGATGAAGCTGCTAAAATTGCCAAACTCGATGAAAAAGATAAACATAGATCTGTTGTTGGCATGCCTGTTGTCTCGGTTAAAATAGGAGATCACTCTTATCATGGTTTTTGTGATTTAGGTGCTAGCATTAGTGCTATTTCTTTTATCTTATAGCAAGAAATTATGAATGATATAGCACCCTCTAAAATAGAAGACATATATGTTACTATTAAACTTGCTAATAGAGACACCATCACACCACTTGGGATTGTTAGAGATGTTGAAGTCTTGTGTGGGAAAATTAAATCTATTGATTTTCTAGTTCTTGGTTCCCCACAAGATGACTTTTGTCCCATAATCTTTGGTAGACCTTTCTTGAACACTGTTAATGCCACTATAGATTGCCATAAACAAACTGTCAGTGTTAGCTTTGGTGATGAGTCTCATGAGTTTAATTTCTCCAAGTTTAGTAGACAACCTCATAATAAAGAATTATCTAGTAAGGATGGAACAATTGGTCTTGCTTCCATTGCTATGCCTCCCACTGATCCTTTATAACAATATTTGCTAGACCATGAAAATGATATGCACTTGCGTGAAAAGAAATGAAATAGATAAAATATTCTTTGAACAACAACCTCTGCTTAAACACAATTTGCCAATTGAAGCTCTTGGAGGTCCTCCTCCACCTATAGGTTATTCTGTGTTTGAATTAAAAAAATTGCCTGGCACTTTGAACTATGCTTATCTCGATGTGAAAAAGATATATCCTGTTATTGTTAGTGCTAACCTTTCAGAACATGAAGAAGAAATATTATTAATTTTTTTGAAGAAGTATTGTGCTGCTATTGGATATACTCTTGATGATCTTAAGGGCATTAGTCCCACTCTTTGTCAGCACAATATTAATATGGAACCTGATGCTAAACCCGTTGTTGATCACCAATGACGTTTGAATCCTAAGATGAAAGAAGTGGTAAGAACTGAAATACTAAAGCTTATAGAAGTAGGTATAATCTATTTGATATGTCTCCAACATTTCTATAATTTTTGATTGTTCCATGCTATTATATTACCCCTTTTGGATGTTTATGGGCATTATTTTACATATTTATATCATTTTTGGGACTAACTACTAACCGGAGGCCCAGCCCGTATTGCTGTTTTTTTTGCCTATTTCAGTATTTCGAAGAAAAGGAATATCAAACGCAGTCCAAACGGAATGAAACCTTCGGGAGCGTGATTTTTGGAACGAACGTGATCGAGAGGACTTGGAGTGCCAGTCAAGAAGCAATCGAGGCAGCCAAGAGATAGGAGGGCGCGCCCACCCCTCCTGGGCGCGCCCCCTGTCTCCTGGGCCCCACGAGCGGCCACCGACGTACTTCTTCCTCCTATATATACCTACGTACCCCGAAAACATCCAGGGAGCCAACGAAAAACAATTTCCACCGTCGTAACCTTCTGTATCCGCGAGATCCCATCTTGGAGCCTTCGCCGACGCTCCGCCGGAGGGGGAATCGACCATGGAGGGCTTCTACATCAACACCATAGCCCCTTCGATGAGTTGTGAGTAGTTTACCACAGACCTTCGGGTCCATAGTTATTAGCTAGATGGCTTCTTCTCTCTTTTTGGATCTCTATACCATGTTCTCCCCCTCTCTTGTGGAGATCTATTCGATGTAACTCTTTTTGCGGTGTGTTTGTCGAGATCCAATGAATTGTGGGTTTATGATCAAGTTTATCCATGAGAAATATTTGAATCTCCTCTGAATTCTTTTATGTATGATTGAGTAATCTTTGCAAGTCTCTTCGAATTATCAGTTTGGTTTGGCCTACTAGATTGATCTTTCTTGCCATGGGAGAAGTGCTTAGCTTTGGGTTCAATCTTGCGGTGTACTTACCCAGTGACAGAAAGGGTTGCAAGGCACGTATTGTATTGTTGCCATCGAGGATAAAAAGATGAGGTTTATATCATATTGCTTGAGTTTATCCCTCTACATCATGTCATCTTTCTTAATGCGTTACTCTATTCTTATGAACTTAATACTCTAGATGCATGCTGGATAGCGGTCGATGTGTGGAGTAATAGTAGTAGATGCAGGCAGGAGTCGGTCTACTTGTCGCGGACGTAATGCCTATATACATGATCATGCCTAGATAATCTCATAATTATTCGCTTTTCTATCAATTGCTCGACAGTAATTTGTTCACCCACCGTAATACTTATGCTATCTTGAGAGAAGCCACTAGTGAAACCTATGGCCCCCGGGTCTATCTTTTACCATATAAGCTTTAAATCTACTTTTATTTGCATCTTTACTTTTTGCATCTATATTATAAAATACCAAAAATATATTTATCTTATCATACTATCTCTATGAGATCTCACTTTCGCAAGTGGCCGTGAAGGGATTGACAACCCCTTTATTCTGTTGGTTGCGAGTTCTTTGTTTATTTGTGTAGGTGCGTGGGACTTTTGAGGAGCCTCCTACTGGATTGATACCTTGGTTCTCAAAAACTGAGGGAACTACTTACGCTACTGTTGCTGCATCACCCTTTCCTCTTCAAGGAAAACCATCGCAAGCTCAAGACGTAGCAAGAAGGATTTCTGGCGCCGTTGCCGGGGAGGTCTTCGCTCAAGTCAATTCATACCAAGTACCCATCACAAACTCATCTCCCTCGCATTTACATTATTTTCCATTTGCCTCTCGTTTTCCTCTCCCGCACTTCACCCTTGCCGTTTTATTTGCCCTCTCGTTCCCAATCTTCTCTCTTTTTCTTTCGCTCGCCTTTTTCTGTTTGCTCGTGTGTTAGATCGTTTACCTTGTCATTATGGCTAGTTCCTTATCCGCTCCTTTGTCTCCTGAGTTTGAAGTTCTTCACTTCAAGCAAAGGCAAGGAGAAAACTTAAAAGATGCTTGCTATAGGATGATGGAATCTTATCACAAGTGCACCCTAGAGGTGAACTTTAGAATTATTCTTCGCAATTTTTATGTTGGGTTAAATATGACACATAGACAACTCTTGGATTGCATTGCCAAGGGAAATTTTATTGAAATTGATCCTAGTATTGTGCAAGAAATTATAGAGGGAATAGTGGGAACACTACATGAAAAGGGAGGACCACATCCTACCCAAGAAGAAACACAAGTGTTTGGAAAGATTTGCTAGGTAACAAAAATATTACAAAAGTCTCTTGAGCCTCTTAAAAGTGTTGGCGGAAATCTTCACCGCTTGAATATGTTGATTACTCTTTGCAATAAGCGGTTGGATTCTTTAGATCTAAAAATTTCCGAGTATGAAGGGAAACGTAAAGAACCTCCCGGATTCAAGCATGACTCCGCTAACAAACTGAAAATTAAAGATGGCACTACTTAGATCTATCTTCGCTTTTATGCCTAGATAGGGGCGTTAAACGATAGCGCTAGTTGGGAGGCAACCCAATTTTATTTGTGTTTTTTGCTTTTGTTTCTGTTTAGTAATAAATTTTGCATCTACCTTCTGTTTATATGTGTTTTTATGTTTTAATTAGTGTTTGTGCCAAGTAGAACCTATAGGATAACCTATGGTGATAGTTGATTTGATTCTGCTGAAAAACAGAAACTTTGCGCCCATGAAATTAGTTTTGTTAGATCACAGAAACGTGATTTTTCATTGATTCTTTTTTCTTCTGATCAATAGAAAAATTGTCCAGGACTTCCTATTTTGGTAGGATTTTTAGAGTTCCAGAAGTTTGCGTTAGTTACAGATTGCTACATACTGTTCTGTTTTTGACAGATTCTGTTTTTCGTGTGTTGTTTGCTTATTTTGATGCATCTATGGCTAGTATTAAGTGGTATGAACCATAGAGAACTTGGAATACAGTAGGTTTAACACCAAAAATAAATAAATAATGATTTCATTACAGTACCTTATGTGGTGGTTTTGTTTTCTTTCACTAACAGAGCTTATATAAGATTTCCTGTTGAGTTTTGTGTTGTGAAGTTTTCAAGTTTTGGGTAAAGCTTTGATGGACTATGGAATAAGGAGTGGCAAAATCCTAAGCTTGGGGATGCCCATGGCACCCCAAGATATTCAAGAATAGCCAAAAGCCTAGGCTTGGGGATGCCCCGGGAAGGCATCCCCTCTTTCGTCTTCGTTCATTGGTAACTTTACTTGGAGTTATATTTTTATTCACCACATGATATGTGTTTTGCTTGGAGCGTCGTGTATTATATTAGTATTTGCTTTTTAGTTTGCCACAATCATCCTTTCTGTACGAACCTTTTTGGAGAAGCCCACTTGATTGAAATTTATTAGAATACTCTTTGTGCTTCACTTATATCTTTTGAGCTAGATAGTTTTTGCTCTAGTGCTTCACTTATATCCTTTAGAGCACGGCGGTGGCTTAACTTTGTAGAAATTTCTAGTCTCTCATGCTTCACTTATATTATTTTGAGAGTATTTTAGAATAGCATGGTATTTGCTATGGTTATAAAATTGGTCCTAGAATGGTAGGCATCCAAGTTGGGTATAATAAAAACTATCATAGGAAGTGAATTGGATGGTATGATCAATTTGATACTTGATAATTGTTTTGAGATATGGAGGTAGTGATATTAAAGTCATGCTAGTTGGGTGATTATGAATTTAAAGAATGCTTGAGTTGAAGTTAGCAAGTCCCATAGCATGCACGTATGGTTAAAGTTGTGTAACAAATTTGAAACATGAAGTGTACCTGGCTTGTGCATCCTTATGAGTGGCGGTCGGGGACGAGTGATGGTCTTTTCCTACCAATCTATCCCTCTAGGAGCATGCACGTAGTGCTTGGTTTTTGATGACTTCTAAATTTTTGCAATAAGTATATGAGTTCTTTTGACTAATGTTGTGTCCATGGATTATACGCACTTTTACCTTTCCACCATTGCTAGCCTCTTCGGTACCGTGCATTGCCCTTTCTCACCTTGAGAGTTGGTGCAAACTTGGCTGGTGCATCCAAACCCCGTGATATGATACGCTCTATCACACATAAACCTCCTTATATCTTCCTCAAAACAGCCACCATACCTACCTATTATGGCATTTCCATAGCCATTCTAAGATATATTGCCATGCAACTTTCCACCATTCCGTTCATCATCATGACATACTTTACTTTTGTCATATTGCCATTGCATGATCATGTAGTTGACATCATATTTGTGGCAAAGCCACCAAGCATAATTTTTCATACATGTCACTCTTGATTCATTGCACCATCCCAGTACACCGCCAGAGGCATTCATATAGAGTAATATCTTGTTCTAGTTTCGAGTTGTAATTCATATGTTATAATCAATGAAAGTGTGATGATCATTATTAGAGCATTGCCCAAAAATAAAAAAAAGAAAGGCCAAAAAATAAAAAAAAGGCCAAAGAAAAAAAAGAAAAAAAAGAAATAAATAAAATAAATAAAAAGGGGCAATGTTACTATCTCTTTTTCCACACTTGTGCTTCAAAGTAGCACCTTGTTCTTCATGTAGTGAGTCTCATATATTGTGCTTCAAAGTAGCACCATGTTTTTCATATAGTGAGTCTCATATGTTGTCACTTTCATATACTAGTGGTAATTTTTCATTATAGAACTTGGCTTGTATATTCCTACGATGGGCTTCCTCAAATGCCCTAGGTCTTCGTGAGCAAGCAAGTTGGATGCACACCCACTAGTTTTCTTTTGTTGAGCATTCATTTATAGCTCTAGTGCATCTGTTGCATGGCAATCCCTACTCCTCATGTTGACATCAATTGATGGGCATCTCCATAGCCCGTTGATTATCCTCGTCAATGTGAGACTTCCTCCTTTTTTGTTTTCTCCACACAATCCCCATCATCATATTCTATTCCACCCATAGTGCTATATCCATGGCTCACGCTCATGTATTGCGTGAAGGTTGAAAAAGTTTGAGATTATTTAAGTACGAAACAATTGCTTGGCTTGTCATCGGGGGTGTAGAATTTGGGAACATCTTTGTGTGACGAAAATGAAGCATAGCCTAACTAGATGATTTTGTAGGGATGAACTTTCTTTAGCCATGTTATTTTGAGAAGACATGATTTCTTTGATTAGTATGCTTGAAGTATTACTATTTCTTATGTCAATATGAACTTTTATTTTGAATCATTGGGATCTGAACATTCATGCCACAATAAAGAAAATTACATTGAGAAATATGCTAGGTAGCATTCCACATCAAAAATTCCGTTTTTATCATTTACCTACTCGAGGACGAGCAGGAATTAAGCTTGGGGATGCTTGATACGTCTCCAACGTATCTATAATTTTTGATTGTTCCATGCTATTATATTACCCCTTTTGAATGTTTATGGGCTTTATTTTACATATTTATATCATATTTTGGGACTAACCTACTAACCGAAGGCCCAGCCTGTATTGCTGTTTTTTTGCCTATTTCAGTATTTCGAAGAAAAAGAATATTAAAGGGAGTCCAAACGGAATGAAACCTTCGGGAGCGTGATTTTTGGAACGAACATGATCCAGAGGACTTGGAGTGCAAGTCAAGAAGCAATCAAGGCGGCCAGGAGATAGGAGGGCGCGCCCCTGTCTCCTGGGCCCCACGAGAAGCCACCGACGTACTTCTTCCTCTTATATATACCTACGTACCCCGAAAACATCCAGGGAGCCAACGAAAAACAATTTCCACCGCCGTAACCTTCTGTATCCGCGAGATCCCATCCGGGAGCCTTCACCGGTGCTCCGCCGGAGGGGGAATCGACCATGAAGAGCTTCTACATCAACACCATAGCCCCTCCGATGAGTTGTGAGTAGTTTACCACAGACCTTCGAGTCCATAGTTATTAGCTAGATGGCTTCTTCTCTCTTTTTGGATCTCAATACCATGTTCTCCCCCTCTCTTGTGGAGATCTATTCGATGTAACTCGTTTTGCGGTGTGTTTGTCGAGATCCGATGAATTGTGGGTTTATGATCAAGTTTATCTATGACAAATATTTGAATCTCCTCTGAATTCTTTTATGTATCATTGAGTTATCTTTGCAAGTCTCTTCGAATTATCAGTTTTGTTTGGCCTACTAGATTGATCGTTCTTTCCATGGGAGAAGTGCTTAGCTTTGGGTTCAATCTTGCGGTGTCCTTACCTAGTGACAGAAAGGGTTGCAAGGCACGTATTGTATTGTTGCCATCGAGGATAAAAGATGGGGTTTATATCATATCGCTTGAGTTTATCACTTTACATCATGTCATCTTTCTTAATGCGTTACTCTGTTCTTATGAATTTAATACTCTAGATGCATGCTGGATAGCGGTCGATGTGTGGAGTAATAGTAGTAGATGCAGGCAGGAGTCGGTCTACTTGTCGCGGACGTGATGCCTATATACATGATCTTGCCTAGATAATCTCATAATTATTCGCTTTTCTATCAATTGCTCGATAGTAATTTGTTCACCCACCGTAACACTTATGCTATCTTGAGAGAAGCCACTAGTGAAACCTATGGCCCCCGGGTCTATCTTTTATCATATAAGCTTTCAATCTACTTTTATTTGCATCTTTACCTTTTGCATCTATATTATAAAATACGAAAAATATATTTATCTTATCATACTATCTCTATCAGATCTCACTTTCGCAAGTGGCCGTGAAGGAATTGACAACCCCTTTATTCCGTTGGTTGCGAGTTCTTTGTTTGTTTGTGTAGGTGCGTGGGACTTTTATGGAGCCTCCTACTGGATTGATACCTTGGTTCTCAAAAACTGAAGGGAAATACTTATGCTACTATTGCTGCATCACCCTTTCCTCTTCAAGGAAAATCAACGCAAGCTCAAGACGTAGCACTATCCCATAGCTGATAGTAGATGGGTAAGTCATGTTCATTGTGTCCCTAAAAAGGGAGGTATTACTGTTGTTCCTAATGATAAAAATGAACTTACTCCACAAACAATTGTTACTGGTTATAGAATGGTAATTGATTTTAGAAAATTAAATAAATCTACTAGAAAAGATCATTATCCTCTGCCTTTCATTGATCAAATGCTTGAAAGATTATCTAAGCATACACATTTTTGTTTTCTTGATGGATACTCTGATTTTTCTCATATACCTGTTTCACAACCTGATCAAGATAAAACCATCTTTACTTGTCCCTTTGGAACTTATGCTTATAGATGTATGCCTTTTCGTTTATGCAATGCACCTGCTACCTTTCAAAGATGTATGACTGCTATATTCTCTGATTTTTGGGATAACATTGTTGAGGTTTTCATTGATGATTTCTCCACTTATGGAACTTCTTTTGATGATTGCTTAAGCAACCTTGATCGAATTTTGCAGAGATGCAAGCAAACTAATCTTGTCTTGAATTGGGAGAAGTGCCACTTTATGGTTAATGGAAGTATTTTCTTGGGACATAATATTTCCGAATGAGGTATTGATGTGGATAAAGCTAAAGTTGATGCAAGTGAGAAATTGCCATGTCCTAAAGATATTAAAGGTATTCGTAGTTTCCTTGGTCATGCTAGTTTCTATAGGAGGTTTATTAAAGACTTCTCAAAAATTTCTAGGCCTCTTATAAATCATTTAGAAAATGATATTCCATTTGTTTTTGATGATGATTGTGTAGAAGCCTTTGAAACACTTAAGAAAACCTTAACTTCTGCACCTATAGTTCAACCACCTGATTGGAACTTGCCTTTTGAAATTATGTTTGATGCTAGTGATTATGTTGTTGGTGTTGTTCTACGACATTGAGTTGATAAAATATTAAATATTATCCATTATGCTAGTAAAACTCTAGACAATGCCAGAGAAATTATGCTACTACTGAAAAATAATTTTTAGCAGTTGTGTTTGCTTGTGATAAATTCAGATCTTACATTGTTGATTCCAAAGTAATTGTTCATGCTTATCATGCTGCTATAAAATATCTTATGGAAAAGAAAGGTTCTAAACCTAGACTCATTAGGTGGGTTCTCTTGCTAAAAAAATTGATTTACATATCACTGATAGGAAAGGAGCTGAGAACCCCGTACCTGATAACTTGTCTAGGTTAGGAAATATTCTTGATGACCCACTACCTGTTGATGATAGTTTTCCTGATGAACAACTAGCTGCAATAAATGTTTCTCACAACACACCTTGGTATGCTGCCTATGCTAATTACATTGTTGCTAAATATATACTACCTAGTTTCACATACCAACAAAAGAAAAAATCTTTTGTGATTTAAGACATTACTTTTGAGATAACCCACATCTTTATAAAGGAGTAGATGATATTATTAGGCATTGTGTAGATGAGCATGAATGGCAACAAATCCTACGGAAGTGTCATTTCGAAGGTTATGGAGGACACCATGCGGGAGATAGAACTACTCACAAGGTATTGCAATCTAGTTTTTATTGGCCTACTCTCTTTAAGGACGCCCGTAAGTTTGTCTTATCTTGTGATGAATGTCAAAGAATTAGTAATATCAGTAAGCGTCAGTAAATGCCTATGAATCATTCATTTGCTGTTGAACCATTTGATGTTTGGGGTTTTGATTATATGGGACCTTTTCCTTCTTCTAATGGGTATACTCATATTCTGGTTGTTGTTGATTATGTTACTAAGTGGGTAGAAGCTATTCCAACTAGTAGTGTTGATCACAACACTTCCATTAATATTCTTAAAGAAGTTATTTTCCAAAGGTTTGGAGTCCCTAGATATTTAATGACTGATGGTGGTTCCCACTTTACTCATGGTGCTTTCCGTAAAATGCTTGCTAAATATGATGTTAACCATAGAATTGCATCACCTTATCATCCTCAATCTAGTGGTCAAGTTGAACTTAGCAATAGAGAAATAAAACTAATATTACAAAAAACTGTCAATAGGTCCCGAAAGAATTGGCCTAAGAAATAGATGATGCACTTTGGGCTTATAGAGCAACTTATAAAAATCCTATGGGTATGTCTCCTTATAAAATGGTTTGTGGAAAAGCTTGTCACTTGCCTCTTGAGTTAGAACATAAATCATCTTGGGCAATTAAAGAACTCAACTATGATTTCAAACTTGCCGGTGAAAAGAGGTTATTTGATATTAGCTCACTAGATGAATGGAGAACCCAAGCTTATGAAAATGCCAAACTATTCAAAGAAAAAGTTAAAAGATGGCATGACAAAAGGATCTAAAAGCGGGAATTCGAAGTTGGTGAATATGTTCTTTTGTCCAACTCCCGTTTTAGATTCTTTGCAGGAAAACTTCTTTCCAAATGGGAAGGACCATATATTATCGAAGAGGTTTATCACTCTGGAGCTATCAAGATTAAAAATGATGAAGGTACAAACCCGAAGGTGGTCAATGGACAAAGAATCAAACATTATTTCTCAGGTACACTATTAATGTTGAAAGCAATATTATTCAAACCATGACACCGGAGGAACACATAAAAGAAACCTTCCGGAAGACTCCAGAATAACCAAAAAAGAGGAGGTACATGATACGGTAAGTAAATGGACTCCGAAAAATCCTCAAAAATATTTTCTATCAGTTTTGGAATATAACAAAAATTAGGAAAATAAGAAACAACCAGGAAGGCAACTGAGGAGGGCATGATACACCAGGGCGCGCCTGCCTTGCCTGGCGCGCCCAGGTGGGTTGTGCCCACCTCGGGAACCTTCACGACTCCGTTTTCCTTCCATGTTGCTTGTTTCCCAAGATAAGAATCTTTATATACCCCTGGACGTATTGACCACCATATCGCGAAGAAATCATTTGTTCTTGTTTCATGCTGTTTTCATGACAGATATGAAAATATGTCGTCTCAAGATTCGGAAGGAGAGAGCCCTGTTTCCTACCAGCCTCTCGATCCAAATGCTTTAAGAAGACCTTTTGATATTTTTGGTTCATGGATGAGGAGGAGGACACCGATCCGGAGGAGATGGAGGATGCATCTTCATATAAAGATTAAGCTACACTACCTCAACCTGGAGATACGCATGTGGAGCTCAAGAAGTCAAGACTCCCCAACAAAATTAAAGCTCAATCTATCTGCCCTCATTTCCTGCAGGAAATGAAGGCAACATTATGTAAGAAGATATTAAGGCTTGAGCTGGAGGATGAGGATCTGAGGGATGATAATTTTATCCTCCGACGTAAGCTGGATAAGTTTGCTACTACTTCATCACCACCACTTCCTTCTTCACCACCAAAGGAGACTTAAGTACATGGGTATAGGCACTCCCCTTGGCTTGTGCCAAGCTTGGGAAAGGTGCCCCGGTATCGTATCACCATCACTTCCATTACCTTTACCTATATTAGTTCGATCTTTAATTATCTTTTGAATTAGTTGAATAAAAGTTTAGCATGGTTTGTTTTCGAGTTTTAGTTCTCGTGATCCATCTATCTATGTAATCGAGTGAAAGTTATATAATAAAGTTTAGTTTGAGTTTTGCCTTCTTTACCTTTTTGTTTCTATCAAAATAAAATAAAATAATAAAAATATCATATTCTAATCTTATGTTAAGTAATGACATCACATAAGGAAAAGTATGAGTGGTAAAATTTATTGGAGATTGACAAACATAGCATTGTTCACTGATGCAATTCATAAAATAATTAATAAGTGAAGAGAAGATTCACATGCAAATGCACTATCTTGGACATCTTTTATGATTGTGAGACCCCATCAAATCTTATATGCCAAAATTATTGACGTTGGACAAGAAAGACAGCGTAATGATTTATGTTTGTTCATATTCACATAGAAGTTATATTTTCATAGATCCTTCAACATGTGGTGCTTGCTCAATATCTTTGCTAGCAAAAAATCCACACTAAGTAGAGATACTAGCGAATCCAAAAACCTTAAACCCAAAATCTTGTTTTGTGAGTCCACCACACCTACCTATGGATTGAGTAAGATCCTTCAAGTAAGTTGTCATCAGTGCAAAAAGACAATAAAAATTGCTTCTAAATGTGTTGGATCATTTAGTGTAAGAGAAAATTGAGCATTGTATGAACTTGTGATGGCAAAGTAATAAAAGCAACGGACTGCATAATAAAGGTTGCTATCATAAGGGGCAATATAATGTGACGTTCGTTTGCGCTAAGAGATTGAGCATACAAACCAAAAAGCGCATGACAACCTCTGCTTCCCTCTGCGAAGGGCCTATCCTTTTTACTTTATGTATTTACTTTCATGCAAGAGTCAAAGTATTCTCCCCTCTTTCTTTTTATTTTCTCTTTTTGCAAGCATCATGTGGCGAGGAAAGATCTAGGCACATATATCCAGTTGGATGTGGGTGAGCATTAGTTATTATTGTTGACATGACTCTTGAGGTGAATACGTTGGGAAGCGAAACTTTAAGCCCCTATCTTTCTATGTGTCCAGTTGAAACTTTTTGCTCATGGGTATAAGGTGGCTGTTAGCAATCATAGAAGGTTAAATGATGGTTGAGTATGTGGACTTGCCAAAAGGCTTTGATATGAGACCCTTACTGAAAATATGATGAATTGTAATTGCAAAGTTGACTTAGAACATAGTTTGTTGGTTTTCAATAGAGTTTATGCTTTTACTTTGATGTTGTGATGAATTGTTACTTGTTCATGAGAAGTTATATGATAAATTTATGTGATAAAGTTTTATGATAAATTTTGTTGATGTTATAATAATAAGCATGATGCTACTATGTCCGTATTTTGTTTTTATCGACACCACTCTCTCTCTAAGCATGTGGGCATGTTTTTCGATATCATTTTTTTGCTTGAGGACAAGCGAGGTCTAAGCTTGGGGGAGGTGATACATCCATTTTGCATCATGTTTTCCTACTATTATTTATAATGTTCTAATGCATAATAATTCTTTATGAAGTAATTCTAATGCATTTTCTCTCATAGTATGCAAGGTTTACACAAAGAGGGAGAATACCGGCAGCTAGAATTCTGGACCTGAAAAAGCTACGTTAGGGCACCTATTTTGTACAGCTCCAAATGAGCTAAAAATTTACGGAGAATTATTATGGAATATGTGAAAAATACTGGAGCAAATAACTACCGAATGGGGGGCACCTGGTGAGCACAAGACACCAGGGCGCGCCGGGCCCCCCGGGCACGCCCTGGTGGGTTGTGCTCAGCCCAGCCCACCTCCAGTGCCCATCTTCTGGTATATAGGTCATTTTGAACTAGAAAAAAAAATAAGGGGAGGACTTCTGGGACGGAGCACCACCGTCTCGAGATGAAACTTGGGCAGGAGCACTTTCGTGCATCGGCGGAGCGATTCCGCCGGGGGAACTTCCCTCCCGGAGGGGGGAATCGAAGCCATTGTCATCATGAACAACCCTGTCATCTCTGGGAGGGCAATCTTCATCAACATATTCAACACCACCATCTCCTCTCAAACCCTAATTCATCTCTTGTGTTCAATCTTTTTACCAGAACCTCAGATTGGTACCTGTGGGTGACTAGTAGTGTTGATTACATCTTGTAGTCGATTACTATATGGTTTATTTAGTTGAAGATTATATGTTCAGATCCATTATGCTATTTAATACCCCTCTTATCTTGAGCATGAATATCATTTGTGAGTAGTTACTTTTGTTCTTGAGGTCACGGAAGAAGTCATGTTGCAAGTAATCATGTGAACTTGATATGTGTTCGATATTTTGATGATATGTATGTTGTGATTCCCTTAGTGGTGTCATGTGAATGTCGACTACATGGAACTTCACCATCTTTGGGCCTAAGGGAATGCATTGTGGATTAGTTATTAGATGATGGGTTGCTAGAGTGACAGAAGCTTAAACCCAGTTTATGCGCTACTTCGTAAGGGACCGATTTGGATCCAAATGTTTATTGCTATGGTTAGATTTTATCTTAATACTTTCCTCCTAGTTGTGGATGCTTGCGAGGGGGTTAATCATAAGTGGGAGGTTTGTTCAAGTAAGAACAACACCCAAGCACCGGTCCACCCACATATCAAATTATCAAATTAGCGAACCAAATCAAACCAACATGATGAATGTGACTAGATGAAATTCCCGTGTGCCCTCAAGAACACTTTGCTTATTATAAGAGACCGTTTTGGCCTGTCCTTTGCTATCAACCAACCTGTTACCGACTATTTCAGTGCTTGCAGAAAATACCTTGCTGAAAACCACTTGTCATTTCCTTCTGCTCCTTGTTGGGTTCGACACTCTTACTTATCGAAAGGACTACGTTTGATCCCCTATACTTGTGGGTCATCACCCATCTCTCATTGAAACCAAGCTTGAGCAACACAACCTCGAGATATGTCCATTCCACCCTGCCATATGCCTACATCATGTCCAACTTAAGGGCAGATTGACGATGTTTCAGAGCTTTGTTTCTTTTCATGAAGTTTAGGCACATTGTCGCTCTTTCATTAGTTGCTCCTAGTATGTCGACAAGGCAGGCCAAACTGGCCGACCGCACAGGGCCCCCAAATTTTTTGGGCCCCAGATTGGTATGGCTCTCTAGGTTAATTTTTAGGAAAGAAATGAAGCCCATTAAACCTGTTGGGGAACGCGGTAATTTCAAAAAAATTCCTACGATCACGCAAGATCTATCTAAGTGATGCATAGCAACGAGAGGGGAGAGTGTGTCCACGTACCCTCGTAGACCGAAATAACGCAGTTGGTGTAGTCGAACTTCTTCGCGATCCAACCGATGAAGTACCAAACGCATGGCACCTCCGCGTTTAGCACACGTTCAGCTTGATGTCGTCCCTCGTGCTCTTGACCCAGTTGAGAATGAGGGTGAGTTCCGTCAGCACGACGGTGTAGTGATGGTGATGATGATGCTACCGGCGCAAGGCTTCGCCTAAGCACAACGATGGTATGATCGAGGTGTGTAACTGTGGAGGGGGAAACCGCACACAGTTAAGAGAAACTTGTCTGTTCTAGGGTGCCTCCCTGCCCTCGTATATAAAGGAGCAAGGGGGAACCCGGCCGGCCCCTAGGGCGCGCCCCAAGAGAGGAGTCCTACTAGGACTACTAGTCCTAGTAGGATTCCACCACAAGGGAGAAGGGGGACATGAAGGAGATGGAGAGGGAGTAGGAAAGGGGGTGCCACCCCCCGTCCCTTGTCCTATTCGGACTCCAGGGGTGCGCGGCCTGCCCTATCCGCCCTGCTCTCTCTCCACTAAGGCCCCAGGTGACCCATTAGTTCCCCCGGGGGGTTCCGATTACCCCTCCGACACTCCGGTTTTACCCAAAACTTCCCGGAACTCATCCGGTGTCCGAATAACATGGTCCAATATATCAATCTTTATCCCTCGACCATTTCAAGACTCCTCTTCTTGTCCGTGATCTCATCCGAGACTCCGAACAAACTTCGGTCATCAAAAATACATAACCCATAATACATATTGTCATCGAACGTTAAGCGTGCGGACCCTACGGGTTCGAGAACTATGTAGACATGACCGAGACACATCTCCAGTCAATAACCAATAGCGGAACCTGGATGCTCATATTGGCTCCTACATATTCTACGAAGATCTTTGTCGGTCAAACCGCATAATGCTACCTCTTCTTCATAAATCCACAATTCATCAGATCTCGGCAAACACACCGCAAAAAAGTATTACATCAAATAGATCTCCAAGAACATCGAGGAGAACTTTGTATTGAGAATCAAAGAGAGAGAACAAGCCATCTAGATAATAACTATGGACCCGAAGGTCTGCGGTAAACTACTCACGCTTCATCGGAGAGGCTATGGTGTTGATGTAGAAGCCCTTCGTGATTGATCCCCCCTCCTATAGATCACCGGAAAAGGCCCCAAGATGGGATCTCACGGGGTACAGAAAGTTGTGGTGGTGGAAAAGTGGTTTCGTGTCTCTCCCTGTTGTTTCTAGGGTATAAGAGTATATATAGGCGAAAGAAGTACGTCCGTGGAGCTACGAGTGGCCCATGAGCGTGGGGGGCGCGCCTACCCCCTAGGCGCGCCCTCCTACCTCGTGGCCTCCTCGTGGCGTTCCAGACTAATACTCCAAGTCTTCTGGATTGCTTTCGGTCCAAGAAAGATCACCGCGAAGGTTTCATTCCGTTTGGAGTCCGTTTGGTATTCCTTTTCTGCAAAACTCTGAAATAGGCAAAAAAACAGAAACTGGGACTGGCCCTCCGGTTAATAGGTTATTCCAAAAATAATATAAAAGAGCATATTAAGGCCCATTAAACATCCAAAACAGATAATATAATAGCATGGAACAATAAAAAATTATAGATACGTTGGAGACGTATCAAGCATCCCCAAGCTTAATTCCTGCTCGTCCTTGAGTAGGTAAATGATAAAAACAGACTTTTTGATGTGGAATGCTACCTAACATAATTATCAATGTAATTTTCTTTATTGTGGCATGAATGTTCGGATCCGAAAGATTCAAGATAAAAGTTTAATATTGGCATAAAAATAATAATACTTCAAGCATACTAACAAAGCAATCATGTCTTCTCAAACTAACATGGTCAAAGAAAGTTCATCCCTACAAAATCATATAGTTTGTCTATGCTCCATCTTTGTCTCATAAAATATTCAAATCATGCACAACCCCGGTTTCAGCCAAGCAATTGTTTCATACTTTAGTATTCTCAAACTTTTTCAACTTTCACGCAATACATGAGCGTGAGGCATGGACATAACACTATAGGTGGAATAGAGTGGTGGTTGTGGAGAAGACAAAAAAGAGGAAGATGGTCTCACATCAACTAGGCATATTAATGGGCTATGGAGATGCCCATCAATAGATATCAATGTGAGTGATTAGGGATTGCCATGCAACGGATGCACTAGAGCTATAAATGTATGAAAGATCAACAAAAGAAACTAAGTGAGTGTGCATCCAACTTGCTTGCTCACGAAGACCTAGGGCATTTTAAGGAAGCCCATTGTTGGAATATACAAGCCAAGTTCTATAACGAAAATTCCAACTAGTATATGAAAGTGACAAAATAAGAGACTCTCTATCATTAAGATCATGGTGCTACTTTGAAGCACAAATGTGGAAAAAGGATAGTAGCATTGTCCGTTCTCTCTTTTTCTCTCTTTTTTTGTTTGTCTTCTTTGGCCTCTTTTTTTTATTGGCTTCTTTGGCCTCTTTTTTTTTCTCACACGGGAAAATGCTCTAATAATGATGATCATCACACTTCTATTTATTTGCAACTCAAGGATTACAACTTGATACTTAGAACAAAATATGACTCTATATGAATGCCTCTGGCGGTGTACCGGGATATGCAATGAATCAAGAGTGACATGTATGAAAAAATTATGAATGGTGGATTTGCCACAAATACGATGTCAACTACATGATCATGCAAGGCAATATGACAATGATGGAGCATGTCATAATAAACGGAACGGTAGAAAGTTGCATGGCAATATATCTCGGAATGGCTATGGAAATAGCATAATAGGTAGATATTGTGGCTGCTTTGAGGAAAGTAAATGGTGGGTTTATGGTACCGGCGAAAGTTGCACGGTACTAGAGAGGCTAGCAATGGTTGAAGGGTGAGAGTGCGTATAATCCATGGACTCGACATTAGTCATAAAGAACTCCCATACTTATTGCAAAAATCTACAAGTCATCAAAACCAAGGACTACGCGCATGCTCCTAGGGGAAGGGTTGTTAGGAGTTAACCATCGCGCGATCTCGACCTCCACACATAAGGAAGACAATCTGTCGGTGTACTAAAGTATGGGTACTTTTGTACCCCTTACTTGTGCATGGACGGTCGTAGCCACCCATACAGCAAGGCTTGGCGAGGCAGAGGAAGACAATAGAAGGCAAGACAGGTACAAATAATACCAAGACAGCTACCCAGAGTAGCAAGCGGCAAGAGGCAAGCAGGGCCACACCCGGCAACAAGCCCCGCCGAGGCGACCTGCGCGGCAAGCCCCTTGCCGGGGCAGCTTGCGACGAGACCAGCAAGGCCACCACCCTTGGGCTTAAGAGCTCTGACACCATCGACAATGTTAAAGACCAAGATTTGAAGAGCACATGCCTGGTAGCATGCTCCTCCTGATGAAGATTGGCGACCCACGGATCCACGTGGGGTCAGAAGACGAAGGCCCCCGGCAAGACCCTTGCCGGGGACGACTCCAAGACCCCCGGCAAGCCTTGCTGGGGACGATCGCTGGGCCGCGGCCAGGCCTGCGCTCGGCAGGGTTCCGCCACCTCACCACCACTCCAACGCGGAGATAAGCATGCCAGTGAAGCAGGCGCCTACGTGGCGGCATGCAGATCGTCGTGGAAGCCTACCACTTTGCCAACACAGTAGCTGGTTAGACAGCGTGGCGCTGCATGCCTTGTCAGCCCAAATGTGTGGCAAGGCGAGGGGAAGCGGCGAAGGACGGGATGGCCTCTGTTGCCGTCCCCAATAAAGCGAGAGGACGCGTAGTCATCACATTTAATGCGCTTGTCCTACGTTGATCGAGTAATAAGATCATTCCACTGTAGCTTGCCACCTCCTGTGTGCCACTATGGCAACCCCTTTGTGTATAAAAGGAGGCCCAAGGCGCACAGAGAGAGGATTCAGACTTTTGGACAAAGCTCGCATCGTAGCTAGTTCAAGAGCTCAAGAACACTCATATTACCATATAAAGCAGGACTAGGGTATTACGCATCCTCGCGGCCCAAACCCGGATAAAAATCCTTTGTGTGCTAACGACTCGATCTGCTCTTCGTGCGACTAACCCCCCGTCAAACATAGAAGGGATCCTTGTGACCCCATAGGTGATCGGTTTCCCCGACATCTTTGGCGCGCCAGGTAGGGGGTGTGTGTATTTGTGAGAATCTGGTATGTTGGTTAGGATAGCGGCGCCTTCGTCGCCATGGCTCCGAAGAAGAAGACGAGCGGCGGCGCCCGTGGCCGCAATGATGATCCCCATAGCGACCAAAAAGCTAAGTTATCTCAACTTTGAGTAATTCCCCTTTTTTATGAGGTTATCCCCCTCGATGGTTTCGGTCCTTGTATGGAGGACCTGCACATGGAAGGAACCCTGCCGCGACTAGCAACGCCCCTGTTCTGTTTTGAGTCCGCTCAACAGTTCAGGTGATGCGCAATGCAAAGAACGACAGCGCCCCTGTTCTGCCTCAAGTCCACTCGATAGTCTAGGTGCTGCGCCAAGAGCGGCAGGGTTGCCCGCAGGCGTCGATGCCCTCCGCAGGTTGCTAAGGATCCGTCCTTCTAGCGCCTACGGCAAGGGGTGCACGTGCCGGCAGGCCTGTCCAACTAAGTGTAGGGTGCCAAAAATACAAGGATGGACTGGAACGGGAAGATAATATGCAGCTAGTTTAGAGTACAGCAAAAATTATATTACATCAAAACTTGCCGTGATACTAACTTAAGATAATCTGTCTTGGGTACGGAATCGCAGCAACTACAAAGGACGAAGCGGTTAATCCCGGTCCTGGCCCTCTAGCCTTGCGACCCTGCTGACGTAGCTGATGATGGGCTCGATGCGCTCCTTGAGTGCCTAACGGTCGACGTCCTCCAACAGGCTGTCAAGCGCCTAGGCAGAGTCGACGCTGGGGTTCCAGTGCGCCACCTTGGTGAGCACCTTGATCAAGGCGTCCCGGCAAAGTTGCCGGGACTCCTCGGCTAGGTAAGCCACCCTGGTGGACTGAAGCAGCTTCAAGGCGGCAAGAACATGCTCGAAGAACTCAGACAGCCTGGCTCTCTCGGCCAATCTTGCCTCGTGGGAGAACTTGAAGTTTGGCATGCCCATGGCGGTCAGCTGCATAGTAATCTGCTCTGCAACATCCATAAGTTGACTGGTCCAGAGTTTTGTGCTCTCCACGAGTTTGTTGTGTGAAGTGGCGGCAGTCTGCAACAGCAGCTGCTCATCCGCGAGGTCCTTGGCTAGGGTCTACTCGCGAGCTTGGGATTCTGAGAGCATCTTCTCTTGGCTGTCCAACTTCAGCTTCAGATCATCAATGGACTCACTGGCCGTGGAGAGCAGTTTGGTTTTGTTAGATATGGTGGTCTGCATCTCCACCAGGTCGTAGAGAGCCTTCTCTCTGTCGTCCTTGAGCATGGAGATCTCCTTGGTAAGCTCGGCCAGGCTGGCCTCCAACTCTTCCACCTTGCCGGCCAGCTCAACCCTGGTGGCCTCCGCCACTTCAGCGTGGTCGATGGCCTCTTTCAGCTTGCCGACATGGTTGAGGGCCAGAGCATCGAGCACCTCCTGGTGCTTCTGCGACAGGTCTTGAGTCTGCTGCGTGACGAGCCGCTCGATCTCCTCATCCTTGGCGCGAAGCGTGCTGGCAAGCGCCGCTTCGTGAGTGACCAAGTCCTCCTCCTGGACATAGAGTGAGATGCGGAGCTGCGTCTGGTCGGACTCGGCCTGGGCATCCTTGGCCTTTGCCACCTCCCGCGCCTTGTCAAAATCATCCTGCTTGAAGAGGAGGTCCCGCTGGCGCTCACTCAGCTGGGCTTGGGAGGCCCTCAGATCCTCCCAAGCCTCGTCAAACCAGGTTTTCATCTGGGTGACGCGCTCCTGGAAGTCTGTCTCGGCCTTGTCCACGGCCACCATTCTGGAGTCTGCTTTCTCCTTGCGAGCCCGGTGGAGAGCCTGGCGCTTCTAGAAGTTGGCGCCTATGGCTTGAAGGAGTTGGTCCTCCTTGGAGACGCTGCTGCTGATGCTCGGTTCATCAACAACCTGGAGCCCGGCAGCGGTGAGAATTTCCTCATCAAAGACCTCCCCCTCGATTGGTGTTCTGGTGCCTGCCTCTCCTGGGATGCTGACAGAGAGGTCGTCGCCGACCTTCAAGTACCTGCCAGGGGCAGGGGCTGAGGTGGAGGAGGGTTGGTCATTGACCATCTCTTCCCTGGCAGGATCCTTAGCAGCCTCTCTAGTGGTGGCCTCACCGGCCTCCCCGGCAGGCCCCGTGGTGGCCTCTTTGGCAACAGTCTTGCTGGCCCTTCCTGCAGGCTCCTTAGCCACCTTCTCCCCGGCAGGATCCTTGCCGGCCTCCCCGGCAAGTCCCGTGGAGGCCTCCTCTGCGGGCCCCTTGGCGGCCTCCTCGGTGGCAATGGTGATGGCCTCGGCCTCGACGTCCCTGGCGGTCTCCATGATCACAGTGTCGACATCCGCCCGGTCCACCAAGGAAGGATCTAAAGCCAAGGAAGGGGAGAAGGCAAAATTGAAATAAAAAAAGTTCAAAACAGAGAGAAGGGAAGGAGTCAAAACGATGGATAGCAAAGAGCAGAAGGCGTCTATTTATCCACAGCAGGTGGGGAGGGTGCGCCCCCTCCCCGGCGACGTTTGTTGCCGGGACGGGATCACCAACACCTGTGCCTGCCTCCTCCTCCTCCGAGCGCAAGGGCTCGTCAGTAGGTGCCCTTGCCGGGGACGCCCCTCTGGTCGGCGTGGTTGATGGGGGCGGTGTGTCGGGCGTGGCCCTTAGGGGCTCCTCCTGCTCCTGTTCCCTTCCTGCAGTTCCGGCAAGATCACCAATAAGAAGACATGCTCCAACACCCACCAACAAGATGTAAGTGACAAACTCATGTTGGGGGCTGGAATGGGGGCTGCACCGGGGGCTGGATTCCGGACTAGAGAAGATCACCCCCGGAGCACGAGTGGTGCTTGCCGGGGGCTCAGTACTCGTCGAGGCCCTGGCCCTTTTTACCCTCTGGGCCAGCGTCTCCGCGTCACTACAAACAATGGAATCAGGTTAGGGTCAAGTGATTCAACTAAGGAATCAGGGAATGGATGGATGGAGCAGAGTGCATACTCGTCCTCCTCTTCTTCTGCCCTCCTCTTCTTCCTCGGGCTAAACAGCCCAAGGTCATATTTGGCCGCTGGGACGGAGCCCGCTGGGGAAGGAGATGGAGTCCTTACGCACCCGGCTGCAGGAGAAGCAGCGATGCTTCTGCTCGAGGAGGAGGAAGCAGCGCCACGCCTGATCGAAGAGGAGGTAGCAGTTGCGGCCCTCTTCGCCACTGCGTCCGCCTCCAGCGCCTCCGCAGCTGCGCGCCTCTCTAGTGCATGGGCTCTGCCTGAGCCCCTTACCGGTGTGTGGCCTTGCCGGGGCAAACTGGCTCGTTGGAACTGGTCCATCGAAACATGCGCCTCTTCTTGGGGCCGAGGGCTCGTCCGCCCCGGACTCCTCCCCGGCCGGCCCTTCGGCTGCCTCCATGGCAGGGGAGCCTCGGCACCAGTGCCACTAGTCTCTTCGGCGGACCCCACCCACTTGAGGAACCTTTCCTCCTCTTCAGCTTCTTCAGCCTCGTCTTCCACGGTGCCGCAGCTGCCAGCCTCAGCGGCAAGGTCTACCTCCCTCGCCCTGGCGGCAATGTACTGTTGGGAAGGTAGTAATTTCAAAAAAATTCCTACGCACACACAAGATCATGGTGATGCATAGCAACGAGAGGGGAGAATATGTCCACGTACCCTCGTAGACCGTAAGCGGAAGCGTTAACACAACAGGGTTGATGTAGTCGTACGTCTTCACAACCCGACCGATCAAGTACCGAATGCATGACACCTTCGAGTTCAGGGCACGTTCAGCTCGATGACGTCCCTCGAACTTCGGTCCAGCCGAGCTTTGAGGGAGAGTTCCGTCAGTACGACGGCATGGTGACGATGATGATGTTCTACTGACGCAGGGCTTCGCCTAAGCACCCCTACAATATTATCGAGGTGGAATATTGTGGAGGGGGGCACCGCACACGGATAATAGATCTCAAGGATCAATTGTTGTGTCTCAAGGGGGTGCCTCCCTCCCCTATATAAAGGAGTGGAGGAGGGGGAGGGGCCCGGCCACCCTTTGGCACGCCCCATGAGGAGTCCTACTCCCATCGGGAGTAGGACTCCTCCCTTCCTTGTTGGAGTAGGAGAGGAGAGGGAAGGAGAGAGGGGGGGAAAGGAAAGAGGGGGCGCCGCACCCCCTCCTTGTCCAATTCGGACCTGGGGGGGAGGGGCGTGCGGCTGCCCCTTGGTCGCCTCTCCTCTTCCACCACTTGGGCCCATGAGGCCCACTAACCTCCGGGGGGGGGGTCCGGTAACCCCCCGGTACTCCGGTATATATAACCCCCGGAACCATTCCGGTGTCCGAATATAGTCGTCCAATATATCAATCTTCATGTCTCGGCCATTTCGAGACTCCTCGTCATGTCCGTGATCACATACGGGACTCCGAACTACCTTCGGTACATCAAAACACATAAACTCATAATATAACCGTCATCTAACTTTAAGCGTGCGGACCCTACGGGTTCGAGAACTATGTAGACATGACCAAGACACATCTCCGGTCAATAACCAATAGTGGAACCTAGATGCTCATATTGGCTCCTACATATTCTACAAAGATCTTTATTGGTCAAACCGCATAACAACATACGTTGTTCCCTTTGTCATCGGTATGTTACTTGCCCAAGATTTGATCATCGGTATCTCAATACCTAGTTCAATCTCGTTACCGGCAAGTCTCTTTACTCGTTACATAATGCATCATTCCATAACTAACTCATTAGCTACATTGATTGCAAGGCTTATAGTGATGTGCATTACCGAGAGGGCCCAGAGATACCTCTCCAACAATCGGAGTGACAAATCCTAATCTCGAAATACGCCAACTCAACATGTACCTTCGGAGACACCTGTAGAGCTCCTTTATAATCACCCAGTTACGTTGTGACATTTGGTAGCACACAAAGTGTTCCTCCGGTAAACGGGAGTTGCATAATCTCATAGTTGTAGGAACATGTATAAGTCATGAAGAAAGCAATAGCAACATACTAAACGATCAAGTGCTAAGCTAACGAAATGGGTCAAGTCAATCACATCATTCTCCTAATGATGTGATCCTGTTAATCAAATAACAACTCATGTCCATGGCTAGGAAACACAACCATCTTTGATCAACGAGCTAGTCAAGTAGAGGCATACTAGTGACACTATGTTTGTCTATGTATTCACACATGTATTATGTTTCCGGTTAATACAATTCTAGCATGAATAATAAGCATTTATCATGATATAAGGAAATAAATAATAACTTTATTATTGCCTCTAGGGCATATTTCCTTCAGTCTCCCACTTGCGCTAGAGTCAATAATCTAGATTACACAGTAATGATTCTAACACCCATGGAGCCTTGGTGCTGATCATGTTTTGCTCGTGGAAGAGGCTTAGTCAACGGGTCTGCAACATTCAGATCCGTATGTATATTGCAAATCTCTATGTGTCACACCTGGACTTGGTCCGGGATGGAATTGAAGCATCTCTTGATGTGCTTGGTTCTCTTGTGAAATTTGGATTCCTTTGCCAAGGCAATTGCACCAGTATTGTCACAAAAGATATTTATTGGTCCCGATGCACTAGGTATGACACCTAGATCGGGTATGAACTCCTTCATCCTGACTCCTTCATTTGCTGCTTCTGAAGCAGCTACGTACTCCGCTTCACATGTAGATCCCGCCACGACGCTTTGTTTAGAACCGCACCAACTGACTGCTCCACCGTTCAATATAAACACGTATCTGGTTTGCGATTTAGAATCGTCCGGATCAGTGTCAAAGCTTGCATCGACGTGACCATTTATGACTAGCTCTTTGTCACCTCCATAAACGAGAAACCTATCCTTAGTCCTTTTCAGGTATTTCAAGATATTCTTGACCGCTGTCCAGTGATCCACTCCTGGATTACTTTGGTACCTCCCTTCTAAACTTATTGCTAAGCATACATTAGGTCTGGTACACAGCATTGCATACATGATAGAGCCTATGGCTGAAGCATAGGGAACATCTTTCATTTTCTCTCTATCTTCTGCTGTGGTCGGGCATTGAGTCTGACTCAACTTCACACCTTGTAACACAGGGAAGAACCCTTTCTTTGCTTGATCCATTTTGAACTTTTTCAAAACTTTATCAAGGTATGTGCTTTGTTAAAGTCCAATTAAGCTCTTGATCTATCTCTATAGATCTTGATGCCTAATATATAAGCAGCTTCACCGAGGTCTTTCATTGAAAAACTTTTATTCAAGTATCCTTTTATGCTATCCAGAAATTCTATATCATTTCCAATCAACAATATGTCGTCTACATATAATATCAGAAATGCTACAGAGCTCCCACTCACTTTCTTGTAAATACAGGCTTCTCCAAAAGTCTGTATAAAACCATATGCTTTGATCACACTATCAAAGCGTTAATTCCAACTGCGAGAGGCTTGCACCAATCCATAAATGGATCGCTGGAGCTTGCACACTTTGTTAGCAACTTTTGGATCGACAAAACCTTTTGGTTGCATCATATACAACTCTTCTTCTAGAAATCCATTCAGGAATGCAGTTTTGACATCCATTTGCCATATTTCATAATCATAAAATACGGCAATTGCTAACATGATTCGGACAGACTTAAGCATCTCTATGGGTGAGAAAGTCTCATCGTAGTCAACCCTTGAACTTGTTGGAAACCTTTTGCAACAAGTCGAGCTTTGCAGACAGTAACATTACCATCAACGTCAGTCTTCTTCTTGAAGATCCATTTATTCTTGATGGCTTGCCGATCATCCGGCAAGTCAACCAAAGTCCATACTTTGTTCTCATACATGGATACCATCTCAGATTTCATGGCCTCAAGCCATTTTGTGGAATCTGGGCTCATCATCGCTTCCTCATAGTTTGTAGGTTCACCATGGTCAAGTAACATGACCTCCAGAATAGGATTACCGTACCACTCTGGTGCGGATCTTACTCCTGATGACCTACAAGGTTCGATAGTAACTTGATCTGAAGTTTCATGTTCAATATCATTAGCTTCCTCACTAATTGGTGTAGTTGTCACAGGAACCGGTTTCTGTGATGAACTACCTTCCAATAACGGAGCAGGTACAGTTACCTCATCAAGTTCTACTTTGCTCCCACTCACTTCTTTCGAGAGAAACTCCTTCTCTAGAAAGGATCCAAATTTAGCAACAAAAGTCTTGCCTTCAGATCTGTGATAGAAGGTGTACCCAATAGTCTCCTTTGGGTATCCTATGAAGACACATTTCTCTGATTTGGGTTCGAGCTTATCAGGTTGAAGTTTTTTCACATAAGCATCGCAGCCCCGAACTTTAAGAAACGACAACTTTGGTTTCTTGCCAAACCACAGTTCATAAGGCGTCGTCTCAACGGATTTTGTTGGTGCCCTATTTAACGTGAATGCAGTTGTCTCTAAAGCATAACCCCTAAACGATAGCGGTAAATCAGTAAGAGACATCATAGATCACACCATATCTAGTAAAGTACGATTACGACATTCAGACACACCATTACGTTGTGGTGTTCCGGGTGGCGTGAGTTGCGAAACTATTCCGCATTGTTTCAAATATAAACCAAACTCGTAACTCAAATATTCTCCTCCACGATCAGATCGTAGAAACTTTATTTTCTTGTTACGATGATTTTCCACTTCACTCTGAAATTCTTTGAACTTTTCAAATGTTTCAGACTTATGTTTCATTAAGTAGATATATCCATATCTGCTCAAATCATCTGTGAAGGTGAGAAAATAACGATACCCGCCGCAAGCCTCAATGTTCATTGGACCACATACATCAGTATGTATGATTTCCAACAAATCTATTGCTCGCTCCATAGTTCCGGAGAACGGTGTTTTAGTCATCTTGCCCATGAGGCATGGTTCACAAGTACCAAGTGATTCATAGTCAAGTGATTCCAGAAGTCCATTAGTATGGAGTTTCTTCATGCGCTTTACACCAATATGACCCAAACGGCAGTGCCACAAATAAGTTGCACTATCATTATCAACTCTGCATCTTTTGGCTTCAACATTATGAATATGTGTATCACTACTATCGAGATTCAATAAAAATAGACCACTATTCAAGGGTTCATGACCATAAAAGATATTACTCATATAAATAGAGCAACCATTATTCTCTGATTTAAATGAATAACCATCTCACATCAAACAAGATCCAGATATAATGTTCATGCTGAACGCTGGCACCAAATAACAATTATTCAGGTCTAAAACTAATCCCGAAGGTAGATGTAGAGGTAGCGTGCCGACCGCGGTCACATCGACTTTGGAACCATTTCCCATGCGCATCGTCACCTCGTCCTTAGCCAATCTTCGCTTAATCCGTAGTCCCTATTTCGAGTTGCAAATATTAGCAACAGAACCAGTATCAAATACCCAGGTGCTACTGTGAGCATTAGTAAGGTACACATCAATAACATGTATATGACATATACCTTTGTTCACCTTGCCATCCTTCTCCTAATGAAGTGATCCCGTTAATCAAATGACAACTCATGTCCATGGCTAGGTAACACAACCATCTTTGATCAACGAGCAAGTCAAGTAGAGGCATACTAGTGACACTATGTTTGTCTATGTATTCACACATGTATTATGTTTCCGGTTAATACAATTCTAGCATGAATAATAAACATTTATCATGATATAAGGAAATAAATAATAACTTTATTATTGCCTCTAGGGCATATTTCCTTCATGTACGCCACCTCTTGGGCGGTGGTGGGGTGGATGAGCTCTAGCTCGTTGCGAACAGAGCCCTCCGACAAGTTGTCGAAGAATTGCTGCACCACCTCCGCCTTCGGCTCGGCCCAAGTTGGATCCAGGCCGTGGGCATTGAAGGCAAGCATCATAGCAGTAATCTCGGAAATACGGGAGTTATTGCTCATCAAATGCACCCCCGCCAGCAAACTGAATGGGTGGCCAGCCTTACTGGCTTTTGCGGCCTTACCGGTCCACTCAGCATTGCCGTCCTCATCCATCCTGAGCTGGAAGAGCCTCTGGCAGACGGATGCGTGCTGCATCATGGTGAAGTTATGCTTTAAGCCGGGGCGGAGCCTCATGATGTCCACTGCATTCCGGAAATCCTAGGCCGACCTCCCCTTCCGGTGCAAGGGAGCGATGCACCGACGGATGAAGTCAGCCCCAACCATCTCCAGCGTGAGGCCGGCAGAGACGAGACGGAGGATCTTGGTGGAGGCGACCGCGAGCTTCGCATCATTGGGGTCGGAGTCGCTCCAGTCGTCTCCGCGGACCTGCGGACTCCACGGACCTCACAGAAGTGTTGTGGCTCTTTCTCCACAATCCAGCACCACCGGCCCCGCCATTCGTCCCACCGCTCCTTCTGGAAGCCCTTCGGATATGCCCCCTTGCACAGAGGCCTCGAGATCCAAGCGATGGAGCCAGAGATGGCGTCCCCTTGCTGAACCCGGGGGAAGAAATAATGGCGGAAGAGCGCCGTGCTGGGGTAGAACCCGGCGAAGCCCTCACAGAGATGGGCAAAAGGGCCATGCACACCACCACATTTGGTGTGAAGTCTAGGAGATGGAAGCCATAGGTGTGCATGATGTCGTTGAAGAAATTTGAGAAACGGGGGCAGAGGCCGCAGGAGAATAGTCGACGAAGAAGGGGTAAATATTCGGGCCGGCCTTGGCGAAGGGAGCAGGGATGACCTTGGTGGCAGGATGCCCCGTCGTCTCCTTCCCCTACAAGCACAGGAACTAGTCCTTGAGTGTGAGCACAACAATCGTCGGAGGGAAGAGGGCGTGCTCCTTCTGCATCTTCACCATCTCACTCTCCGGCAACTCCTTCCCCGCGGCGCCCTTGGCCGCTTTCTTGCCCTTGCTAGCCTTGGGCGCCATGGCGGCTATGGAGGGGCAAGGGATTGAAAGGCGATGGAGGCGCGACAACGGCGATCAGAGGCGCAAAGCTCTGGTTCGGATTTGGGGGAGAAGAGGGGAATGGTGGTTCCAAGATTGGGAGAAGCAGAGAAGGTAAATGAACAGTGACCCCGTGGTTTTTCCTTTTTATGGGGAAGGCACGAGCCAGCTCTTTATCGTTTACTACGGGATGATGCACGCATGCCACGCCCATCCCGCGCATGATCCCCATGTCACGCACACGATGCAGGGTGTGGGGAAGTGCAACTACTAGAAAAATCATGGCGGTTCACCTCTACCACGCCCGCACATGCACTACTTTGGGCCTGGCCCAACTACACCTTGCGCTTATGTGTGGCCCAGGCCTGGGGGCTCCTATCGGTGTACTAAAGTATGGGTACTTCTGTACCCCTTACTTGTGCATGGACGGTCGCAGCCACCCCTACAACAAGGATTGGCGGGGCAGAGAAATACAACAGAAGGCAAGACAGGTACAAAGAATATCAAGACAGCTACCCAGAGTAGCATGCAGGAAGAGGCAAGTAGGGCCACACCCGACAACAATCCCTGTCGATGCGACCTGTCGTCCCCCGGCAAGCCCCTTGCCGGGGCAGCTTGTGAAGAGACCAGCAAGGCCACCACCCTTGGGCTTAAGAGCTCTGACACCATCGACAATGTTAAAGACCAAGATTTGAAGAGCACATTGATACGTCTCCAACATATCTATAATTTTTTGATTGCTCCATGCTACTTTATCTATTGTTTTGGACCGTAATAGGCTTTATTTTCCACTTTTATATTATTTTTGGGATTAACCTATTAACCGGAGGCCCAGCCCAGAATTGCTGTTTTTTGCCTTTTTAAGTATTTCGAAGAAACAGAATATCAAACGGAGTCCAAACGGAATGAAACCTTCGGGAACGTGATTTACTCATCGGATAAGACCCAGGAGATTTGGACCCTCCGTCAAGAAAGCCACAAGGCGGTCACGAGGGTGGAGGGCATGCCCTTCCCCCCTAGGCGTGCCCCCCTACCTCGTGGGCCCCTCGGAGCTCCACCGACGTACTCCTTCCTCCTATATATACCTACGTATCCCCGAACGACCAGAACAGGAGACAAAAACCTAATTCCACCGCCGCAACCTTCTGTATCCACGAGATCCCATCTTGGGGCCTGTTCCGGAGCTCCGCCGGAGGGGGCATCCACCACGGAGGGCTTCTACAACATCACCATAGCCCCTTCGATGAAGTGTGAGTAGTTTACTTCAGACCTTCGGGTCCATAGCTAGTAGCTAGATGGCTTCTTCTCTCTTTTTGGATCTCAATACAATGTTCTCCCCCTCTCTCGTGGAGATCTATTCGATGTAATCTTCTTTTTGCGGTGTGTTTGCTGAGACCAATGAATTGTGGGTTTATGATCCAGTATTATCTATGGAAAATATTTGATTCTTCTCTGAATTCTTTTATGTATGATTGATTTATATTTGCAAGTCTCTTCGAATTATCCGTTTGGTTTGGCCAACTATATTGGTAGTTCTTGCAATGGGAGAAGTGCATGGCTTTGGGTTCAATCTTGCGGTGTCCTTACTCAGTGACAAAAAGAGTTGCAAGGCACGTATTGTATTGTTGCCATCGAGGATAACAAGATGGTGTTTTTATCATATTGCATGAATTTATCCCTCTACATCATGTCATCTTGCTTAAGGCGTTACTCTGTTTTTAACTTAATACTCTAGATGCATGCTGGATAGCGGTCGATGAGTGGAGTAATAGTAGTAGATGTAGAATTGTTTCGATCTACTTGTCTCGGACGTGATGCCTATATACATGATCATTGCCTAGATATACTCATAACTATGCTCAATTATGTCAATTGCTCAACAGTAATTTGTTCACCGACCGTAGAATACTTATGCTCTTGAGAGCATCCACTAGTGAAACCTATGGCCCCCGGGTCTATTCTCATCATATCAATCTATATCACTTTATTTATTTGCTTTGCCTTTACTTTTTACTTTGCATCTATCTATCAAAAATGCCAAAAAATATTATCTCTATCAGATCTCACTCTCGTAAGTGACCGTGAAGGGATTGACAACCCCTAATCGCGTTGGTTGCGAGTAGCTAACGTTTTGTGCAGGTACGAGGGACTTGCGCGTGACCTCCTACTGGATTGATACCTTGGTTCTCAAAAACTGAGGGAAATACTTACGCTACTGTGCTGCATCATCCTCTCCTCTTCGAGGAAAACCAACGCAAGCTCGAGACGTAGCAAGAAGGATTTCTGGGGCCGTTGCCGGGGAGGCTTACGCAAAAGTCAACATACCAAGTACCCATCACAATCCCTATCGCTCGCATTACATTATTTGCCATTTGCCTTTTGTTTTCCTCTCCCCCACTTCACCCTTGCCGTTTTATTCGCCCTCTCTTTCCCAATCTCCTCCTCTCTTTCCATTGCCTTTTCCTCATCCTTTTGTTTGCTCGTGTGTTAGTTTGCTTGCTTGTCGTGATGGCTCAAGATGCCACCAAATTGTGTGATTTCACCAATACCAATAATAATGATTTCCTTAGCACTCCGATTGCTCCTCTTGCCAATACTGAATCTTGTGAAATCAATACTGCTTTGTTGAATCTTGTTATGAAAGATCAATTTGCCGGCCTTCCTAGTGAAGATGCCGCTACTCATCTGAATAGCTTCGTTGATTTATGTGATATGCAAAAGAAAAAAGATGTTGATAATGATGTCGTTAAATTGAAGCTATTTCCTTTTTCGCTTAGAGATCGTGCTAAAGAGTGGTTTTCATCTTTGCCTAAAAACAGTATTGATTCTTGGAACAAGTGCAAAGATGCTTTTATCTCTAAGTATTTTCCTCCCACTAAGATTATCTCTCTTAGAAACGATATTATGAATTTTAAGCAACTTGGTCATGAACATGTTGCACAAGCTTGGGATAGAATGAAATTAATGCTACGTAATTGTCCTATTCATGGTTTGAACTTGTGGGTGATTATACAAAAAATTTATGCTGGATTGAATTTTGCTTCTAGAAATCTTTTAGATTCGGCCGCGGGAGGCACTTCTATGGAAATCACTTTAGGAGATGCTACTAAACTCCTAGATAATATTATGTTTAATTATTCTCAATGGCATACTGAAAGATCTACTAATAAAAAGGTGCATGCTATAGAAGTAATCAATGTTTTTAGTGAAAAGATGGATGAACTTAGGAATTTATTTGCTAAGAGTGTTTCTTCTGATCCCAATAATATGCCTTTATCTACTTTGCTTGAGAATAATAATGAATCTATGGATGTGAATTTTATTGGTAGGAATAGTTTTGGTAACAACGCGTATAGAGGGAATTTTAATTCTAGGCCTTATCCTAGTAATCCTTCTAATAATTATGGAAATTCCCACAACAACTCTTCTGGAAATTTTAATAAGATGCCCTCTGAATTTGAGAGTAGTGTTAAAGAGTTTATGAATTCACAAAAGAATTTTAATGCTTTGCTTGAAGAGAAATTGCTTAAAGTTGATGATTTGGCTAGGAATGTTGATAGAATTTCTCTCGATATTGATTCTTTAAAGCTTAGATCTATTCCTCCTAAGCATGATATCAATGAGTCTCTCAAAACCATTAGAATTTCTGTTGATGAGTGCAAGGAAAGAACCGCTAGGATGCGTGCTTCCAAAGATGCCTTTATTAAAGCGTGTTCTTCCAATCCCTATGAAAATCAAGATGAAGATCTAAAAGTTATTGATGTGTCCCCCATTAAAACTTTGTTTTGCAATATGAATCTTGATGAAACTGAATATGATCTTCCTTTACCTAGAAGGCGTTCTAAGAATTCGGAGTTTCTAAATGTTGATGATGAAATTGATGAAAGTGGGATTGAAATAAATAGAAACCTTGATGTTGCTAAACCCACTATTTTGGATCTCAAGGAATTTAATTATGAAAATTGCTCTTTGGTTGGTTGTATTTCCTTGTTGCAATCCGTGCTAGAATCTCCTCATGCTTATAGTCAAAATAAGGCCTTTACCGAACATATTGTTGATGCCTTGATGCAATCTTATGAAGAAAAACTTGAGATGAAAGTTTCTGTCCCTAGAAAACTCTATGATGAGTGGGAACCTACTACTAAAATTAAAATTAAAGACTTTGAGTTTCATGCTTTATGTGATTTGGGTGCTAGTGTCTCTACTATTCCCAAAACTTTATGTGATTTGCTAGATTTCCGTGATTTTGATGATTGCTCTCTAAAATTGCATCTTGCGGATTCCACTATTAAAAAACCTATGGGAAGAATTAATGATGTGCTCATTGTAGCAAATAGGAATTATGTGCCCGTAGATTTTATCGTTCTTGATATAGATTGCAATCCCTCATGTCCTATTATTCTTGGTAGACCTTTCCTTAGAACGATTGGTGCAATTATTGATATGAAGGAAGGGAATATTAGATTCCAATTTCACTTAAAGAAGGGTATGGAACACTTCCCTAGAAAGAAAATAAAGTTACCATATGAATCTATTATGAGAGCCACTTATGGATTGCCTACCAAAGATGGCAATACCTAAATCTATCCTTGCTTTTATGCCTAGCTAGGGGCGTTAAACGATAGCGCTTGTTGGGAGGCAACCCAATTTTATTTTGTGTTTTTTGTTTTTGCTTATGTTTAGTAATAAATAATCCATCTACCTTCTGTTTGTATGTGGTTTTATGTTTTAATTAGTGTTTGCGCCAAGTAGGACCTATAGGATAACCTACGATGATAGTTGATTTGATTCTGCTGAAAAACAGAAACTTTGCGCGCACGAATTTAGTTATGATAAATCACAGGAACGTGATTTTGCGTTGATTCTTTTTTATGCTGATCAATAAACAAATTTTCCAGGACTTCCTATTTTGGTAGAATTTTTAGAGTTCCATAAGTTTGCGTTAGTTACAGATTACTACAGACTGTTCTGTTTTTGACAGATTCTGTTTTTCATGTGTTGTTTGCTTATTTTGATGAATCTATGGCTAGTAAAATAGTTTATGATCCATAGAGAAGTTGGAATACAGTAGGTTTAACACCAATATAAATAAATAATGAGTTCATTACAGTACATTGAAGTAGTCTTTTGTTTTCTTTTTCTAACGGAGCTCACGAGATTTCTGTTGAGTTTTGTGTTGTGAAGTTTTCAAGTTTTGGGTGAATTCTTTTGATGGATTATGGAACAAGGAGTGGCAAGAGCCTAAGCTTGGGTATGCCCATGGCACCCCCAAGATAATACAAGGACACCAAAAAGTCTAAGATTGGGGATGCCCTGGAAGCATCCCCTCTTTCGTCCACTTCCATCGGTAATTTACTTGGAGCTATATTTTTATTCACCAACATGATATGTGTTTTGCTTGGAGCGTCTTGTATTATTTGTGTCTTTGCTTGTTAGTCTACCACAATAATCCTTGATGTACACACCTTTTGAGAGAGCCATACATGAATTGAAATTTGTAGAATACTCTATGTGCTTCACTTATATCTTTTGAGGTTGATAGTTTTGCTCATAGTGCTTCACTTATATCCTTTTGAGCGTGATAATTTTTGCTCTAGTGCTTCACTTAGATCCTTTTGAGCATGGTGGTGGCTTTGTTTTAAAGAAACTTGATCTCTCATGCTTCACTTAGATTATTTTGAGAGTCTTTAATATCATGGTAATTTGCTTAATGTTAATATACTTGGTATTCAAGATATGTGAAACTTTCTTTTGAGTGCGTTGAATACTAAGATAAGTTTGATGCTTGATAATTGTTTTGAGATATGGAGGTGATAATATCAAAGTCGTGCTAGTTGGGTGATTATGAATTTGAGAAATACTTGTGTTGAAGTTAGCAAGTCCCGTAGCATGCACGTATGGTTAAAGTTGTGTAACAAATTTGAAACATGAAGTGTACCTGGCTTGTGCATCCTTATGAGTGGTGGTCGGGGACGAGCGGTGGTCTTTTCCTACCAATCTATCCCCCTAGGAGCGTGCGCGTAGTACTCGATTTTTGATGACTTCTAAATTTTTGCAATAAGTATATGAGTTCTTTTGACTAATGTTGAGTCCATGGATTATACGCACTCTCACCTTTCCGCCTTTGCTAGCCTCTTCGGTACCGTGCATTGCCCTTTCTCACCTTGAGAGTTGGTGCAAACTTCGCTAGTGCATCCAAACCCGTGATACGATATGCTCTATCACACATAAATCTCCTTATATCTTCCTAAAAACAGCCACCATACCTACCTATCATGGCATTTCCATAGCCATTCCGAGATATATTGCCGTGGAACTTCCACCATCATCATCGTGACATGCATTACTTTTGTCATATTGCCATTGCATAATCTTGTAGTTGACATCGTATTTGTGGCAAAGCCACCATGTATTATTTTCCATACATGTCACTCTTGATTCATTGCACCATCCCGGTACAACGCCGGAGGCATTCATATAGAGTCATATCTTGTTCTAAGTTTCGAGTTGTAATCCTTATGTTGTAATCAATAGAAGTGTGATGATCATCATTATTAGAGCATTGCCCAAAAAAAAGAGAAAGGCCAAAAAAAGAAAGGCCCAAAAAATATATATATAAAAAGGGCAATGCTACTATCTCTTTTTCCACACTTGTGCTTCAAAATAGCACCTTTTTTTTCATGTAGTGAGTCTCATATATTGTGCTTCAAAGTAGCACCATGTTTTTCATATAGTGAGTCTCATAAGTTGTCTTGTTCATACTAGTGGTAATTTTTCATTATAGAACTTGGCTTGTATATTCCTACGATGGGCTTCCTCAAAATGCCCTAGGTCTTCATGAGAAAGCAAGTTGGATGCACACCCACTAGTTTTCTTTTGTTGGGCATTCATAGCTCTAGTGCATCCATTGCATGGCAATCCCTACTCCTTCCATTAACATCAATCGATGGGCATCTCCATAGCTCATTGATTAGCCTCATTGATCTGAGAATTTCTCCTTTTTTGTCTTCTCCACACAATCCCCATCATCATATTCTATTCCACCCATAGTGCTATATCCATGTCTCACGCTCATGTATTGCGTGAAGGTTGAAAAAGTTTGAGATTATTTAAGTATGAAACAATTGCTTGGCTTGTCATCGGGGGTATAGAAGTTGGGAACATCTTTGTGTGACGAAAATGAAGCATAGCCTAACTATATGATTTTGTAGGGATGAACTTTCTTTTGCCATGCTATTTTGAGAAGACATGATTACTTTGATTAGTATGCTTGAAGTATTATTATTTTTGTGTCAATATGAACTTTTGTCTTGAATCTTTCGGATCTGAATATTCAAACCATGATTAAGAAGATTTACATTGAAATTATGCCAAAGTATCACTCCGCATCAAAAATTCTCTTTTTATCATTTACCTACTCGAGGACGAGCAGGAATTTAGCTTGGGGATGCCTGATACGTCTCCAACATATCTATAATTTTTTTGATTGCTCCATGCTACTTTATCTATTGTTTTGGACTATAATGGGCTTTATTTTCCTCTTTTATATTATTTTTGGGACTAACCTATTAACCGGAGGCCCAGCCTAGAATTGCTGTTTTTTGCCTTTTTAAGTATTTCGAAGAAACAGAGTATCAAACGGAGTCCAAACGGAATGAAACCTTCGGGAACGTGATTTACTCATCGGATATGACCCAGGAGACTTGGACCCTCCGTCAAGAAAGCCACGAGGCGGTCACGAGGCACGCCCCCCTACCTCGTGGTCCCCTCGGAGCTCCACCGACGCACTCCTTCCTCCTATATATACCTATGTATCCCCGAACGACCAGAACAGGAGCCAAAAACCTAATTCCACCACCGCAACCTTTTGTATCCACAAGATCCCATCTTGGGACCTGTTCCGGAGCTCCGCCGGAGGGGGCATCCACCACGGAGGGCTTCTACATCATCACCATAGCCCCTCCGATGAAGTGTGAGTAGTTTACTTCAGACCTGTGGGTCCATAGCTAGTAGCTAGATGGCTTCTTCTCTCTTTTTGGAGCTCAATACAATGTTCTCCCCCTCTCTCGTGGAGATCTATTCGATGTAATCTTCTTTTTGCGGTGTGTTTGTTGAGATCGATGAATTGTGGGTTTATGAGCCAGTATTATCTATGGAAAATATTTGATTCTTCTCTGAATTCTTTTATGTATGATTGAGTTATATTTGCAAGTCTCTTTGAATTATCTGTTTGGTTTGGCCAACTAGATTGGTAGTTCTTGCAATGGGAGAAGTGCATGGCTTTGGGTTCAATCTTCCTGTGTCCTTACTCGGTGACAGAAAGAGTTGCAAGGCACGTATTGTATTGTTCCCATCGAGGATAACAAGATGGGGGTTTTATCATATTGCATGAATTTATCCCTCTACATCATGTCATCTTGCTTAAGGCGTCACTCTATTTTTAACTTAATACTCTAGATGCATGCTGGATAGCGGTCGATGAGTGGAGTAATAGTAGTAGATGCAGAATTGTTTCAATCTACTTGTCTCAGACGTGATGCCTATATACATGATCATTGCCTAGATATACTCATAACTATGCTCAATTATGTCAATTGCTCAACAGTAATTTGTTCACCCACCGTAGAATACTTATGCTCTTGAGAGAAGCCACTAGTGAAACCTATAGCCCCCAGGTCTATTCTCATCATATCAATCTATATCACTTTATTTATTTGCTTTGCCTTTACTTTTTACTTTGCATCTATCTATCAAAAATACCAAAAATATTATCTCTATCACATCTCACTCTCGTAAGTGACCGTGAAGGGATTGACAACCCCTAATCGCGTTGGTTGCGAGTAGCTATCGTTTTGTGCAGGTACGAGGGACTTGCGCGTGACCTCCTACTGGACTGATACCTTGGTTGTCAAAAACTGAGGGAAATACTTACGCTACTGTGTTGCATCATCCTTTCCTCTTCGGGGAAAACCAACGCAAGCTCGGGACGTAGCACACATGCCTGGTCGCATGCGGCTCCTCATGAAGATTGGCGACCCACGAATCCACGTGGGGTCAGAAGACGAAGGCCCCCGGCAAGACCCTTGCCGGGGACGACTCCAAGACCCCCAGCAAGCCTTGCCGGGGATGATCATTGGGCCGCGGCCAGGCCCTCGCTCGGCAGGGTTCCGCCACCCCACCACCACTCCAACGCGGCGATAAGCATGCCAGCGAAGCAGACACCTACACGGTGGCAGGCAGATCTTCATGGAAGCCTACCACTTTGCCAACACATCAGCTAGTTGGTCAGCGTGGCACTGCATGCCTCGTCGGCCCAGACGCGTGGCAAGGCGGGGGGAAGCAACGAAGGACAGGATGGCCTCTGTTGCCGTCCCCAACAAAGCGAGAGGACACGTAGGCATCTCATTAAATGCGCGTGTCCTGCGTATAGAGCGATAAACTCATTCCACTGTAGCTTGCCACCTCATGTGTGCCACTGTAGCAACCCATTTGTGTATAAAAGGAGGCCCAAGGCACACAGAGAGAGGATTCAGACTTTTGGACAAAGCTCGCATCGTAGCTAGTTCAAGAGCTCAAGAACACTCATATAACCAGATAAAGCAGGACTAGGGTATTACGCATCCTCGCGGCCTGAACCTGGATAGAAATCCTCTGTGTGCTAACAACTCGATCTGCTCTTCGTGCGACTAACCCCCCGCCGAACATAGAAGGGCTCCTTGTGACCCCATAGGTGATCGGTTTCCCCGACACAATCAAAGAAACACCTCATGCTTCAAATTTGTTACACAACGGTTACCATACGTGCATGCTATGGGACTTGCAAACCTCAACACAAGTATTTCTCAAATTCACAATTACTCTACTAGCATGACTCTAATATCACCATCCTCAAAACAATCATCAAGAATCAAACTTCTCATAGTATTCAACACACTTTATATGAAAGTTTTTATTATACCCATCTTGGATGCCCATCATATTAGGAATAATTTTATAGCCAAAGCAAATTACCATGCTGTTCTAAAAGACTCTCAAAATAATATAAGTGAAGCATGAGAGATCAATAATTTCTATAAAATAAAACCACCACCGTGCTCTAAAAAGATATAAGTGAAGCACTAGAGCAATATTGTCTAGCTCAAAAGATATATAAGTGAAGCACATAGAGTATTCTAATAAATTCCGATTCATGCATGTCTCTCCCAAAAGGTGTGTACAACAAGGATGATTTTGGTAAACTAAAAAGCAAAGACTCAAATCATACAAGACACTCCAAGCAGAACACATATCATGTGGTGAATAAAAATATAGCCTCAAGTAAAGTTACCGATAGACGAAGACGAAAGAGGGGATGCCTTGCGGGGCGTCCCCAAGCTTAGGATTTTGGTTTTCCTTGAATTGTACCTTGGGGTGCCTTGGTCATCCCCAATTTTAGGCTCTTTCCACTCCTTATTCCAAAATCCATCAAATCTTTACCCAAAAAACTTGAAAACTTCACAACACAAAACTTCAACAGAAAATCTCATGAGCTCCGCCAGTATAAGAAAATAACCCACCACTTTAAGGTATTGTAATGAACTCATTTTTATTTATTTTGGTGTTAAACCTACTGTATTCCAACTTCTCTATGGTTCATACCCCCCGATACTACTCATAGATTCAACAAAATAAGCAAACAACACACGAGAAACAGAATCTGTCAAAAACAGAACAGTTTGTAGCAATCTGTAACTTTCGAATACTTCTGTAACTATAAAAGTTCTAAAATAAATTGGTGGACGTGAGGAATCTGTCTATTAATCATCTTCAAAAATAATCAACCTAAAATCACTCTCCAGTAAAAAATGACAGCTATTCTCGTGAGCGCAAAAGTTTCTGTTTTTTACAGCAAGATCGCAAAGACTTCACCCAAGTCTTCCCAAAGTTTCTACTTGGCACAAACACTAATTAAAACATAAAACCACATCTAAACATAATCTAGATGAATTATTTATTGCTAAAACAGGAGTAAAAAGCAAAGAACAAAAATAAAATTGGGTTGCCTCCCAACAAGCGCTATCGTTTAACGCCCCTAGCTAGGCATAAAAATACAAATAGATCTAGGTATTGCCATCTTTGGTATGCAATACATAAGTGGCTCTCATAATAGATTGATAAGGAAATTTAATTTTCTTCCTAGGAAAGTGTTCCATGCCCTTCCTTAATGGAAATTGGAATCTAATATTTCCTTCTTTCATATTGATAATTGCACCGATCGTTCTAAGGAATGGTCTGCCAAGAATAATAGGACATGTAGAATTGCAATCTATACCAAGAACAATGAAATCTACGGGCAGATAATTCCTATTTGCAACAATAAGAACATCATTAATCATTCCCATATGTTTCTTAATGGTGGAATCCGCAAGATGCAAATTTAAAGAACAATCATCAAATTCACGAAAACCTAGTACATCACACAAAGTTTTTGGAATCGTGGAAACACTAGCACCCAAATCACACAAAGAATAGCATTCATAATCTTTAATCTTAATTTTAATAGTAGTTTCCCACTCATCATAAAGTTTTCTAGGGATAGAAACTTCTAGTTCAAGTTTTTCTTCATAAGATTGCATTAAAGCACCAACGATATGTATAGTCAAAGCTTTATTTTGATCATAAGCATGAGGAGAATTTTTGCAACAAGTAAATACAATCTATCAAAGAGCATTTATCATAATTAAATTCCTTGAAATCCAAAATGGTGGGTTCATTGCTACTTAAAGTTTTGACCTCTTCAATCCCACTTTTATCAATTTTAGAATCAAGATCTAAAAACTCCGAATCATTAGGACGCCTTTTAACTAAAGTTGACTCATCTCTAGTCCCATCTTTATCAAGATTCATATTGGAAAACAAAGATTTAATAGGAGTCACATCAATCACTTTTAGATCTTCATTGTTATTATCATGAAAACTAGAAGAACATGCTTTCACAAAGCAATCCTTTTTTGCACGCATCCTAGCGGTTCTTTCTTTGCACTCATCAACGGAAATTCTCATAGCTTTGAGAGACTCATTGATATCATGCTTAGGTGAATAGATCTAAGTTTCAAAGAATCTACATCAAGAGAAATTCTATCCACGTTCCTAGCCAACTCATCAATATTAAGCAATTTTTCTTCAATCAAAGCATTGGAATTCTTTTGTGAACTCATATATTCTTTAACACTATTCTTAAAATCAGAGGGCATCTTATTAAAATTTCCATAAGAGTTGTTGTAGGAATTACCATAATTATTAGAGGAATTACTAGGAAACGGCCTAGAATTAAAATTTCCTCTATACGCGTTGTTACCAAAATTGTTCCTACCAACAAAATTCACATCCATAGATTCATTATTATTCTCAATCGAAGTGGACAAAGGCATATCATTAGGATTAGAAGAAACACTTTTATTAGCAAACAATTTCATAAGTTCATCCATCTTTCTACTCAAAACATTAATCTCTTCAATCGCATGAACTTTTTTACTAGTGGATCTTTCGGTGTGCCATTTAGAATCATTAACCATAATATTATCTAGGAGCTTAGTAGCTTCTCCTACAGTGATTTCCATAAAAGTGCCTCCCGCGGCCGAATCTAAAAGATTTCTAGAAGAAAAATTCTATCCAGCATAAAATGTTTGTATAATCATCCACAAATTCAAACGATGTGTAGGGCAATTACGTATCATTAATTTCATCCCCTCCCAAGCATGTGCAACATGCTCATGATCAAGTTGCTTAAAATTCATAATATCGTTCCTAAGAGAGATGATCTTAGCGGGAGGAAAATACTTATAGATAAAAGCATCTTTGCACTTATTCCATGAATCAATACTATTTTTAGGCAAAGAAGAGAACCAAGTTTTAGCATGATCTCTAAGCGAAAACGGAAATAGCTTCAATTTTAACAATATCATTATCCACATCTTTATTCTTTTGCATGTCACACAAATCAAGGAAGTTGTTTAAATGGGTTGCGGCATCTTCACTAGGAAGGCCAGAAAATTGATCTTTCGTAACAAGATTCAACAAAACGTTATTAATTTCACAAGATTCAGCATCGGTAGTAGGAGCAATCGGAGTGCTAATAAAATCAATGTTTTTGGTGTTGGAAAAGTCACACAATTTAGTATTATCTTGACCCATCGTGACAAGCAATAAATCCAACACACAAGCACACAAGAAGCAAGCGAAAAGAGGCTAACGAAAGAGGGGCGAAGAAAAGGCAAAGGTTTTCGAAAATCGTTTTAGAAGTGGGGGAGAGGAAAACGAGAGGCGAATGGCAAATAATGTAATGCGAGGGAGAAGAGTTTATGATGGGTACTTGGTATGTCTTGACTTGGCGTACATCTCCCCGGCAACGACGCCAGAAATCCTTCTTGCTACCTCTTGAGCATGTGTTGGTTTTCCCTTGAAGAGGAAAGGGTGATGCAGCAAAGTAGCAAAAGTATTTCCCTCAGTTTTGAGAACCAATGTATCAATCCCGTAGGAGACAACACTCAAGTCACCTAGTACCTGCACAAACAATCAAGAACCTTGCAACCAACGCGATAAAGGGGTTGTCAATCCCTTCACGGTCACTCACAAAAGTGAGATCTAATAGAGATAGTAAAGTAAATATTTTTGGTATTTTGGTTGTATAGATTGGAAAGTAAAGACTGCAAAATAGTAAACGAGATGCGATAAAATAGAAAAGAGATGTAATATAATAGGAAAGAGACCCGGGGGCCATAGGTTTCACGAGTGGCTTCTCTCAAGATAGCATGTATTATGGTGGGCGAACAAATTACTGCCGAGCAATTGATAGAAGAGCGCATAATTATGAAGATATCTAAGGAAATTGTGATGCCCGGGTAATCAGGCTACAGTAATCCCGTGTTAACGATGCCACGTCACCTCGGTTATTGTTGGTAATCCCACGTTAGATCGAAACAGATTCAAATTCTAAATTTGAATTAAAGTTAAAACAATTAAAGTTTTCAAAAGTCAAAACTAAAATGTTCGATGTGTTGAAAATATTCCCTAACTATTTGTCATGAAGAAACCATGTTTTTATATAAGTCCTATATTTTTAAAATGAGCTAAAACAGTAGAGAAAATAAAGAAAAATAAAAAATAAAAACAAAACTACAAAAAAAGAGAAGAGCCCCCCTGGCCAACTGGGCCAAACGGCCCAGCTGGCAAGCCCACTGGCCTAACCGGCCCGCCCCCACTCCTTATCCCTGGTGCCGCAAACCCTAACCCCCCCCCCCACTCTCCCCACGATCTCCTCACTTCCCCCGATCCCATCTCCCTCTCCCGATCTAGATCAGGCCGAACCCGGCGCCCCAACGCCACCCGCCGTCGCAGGAGGCGTCCCCAACTCCACGCCTGGCAGCCCCGCCCGAGCCGGCGCCCCCATCGCTCGTCGCTGTCGCCCGTGTCCCTCCTCCCTGGAGCCCCCCTCGCCGCGATGCCCCCGCCTCTGCGTCGACCTCGGTGAACGCCACTGGCGCCGCGCCGTTCGCCACTGTCCTCATCGATCCCGCAACCACCGGCGACCCCGAGCTACGCCACAGTGTCCAGGCGGTCCGCCGTCGTTGTCTCCTTCCTCTACGACCCTCGTCCTGTCTCCAGGCCGCCGCCAGCGCTCGCCACCGGACCACCTCCCCAGAGCACCGCCGCCTCGACCTCGCCCGTCCTCGTCCTCCTCCCCGAGCCCGCTTATGCACATCTGCAGGGCCCGGTGAGCCGCCGTCCTTCCCTCCTTTTTTTCTCTTTGGTCGGCGCCGTTCGTCGCGCGCGACACGCCCGCGCGTCCGACTCCGCGCCCACCCGACCCGGGCCGCCTCCCTTCTACCCTTGCCTCGCCGACACCAGCGCGAGCCCCTCTGCTCGCGCCTAGCCACCGCACTCGGTGCCCTGCTGTGTTGAAGGCCGCGCCCGCAGCCACGCGTGCCATGTCGTCGTCACGTTCCACACCTCGCCACCGCTCCGTCCCCACAACCCGCCCTGGCCACCGGCCTCTTCACTCGTCGCACTCCACCGACCTCGTCGGCCCCGCCTGCGATCTCTGCTCGCTGGCGCTCGCGCCGGCGTGCCTCTGTTCGCAAACGGGCTGGGCGCTAGCGCTCGATGCCCGAGCGCCCGTAACCCGCCTGTGCCATCGCCCGTTAAGGTCCCCGTGCCTCTGACATGAGGGGCCCAGGCCCTAGATCGAAAATTAAAAAAAGATTAGAAAAAGATTTAATAAAAGAAGTAAATAAATAATTAATAATTAAATAGTTAATTAATTGAAGAATTAATTAACTTAATTGATCCTGATTAGATTAACCTAATCACCTAGTTTAGTTAATTAATCTGTTAGGTTAGTTAACAGTCAATGACATGCGAGACCCACACGTCAGTTGACCAGTCAACGCCTCTGTTGACTGCTGACGTCACGTTGACGTCAGCGTGCACTGTTCTGGATAATGTTGGTTCAATTAATTAAATAAATCCTAAAAATGATTTAAATGTTTTAAAATTAATATAAAATAAATCGTAGCTCAGATGGAAAAACTTTGTACATGAAAGTTGCTCAGAACGACGAGACGAATCCGGATACGCAGCCCGTTCATCCGCCACACATCCCTAACGTACCGAACTCGCAACTTTCCCCCTCTGGCTCCTCTACCCGAAAACGCGAAACACCGGGGATACTTTCTCGGATGTTTCCCCCCTTCGCCGGTACCTCCTACTACCGCGTTTGGGCACGCCTAGCAACATGCCTTGTCATGTCATGCATCGTCATGCATTTGTTTGCATTGTATTTATCGTTTCTTCCCCCTCTTCTCTCGCTAGACGCCGAGACAGACGCTGCTGCTGTCCAGTTTGACTACGGAGTTGACGACCCCTCCTTCTTGCCAGAGCAACCAGGCAAGCCCCCCCTTGATCACCAGATATCGCCTATTCTTCTCTATACTGCTTGCATGAGAGTAGTGTAGCATGATACTGTTTGGTTACTCCTATTCTGTTGCATAGCCTGTCATTGTTGCTACAGTCATTGATACCCTACACGCAATCCTAAATGCTTAGTATAGGATGCTAGTTTATCATCATTGGCCCTACATTCTTGTCAGTCTGCCTTGCTATGCAATTGGGCCGTGATCACTCGGGAGTTGTTCATGGGTATATACTATACATACATACATATTATACAGATGGTGACTAAAGTCGGGTCAGCTCGTTGAGTACCCGCAAGTGATCCCGATGTGAGGGCTGAAAGGACAGGTGGCTCCATCCTGGTAGAGGTGGGCCTGGGTTCCCGATGGCCCCCGACTGTTACTTTGTGGCGGAGCGACAGGGCAGGTTGAGACCACCTAGGAGACAGGTGGGCCTGGCCCTGGTCGGCGTTCGCGGTTGCTTCATAATAACATGCTTAACGAGATCTTGGTATTTGATCTGAGTCTGGCTACTGGCCTATACGCACTAACCAACTACGCGGGAACAGTTATGGGCACTCGACGTCGTGGTATCAGCCGAAGCCCTCTTGACATTAGTGACGGAGCGGCGCGCGCCGGATTCGACCGCGTAATGAGACTTCCTTTGTAATGGAGGTTGCTAGGTCTGCTTCTGGCCGCCCTCGCAACGTGCAGGTGTACAATGGGCGATGGGCCCAGACCCCTGCGTGCATAGGATTTAGACTGACGGGCTGACCTCTCTGTTGTGCCTAGGTGGGGCTGCGACGTGTTGATCTTTCGAGGCCGGGCATGACCCAGGAAAGTGTGTCCGGCCAAATGGGATCGAGCGTGTTGGGTTATGTGGTGCACCCCTGCAGGGAAGTTAATCTATTCGAATAGCCGTGATCTTCGGTAACAGGACGACTTGGAGTTGTACCTTGACCTTATGACAACTAGAACCGGATACTTAATAAAACACACCCTTGCAGGTGCCAGATGCAACCCGGTGATCGCTCTCTAACAGGGCGACGAGGAGAGGATCGCCGGGTAGGATTATGCTATGCGATGCTACTTGGAGGACTTCAATCTACTCTCTTCTACATGCTGCAAGACGGAGGTTGCCAGAAGCGTACTCTTCGACAGGATTAGCTATCCCCCTCTTATTCTGGCATTCTGCAGTTCAGTCCACTGATATGGCCTCCTTACACATATACGCATGCATATGTAGTGTAGCTCCTTGCTTGTGAGTACTTTGGATGAGTACTCACGGTTGCTTTCTCCCCCTTTTCCCCCTTTCCTCTCTTTCTAGTTGTCGCAACCAGATGCTGGAGTCCAGGAGCCAGACGCCACCGTCGACGACGACTCCTACTACACCGGAGGTGCCTACTACTATGTGCAGCCCGCTGACGACGACCAGGAGTAGTTAGGAGGATCCCAGGCAGGAGGCCTGCGCCTCTTTCGATCTGTATCCCAGTTTGTGCTAGCCTTCTTAAGGCAGACTTGTTTACTTATGTCTGTACTAAGATATTGTTGCTTCCGCTAACTCGTCTATGATCGAGCACTTGTATTCGAGCCCTCGAGGCCCCTGGCTTGTATTATGATGCTTGTATGACTTATTTATGTTTTTTAGAGTTGTGTTGTGATATCTTCCCGTGAGTCCCTGATCTTGATCGTACATGTTTGCGTGCATGATTAGTGTACGATTGAATCGGGGGCGTGCCAAGTTGATATCAGAGCCTACTGCCTGTAGGAATCCCCCTTTCCAACTCCTTGGCTGAAGTTAAGTCTAGCTATTGCAAAACTTTTACTAACTTGGCTGTGCGGCCCAAGGGCCCACGTCGCCATTGGGTGGTACTAGGTTCTTTTACTCCTCGATCTATACTCTGGGACTCTGAACTCTTTTCTATTCGGGTTTAAATGGTTTTACTAACTCTAACATTAGGATCTCGTGATCACTTCCTCCTGAAGGGCCCCTTAGTACAGATGATCGCCTGCTGCACCAGAAGATTCCGTAGATACTTTATAGTGTTCTCTCAAGACCTTGTGTCATCGCTTTTTGCATACCCTACCACTGTTATATCCTTAGGGATAACCGTATACACTTGCCAGTCTTATGTTCAACCCCATTGATCTTGTTAATACAAGATGCCTCGAACTACTCTTTGTTATTCCGAGAATCCTTTGAGCTTACCGCCTTGTAGTTCTTGCCCCATGAATACCCCTACGGATAATTTTCCCACACTTATCGAGTATCCGCTCAACCCCAGTTGATTCATGTATTTTAGAAAGGTCTTCGAAATACTATTCAATCTTCCGAAAATCCTCAGCAGCTTATTGCCCTTGAAATTCTCGCTTGTTGCATTATGGTTAATCCCATAAGTAATCATATTGGCATCCTTTGTCACTATCATTTTGAGTCCATTGATTCAATAAGTTGCGAAGGCTCGCGATCCTCAATCAGATCCTAGAATTCATCCTTCTGGCTCAGACGTCATTTCAAACATGAGCTGGATCTCGACTAATCAAAATGCCATCAATTGTACCCCTAAGGCTATTCAACTTATCCATCCCTAATCAGAGCATTGCTTCTGATCCCTTGTCTTGGAATTCATAATTCCTTTGCAATTGAGCTTTGAAGTAGTCAGTTATTTCTACAAACTGATCTCCATGCATTCTCTTCTCTTTTGGTTGAGTACCGATGCTCACATCAGCTCCGTTATGGACCGTCGGGTCCTTTGATGAATTATCATCCGACAGTGTCCTTCGTATCCAAAAATCTCGAGAAGTTCTTTCCCTGATACATAATACCATTGATAAATCTTATTCTCTGTTTTGGCCAACCATGCTCTGCTCTCGAGCTGGTGATGTTTACTATGAAGTTGTGTTATATGTTCCTATGTTGCCTGTGACGCCCCCGATTTAATCGTACACTAATCATGCACGCAAATGTGTACGATCAAGATCAGGGACTCACGGGAAGATATCACAACACAACTCTAAAACATAAATAAGTCATACAAGCATCATAATACCAGCCAGGGGCCTCGAGGGCTCGAATACAAGTGCTCGATCATAGACGAGTCAGCGGAAGCAACAATATCTGAGTACAGACATAAGTTAAACAAGTTTGCCTTAAGAAGGCTAGCACAAACTGGGATACAGATCGAAAGAGGCGCGGGCCTCCTGCCTGGGACCCTCCTAACTACTCCTGGTCGTCGTCAGCGGCCTGCATGTAGTAGTAGGCACCTCCAGTGTAGTAGGAATCATCCTCGACGGTGGCGTCTGGCTCCAGGGCTTCAGCATCTGGTTGCGACAACCAGGAAGAAAGGAAAGGGGGAAAAAGGGGGAGAAAAGCAACCGTGAGTACTCATCCAAAGTACTCGCAAGCAAGGAACTACACTACATATGCATGGGTATATGTGTAAGGAGGCCATATCAGTGGACTGAACTGCAGAATGCCAGAATAAGAGGGGGATAGCTAGACCTATCGAAGACTACGCTTCTGGCAGCCTCCGTCTTGCAGCATGTAGAAGAGAGTAGATTGAAGTCCTCCAAGTAGCATCTCCAAGTAGCATCTCCAGTAGCATCGCATAGCATAATCCTACCCGGCGATCCTCCCCTCGCCGCCCTGTGGAAAAGCGATCACCGGGTTGTCTGTGGAACTTGGAAGGGTGTGTTTTATTAAGTATCCAGTTCTAGTTGTCATAAGGTCAAGGTACAACTCCAAGTCGTCCTGTTACCGAAGATCACGGCTATTCGAATAGATTAACTTCCCTGCAGGGGTGCACCACATAACCCAACACGCTTGATCCCATTTGGCCGGACACACTTTCCTGGGTCATGCCCGGCCGCGGAAGATCAACACGTCGCAGCCCCACCTAGGCACAACAGAGAGGCCAGCACGCTGGTCTAAACCTAAGCGCACAGGGGTCTGGGCCCATCGCCCATAGCACACCTGCATGTTGCGAGGGCTGCCGGAAGAAGACCTAGCCTAGCAGGCGTTCCAGTCCAATCCGGCGCGCGCCGCTCTGTCGCTGACGTCTGAAGTGCTTCGGCTGATACCACGACGTCGGGATACCCATAACTACTCCCACGTAGATGGTTAGTGCGTATAGACCAAATGGCCAGACTCAGATCAAATACCAAGATCTCGTTAAGCGTGTTAAGTATCCGCGAACGCCGACCAGGGCCAGGCCCACCTGTCTCCTAGGTGGTCTCAACCTGCCCTGCCGCTCCACCACAAAGTAACAGTCGGGGGCCGTCGGGAACCCAGGCCCACCTCTACCGGGATGGAGCCACCTGTCCTTTCAGCCCCCTCATCAGAATCACTTGCGGGTACTCATCGAGCTGACCCGACTTTAGTCACCATCTGTATAGTATGTATGTATGTATAGTATATACCCGTGATCACCTCCCGAGTGATCACGGCCCAATAGTATAGCAAGGCAGACTGACAAGAATGTAGGGCCAATTATGATAAACTAGCATCCTATACTAAGTATTTAGGATTGTAGGTAAGGTATCAACAGATGTAGCAACAATGTCAGGCTATGCATCAGAATAGGATTAACGGAAAGCAGTAACATGCTACACTACTCTAATGCAAGTAGTATAGAGGAGAATAGGCGATATCTGGTGATCAAGGGGGGGGGCTTGCCTGGTTGCTCTCGCAAGGAAGGGTCATCAACTCTGTAGTCGTACGGGGCAGCAGCAACGGCGTCAGTCTCGTAGTCTACCGGAGATAAGAGGGGGGAAGAAACAATGAATACAATGCAAACATAAACACGACGATGCGTGACGTGACAATGAGCGGTGCTAGGTGTGCCCTAACGTGGTATGAGGTGGTACCGGTGAAGGGGGGGGAAACATCCGGGACAGTATTCCCGGTGTTTCGCGTTTTCGGGCAAAGGAGCCGGAGGGGGAAAGTTGCGAGTTTGATATATTGGGGGTGCGTGGCGGACGAACGGACTACGTATCCGGATTTGTCTCGTCGTTCTGAGCAACTTTCATATTGAAAATATTTTAATCCGAGTTACTGATTAAAAGATATAATTTTCTAAAGATTTTATTAATTTCTGGAATTTAATTAATTATTTAAATCCAACATTATCCAGAATAGCAAATGCTGACGTCAGCATGACATCATGGTGATGTCAGCATTCAACGTTGACCATTGACCTGGTCAACCTAACGTGTGGGTCCAGTGGGACCCACCTGTCATTCTCTGTTTGGTTTAATTACATATTAGTTAATTTAGTTAGTGATTTGGTTAATCTAATTAGGATTAATTAACTTAATTACTTACTTAATTAATTAATTAATATTTTAATTATTTTAGTTATTGTTTATTTATTTATTTAATATATTTATTTATTTATTTATTTTAATTCCTTTTTCTTTTCTTTTTTTTTAAAACGTTCTGGGGTGGGGCCCCAAGGTCAGTGGCTCAGGGGGAGCCCTAACGGGCGAACGGGCACCGGTCACGGGCGCACCCGAGCGGGCACTCGCCCGTAGGGCGGGACGAGGCTGCCGGGGCACCGACGGCGGGGCACGCCGGCGCGGCTAGCCGGGGCCATGGCGGGCAGAGGCGTGCGGGCGGTGTGGTGCCGCGGCCACGGGAGGAGGAGAGGGCGGACGAGGCGCGCCAAGGCACGGGGGTCAGGGTGCCCCGGCTGGAGCGGGACGCGAGTGGGAGAGGCCACGGCGGGCGCGGGTGGACGACGGCGGCAGCGCCCGCAGCAGACCAACACGAGGGGGCACGGGGCCAGCGGCGAGGCGCCGCAACAGGGGACGGGCGCGTGGGGTCGTGGGGGCCGAGAGCACGGCGCGGGCGGCGCGCCGGCGTGGAGTTGCGGGACGCGGCCGGTCGCGGTGAGCGCGTCGTGGGGGGGAAAGAGGAGGGGAGGCGAGGCTCACGGCGGGTCGTAGGGACTAGGCAGAGGGCTCGGGGAGGGTCGATGAGGTCCGTCGAGGGAGAGGACGAGGCGGCGGCCGTCCGGCGACGACGGCGAAGGCGCAGGGGATGGGCGCCGGCGTCGAGGCGCGTTGGAACGGTGCGGGTTCTGGCCCCTCCCAGATCCAGTCGAGTGGGGGGGCACCTGGAAGGAGGCAGGGGGCGGCGTTCGTCGGGGTGGAGGGTTCCGGCGAGGGGCGTCGATGGGGGCGGGGCACGGTTGCCCCGATCCAGATCCAGCGGGGGAGTGGGGTGTGGGTGCGTGAGTGGGCTAGGGTTTGCGGGGTGTGGGGATAAGGAGAGGGAGTGGGGGCCGACCTGGGCCGGCCTGGTTGGCCCAGAGGCCAGCTGGGCTGTGGCCCAGAGGGGGGGGGGTCTTTCTCTCCTTTATTCTTCTTCTTTTTGTTTTCTTTTTCCCTTTATTTTATTTATTCCTTTCGGTTTTATTAAATTATTAATTTATTTCAATTTTGAAGAATGTGAGAACAACACCTAAATATGGTGTGTTAAAGATACCACTGCCACATTAATTTGGACAGCTAAATAAAATAGTTTAATATTTTACAAAATACAAAAGGCATTTAATTAATTTCTTTTGCTGCTGTTTTATTTTCCTTTGAGCATTTAAACATTTTATAAAAATGTGGTTTCATCACCATAATTACCTATGTATTATTTGGTTCACTCCGAACATTTAAATTTTAATATTTGAAAACTTTTATTGTTTGCTCGATTTTGAATTTGAAATTCGAACTAGGTTCCGAACTAACGCGAGTTTATCCACAGTAACCGAGGTGACGTGGCATCATTAGCGGGGATTACTGTAGCTTAATTACCCGGGCGTCACAATTCTCCTCCACTACAAGAAATCTCGTCCCGAGATTTAAGAGGGGAGTAAGGGGGGAAGGTCTGGTAACGAATATAGCGGGTCTTCTCATCCTGGCTTGCTCTTCTCGAAGAGGTCAACCCAATATATTGATGCCTTCATACTTCTGCTTCAGGTCAAAATGATGAAGTCGTCATCCTTTCTTCGGGATCTTCAACGTACTTACGAATAGGTAAGGGGCAGCTCGGCTACGACAGAATGCTTATGAGGGAAACAATCTGGGGTTAACCCATGAATGAGCATAAGAGTACCTCTCGAATTGAACCAATAAAATATGTCGAGAGTAAGGTACGAAGGCTCAATAAGAGGTTCCAAGCGTATAGATAGTTGCTCGAAGTCTGAACCGGAGTGAGAAAGGGGTTCAGAGCAACGAGAGTAAGTATTGCGTCTGATACCAGAATAGAGCATTAGGAAGGTGACCCGTGAATTACATACGAAGTCAAGCGTGGGGAATAACTTTGGAAACCGGGGGTGTACAGGAGAGTCAGGTTTTGATCCTGTGGAACTGTGGGTTATGGGCCCACCATGTGGTTTAAAAGTAAGAAGGGTGATGACGTCTTGCACGATCATGTAAGTAAGGCATGTCAGAGGATAGCCCGTCAGTTATGTCGGCAACAACATCGGTACCAAGGGCGAGGGACGAAGAGAACCAATTCCTGCTCGTTGAATGAGGCGGACCAATAGGCAAAGTTCTCGTCCATCGATGGCTACCGGAATGTCATCAACAATAGTAACAGGGTTACACCAGGCAAGATGGTACACCGAGGTGTTTACATAAGCAGGGATATTACTGCTTATATTATATAGATCACAAGAAGGTTTAAACAAACCAATGGAAAGGAAAAGTGATTATTATGTTTAAACAGAACAATGGAAAGGAAAATGTGTTTAAACACATCTTTCAGGGGTAAATCCTTCCCAAGGACAAGCAGAGCAAGATATCCATGACAGGATATAAAGTAGAAAACCATTTAGGTAAGGGGGAAGGAATCTCATGATATTACCCATACAACGGTTTTAGGATAAGTGATAAATAAAATTTAGCATCGTGCTTCAAATGTTCCTGTTGAAAATCGGAGTACCATTGACATGCTTCGAGATAGCATTGACATGGTCTTCAGGTGAAGACCAGACTTTGGAAACACGAAGGATCCATCAGGAATAACTTGTAGAATAAGTCTTACAATTTCCTCATGGATAAATGGATAACCTTGCTGAAAAGGAATCTATAATGATAGGTCCTCCAGCCGGGGGGGGGGGTGCTAGGCATGACATCATGTTACCGGGTCATCAAAGGATCAACATCATAACTCTTGGAAAGTTGTCCCAACCATCATATCTGACCGAGATTCAGATCCGATTTGGTGTCAGGATACCTCAGACTTAGGATACCTGAGAAGAAAAGGTGCAACGCAAATTGACGAGATGACATTGTAAGATTCTCGGGGAAATGAACTATGGAGTGATTTCCGCTAACAAGAGTCCATCATTAACCCAAGGAGAGGACAAGGAGGTGTCTGGTGAACTCATCGGCAATTCATCGAGATTCCCAAAAGATGGATTTCCACAATTAAGTGAACAAGGAGATAACATTTGTCAGATCAAATGATATAAGGAAGTATGCTCGAGGAAAACATACACAATTAAACATTGGTTGAAAGGTGCGCCCGAAATATGGGTTGGGTTGCGCGACCAATGTCAGAATGGTGATTCAATAATCAATAGCCTAAGAATGAACTTTCGACCATTAACTTCAAAGAAATAGGGTTGTTAGAAGGAAAGAATCCAAACAACACCGTTCACTTGTTGGAATTAACACGAGGACCAAGAAAGAATGGTGATGGTGAGAAGTATTCCTATGTCAAGAATTCTCAAGAGGTGGAACAAATCTCAGAACATTCTTGACATAAAGGATGACAATATTCCAAGGTAAAGAAGAACAATGGCTGGATAGCAAGGAACTCAAGGTATAACACCAAACATGAACAAGCTTGTGTTGGTGGGAAGGCAATAAAGTGGTCGATGATAATACAATTCATCAAGGGCAAGGATGGTATTTCTCATCATGAATTCAATTGATATCCTGGATGAGCTCAGAATGTTGATGATCACGACACCTTTGTCGCGAGAGTTCATGAAGATGTACTCGATCGGCGACGACATCAAGTCAAAGTAATGATGAAGTGAAAGGTTATTGGAACCAAGGGTACGACACAAACTCGAACTCAAGCTTGTCGTTTAAGGTGAAATGATATGATGAGGAAGATCAGCGTAAGCTTAGCTCATCGCCAAATAATTGTGCTACGGGAAGAAGGACCCGGTAGCACAGTTAAAATTTAGCACGATAATGATACAGCCGATCAGGCTAGGAATGATGTGATCAGGTACAAACTCGTACTTATAGAAGCTTACCGAAGAGTTATTGAACCGTAGTGCGGACTCGGTTCCGTTATCGGTGTCTTTGAGTGTTTAATAACTCAGAGCCCGCGAAAAATTGGAATCAGTGGGAAGGTAGCACTTGATGAAGAACTCATAAAAAGTTATGCAGTTCCATGATAATCTCGAGATACCAGGGGGGTAATACTCGACACAAGATCAAAGTAAAGGTTGGACTGGTGTATTGATCCATAGATGACAATTGTTTTAACTTGTCCGAGAAATGAGATCAAAGAAGAACAATCATGGTCGGAACCACGGTTGCAACAGGCCAGATCCTAGATATAAGATGAACTTATACCAAAGGAATAATTTATTTAAGAGAAGCTTTAATGATAAGATCTACATCGTGTCCATGGGCATGAACACAAGTTCAAGGTCGACTCCCACTTCTCCAATGCATAACCTTTCATTCACTTCTCACGTTCGATGAAGTTGCAGTGTTGAAATTTTATCTGGTGAAGCACCAGAAGAGTATGACTCGTGAAAACTTTCGGGTTCACACGGTTTAGAGAAGGCATATGTTCAACCCATAGGGGCTTCTTAGAAACATATACCACAAGTTTCAAGAGTAAATAACACAAGCCCGAAAGCAGAGCATGGTTGGCCAAGCAGAGGATACAACTTAACAAAGGCATTATGTATCAGGGGAAGAACTCACAAAGTGATCAAATGTGAAGGACACTGGCGGATAACAATCCAACAAAGGACTTGATGGTCCACAAAGGATCTGATACGAGTATCGGTACTCAACTAGAGGAAGAAGAATGCAAGGAGATCAGATTATAGAAACAACTGACTAACTCATTTGTCAAATGCAAAGGAAATATGATTTCCAAATCAAGGGATCAGAAGCAATGCTCTGATTAGGGATGGATAAGTTGAATAGCCTTAGGGTACAATCAACGACAATTGGATTGGTTGAGAACCAGTTCCAGTTAAAAGAATGGAAGCTCAGCCGGAAAGGTAATTTATAAGGATCAATGATGATTGCGTGTATTCGCAACATATTGAGTCAACAGACTCAAAATGATAATGACAAGGAATGTCAATAAGATTTCTATACTTATGGGATTAATCATAATGAAAGCAAACAAGAAATTCCAGAGCAATAGGTTGCTGAGGATTTTCGGAATATCGGGTGGTATTTCGAAGACTTTTGTGTAACACATGAACAACTGGGGGATGAGCGGATACTCGATAAGTGCGAGAATTAACCGTAGGGGTATTCAAGTGACAAAGAACAGCAAGGCAGTAAGCTCAAGGGATTATCGAAACAACGACGAGTTTTTCAGGGTATCTTGTAATAACAAGACCACTGGGGATGAATGTAAGAATAACAAATGCAAGTAGTTATCCATAAGGGTTTGCGGTGGAAGGTGAATTGCAAACGCGATGAACACAAGTTCTCGGGTTAACAGCGGAGAGTATCTTCAGGGTCTTCTGGTGCAGCAGACGATCATTAGTAATAAGGGGCTCTCCGGGTGAAAGTGATAACGAGATCCTAATGTTAGATTTAGTAAACTTCATTTAACCCGAATAGAGGAGAGATCAGAGTCCCAGAGTAAAGGTCGAGGAGTAAAAGATCCTACTACCACCCAATGGCGACGTGTGCCCGTAAGACACACAGCCATGTTAGTAAAAGTTTTGCAACGTCTAGACTCGACTTCGGCCAAGGAGTGTGGAAGGGGGATTCCTACAGGCAGTCGGCTCTGATACCAACTTGTGACGCCCCCGATTCAATCGTCCACTAATCATGCACACAAATGTGTACGATCAAGATCAGGGACTCACGGGAAGATATCACAACACAACTCTAAAACATAAATAAGTCATACAAGCATCATAATACAAGCCAGGGGCCTCGAGGGCTCGAATACAAGTGCTCGATCATAGACGAGTCAGCGGAAGCAACAATATCTGAGTACAGACATAAGTTAAACAAGTTTGCCTTAAGAAGGCTAGCACAAACTGGGATACAGATCGAAAGAGGCGCAGGCCTCCTGCCTGGGATCCTCCTAACTACTCCTGGTCGTCGTCAGCGGGCTGCACGTAGTAGTAGGCACCTCCGGTGTAGTAGGGGTCGTCGTCGACGGTGGCGTCTGGCTCCAGGGCTCCAGCATCTAGTTGCGACAACCAGGTAGAAGGGAAAGGGGAAAAGAGGGAGAAAAGCAACCGTGAGTACTCATCCAAAGTACTCACAAGCAAGGAACTACACTACATATGCATGGGTATATGTGTAAGGAGGCCATATCGAAGGACTGAACTGCAGAATGCCAGAATAAGAGGGGGATAGCTAATCCTGTCGAAGACTACGCTTCTGGCAGCCTCCGTCTTGCAGCATGTAGAAGAGAGTAGATTGAAGTCCTCCAAGTAGCATCTCCAAGTAGCATCTCCAGTAGCATCGCATAGCATAATCCTACCCGGCGATCCTCCCCTCGTCGCCCTGTGGAAAAGCGATCACCGGGTTGTCTGTGGAACTTGGAAGGGTGTGTTTTATTAAGTATCCGGTTCTAGTTGTCATAAGGTCAAGGTACAACTCCAAGTCGTCCTGTTACCGAAGATCACGGCTATTCGAATAGATTAACTTCCCTGCAGGGGTGCACCAACTTACCCAACACGCTTGATCCCATTTGGCCGGACACACTTTCCTGGGTCATGCCCGGCCGCGGAAGATCAACACGTCGCAGCCCCACCTAGGCACAACAGAGAGGCCAGCACGCCGGTCTAAACCTAAGCGCACAGGGGTCTGGGCCCATCGCCCATAGCACACCTGCACGTTGCGAGGGCGGCCGGAAAGCAGACCTAGCCTAGCAGGCGTTCCAGTCCAATCCGGCGCGCGCCGCTCCGTCGCTGACGTGTGAAGTGCTTCGGCTGATACCACGACGTCGGGATACCCATAACTACTCCCACGTAGATGGTTAGTGCGTATAGACCAAATGGCCAGACTCAGATCAAATACCAAGATCTCGTTAAGCGTGTTAAGTATCCGCGAACACCGACCAGGGCCAGGCCCACCTGTCTCCTAGGTGGTCTCAACTTGCCCTGCCGCTCCGCCACAAAGTAACAGTCGGGGGCCATCGGGAACCCAGGCCCACCTCTACCGGGATGGAGCCACCTGTCCTTTCAGCCCCCTCATCAGAATCACTTGCGGGTACTCATCGAGCTGACCCGACTTTAGTCACCATCTATATAGTATGTATGTATGTATAGTATATACCCGTGATCACCTCCCGAGTGATCACGGCCCAATAGTATAGCAAGGCAGACTGACAAGAATGTAGGGCCAATGATGATAAACTAGCATCCTATACTAAGTATTTAGGATTGCAGGTAAGGTATCAACAGATGTAGCAACAATGTCAGGCTATGCATCAGAATAGGATTAACGGAAAGCAGTAACATGCTACACTACTCTAATGCAAGCAGTATAGAGGAGAATAGGCGATATCTGGTGATCAAGGGGGGGGCTTGCCTGGTTGCTCTCGCAAGGAAGGGTCATCAACTCCGTAGTCGTACGGGGCAGCAGCAGCAGCGTCGGTCTTGTAGTCTACCGGAGATAAGAGGGGGGAAGAAACAATGAATACAATGCAAATATAAACACGACGATGCGTGACGTGACAATGAGCGGTGCTAGGTGTGCCCTAACGTGGTATGAGGTGGTACCGGTGAAGGGGGGGAACATCCGGGAAAGTATTCCCGGTGTTTCGCGTTTTCGGGCAAAGGAGCCGGAGGGGGGAAGTTGCGAGTTTGATATGTTAGGGGTGCGTGGTGGACGAACGGACTGCGTATCCGGATTTGTCTCATCGTTCTGAGCAACTTTCATGTTGAAAATATTTTAATCCGAGTTACTGATTAAAAGATATAATTTTCTAAAGATTTTATTAATTTCTGGAATTTAATTAATTATTTAAATCCAACATTATCCAGAATAGTAAATGCTGATGTCAGCATGACATCATGGTGATGTCAGCAGTCAACGTTGACCATTGACCTGGTCAACCTGACGTGTGGGTCCAGTGGGACCCACCTATCATTCTCTGTTTAGTTTAATTACAGATTAGTTAATTTAGTTAGTGATTAGGTTAATCTAATTAGGATTAATTAACTTAATTAATTAATTAATTAATATTTTAATTATTTTAGTTATTGTTTATTTATTTATTTATTTATTTATTTTAATTCCTTTTTCTTTTTCTTTTTTTTTAAAAATGTTCTGGGGTGGGGCCCCAAGGTCACTGGCTCAGGGGGAGCCCTAACGGGCGAATGGGCACCGGTCCCGGGCGCACCCGAGCGGGCACTCGCCCGTAGGGCGGGACGAGGCCGCCGGGGCACCGACGGCGGGGCACGCCGGCGCGGCTAGCCGGGGCCATGGCGGGCGGAGGCGCGCGGGCGGCGCGGTGGCGCGGCCACGGGAGGAGGAGAGGGCGGACGAGGCGCGCCAAGGCACGGGGGTCAGGGTGCCCCGGCCGGAGCGGGACGCGAGTGGGAGAGGCCACGGCGGGCGCGGGTGGACGACGGCGGCAGCGCCCGCAGCAGACCAACACGAGGGGGCACGGGGCCAGCGGCGAGGCGCCGCAACAGGGGACGGGCGCGTGGGGTCGTGGGGGCCGAGAGCACGGCGCGGGCGGCGCGCCGGCGTGGAGTTGCAGGACGCGGCCGGTCGCGGTGAGCGCGTCGTGGGGGGAAAGAGGAGGGGAGGCGAGGCTCACGGCGGGTCGTAGGGACTGGGCAGAGGGCTCGGGGAGGGTCGATGAGGTCCGTCGAGGGAGAGGACGAGGCGGCGGCCGTCCGGCGACGACGGCGAAGGCGCAGGGGATGGGCGCCGGCGTCGAGGCGCGTTGGAACGGCGCGGGTTCTGGCCCCTCCCCGATCCAGTCGAGTGGGGGGCACCTGGGAGGAGGCAGGGGGCGGCGTTCGTCGGGGTGGAGGGTTCCGGCGAGGGGCGTCGATGGGGGCGGGGCACGGTTGCCCCGATCCAGATCCAGCGGGGGAGTGGGGTGTGGGTGCGTGAGTGGGCTAGGGTTTGCGGGGTGTGGGGATAAGGAGAGGGAGTGGGGGCCGACCTGGGCCGGCCTGGTTGGCCCAGAGGCCAGCTGGGCTGTGGCCCAGAGGGGGGGGGTTCTTTCTCTCCTTTATTCTTCTTCTTTTTGTTTTCTTTTTCCCTTTCTTTTATTTATTCCTTTCGGTTTTTTTAAATTATTAATTTATTTCAATTTTGAAGAATGTGAGAACAACACCTAAATATGGTGTGTTAAAGATACCACTGCCACATTAATTTGGACAGCTAAATAAAATAGTTTAATATTTTACAAAATACAAAAGGCATTTAATTAATTTCTTTTGCTGCAGTTTTATTTTCCTTTGAGCATTTAAACATTTTATAAAAATGTGGTTTCATCACCATAATTACCTATGTATTATTTGGTTCACTCTGAACATTTAAATTTTAATATTTGAAAACTTTTATTGTTTGCTCGATTTTGAATTTGAAATTCGAACTAGGTTCCGAACTAACGCGAGTTTATCCACAGTAACCGAGGTGACGTGGCATCATTAGCGGGGATTACTGTAGCTTAATTACCCGGGCGTCACAATGCCCCGATGGGTTGAACCAATGCTTTACCTAATCTATGTGAGCCTGAAAGATTTCACGGGCCATACTCTTCTGGTATTTTGCTAGATAAAATTTCAACATCACAACTTCTTCGAAAATGGGAAGTGAATGAAAGGTCATGCATTACAGAAGTGGGAGTCGACCTTGAACTTTGCGTTCATGCCCATGGACGCGATGTAGATCCTATCATGGAAGCTTCTTGTAATAATAACTATTTCCTTGATATAATATCCTTTGGTATCGGTGAAGTTGATCCTTTGCAATTGTGGTTCTGACCATATGTTCTTCTTTGATCCCATTTCTCGGGCAAGTTGAGCACTTGTCTTCTATGGATCAATACACCAGTCCAACTTTTACTTTGATCTTTCGTCGAGTATTAAACCCTGGTATCTCGAGATTATCATGGAACTGCATAACTTCTTATGAGTTCTCCATCAAGTACTACATTCTCACTTATTCCAATTTTGTCACAGGCTCTAAGTCATTAAACACTCAAAAGCACCGATAACTGAATCGAGTCCGCACAGTGATTCAACAACTCTTAGTAATCTTCATTGCTTACGAGTTTGTACTCGATCGTGTCATTCCCAGCTGATTGACTACATCATCATCGTCAGGTTGACTGCTTGACCATTCTACCTATGTCCTTCATCCTCAGGACACAATCCCGACAGTGCTCTAAGCTTACATCAAACTTTCACCATCATATTGTTTGTCTTGAGAGACAACTCTAAATTCTGAGATGACATCTTATCTACAGTTATAGTAGCCTTTTGCTTCACCATTCCCTTGGCTTGATGCCGTCGCCGAGCGATTGCATCTTCATGGAGCCTCTCGACAAAATTTGTCGTGATCATCATCAACATTTTAACTCCTTCCAGGATATCAATCCAATTCATGATGGGAAATATCGTCCTTGCCCTCGATGATTTGTGTTATCATCGACCACTTTATTGCCTTCCGTTCAACACAAACATGTTCGCGTTTTGTGTTATACCTTGAGATCCCTGATATCCAACATTTGTTCTTCTTTACCTTGGAGTATTACCATCTTTTAATATCAAGGATATTGTGAGGACTGCTCCACCACTTAAGGAATTCTTGGTATTGTCATACTTCTCACCATCACCATTCTTTCTTGGGTCCTCGTGTTGATTCCAACCAGGGTACCAACAAGTGAGCGGTGTTGTTTGGATTCTGCCCTTCTAGCAACCCTATCGCTTTGAAGTTAATGGTCGGCCGTTCATTCTTAGACTATTGATTATTGAATCACCATTCCGACGTTGGTCGTGCAACCCAGCCCATATTCGGGTGCACCTTTCAACCAATGTTTAAATGTGTATGCTGTCCTCAAGCATACATCATTATATCATTTGATCTGGCAAATGTTATCTCTTTGTTCATATAACTATGGAAATCCATTTTTTGGAAATCTCAATTAATTAGCACTGAGTCCACCAGCCATCTCCTCCCCTCTCCTTGATTTAATGATGAACGCTTGTTTCGGAACATGCTTCCATAGTTCATTTCCCGATAATCTTACAATGTCATCTCGTCAATTTGTGGTGCACCTTTTCTTCTCACGCATCCTAAGTCGGAGGTATCCTGACACCAATCGGATCTGAAACTCAGACAGATATGATGGTTGGAACATATTTCCAAGAGTTATAACATTGATCTTTTTATGACCCGGTAAGGTGATGGCATGCCCAGCACACCTGGCCGGATGACCTGTTGTTATAGTTTCCTTATTAGCAAGGTTATCCATTCTTCCATGAGGAAATTGTAAGACTTATTCTACAAGTTGTTCCTGATGGATCCTTCCTGTATCCAAAGTCTGACCTTTGCTTGAAGACCATGTCAATACTATCTCGAAGCATGTCTGTGGTACTCCGATTTTCAACAAGAACATTTGAAGCCCAATGCTAAATGTTTCCAGCTCAATTATCCAAACACCGCTGTATGGGTAATGTCATGAAATTCCTCTCCCCTTAAATAAATGGTTTTCTACTTTCTATCCTGTCATGGATATCATGCTCTGTTTGTCCTTGGGAAGGAAATACCCCGAAATATGTGTTTTAACACATTTTCCTTTTCATTGTTCTGTTTAATCTGATAATCATATTTTCCTTTCCATTGTTTGATTTAACCTTTCTTGTGATCTACATGACCTAAGCAGTAATATTCTCCTGCTTATGTAAACACCTCGTGGTACCGCTCTGTCAGTAAGACCCTGTTACTATTGTTAATGACATTCCGGTAGCCACCGATGGATGAGAACCTTGCCTATTGGCCCGCCTCGTTCAACAAGCAGAAAAATGGTTCTCTTCATCCCTCGCCCTTGGTATCGATGTTGTTGCCGACATAACTGATAGGCTACCCTCTGACACGCCTTACTATCGTGACCGTGCAAGATGTTGGCCCCTTCCTACTTTCAACCACATGGTGGGCCCATAACCCATAGTTCCACAGGATCGAAACCTGACTCTCCTGCACACCCCCTGTTCCCAAAGTTATTCCTCGCGCATGGACTCGTACGTAATTCACGGGCCACCATCCCAAGTGATCTATTTTGGTATCAGACGCAATACTTATTCTCGTTGCCCTGAACCCCTTTCACCTTCTGATCAGGCATCAAACGCTTGCCTATCCATTTGAAACTTCTCATGGTACCTCCTTACTTTGTTCTCGATATTTACTTAAGATTCAATTCGAGAGTAACTTCCGCCACCTTCCTCGATGTTATCGACCAGATGGTCAACCTTGTAGAGGTCTGTCCTTTTGAAGCTACCCCTTATCCTTTCCGTAAGTACGATGAAGATCCCCAAGGAAGGACGACAACTTCAACATGATGACCTGAAGCAGAGAACTGAAGACATCAATGTAATGGATCGACCATTTCGAGAAGAGCAACCAAAGACGAGAAGATTCGTTAGGATTTCATAACCAAACCTTTCCCCCTAGTCCCCCTCTTAAATCTCGGGACGAGATTTCTTGTAGTGGAGGAGATTTGTGACGCCTAGGTAATCAGGCTACAGTAATCCCGTGTTAACGATGCCACATCACCTCGGTTATTGTTGATAATCCCACGTTAGATCGAAACAGATTCAAATTCTAAATTTGAATTAAAGTTAAAATAATTAAAGTTTTCAAAAGTCAAAACTAAAATGTTCGATGTGTTGAAAATATTCCCTAACTACTTGTCATGAAGAAACCATGTTTTTATATAAGTCCTATATTTTTAAAATGAGCTAAAACAGTAGAGAAAATAAAGAAAAAGAATAAAATAAAAACAGAAAACAAAACTTCAAAAAAAGAGAGAAGAGCCCCCCTGGCCAACTGGGCCAAACGGCCCAGCTGGCAAGCCCACTGGCCTGACCGGCCCGCCCCCACTCCTTATCCCTGGTGCCGCAAACCCTAACCCCCCCCACTCTCCCCACGATCTCCTCACTTCCCCCGATCCCATCTCCCTCTCCCGATCTAGATCGGGCCGAACCCGGCGCCCCAACGCCACCCGTCGTCGCAGGAGGCGTCCCCAACTCCATGCCGGCAGCCCCGCCTGAGCCGGCGCCCCCATCGCTCGTCGTTGTCGCCCGTCTCCCTCCTCCTCGGAGCCCCTCTCGCCGCGACGCCCCCGCCTCTGCGTCGACCTCGGTGAACGTCGCCGGCGCCGCGCCTTTCGCCACTGCCCTCATCGATCCCGCGGCCACCGGCGACCCCGAGCTACGCCACAACGTCCAGGTGGTCCGCCGTCGTCGTCTCCTTCCTCTACGACCCTCGTCTCGTCTCCAGGCCGCCACCAGCGCTCGCCACTGGACCACCTCCCTGGAGCACCGCTGCCTCGACCTCGCCCATTGAGGGAGTCCTGGACTAGGGGGTGTCCGGACAGCCGGACTATCATCGTCAGCCGGACTACAAGACTATGAAGATACAAGATTGAAGACTTTGTTCCGTGTCCGGATGGGACTTTCCTTGGCGTGGAAGGCAAGCTTGGCGATACGGATATGTAGATCTCCTACCATTGTAACCGACTCTGTGTAACCCTAGCCCTCTCCGGTGTCTATATAAACCGGAGGGTTTTAGTCCGTAGGACGAACAACCATTACAATAATCATACCATAGGCTAGCTTCTAGTGTTTAGCCTGCTTGATCTCGTGGTAGATCCACTCTTGTAATACCCCACATCATCAATATCAATCAAGCAGGACGTAGGGTTTTACCTCCATCAAGAGGGCCCGAACCTGGGTAAAACATCGTGTCCCTTGTCTCATGTTACCATCCACCTAGACGCACAGTTCGGGATCCCCTACCCGAGATCCGCCGGTTTTGACACCGACATTGGTGCTTTCATTGAGAGTTCCTCTGTGTCGTCACCGATAGGCTTGATGGCTTCTTCAATCAACAACAACGCAGTCCTGGGTGAGACTTTTCTCCCTGGACAGATCTTCGTATTCGGCGGCTTCGCACTGCGGGCCAATTCACTTGGCCATCTGGAGCAGATCGAAAGCTACGCCCCTGGCCATCAGATCAGATTTGGGAGCCTAAACTCCACGGCGGATATCCGCGGAGACTTGGTCTTCGATGGATCCGAGCCGCAGCCGAGCGTGCCGCACTATCACGATGGGCATGATCTAACTCTGCCGCCGGACAGTACCTTGGAGGCCGCACACGAATCCGCTCCGACCCATAGTCCGGAGCCGATCGCGCAGATCGAGGACGGGTGGCTGGACACCGCCTCGGGAGCTGCAACTTCCACGGCCATGGAGCCGAACACTGACCTCGTCCCTTATAAAGCTCGTGACTCCGAGGTGCCGGACTCCCTGCCAGACTCCGAACCTCCTGCGCCCCTGCCAATCGAATCTGATTGGGCGCTGATCATGGAGTTCACCGCTGCGGACATCTTTCAGCACTCACCCTTTGGCGACATCCTGAAATCGCTAAAGCATATCTCGCTATCCGGAGAGCCCTGGCCGGACTACGGCCAGGATGGTTGGGATGCGGACGATGAAGAAATTCAAAGCCCACCCACCACCCACTTTGTAGCCACTATCGACAATCTAACCGACATGCTAGACTACGACTCCGGACGGTATGGACAATGATGCCGGTGACGATCAAGAAGCAGCGCTCACTGAGCACTGGAAGGCCACCCCAACACATGGCGTATATATGGTGGACACCCCAAAAGGAAGCGATAACGAGGAACAACGGGGTGCGGCAAAAGATAATCCCGCCGACAAGCAACCAAAACGGCGACGCAGACGCCGCCCTAAGTCCCGCCTCGACAAAAACAGCATTCCTAATGACCCTGCAATAGAGCAGGGCAAACTAGTGGACGACGAACATGCAACCAAGCAACCGTCCGAAGAGGACGAATCGGATAATCAATCCATGCCCGGCGAAACCAACAGTCCAGACGACCTCACGCCGGACACACCACCGGAGCATAAGAACCTTCACAAAAGACTCGTCGCCACTGCAAGAAGTCTGCAGAAGGAAAAACGGAAGCTCAAAACAGTGAAAGACATACTCAGAATGAGGTGGAGCAAAGTACTCAAGACTGCAGACAAATATGGCAATGGACACCAAACAAAGAGCTACCCGAAGCACAAGCTGCTGCCAGAATTTGACGAGGAAGCCATAGAGCCCTCACAGTCAAAAAACAAAGAGGCCGCCTGGCCGGATAGACGGCTAGATGACAGGCCAAAAGCGACAAGCGGCGCCGCACACAAGCCGACTTATGATCCTGGGAAAACAGACGGCCCAGCCAGGTCCATTTACGGGCCAAAAAAGAGGGCCCCAGGAAGCAACACAACACGACAAGTGTTCGAAGACAGCGGCACACCCAAATACAGGGGCACCGCACACCCACTATGTTTCACCGATGAGGTGCTGGATCATGAATTTCCAGCAGGGTTCAAACCCATAAACATAGATGCATACGACGGAACAACAGACCCTGGAGTCTGGATAGAAGATTACATACTACACATACACATGGCTAGAGGAGATGATCTCCACGGCATTAAATACCTACCCCTCAAGCTCAAAGGGCCAGCTCGGCATTGGCTCAAAAGCCTCCCAGAAAACACTGTTGGAAGTTGGGAAGAGCTCGAGGACGCGTTTAGAGCAAATTTTCAAGGGACTTATGTCCGCCCTCCGGATGCAGACGATCTAAGTGATATAACTCAACAGCCCGGAGAGTCAGTGCGCAAATTCTGGAATAGGTTCCTCACCAAAAAGAACCAAATAGTCGACTGTCCGGACGCTGAAGCCTTAGCAGCTTTTAAACACAACGTACGAGACGAATGGCTCGCCAGACACCTCGGCCAAGAGAAGCCGAGGACAATGGCCGCGCTAACAAGCCTCGTGACCCGCTTTTGCGCGGGGGAAGACAGCTGGCTAGCAAGATGCAGCACCAACGACCCGAGTACATCCGAGATCAGAGATGGAAACGGAAAATCACGACGCAGAAAAGATCAGCGCCGGAATAAAGAAAAAAGCCCAAAGAACACGGCGGTCAACGCCGGATTCAAAAGCTCGCGGCCAAACAATAAAACACTGCCTCTTAAGGACAACAGTGATGAGCTATCCAACTTAAACAAAATTTTGGATCGGATATGTCAAATCCACAGTACCTCCGGAAGGCCTGCAAACCATACCCACCGAGATTGTTGGGTTTTTAAACAGTCCGGCAGACTCAACGCCGAACACAAGGGGCTCGACGGGCCAAGCGAGGACGATAACGAACCCCACCAGCAGAGCACCGGAAAACAAAAGACTTTCCCACAAGAAGTCAAAGCCGTAAACTCACTTCATGTGATAGTACGGAAAAACAATGCGGCACCCACAAAGATAGGTGTCGCACGGTCCACCCCAGCAGAACCTCGAGATTGGATGTCAAAACCAATCACTTTTGACCACCTGGATTATTCCAGAAGTATCTGAAACGCAGGATGGACTGCTCTGATATTGGATCCTATAATCGACGGACTGCAATTTACACAAGTCCTGATGGACGGCGGCAGCGATTTAAACCTGCTATATCCGGACACAATCTGCAGGTTGGGGATAGACCTTACTAAAATTCGACATAGCCTCACTTCCTTCAAAGGAGTGGCGCCAGGCCCTTACGCCAAGTGCACAGGCTCCTTCTTACTAGAAGTTGTGTTCAGGTCACCTGACAACTTCAGACGTGAAAAGCTAATCTTTTATGTCGCCCCATTCAAAAGTAGCTATCAAGCACTATTGGGACGTGAAGCTTTCGTCCGCTTTAACGCAATACCACATTACGCGTCTCTTACACTTAAAATTCCCGGCCCACGCGGCATCATTTCATTAAAAGGTCGTCTAAGACCCCGGACACGGCTGGACGAGTCCGGAATAAATAAGCTAGGGGCTCCCTAGCCGCACACCCCTTCACAAGGGGCTGTGCATATAAGCAATAATGAGCTAATATAGGCTCAACTTTATTAATTTATATTTCAATTTTTTATGCACTTTTTCGCACGATTTCTTTTCAAACTAAGTTCCTCTCTTTTTACAGATGAACAACGTGCACACCCGTCCAGGATACGGCACAACGGAGACACAGGCGCAGACGTGCAGTAGGGACCCGTTTCAAGGATTCTTTTCAGATTAAGACCCTGCCTAAACCTTTCTTACTGTCTCTTGTTGCTATAATCCCCTGGTTTCTCATTATAACCAGAGAGGAGACTGGCGTTTTGGCATCGGCCGCGTCAGAGGACCTCGCTCGTACCTGGACACTAGGGGCTTAGGGCATTGTTCTGCCCGTTATTATAAAGACCGAACACCTTCGGGAGTGTTCGGCGTCTCGAGTTAGGCCTTATATGCATCAGCTCCGAATCATGTCTTTGGTCAAATGTTGGGTTTGCCCGGCTCCTGTGTTTTGCTGCCTTACGTTCCATATCATCGGCTAACGCGGCACCAGGAGAACTACTGCAATTGTGCCCCAGTTCGGCTGGGCGAGCACCTCAGTAGAGAAAGCCGAAAACTGACTGTCATGATACAGCGAGAGACTGGTCAACCACTCAATCGACCAATGGAATGTTTAGAATTCCTCCGCTTTGACGAAGGATCGTTTCCCGGTCAGGCACATACGCGCCCCGAATTTGGAGAGCGCGGTGCCCCCAGGGACTATATCGTAGCCCCACCCTTGAACTCCCATGGCTAAGTGAAAGTGATAAAGCATTATAGTCCGGTTGCCTCGTTTGCTACGCTACCACCTCCTTCACAGGACCGAGACATTGGATTAAGTGTGAAAATGCGCTATTTTTGCGAACACTCCCGCACCTTGTGCGTGGGGGCTGAAGCCGACGACTGCCATCTTTCAGGTTATACACACGTATACATAAACGGCCGCATAGGAGATATTTCAATACTTGAACGCACAAGTATAAAAAGAGCTTACATCACAAACATTGTTTTACAAAATAAAACGTTCATTTGAACGTGACATTTTTTGAGCACTGCGACTCTATTACATGAGCACCACGCAGAACTTCGCCAAAATAGTGCTCGGCGGGTAACCGGCTCTCGTTCGAACCCTGGGTCGCAACAGCGGTGGCATCCATCTCTGTCCAATGTGTCTTCACACGGGCGAGTGCCATCCGTGCACCCTCTATGCAGGCCAACCGCTTCATCGCCTTGATATGCGGCACCGCCCCAAGAAATTGCTGCAATAAGCCAAAATAGCTCTTCAGCTTGGGCCTATCCGGAAAGACATGAGTCACGATATCCATCATGGCAAGCCCGGACAACCTATTCAGCTCAGCCCACTCGGCCAACCGGTCGGTCAGCGGAAGTGAACGCTCCGGACTATGGAATTGAGACCAAAACAGCTCTTCCGTCTTGTGATCCTTCTGGCTTCGGAAGTGCATAACGGCGTCCACGGCACTCGCTGCTAAGTCCATATAGGGATCCTCTGGACCCCACAGCTGGCCAAGCTGAGCATACTTTGGATCCGTAAACTTTCGGCGAAGCAGAAAAGGCTTGCCAGCCACAATGTCTCCGGCCTGGCGCAGCTCTTCCTTTATAGCCTGCATTGCAGAACGGGCATCCTTGGCTTCGACGGTGGCCTTCCCCAGGTCTTCTCGCCCCGCTAGGCACTCCTTTTCAAGAGCCTCATTGCGGTCGGTAGCATCTTTTAACTTCACGGCCATTTCGGCCATCTCTTCCCTGCTTCGGCAGTGTGCAGCCCTTTCGGCTTCTAACTCCTCGGCCGCCCTCGAGGCTGCCGCATTACTCCTTCTGACTTGCTCCTTGGCTTGAGCAAGTTCGGCCCGAAGGCTCTCCACAGCAGCGGCACCATCTGCACTTCACACACATGTTGTAAGGAGTGGGCTTCGGCTCCCTTACCAAGTGACCGCAAAGAAACACTTACCTTGAGACTCATCAAGTCGCATGTTGACTAGCGCGATGTCCGCATCCGCAACGTCGAGTTGCCGCTTTAGTTCAGCAACCCCATCAGTCCGGCTGGCCCCCGGACGATCCGCCACCTGCATAGGAACGGCGAAAATTGAAACCTGCGATTTTGATCCTCGGCATGTTGTCGCTTTCGACAACCTACCGAGTCTCAGGGGCTACTATACAGGGCGCACTTTATGTGTAAAACTGTCAAAAGGTATGTCATTTTTACGTACCTCAAACCCCGCCAGCAAACTCCTGACGGCATTACGCAATCCGCCTTCGGCGGACGAAATCCTTCCAATCACCATACTCATCAATGCATGGTGATCTTCTAAGATAGACGCCCTCTCAAGCAGATCCTTCAGCCGCACACCAGTTGGTGCCGAACTATTCGGCTTTGCCAAACTCGGGGGCGCCCTCCGTGATGACACTTCAGGCTCGTCCGCCCTATCTGACGGTGCCGCTGACGGAGGCGTCTCGCTCTCCACCATCTCTGGACGAAGGTCCCCCGAAGACGAGCTCATTTGCGAAGGACGGAGATCCGAACTACAAGGTAAAAACTTGAGTTATCCCCAAAAGCACAAATAGGGGTGTCCCTTATTATAAAACTCCATTTTCTCTACTTACCGCTCGCTGGAGGGCTGATTCTTTAGGGGAGACTGTGCGGCCGGGGCCTCCCCGGACGTAGGACCCTCTGGCGAAGATTTCTTCCCCCGCTTAGGGGCTTTGGCCCCCGGGTCCTCGGAGGCGGTCCTCTTCTCCCCTTGGAGGGAGGGATTCTCGATCCCCCCTCTTTCAAGAGCCTCCTTGGGCGAGGCGGTAGCTCCTCTATTTTCCCCTTCGCCTTCCTCTAAAGGTGCAACCTCCGGCATCCTGACCAGCACGAGATCCGGCGCGGTCTCTGGGAGGGGGGCCGGACACCGTATCAGTTGTGCTTGCGCTATCCACTCCTGTTTAGAAGGAAATCGGTTAAAAGGCGAATCGTAGAAAGGCAAACAAACGGTATGTCCGGACTCGGAGCTACTTACTTGTGTATCCGGGCGATTGCAGCTTAGGCCGGCGTCCTCGGTCAATTCCGGACATGCCTCTCGTGATCCGAAGAATAATTTGTACATCTCCATGGGTGTCATACCCATGAAGTGTTGAAGAATCCGTGGTCCCTCCGGATTAAACTCCCACAGCCGGAGAGGGCGGCGTTTGCAGGGTAGGAGACGCCTAATCAGCATGACCTGCATTACCACAACCATATTGATCTCCCTCGCTTGGAGGTCTCGAATCCGGCCCTGCAGTAGGGGCACGTCCTTTGACAGCCCCCAGTTGAGCCCTTGGTTGACCCACACATCAACCGTCGTGGAGGTCCCGAGCAGAATAAGGGCGGCGGCTTCTGCCTGCTGCCCTTCGGAGTGGTAATATAGAACCACTCCTGCTGCCACAAGCCGAGCTCCTCTTGGAAGGAGCCCTCGGGCCACGGGGCATCATCCCTCCTACTTACGGCCGCCCCGCCGCACTCTGCTTGACGCCCCTCGATCATCTTCGGCTCCACATTGAAGGTCTTCAGCCACAGGCCGAAGTGGGGGGTGACGCGAAGGAAGGCTTCGCAGACGACGATAAATGCGGAAATATGAAGGATGGACTCCGGAGCCAAGTCGTGGAATTCCAACCCATAGTAAAACATGAGCCCTCTCACAAAAGGATCCATCGGGAAGCCTAAACCCCGACGGAGGTGGGATACAAAGACGACGTACTCGCCGGGCTCAGGGGTGGGGATGGCCTGCCCTTCGGCGGGCAACCTATGCGAAATCTCGTAAGACAGGTACTTGGCCTCTCGCAGCTTTAGCACGTCCTCCTCCGTGACGGAGGAGGGCATCCACCGGCGCTGAAGGTCGGAGTCGGACATTGTTGAAGGTCCGAAGCGCTCGAATCTGGGGCTCTGGGTGTTGGAACTTGGAGCAAGGAGAAGATTCGATGGAGGATTGAAGAAAAGAAACGAGCCTTGGTCCCATTATAAGGAGGGAGAATACCGAGAGCCGTCTCAGTGTCCGTTCGGGACTCGCCCTCGATAGAGGGGGCATGGCGACGGCGCGGTTGGGTTACCCACGTCCGTATTGATGAGAATCCCGGAATAAGGGGAACACAATCTCTCCTTCGACAAGACGTGCCAAGGAAACCGCTTCGCTAAACGCGCTGAGGTGGTATAGTAAAAAACGATTCAAGTAAAGGCTTGGTAGTGGTGTGACGTCATGCTACAAAATACGTCAGCAGATTGAACTTGTGTACATATTATTCTCTCTATGGTGGAATGTGGAATTTATTTTGCAGAGCTGGACACTGTCCTGGTGTTCACAATCTTCTATGAATTATTCGGAGGAGGAACCTGCCTTGCAATGCCGAACAATATGCGCTCCGGACTCATCGTCATTGAAGCCTGGTTCAGGGGCTACTGAGGGAGTCCTGGACTAGGGGGTGTCCGGACAGCCGGACTATCATCATCAGCCGGACTCCAAGACTATGAAGATACAAGATTGAAGACTTCGTTCCGTGTCCGGATGGGACTTTCCTTGGCGTGGAAGGCAAGCTTGGTGATACGGATATGTAGATCTCCTACCATTGTAACCGACTCTGTGTAACCCTAGCCCTCTCCGGTGTCTATATAAATCGGAGGGTTTTAGTCCGTAGGACGAACAACCATTACAACAATCATACCATAGGCTAGCTTCTAGGGTTTAGCCTCCTTGATCTCGTGGTAGATCCACTCTTGTAATACCCCACATCATCAATATCAATCAAGCAGGACGTAGGGTTTTACCTCCATCAAGAGGGCCCGAACCTGGGTAAAACATCGTGTCCCTTGTCTCCTATTACCATCCGCCTAGACGCACAGTTCGGGACCCCCTACCCGAGATCCGCCGGTTTTGACACCGACACCCGTCCTCGTCCTCCTCCCCGAGCCCGCTTATGCACATCTGCAGGGCTCGGTGAGCCGCCGTCCTTCCCTCCTTTTTTTTCTCTTTGGTCGGCGCCGTTCGTCAAGCGCGACATGCCCGCGCGTCCGACTCTGCGCCCACCCGACCCGGGCCGCCTCCCTTCTGCCCTTGCCTCGCCGGCACCCGCGCGAGCCCCTCTGCTCGCGCCTAGCCGCCGCACTCGGCGCCCTGCTGCGCCGAAGGCCGCGCCCACAGCCACGCGCGCCATGCCGTCGTCGCGTTCCACACCTCGCCATCGCTCCGTCGCCACAACCCGCCCTGGCCACCGGCCTCTTCACTCGTCGCATTCCGCCGACCTCGTCGGCCCAGCCTGCGGTCTCTGCTCGCTGGCGCTCGCGCCGGCGCGCCTCTGTTCGCAAACGGGCTGGACGCTAGCACTCGATGCCCGAGCACCCGTAACCCGCCTGTGCCATCGCCCGTTAAGGTCCCCGTGCCTATGACATGAGGGGCCCAGGCCCTAGAATGAAAATTAAAAAAGATTAAAAAAAGTTTAATAAAAGAAGTAAATAAATAATTAATAATTAAATAGTTAATTAATCAAATAATTAATTAACTTAATTGATCCTGATTAGATTAACCTAATCACCTAGTTTAGTTAATTAATCTGTTAGGTTAGTTAACAGTCAATGACATGCGGGACCCACACATCAGTTGACCAGTCAACGCCTTGGTTGACTGCTGACGTCACGCTGACGTCAGCGTGCACTGTTCCAGATAATGTTGGTTCAATTAATTAAATAAATCCTAAAAATGATTTAAATCTTTTAAAATTAATATAAAATAAACCGTAGCTCAGATGGAAAAATTTGTACATGAAACTTGCTTAGAACAACGAGACGAATCCGGATACGCAGCCCGTTCGTTCGCCACACATCCCTAACATACCGAACTCGCAACTTTCCCCCTCCGGCTCCTCTGCCCGAAAATGCGAAACACCGGGGATACTTTCCCGGATGTTTCCCCCCTTCGCCGGTACCTCCTACTACCGCGTTTGGGCACGCCTAGCAACATGCCTTGTCATGTCACGCATCGTCATGCATTTGTTTGCATTGTATTTATTGTTTCTTCCCCCTCTTCTCTCGCTAGACACCGAGACAAACGTTGTTGATGCCCAGTTCGACTACGGAGTTGACGACCCCTCCTTCTTGGCAGAGCAACCAGGCAAGCCCTGAAGGAAATATGCCCTAGAGGCAATAATAAAGTTATTATTTATTTCCTCATATCATGATAAATGTTTATTATTCATGCTAGAATTGTATTAACCGGAAACATGATACATGTGTGGATACATAGACAAACATATAGTCACTAGTATGCCTCTACTTGACTAGCTCATTAATCAGAGATGGTTATGTTTCCTAACCATAGACATGTGTTGTCATTTGATTAATGGGATCACATCATTTGGAGAATGATGTGATTGACAAGACCCATTCCGTTAGCCTAGCACTTGATCCTTTAGTATATTGCTATTGCTTTCTTCATGACTTATACATGTTCCTGTAACTATGAGAATTATGCAACTCCCGTTTACCGGAGGAACACTTTGGGTACTACCAAACGTCACAACGTAATTGGGTCATTATAAAGGAGTACTACAGGTGTCTCCGAAGGTACATGTTGAGTTGGCGTATTTCGAGATTAGGTTTTGTCACTCCGATTGTCGGAGAGGTATCTTTGGGCCCTCTCGGTAATGCACATCACTATAAGCCTTGCAAGCAATGTAGCTAATGAGTTAGTTACCGAATGATGCATTACGTAACGAGTAAAGGGACTTGCCGGTAACGAGATTGAACTAGGTATTGGATACCGACGATCGAATCTCGGACAAGTAACATACCGATGACAAAGGGAACAACGTATGTTGTTATGCGGTTTGACCGATAAAGATCTTCGTAGAATATGTAGGAACCAATATGGGCATCCAGGTTCTGCTATTGGTTATTGACCGAGAATAGTTATAGGTCATGTCTACATAGTTCTCGAACCCGTAGGGTCCGCACGCTTAACGTTACGATGACAGTTTTATTATGAGTTTATAAGTTTTGATGTACCGAAGATTGTTCAGAGTCCCGGATGTGATCACAGACATGACGAGGAGTCTCGAAATGGTCAAGACGTAAAGATCGATATATTGGACGACTATATTCGGACAAAAGTGTTCCGGGCGATTTCGGAGAAAACCGGAGTGCTGGAGGGTTATCGGAAACCCCCCCCCCCCCCCGGAGAGTAATGGGCCTTATGGGCCTTAGAGGGGAAAAGAGAGGGGCGGCCAGGGTAGGTCGCGCGCCCCCTCTCCCTCTGGTCCGAATTGGACTAGGAGGGGGGCGGCGCCCCCCTCTTTCCTTCCCCCTCTCCCCCCTCCTTCCCCCTCCTAGTAGGAGTAGGAAAGGAGGAGTCCTACTCCTACTAGGAGGAGGATTCCTCCTCCTTGGCGCGCCCCAAGGGCTGGCCGGCCTCCCCCCTTGCTCCTTTATATACGGGGGCAAGGGGCACCCCATAGACACACAAGTTGATCTACGGATCGTTCCTTAGCCGTGTGCGGTGCCCCCCTCCACCATATTCCACCTCGGTTATATCATCACGGAGTTTAGGCGAAGCCCTGCGCCGGTAGAGCATCAACATCGTCACCACTCCGTCGTGCTCACGGAACTCATCTCCGAAGCTTTGCTGGATCGGAGCCCGGAGATCGTCATCGAGCTGAACGTGTGCTGAACTCGGAGGTGCCGTACGTTCGGTGCTTGGATCAGTCGGATCGTGAAGATGTACGACTACATCAACCGCGTTGTGCTAACGCTTTCGCTTACGGTCTACGAGGGTATGTGGACAACACTCTCCCCTCTCGTTGCTATGCCATCACCATGATCTTGCGTGTGCGTAGGAAATTTTTTGAAATTACTACGTTCCCCAACAGTGGCATCCGAGCCTGGTTTTATGCGTTGATGTTATATGCACGAGTAGAACACAAGTGAGCTGTGGGCGATACAAGTCATACTGCTTACCAGCATGTCATACTTTGGTTCGGCGGTATTGTGAGATGAAGCGGCCCGGACCGACATTACGCGTACGCTTACGCGAGACTGGTTTCACCGTTACGAGCACTCGTGCTTAAAGGTGGCTGGCGGGTGTCTGTCTCTCTCACTTTAGCTGAATCGAGTGTGGCTACGCCAGGTCCTTGCGAAGGTTAAAACAGCACCAACTTGACGAACTATCGTTGTGGTTTTGATGCGTAGGTAAGAACGGTTCTTGCTAAGCCCGTAGCAACCACGTAAAATTTGCAACAACAAAGTAGAGGACGTCTAACTTGTTTTTGCAGGGCATGTTGTGATGTGATATGGTTAAGACGTGATGCTATATTTTATTGTATGAGATGATCATGTTTTGTAACCGAAGTTATCGGCAACTGGCAGGAGCCATATGGTTGTCGCTTTATTGTATGAAATGCAAACGCCCTGTAATTGCTTTACTTTATCACTAAGCGGTAGCGATAGTCATAGAAGCAATAGATGGCGTAAACGACAACGATGCTACGATGGAGATCAAGGTGTCGCATCAGTGACGATGGTGATCACAATGGTGCTTCGAAGATGGAGATCACAAGCACAAGATGATGGTGGCCATATCATATCACTTATATTGATTACATGTGATGTTTATCCTTTATGCATCTTATCTTGCTTTGATTGACGGTAGCATTTTAAGATGATCTCTCACTAATAATCAAGAAGTATTCTCCCTGAGTATGCACCGTTGTGAAAGTTCTTCGTGCTGAGACACCACGTGATGATCGGGTGTGATAGGCTCTACGTTCAAATACAACGGGTGCAAAACAGTTGCACACGCGGAATACTCAAGTCCTACTTGACGAGCCTATCATATACAGATATGGCCTCGGAACACGGAGACCGAAAGGTCGAACGTGAATCATATAGTAGATATGATCAACATAGTGATGTTCACCATTGAAACTACTCCATCTCACGTGATGATCGGACATGGTTTAGTTGATTTGGATCACGTGATCACTTAGATGACTAGAGAGATGTCTGTCTAAGTGGGAGTTCTTAAGTAATATGATTAATTGAACTTAAATTTATCATGAACTTAGTACCTGATAGTATTTTGCTTGTCTATGTTTGTTTGTAGATAGATGGCTCGTGCTGTTGTTCCGTTGAATTCTAATGCGTTCCTTGAGAAAGCAAAGTTGAAAGATGATGGTAGCAATTACACGGACTGGGTCCATAACCTGAGGATTATCCTCATTCCTGCACAGAAAAGTTACGTCCTGGAAGCACCACTGGGTGCCAGGCCTGCTGCTGATGCAACTGACGACGTTAAGAACGTCTGGCAGAGCAAAGCTGATGACTACTCGATAGTTTAGTGTGCCATGCTTTACGGCTTAGAACCGGGTCTTCAACGACGTTTTGAACGTCATGGAGCATATGAGATGTTCCAGGAGTTGAAGTTAATATTTCAAGCAAATGCCTGGATTGAGAGATATGAAGTCTCCAATAAGTTCTATAGCTGCAAGATGGAGGAGAATAGTTCTGTCAGTGAACATATACTCAAAATGTCTGGGTATAATAATCACTTGATTCAACTGGGAGTTAATCTTCCTGATGATAGTGTCATTGACAGAATTCTCCAATCACTGCCACCAAGCTACAAGAGCTTCGTGATGAACTATAATATGCAAGGGATGAACAAGACTATTCCCGAGCTCTTCGCAATGCTAAAAGCCGCGGAGGTAGAAATCAAGAAGGAGCATCAAGTGTTGATGGTTAACAAGACCACCAGTTTCAAGAAGAAGGGCAAAGGGAAGAAGAAGGGGAACTTCAAAAAGAACGGCAAGCAAGTTGCTGCTCAAGAGAAGAAACCCAAGTCTGGACCTAAGCCTGAAACTGAGTGCTTCTACTGCAAGCAGACTGGACACTGGAAGCGGAACTGCCCCAAGTATTTGGCGGATAAGAAGGATGGCAAAGTGAACAAAGGTATATATGATATACATGTTATTGATGTGTACCTTACTAATGCTCGCAGTAGCACCTGGGTATTTGATACTGGTTCTGTTGCTAATATTTGCAACTCAAAACAGGGACTATGGATTAAGCGAAGATTGGCTAAGGACGAGGTGACGATGCGCGTGGGAAACGGTTCCAAAGTCGATGTGATCGCGGTCGGCACGCTACCTCTACATCTACCATCGGGATTAGTTTTGACCTAAATAATTGTTATTTGGTGCCAGCATTGAGCATGAACATTATATCTGGATCTTGTTTGATGCGGGACGGTTATTCATTTAAATCAGAGAATAATGGTTGTTCTATTTATATGAGTAATATCTTTTATGGTCATGCACCCTTGAAGAGTGGTCTATTTTTATTGAATCTCGATAGTAGTGATACACATATTCATAGTGTTGAAACCAAGAGATGCAGAGTTCATAATGATAGTGCAGCTTATTTGTGGCACTGCCGTTTAGGTCATATCGGTGTAAAGCGCATGAAGAAACTCCATACTGATGGGCTTTTGGAATCACTTGATTATGAATCACTTGGTACTTGCGAACCGTGCCTCATGGGCAAGATGACTAAAACGCCATTCTCCGGAACTATGGAGCGAGCAACTGATTTGTTGGAAGTCATACATACTGATGTTTGTGGTCCAATGAATGTTGAGGCCCGTGGCGGGTACCGTTATTTTCTCACCTTCACAGATGATTTGAGAAGATATGGGTATATCTACTTAATGAAACACAAGTCTGAAACATTTGAAAAGTTCAAAGAAATTCAGAGTGAAGTGGAAAATCATCGTAACAAGAAAATAAAGTTTCTACGATCTGATCGTGGAGGAGAATATTTGAGTTACGAGTTTGGTCTACACTTGAAACAATGCGGAATAGTTTCGCAACTCACGCCACCCGGAACACCACAACGAAATGGTGTGTCCGAACGTCGTAATCGTAATTTACTAGATATGGTGCGATCTATGATGTCTCTTACTAATTTACCGCTATCGTTTTGGGGTTATGCTTTAGAGACGGCCGCATTCACGTTAAATAGGGCACCATCAAAATCCGTTAAGACGACGCCTTATGAACTGTGGTTTGGCAAGAAACCAAAGTTGTCGTTTCTTAAAGATTGGGGCTGCGATGCTTATGTGAAGAAACTTCAACCAGATAAGCTCGAACCCAAATCGGAGAAATGTGTCTTCATAGGATACCCAAAAGAGACTATTGGGTACACCTTCTATCACAATCTGAGGGCAAGATTTTCGTTTCTAAAATCGGATCCTTTCTAGAGAAGGAGTTTCTCTCGAAAGAAGTGAGTGGGAGGAAAGTAGAACTTGATGAGATAACTGTATCTACTCCCTTATTGGAAAGTAGTTCATCACAAGAACCGGTTCCTGTGACAACTACACTAATCAGTGAGGAAGCTAATGATATTGATCATGAAACTTCAGATCAAGTTTCTACTGAACCTCGTAGGTCTACCAGAGTAAGATCCGCACCAGAGTGGTAGGGTAATCCTATTCTGGAAGTCATGTTACTTGACCATGGTGAACCTACGAACTATGAGGAAGTGATGATGAGCCTAGATTCTGCAAAATGGCTAGAGGCCATGAAATCTGAGATGGGATCCATGTATGAAAACAAAGTATGGACTTTGGTTGACTTGCCCGATGATCGGCAAGCCATTGAGAATAAATGGATCTTTAAGAAGAAGACTGCCGCTGATGGTAATGTATCTGTCTATAAAGCTCGACTTGTTGCGAAAGGTTTTCGACAAGTTCAAGAGGTTGACTACGATGAGACTTTCTCACCTGTAGCGATGCTTAAGTCTATCCGAATCATGTTAGCTATTGCTGCATTTCATGATTATGAAATTTGGCAAATGGATGTCAAAACTACATTCTTGAATGGATTTCTGGAAGAAGAGTTGTATATGATGCAGCCAGAAGGTTTTGTAGATCCAAAAGGTGCTAACAAAGTATGCAAGATCCAGCGATCCATTTATGGACTGGTGCAAGCATCTCGGAGTTGGAATAAATGTTTTGATAGTGTGATTAAAGCATATGGTTTTATACAGACTTTTGGAGAAGCCTGTATTTACAAGAAAGTGAGTGGGAGCTCTATAGCATTTCTGATATTATATGTAGATGACATATTATTAATTGGAAATGATATAGAATTTCTGGATAGCATAAAGGGATACTTGAATAAAAGTTTTTCAATGAAAGACCTCGGTGAAGCTGCTTACATATTGGGCAACAAGATCTATAGAGATAGATCAAGACGCTTAATAGGACTTTCACAAAGCACATACCTTGAATTTTTTTTGAAAAAATTCAAAATGGATCAGGCAAAGAAAGGGTTCTTGCCCGTGCTACAAGGTGTGAAGTTGAGTCAAACTCAATGCCCGACCACAGCAGAAGATAGAGAGAAAATGAAAGATGTTCCCTATGCTTCAGCCATAGGCTCTATCATGTATGCAATGTTGTGTACCAGACCTGACGTATGCTTAGCAATAAGCTTGGCAGGAAGGTACCAAAGTAATCCAGGAGTGGATCACTGGACAGCGGTCAAGAACATCCTGAAATACCTGAAAAGGACTAAGGATATGTTTCTCGTATATGGAGGTGACAAACAGCTAGTCGTAAATGGTTACATCGATGCAAGCTTTGACACTGATCCGGACGATTCTAAATCGCAAACCGGATACGTATTTTTATTAAAGGGTGGACCTGTAAGTTGATGTAGTTCTAAACAAAGCATCGTGGCGGGATCTACATGTGAAGCAGAGTACATAGCTGCTTCGGAAGCAGCAAATGAAGGAGTCTGGATGAAGGAGTTCATTTCCGATCTAGGTGTCATACCTAGTGCATCGGGATCAATGAAGATCTTCTGTGATAATACTGGTGCAATTGCCTTGGCAAAGGAATCCAGATTTCACAAGAGGACCAAGCACATCAAGAGACGCTTCAATTCCATTCGGGACCAAGTCCAAGTGGGAGACATAGAGATTTGCAAGATACATACGAATCTGAATGTTGCAGACCCATTGACTAAGCCTCTCTCACGAGCAAAACATGATCAGCACCAAGACTCCATGGGTGTTAGAATCATTACTATGTAATCTAGATTATTGACTCTAGTGCAAGTGGGAGACTGAAGGAAATATGCCCTAGAGGCAATAATAAAGTTATTATTTATTTCCTCATATCATGATAAATGTTTATTATTCATGCTAGAATTGTATTAACCGGAAACATGATACATGTGTGGATACATAGACAAACATATAGTCACTAGTATGCCTCTACTTGACTAGCTCATTAATCAGAGATGGTTATGTTTCCTAACCATAGACATGTGTTGTCATTTGATTAATGGATCACATCATTAGGAGAATGATGTGATTGACATGACCCATTCCATTAGCCTAGCACTTGATCGTTCAGTATATTGCTATTGCTTTCTTCATGACTTATACATGTTCCTGTAACTATGAGAATTATGCAACTCCCGTTTACCGGAGGAACACTTTGGGTACTACCAAACGTCACAACGTAACTGGGTGATTATAAAGGAGTACTACAGGTGTCTCCGAAGGTACATGTTGAGTTGGCGTATTTCGAGATTAGGTTTTGTCACTCCGATTGTCGGAGAGGTATCTCTGGGCCCTCTCGGTAATGCACATCACTATAAGCCTTGCAAGCAATGTAACCAATGAGTTGGTTACGGAATGATGCATTAAGTAATGAGTAAAGAGACTTGCCGGTGACGATATTGAACTAGGTATTGGATATCGACGATCGAATCTCGGACAAGTAACATACCGATGACAAAGAGAAAAACGTATGTTGTTATGCGGTTTGACCGATAAAGATCTTCGTAGAATATGTAGGAACCAATATGGGCATCCAGGTTCCGCTATTGGTTATTGACCGAGAATAGTTCTAGGTCATGTCTACATAGTTCTCGAACCCGTAGGTTCCGCACGCTTAACGTTATGATGACAGTTTTATTATGAGTTTATAAGTTTTGATGTACCGAAGTTTGTTTGGAGTCCCGGATGTGATCACGGACATGACGAGGAGTCTCGAAATGGTCGAGACATAAAGATTGATATATTGGACGACTATATTCGGACACCGGAAGTGTTCCGGGCGATTTTGGAGGAAACCGGAGTGCCAGAGGGTTACCGAACCCCCCCCCCCCCGGGGAGAGTAATGGGCCTTATGGGCCTTAGAGGGGAAGAGAGAGGGGTGGCCAGGGTGGGCCGCGCGGCCCCTCTCCCTCTGGTCCGAATTGGACTAGGAGGGGGGGCGGCGCCCCCCTCTTTCCTTCCCCCTCTCCCCCTTCCTTCCCCCTCCTAGTAGGAGTAGGAAAGAAGGAGTCCTAGTCCTACTAGGAGGAGGATTCCTCCTCCTTGGCGCGCCCCAAGGGCCGGCCGGCCTCCCCCCTTGCTCCTTTATATACGGGGGCGGGGGGCACCCCATAGACACACAAGTTGATCTACGGATCGTTCCTTAGCCGTGTGCGGTGCCCCCCTCCACCATATTCCACCTCGGTCATATCGTCGCGGAGTTTAGGCGAAGCCCTGCGCCGGTAGAGAATCAACATCGTCACCACGCCGTCGTGCTGACGGAACTCATATCCGAAGCTTTGCTGGATCGGAGCCCGGAGATCATCATCGAGCTGAACGTGTGCTGAACTCGGAGGTGTCGTACGTCGGTGCTTGGATCGGTCGGATCGTGAAGACGTACGACTACATCAACCGCATTGTGCTAACGCTTCCTCTTACGGTCTACGAGGGTACGTGGACAACACTCTCCCCTCTCGTTGCTATGCCATCACCATGATCTTGCGTGTGCGTAGGAATTTTTTTGAAATTACTACGTTCCCCAACAAGCCCCCCCCCCTTGATCACCAGATATCACCTATTCTTCTCTATACTGCTTGCATGAGAGTAGTGTACCATGATACTGTTCGGTTACTCCTATTCTGTTGCATAGCCTGTCATTGTTACTACAGTCATTGATACCCTACCCGCAATCCTAAATGCTTAGTATAGGATGCTAGTTTATCATCATTGGCCCTACATTCTTGTCAGTCTGCCTTGCTATACTATTGGGCCGTGATCACTCGGGAGGTGATCACGGGTATATACTATACATACATACATATTATACAGATGGTGACTAAAGTCGGGTCAGCTTGTTGAGTACCCGCAAGTAATCCCAATGTGGGGGCTGAAAGGACAGGTGGCTCTATCTCGGTAGAGGTGGGCCTGGGTTCCCGACGGCCCACGACTGTTACTTTGTGGCGGAGCGACAGGGCAGGTTGAGACCACCTAGCAGAGAGGTGGGCCTGGCCCTGGTTGGCGTTCGCGGTTGCTTCATAATAACACGCTTAACGAGATCTTGGTATTTGATCTGAGTCTGGCTACTGGCCTATACGCACTAACCAACTACGCGAGAACAGTTATGGGCACTCGACGTCGTGGTATCAGCCGAATCCCTCTTGACGTCAGCGACGGAGCGGCGCGCGCCAGATTGGACCGCGTAACGTGACTTCCTTTGTAATGGAGGTTGCTAGGTCTACTTACGGCCGCCCTCGCAACGTGCAGGTGTGCAACGGGCGATGGGCCCAGACCCCTGCGCGCATAGGATTTAGACCGCCGGGCTGACCTCTCTGTTGTGCCTAGGTGGGGCTGCGACGTGTTGATCTTCCGAGGCCGGGCATGACCCAGGAAAGTGTGTCTGGCCAAATGGGATCGAGCGTGTTGGGTTATGTAGTGCACCCCTGCAGGGAAGTTAATCTATTCGAATAGCCGTGATCTTTGGTAACAGGACGACTTGGAGTTGTACCTTGACCTTATGACAACTAGAACCGGATACTTAATAAAACACACCCTTCCAAGTGCCAGATACAACCCGGTGATCGCTCTCTAACAGGGCGACAAGGAGAGGATCGCCGGGTAGGATTATGTTATGCGATGCTACTTGGAGGACTTCAATCTACTCTCTTCTACATGCTGCAAGACGGAGGCTGCCAGAAGCGTACTCTTCGACAGGATTAGCTATCCCCCTCTTATTCTGGCATTCTGCAGTTCAGTCCACTGATATGGCCTCCTTACACATATACCCATGCATATGTAGTGTAGCTCCTTGCTTGCGAGTACTTTGGATGAGTACTCACGGTTGCTTTCTCCCCCCTTTTCCCCCTTTCCTCTCTTTCTGGTTGTCACAACCAGATGCTGGAGTCCAGGAGCCAGACGCCACCGTCGACGAAGACTCCTACTACACCGGAGGTGCCTACTACTACGTGCAGCCCGCTGAGGACGACTAGGAGTAGTTAGGAGGATCCCAGGCAGGAGGCCTGCGCCTCTTTCGATCTGTATCCTAGTTTGTGCTAGCCTTCTTAAGGCAGACTTGTTTACTTATGTCTGTACTAAGATATTGTTGCTTCCGCTGACTCGTCTATGATCGAGCACTTGTATTCGAGCCCTCGAGGCCCCTGGCTTGTATTATGATGCTTGTATGACTTATTTATGTTTTTTAGAGTTGTGTTGTGATATCTTCCCGTGAGTCCCTGATCTTGATCGTACACGTTTGCGTGCATGATTAGTGTACGATTGAATCGGGGGAAATGATCATGAATATAGGCATCACGTCCGTGTCAAGTAGACCGAAACGATTATGCATCTACTACTATTACTCCACACATTGACCGCTATCCAGCATGCATCTAGAGTATTAAGTTCATAAGAACGGAGTAATGCATTAAGCAAGATGACGTGATGTAGAGGGATAAACTCAAGCAATATGATATAAACCCCATCTTTTTATCCTCGATGGCAACAACACAATACGTGCCTTGCTGCCCCTACTGTCAATGGGAAAGGACACCGCAAGATTGAACCCAAATCTAAGAACTTCTCCCATTGCAAGAAAGATCAATCTAGTAGGCCAAACTAAACCGATAATTTGAAGAGACTTGCAAAGATATCAAATCATGCATATAAGAATTCAGAGAAGAACCAAATAATACTCATAGATAATCTTATTCATAAATCCACAATTCATCGGATCTCGGCAAACACATCGCAAAAAAGTATTACATCAAATAGATCTCCAAGAACATCGAGGAGAACGTTGTATTGAGAATAAAAGAGAGAGAAGAGTCCATCTAGCTAATAACTATGGACCCGAAGGTCTGCGGTAACTACTCATGCTTCATCGAAGAGGCTATGGTGTTGATGTAGAAGCCCTCCGTGATTGATTCCCCCTCTGGCAGATCGCCCGAAAAGGCCCCAAGATGGGGTCTCATGGGTACAGAAGGTTGCGGTGGTGGAAAAGTGGTTTCATGGCTCTCCCTGATGTTTCTAGGATATAAGAGTATATATAGGCGAAACAAGTACGTCGGTGGAGCTACGAGGGGCCCACAAGGGTGCGGGCGCACCTACCCCCCTGGGCGCGCCCTCCTGCCTTGTGGCCTCCTCGTGGCGTTCCATACTTCTACTCCAAGTCTTCTGGATTGCTTTTGGTCCAAGAAAGATCATCGTGAAGGTTTCATTCCGTTTGGACACCGTTTGGTATTCCTTTTCTGCAAAACTCTGAAATAGGCAAAAAACAGAAACTGGCATTGGGCTTCCTGTTAATAGGTTAGTCCCAAAAATAATATAAAAGGGCATATTAAAGCCCATTAAACATCCAGAACAGATAATATAATAGCATGGAACAATAAAAAATTATAGATACGTTGGAGACCTATCACATAACAACATACGTTGTTCCCTTTGTCATCGGTATGTTACTTGCCCGAGATTCGATCGTCGATATGATCATACCTAGTTCAATCTCGTCACCGGCAAGTCTCTTTACTCGTTCCGTAATACTTCATCCCGCAACTAACTCATTAGTCACAATGCTTGGAAGGCTTATAGTGATGAGTATTACCGAGAGGGCCCAGAGATACCTCTCCGAAACACAGAGTGACAAATCCTAATCTTGATCTATGCCAACCCAACAAACACCTTCGTAGACACCTGTAGAGCATATTTATAATCACCCATTTACACTGTGAAGTTTGATAGCACACACGGTGTTCCTCCGGTATTCGGGAGTTGCATAATCTCATAGTCTGAGGAACATGTATAAGTCATGAAGAAAGCAGTAGCAATGAACTGTAATGATCATAATGCTAAGCTAACGGATGGTTCATGTCCATCACATCATTCTCCTAATGATGTGATCTCGTTTATCAAATGACAACACATGTCTATGGTTAGGAAGCATAACCATCTTTGATTAACGAGCTAGTCAAGTAGAGGCATAGTAGGGACACTATGTTTTGTCTATGTATTCACACATGTACTAAGTTTCCGGTTAATACAATTCTAGCATGAATAATAAACATTTATCATGAAATAAGGAAATAAACAACAACTTTATTATTGCCTCTAGGGCATAATTCCTTCAGCCTCCCACTTGCACTAGAGTCAATAATCTAGATTAGATAGTAATGATTCTAACACCCATGGAGTTTTGGTGTTGATCCTGTTTTGCTCGTGGAAGAGGCTTAGTCAACGGGTCTGCAATATTCAGATCCGTATGTATCTTGCAAATCTCTGTGTCCCACCGACACTTGATGACGGATGGAATTGAAGTGTATCTTGATTTGTTTGGTTCCCTTGTGAAATCTGGATTCCTTTGCCAAGGAAATTCCAACAGTATTGTCACAAAAGATTTTTGTTAGACCCGATGCACTAGGTATGACACCTAGATCGGATATGAACTCCTTCATCCAGACTCCTTCATTTGCTGCTTCCGATGCAGCAATGTACTCCGCTTCACACGTAGATCCCGCCACGACGCTCTGCTAGGAACTGCACCAATTCATAGCTCCTCCATTCAATAAAAATACATATCCGGATTGCGACATAGAGTCATCCGGATCAATGTCAAAGCTTGCATCGACGTAACCGTTTACGACGAGCTCTTTGTCACCTCCATAAACGGGAAACATATCCTTAGTCCTTTTTAGGTATTTCAGGATGTTCTTGACTGTTGTCCAGTGCTCCACTCCGGGATTACATTGGTACCTCCCTGCTATGCTTATAGCAAGGCACACATCATGTCTGGTACACAGCATTGCATACATGATAGAACCTATGGCTGAAGCATAGGAAATGACTTTCATTTTCTCTCTATCTTCTGAAGTGGTCGGGCATTGAGTCTGACTCAACTTCACACCTTGTAACACATGCAAGAACCCTTTCTTTGACTGATCCATTTTGAACTTCTTCAAAACCTTATCAAGGTATGTGCTTTGTGAAAGTCCAATTAAGCGTCTTGATCTATCTCTATAGATCTTGATGCCCAATATGTAAGCATCTTCTCTGAGGTCTTTCATCGAAAAACTCTTATTCAAGTATCCCTTTATGCTATCCGGAAATTCTATATCATTTCCAATCAATAATATGTCTTCCACATATAATATTAGAAATGCTACAGAGCTCCCACTCACTTTCTTGTAAATACAGGCTTCTCCAAAAGTCTGTATAAAACCATATGCTTTGATCACACTATCAAAACGTTTCTTCCAACTCCGAGAGGCTTGCACCAGTCCATAAATGGATCGCTGGAGCTTGCACACTTTGTTAGAACCCTTTGGATCGACAAACCTTCTGGTTGCATCATATACAACTCTTCTTCCAGAAATCCATTCAGGAATGCTGTTTTGACATCTATCTGCCAAATTTCATAATCATAAAATGCGGCAATTGTTAACATGATTCGGACAGACTTAAGCATCGCTATGGGTGAGAAAGTCTCATCGTAGTCAAATCCTTGAACTTGTGGAACACCTTTCGCAACAAGTCAAGCTTTGCAGACAGTAACATTACCGTCAGCGTAGGTCTTCTTTGTGAAGATCCTTTTATTTTATATGGCTTGCCGATCATCGGGCAAATCCACCAAAGTCCACACTTTGTTCTCATACATGGATCCCGTCTCATATTTCATGTCCTCAAGCCATTTCGCGGAATTTGGGCTCATCATCGCTTCCTCATAGTTCGTAGGTTCACCATGGTCTAGTACATGACTTCCAGAACAGGATTACCGTACCACTCTACTGCGGATCTCACTCTGGAAGACCTACTAGGTTCGGTAGTAACTTGATCTGAAGTTTTATGATCAACATCATTAGCTTCCTCACTAATTGGTGTAGGAATCATTGGAACTGATTTTTTTGATGAACTACTTTCCAATAAGGGAGAAGGTACAATTACCTAATCAAGTTCTACTTTCCTCCCACTCACTTCTTTCGAGAGAAACTCCTTCTCTAGAAAGGATCCATTCTTAGCAACAAAGATTTTGCCTTCGAATCTGTGATAGAAGGTGTACCCAACAGCTTCCTTGGGTATCCTATGAAGACGCACTTTTTCGATTTGGGTTCAAGCTTATCAGGTTGAAGCTTTTTCACATAAGCATCGGAGCCCCAAACTTTAAGAAACGACAACTTTGGTTTCTTGGCAAACCACACTTCATAAGGCGTCGTCTCAACGGATGTTGATGGTGCCTTATTTAAAGTGAATGCAACTGTCTCTAAAGCATAACCCCAAAACGATAGCGGTAAATATGTAAGAGACATCATAGATTGCACCATATCCAATAAAGTACGATTACGATGTTCGGACACACCATTTCGCTGTGGTGTTCCAGGTGGCGTTGATGTCTACTACGCAACCTTCTCCTTGTAGACGTTGTTGGGCCTCCAAGTGCAGAGGTTTGTAGGACAGTAGCAAATTTCCCTCAAGTGGATGACCTAAGGTTTATCAATCCGTGGGAGGCGTAGGATGATGATGGTCTCTCTCAAACAACCCTGCAACCAAATAACAAAGAGTCTCTTGTGTCCCCAACACACCCAATATAATGGCAAATTGTATAGGTGCACTAGTTCGGCGAAGAGATGGTGATACAAGTGCAATATGGATGGTAGATATAGGTTTTTGTAATCTGAAATTATAAAAACAGCAAGGTAACTAATGATAAAAGTGAGCAAAAACGGTATTGCAATGCTAGGAAACAAGGCCTAGGGTTCATACTTTCACCAGTGCAAGTTCTCTCAACAATAATAACATAACTGGATCATATAACTATCCCTCAACATGCAACAAAGAGTCACTCCAAAGTCACTAATAGCGGAGAACAAATGAAGAGATTATTGTAGGGTACAAAACCACCTCAAAGTTATCCTTTCTGATCAATCTATTCAAGAGTCCGTAGTAAAATAACACGAAGCTATTCTTTCCGTTCGATCTATCATAGAGTTTGTACTAGAATAACACCTTAAGACACAAATCAACCAAAACCCTAATGTCACCTAGATACTCCAATGTCACCTCAAGTATCCGTGGGTATGGTTGTGGATACAGGCGATTGGCCACAATTATGGGCCTAAAGTAGCTTGTAAATAAGATCTATGAAAGGTTGTAAATTGTTATCGCATATCAACCAAGAATCAAGATACTATCTCCTTTGTGAGCTTGGTGTTAAGTTCCATCAATTTAATATGCTTCATGATATTCTTGTGTCTATTTGACAAAAATCCCCTCCCCCCCCCCCCCCGCGCTCTATATTATAAATTATAAATCAACCTCCACATTATAAGTTAAACAACACAAAACAAAACAAAAGAGAGAAACGCCAAATATACATGATACCAAAGGAGCCACTAACAAGCATCGAATGCACCAAGCGCAAGCTTGAGCATCGAGGCGCTCGGCGTACAAGAGCCAACACACGAAGCAACGAAGACAAGGTAGTGGCCCGCTACAAGAGGATTGCCACGCTCCATCAACTCCAAGAAGCCAGCCATTGTCCGCCATCCGCCTCTGCCTCTGAAGAAGGCCCCTTGCCCTCTAGTCCTAGATTGGAGGACACTACACTATCGACAGGAAGAATTGCCCACCACCAAGCTCGCATGGACAGGACCAGTAGGTGGCCGGGGAGAGGACGACAAGCACGGCCACTGCACCACTCAGCGGCACACCCTAACATCGCCACTGCTTTGCGCTGGCTACAACTTCAACCACAAGTAGCCGAACGGGAATACCAATGGAGATAACCAGCTGACCATAACCCGCGTCAGAGCATCGACCACCACTCCGCCACCCCAAGGCGGTGTCTTCAAGAAGAAAATGACGCCTGTGCATCATCGCCACCCAATCCGGAGACATTGGGCTTTCACTTGGGACGAGAAGGCGAGGGCAATGGCAGGATCGTGATGCCGCCTTCAAGAAGGTGAACGGCGCCGGAGCACCGCCGACATCGTGGCCACAACAACCGGCCAAGGGTTTCCCCCCAATCCACCCCTACCAGACCCTCAGCACCACCAATCGCCAAATCCGGCGAACAGAGGAAGCTGACAGCGCTGGCCGGTGAGGAAGGAAGAAGCTCCAGGGAAGGCTTCCGTCTTCAGATCCGCTCCAAGGACGAATGGGGACACCCGGGAGATAGTCCACATGTGCCACCGGCCCGCCGCCCACGCGGCCAGGCATGACGCCCCTAATGGAAATATGCATCTCCATGGATAGATCTTGCGTGTGCGTAGATTTTTTTTGTTTTCCATGCAACGTTTCCAACATCCCCATCGCATCCTGGAAACATTGCTAGTTGTTTTCCATGCAACTTTCCAACGTATCTATAATCTTTCATTATTCCATGCTATTATATTATCATTCCTAATGTTTTATATTCATTTTATAGCAACTTTATATCATTTTTGGGGACTAACTTATTGACATAGTGCCCAGTTTTTTGCTTGTTTTTATTTCACAAAATATCAGTACCAAACGAAGTCCAAATGCCACAAAACTTTTTGGAGATTTTTTTCTACCTAGAAGACAACTTGGGAGCCGAGGAAGTGCCAGTGGGGAGGCACGTGGGGCCCACAACCCACCAGGGCGCGCTAGAGGCCCCTAGCGTGCCCAGGTGGGTGGTGGGGCCCATGATAGTCCTCTCCACTTCCTCTCAGCTCTATAAATACCCAAATATTCCAAAAACCTAAGGGGAGTCGATGAAACACAATTCTAGCCGCCGCAAGTTCCAGAACCATGAGATCCAATCTATAGCCCTATTCCAGCACCTTGTTAGAGGGGAACACAATCACGGAGGGGTTCATCATCTTCATTGGTGCTCCTACGATGATGCATGAGGATTTTACCACAGACCTACGGGTCGGTAGGCAGTAGCTAGATGGCTTCTTCTTTCTTTTTCATTCTCAATACAATGTTCTCCTCGATGTTCTTGGAGATCTATTTGATGTAATGACTTTTTGTGGTGTGTTTGTCGGGATCCGATGAATTGCGAGGTTATGATAAGTTCTATCCATGAATATTATTTGAGTCTTCTTTGATCTCTTATATGCATGATTATTATAGCCTCGTATTTCTTCTCTGAAACTTTGGTTTAGCTAGGCCAAATAGATTGTTTTTTCTTGCAATGAGAAGAGGTGCTTTGTGATGGGTTCGATCTTGCGGTGTTCTCACCCAGTGACAGAAGGGGTAGCGAGGCACGCATGTATCTTTGCTATTAAGGATAAAAGGATGGGCTATAATTCCTACGTGAATAGATCATGCCTACATCATGTCATCGTTCTTACTGCATTACTCCATTTCTCCATGAACTTAATACACTAGATGCATGCTGGATATCGGTCGATGTTGATACATCTCCAACGTATCTATAATTTTTTTATTGTTTCATGTTGTTATATTATCATTCTTGGATGTTTTACATTAATTTTATAGAAACTTTGTATCATTTTTTGGGACTATCCTATTGACATAGCGCCCAGTGCCAGTTGCTATTTTTTCTTGTTTTTTTACTTCACAGAATATCAGTACCAAAGGAAGTCCAAATGCCACAAAACTTTTTGGAGTTTTTTCCACCCAGAAGACAACTTGGGAGCCAAGGAAGTGCCATAGGGGAGGCCCATGGGTCCCACAGCCCACCAAGGCGCGCCAGAGGCCCCTGGTTCACCCGGGTGGGTGGTGGGGCCCATGGAGTCTTTTCCACTTCCTCTCAGCTCTATAAATACTGAAATATTCCGGAAAACCTAGGGGAGTCGACAAAACACAATTCCAGCCGCCGCAAGTTCTAGAACCATGCGATCCAATCTAAACCCCTATTCCGGCATCTTGGACGTGATGCCTATATACATGATCATTGCCTTGGATATCGTCATAATTATTTCCTCTTCTATCAACTGCCCAACAGTAATTTGTTTTCCCACCATATGCTATTTTTCTCGAGAGAAGCCACTAGTGAAATCTACGGCCCCAGGGTCTATTTTCTATCATATTGTTTTCAGATCTATTATTCCAAAAACTCAAAAATACCTTGCTGCACTTTTTCTTTATTTATTTTATTTTTTGTTTTCGCTAGATCTATTTATCCAATCTCATATAATTTAATCTATCTCAATACCGAGGAGGGATTGACAACCCGTCTTACGCGTTGGGTTGCAAGTATTTGTTATTTGTGTGTAGGTATATTTATCCAATCTCATATAATTTAATCTATCTCAATACCGAGGAGGGATTGACAACCCATCTTACGCGTTGGGTTGCAAGTATTTGTTTGTGTGCAGGTACCGTTCATATAGTGTTTCTTGGTTCTTCAACTGGATTGATAACCTCAGTTTCATAACTAAGGGAAATAATCACCGTTGCTGTGTTCCATGATCCTCTCCTCTTCAGGGAAATACCAACGCTGTTACAAGCAATCAGGAAAAATTTATGGTGCCGTTGCCGGGTAGACATCATCAACATCTATCAGGTTCCTAATCACAAATCTCATCTCCTTGCAATTTACATTATTTGCCATTAGCCTCTCGTTTTAATCTCCCCCACTTCTAAAACGTTTTTGCGAAAAGCACAATAATATTTGCCTTTTTGTTTGCCTTTTTCTTGTTCGATCTTTTGTTTGCATGTATCTTGTTTGCGTAGTCATGATGTCTCAAGAAAATACCAAATTGTGTGATTTTCCAATACTAATAATAATGATTTTATTAGTACTCTGATTGCTCCTCCCGCCGATAGTGCGGACTCTTATGATATTAATGCCGCTTTGTTGAATCTTGTTATGAAAGAGCAATTTTTCGGTACTCCTAATGAGGATGTCGCGTCCCATCTAAACACTTACGTAGAATTGTGTGATATGTAAAAGAAAAAAATATGTGGACAATGATATTGTGAAGTTGAAATTATTTCCTTTCTCTTTGAGATATCATGCAAAATTTTGGTTTTCGTCTTTGCCTTGCAATAGTATCGATTCTTGGGATAAGTGCAAAGATGCTTTTATTACTAAGTATTTTCCAAAAATTATTTCCCTTAGAAATCAAATCATGAATTTTAAGCAACTTGAGCATGAACATGTTGCGCACTCTTGGGAAATAATGTTGATGCTAAGAAACTGTCTGTACTCATGGTTTAAATCTTTGGATGATTATACACAAATTTTATGCGGGATTGAATTTTGTTTCTAGAAATCTTTTAGATTCTACCGCGGGTGGTACATTTATGAAAATTACTTTGGGTGAAGCTACTAAATTGCTTGATAATATTATGGCAAATTATTCACAATGGCATACCGAAAGAGCACCTACTAGTAAAAAGTTAATTCGGTTGAAGAAATTAGTACTTTGAGTGAAGAAGTTGATGCTCTTATGAAATTGGTTGCTAGTATAAAATGCTCCTATTGATCTTAATGATGTGCCTTTGTCTACGCTTGTTGGGAGGCAACCCAATGAATAAAATATTTTTTTGTCTTTGTCTTTTTCTTTCTGTTTTTCTGTGTTCACACAATTATGCTACTATTGTTATTGTATTTTTATGTTTTAATTAGTGTTTGTGCCAAGTAAAGCCTCTGAGATCATGTTGGGTGATAGTTGATTTGATCTTGTTCAAAAACATAAACTTTTGTGCCTAGTAGCAGAATTGTTAAAAATTACAAGATCATGATAAAATTCTAAATTTTTTTACACAAGATTGATATACAAATTTCCTATGTTGTCCTAATTTTAAGAATTTTTGGAGCCACAGAAGAATGGTCAAAGTCCAGATTACTACAGGTTGTTCTGTTTTTGACAGATTCTGTTTTCGTTGCATTATGTGCTTATTTTGATGAATCTATGGATTGTATCGGGGGGGTATAAGCCATGGTGAAGTAATAATACAGTAGGTATAATGCAATAACAAAATATGAATGGGTTTGCTTTGCTATACCTAAAGTGCTGACTTGCTTTCCTATATTAACGGATCTCACGACGGTTTTGTTAAGTTTTGTGTGATTGAAGTTTTCAAGTTTTGGGTGAGATCCCGATGGATGAAGGAATAAGGAGTGCAAAGAGCTTAAGCTTGGGGATACCCATGGTACCGCAAGATAATATTCAAGGAGAACCAAGCAACTAAGCTTAGGGATACCCCGGAAGGCATCCCCTCTTTCTTCTAACAACCATCGGTAATTTTACTTGGAGCTATATTTTTATTCATCACATATCATGAGTTTTTCTGGGAGCGTCTTGTATTATAAGAGTCTTTGCTTGTTTTGTTTTTTTAGTTTGCGCAATCATCCTTGTTGGACACACCTATTTGAGAAAGCCATAATGATGCTATGATTTGTTAGAATTGCTCTATATGATTCACTTAAATTTTTTGAGCTATGGAATTGCTCTAGTGCTGCACTTATATCTTTTTTAGCACGATGGTGCTTTAATTTTTGAAGAAACACTCTCATGCTTCACTTAGATTAATTTGAGAGTTAATAAATTTTTGAAGAAGTTCTCTCATGCTTCACTCATATTATTTCGAGAGATGAAAATGTTTATGCTCATGTTCTTCACTTAAATTTGTTTGAGAGCTTGTTACAAGCATTGGTAATATATGAAATTAGTCCCAAAGTGATAGATATTCAAGAGGGAGATAATAAAAACTTTCATGAAGATCATTGGACATTATAAACTTGATTCTTTGTAATAGTTTTGAGATATGATGATAGTAATATGTGAGTCATGTTGGTGAGTAATTATGCTTTTGTAAGAATATTGGTGTTAAGATTTGTGATCCCCAATGCAAGCAAGAAAGTCAATAATTATGCAATGAAATTACATCCTACTTGTGGTGCATTATTCGGTGTTAGTTATGCTTAATACTAATTTATAATTGTTTTCGTTTCTTGGTTGGTTGCTTTCTCAATCTATTTGCTAGCCTTTCCTTGTACTAAGTGGGAATACTACTTGTGCATCCAAAATCCTTAAACCAAGTTGTGCCGTATGTGTCCATCATATCTACCTATATGCAGTATTTCCGTGTTGTTCCAAGTAAATTATGTGCCAACTCTAATTTTCAAAATGAATTTCCTTTTTGTGTGCCCGTACCACTCATGAAGCGGCAGGGGGTGGCCAATATTCTTTCCATGCTAGATGTGTTATTCTCAAGATGAGTATTTATTCACTTGTCATTGGGCGAGAGTTTGGCGGTAATAGGGATGCCTAGTCCCGACATGAAAAAGAAATTTACTTTATGTTGTCAAATAATAAATTCCTTGTAAAGTGTTGGTATGGAAGGCACCGGTGTATACGACTAGCCATGGATTGTGAAAGAACGGTGGAAAAGGAATAAACTTTATTTTATGTTTGGGAACCGCCTATGATGTATCTAGCATGGAAAGTATTGGGAATTACTCAGTCGTTTTCGTTGACGGGAAAAGCATGCCTCTCAAAATGGTTTATCTCTCAACTTAAGCTTTGAGCTTTGGCATCTCTACAAATCTCTTCTTCCCTCTACGAAGGGCCTATCTATGTACTTTTATGCAATTTTCATTTTTATTTTGAGTCTCCATCTTCTCTCAACTAGGGAGCACTATGATCATACTTGTGCATTGGATGTAGCTAATATTCGAGTATGTTTCATGAATGGATCAATGATTGAGCGTGATGGGCTAGGGATAACTTTATTTAGTGTTTATATTTTAAAAGACATGGTTGCTTGTTGATATGCTTGAGTATTGAAGTCTTCATGTCAAATATAGATTATTGCTTTGAACCATTTGAAAGTCCAAATGTCCATGCTACAAAAGAAAAAAATTTGTGATGAACATGTTAGGCAGCATTCCACATCAAAAATTCTGTTTTTATCATTTACCTACTCGAGGACGAGCGGGAATTAAGATTGGGGATACTGATACGTCTCCAATGTATCTATAAATTTTTTTTTCTTCCATGTTGTTATATTATCGTTCTTGGATGTTTTACATTCATTTTATAGCAACTTTATACAATTTTTTGGGACTAACCTATTGACATAGTGCCCAGTGCCAGTTGTTGTTTTTCCTTGTTTTTTTACTTTGCAGAATATCAGTACCAAACAAAATCCAAATGCCACGAAACTTTTTGGAGTTTATTTCTGCCTAGAAGACAACTTGGGAGCCAAGGAAGTGCCAGAGGGGAGGCCCATGGGGCCCACAACCCACCAGGGTGCGCCAGAGGCCCCTGGCATGCCCAGGTGGGTGGTGGGCCCATGGAAGTCCTTTCCACTTCCTCCCAGCTCTATAAATACCGAAATATTTTAGAAACCGTAGGGGAGTCGACAAAACACAATTCCAGCCGCCGCAAGTTCCAGAACCACGAGATCAAATCTAGAGCCCTATTTCGGCACCATATCGAAGGGGGACACCACCATGAAGGGGTTCATCATCCTAATTGGTGCTCCTCCGATGACGCGTGAGTAGTTTACCACAGACCTATGGGTCCATAGGCAGTAGCTAGATGGCTTCTTCTCTCTTTTTGATTCTCAATACAATGTTCTCCTCGATATTCTTGGAGATCTATTTGATGTAATGACTTTTTGCGGTGTGTTTATTGGGATCCGATGAATTGCGAGTTTACGATAAGTTCTATCCATGAATATTATTTGAGTCTTCTTTGATCTCTTATATGCATGCTTATTATAGCCTTGTATTTCTTCTCTGAAACTTTGGTTTAGTTAGGCCAACTAGATTGATTTTCCTTGCAATGGGAAGAGGTGATTTGTGATGGGTTCAATCTTGCGGTGTTCTCACCCAGTGACAGAAGGGGTAGCGAGGCACGCATGTATCGTTGCTATTAAGGATAAAAAGATGGGGTCTAATTCCTACCTGAATAGATCTTGTCTACAACATGTCATCGCTCTTACTGCATTACTCCATTTCTCCATGAACTTAATACACTAGATGCATGCTGGATATCGGTCGATGTGTGTAGTAATAGTAGTAGATGTAGAATCATTTCGATCTACTAATCTTGAACGTGATGCCTATATACATGAACATTGCCTTGGATATCGTCATAATTATTTGCTCTTCTATCAATTACCCAACAGTAATTTGTTTACCCACCGTATACTATTTCTCGAGAGAAGCCAATAGTGAAATATACGACCCCCGGGTGTCTTTTTTATCATATTGTTTTCAGATCTATTATTCCGAAAACCCCAAAAATAACTTGCTGCACTTTTTCTTTATTTATTTTATTTTGTGTTTTCGCTAGATCTATTTATCCAGTCTCATATAATTTAATCTATCTCAATACCAAGGAGGGATTGACAACCCCTCTTACGTGTAGGGTTGCAAGTATTTTTATTTGTGTGCAGGCACTGTTTACATAGTGTTGCTTGGTTCTCCTACTGGATTGATAACCTTGGTTTCATAATTGAGGAAAATACTTACCGTTGTTGTGCTACATCATCCTCTCCTCTTCGGAGAAATACCAACATAGATACAAGCAATCACATCCGCATCAGCCACCCACCGAAGGGGGGTCCACGAGCTCCACGAATGTGGCCGCCGCCACAACTCCAGGTGCAACGCGTGAAGAGCACCACTGAGCCCATCACGCCACCGCCAGGCAACGACCCCGACACCTTCGCCCGCCGCCGCGTCACCGCGCCCTCTACGAGCGCCGCGCCGTCGCCCGACCACATCGACCGGCGCCGACCATCATCGAGAGGAACAAGAGAGGCCTCGTCGCCGCCACCACTGACCGGGCTTCGCCCGTCAACGCAAGCCGGCGGGGACAAGGGGAGAAGCAGGTAGGAGGAAGACCCTAAGGCCAGCAGCTAGGGTTTGTTGTCCTCGTCGCTCGCGGGAGTGACGGACAGGGGAGGGGAGGGGTGATTCCCTTCTGGTGCCTATCTCTACCTACTAATAAAGGAGCTATTCTTCTGGTCGTCCATCATGAAAATTGCCCTCGAAGTTGTTAATAATTACCCACCATGCCACCTATAAGTGGATAAAAACGATTCTTTTTTCCCAAAAACGCCGCCAGGCCCAGTACTTCTATAATGATACACTCATATGCCATGAGCATGCAAGCAGCGTAGTGGTTAAGGCCTCCATCGTCCGCACGGGAGAGCAGGACTCGATCCCTGGTTCCACCCCTTTCTTTTCTCCCCCCTCCCCCCTTTTTCTCCCCTTTCTCGCCTCCTACTCCCCACATGCATAATGGGCCAGCCCATTTGCGCCCTTGTTTTTTTGTTTCAATTTTTACCTTTTCTTTATCATTTCTGTTTTTTCATTCTTTAAATTAATTCCGGATTTCCAAAAAATACGAATTTATGAAATTTGCAAGTTTTGGAAAAATGTATCGAGAAATCATAAAATGTTCGTGATTTCAAAAAACTGTTCGCATATCATTAAAAAAACATAACTTCAAAAAATATTTGTGAAACAAAAGATGTTCATGATTTTTAAAAAATTATCGTGTATTCAAAAGATATTCGGTAATTTTAAAAAATGTCCATGAATTTTTAAAAAATATTCAAAAAAATTGAAACAATTTTGTAAATAACAAAATAAACAAATCGTCAATTCTGTAGAGGTTTTATCAGGGGCTCTATAGAGGCCGTTTTTTTACGATTTTACTTAGTCCCTTGCACGAGGGTAAGTAAAAGGTTTCCTTGTTCTGAGCAGCGCTCAGCCTAAAAAATTCACACAACTTCCTATGGGTTCATTTTTGTAAACTATATAAAAATGACTAAATGTTAATTTGCCTCCATACACAACTATGTTTATTCTGGCATCATAGTTCTACTGGTTATGAAAAACACCGCTACGCTAGGCCAAGGCGAGACACATCATTCATCAGTATAGCTCATGCATGGTCCGTCAATGCAGTTTGCTCAGGCAAAAAACATTTCGTTGTGGTGCCTTAAGAAATCAAGTCGTTATGAGGCCATCACATTTTTAATTTTTAAAATGACTTTTAAAAGTCGCTTATCTCATCATGACATTCAGTCATAGTTTGTGAAATGACATTTTAATAGTCCTTATCTCATCCTGACATTTGATCCAGGATTTTTTTTTTATCTCTACCACATCTGCATAATCTGATTGTTTTTCTTCCGTTACAACACACGGGCATATTTCCTATTTGATCATAAGCCCGTAGCAACTCACAGGCATGTAACTATATTATGAAAATACAAAGATCTGTCTCATGTTGCAAACGCACAGATACTCACCTAGTCAAGTAATGAATCAGAGAGTGCGACATTGGCTAGTGATGAATACGGTCCATCTTGAAACCGAAACTGGTTGGAAAAATTATCAACACATGAAGCTGTTACTCGTATAATGCCTTAACACCAACACGTTAATCATCATAGTGGGATAACGGAAGTTCCACGTGATCAACCACCTAACATGGAGTGTTTGACTCCAATCGTGTCCGTTAGCCACGAGGATAGGCACAACACAATGATACCTCGGGCATATCTCGGGCCAATAATTTCGTCCAATGAGCACTCTATTTTTTTTCATATGAAATGTTATAGTCCTCTGTATGATGATAGCAAGCTCCTTGAAATGATGATAGCAAGCTCCAAGGAGCACTCTAATCAAGGATCTTAAAAGTGTTGTTATTCCCAGCTAGTGGCAGTTGCGTTGTTGGTTAGCTTACTGAAGTAGTGAAGCACAGCTCACTGGAGCAAGCAAATATCTACCATCTCCAATAAGCTCTGGTGGTCAACCACATGATTGCCTTGTTAATAAGGATATATGATTAAAAGGGACGCCATGCCTGCTGCTGACTCATGCATGCACCTACCTCACAACACCTCATCTTGATCACATGATTGTTTCCTTGATATGATTCGGGTAACTTAATCTCGAGAACTCACTCCTTGATTTGACACTAGTAAATTAAGAATATATGGCTCTATCAATCTACAGGCTGCTCGACCGATAAAGAAAAGATGCAGCACATATGCATGTCCAAACATACTATTTTTTCTATCAGAAGCTTACAAAAGCACATGGCCCCGTGTATGCGGAAACCATCGCTGACGACAAATATGAACAGCAGGGTTTAATTTGATAGAGATCTTTCTTTCACTGTCAGTGCACAAATTATAGTTAAATTATCCTCGTTGTAAGTTCATTAACACACATGCACCTAATGTTTTAACCTCACGTGTGTGAATACCACGAAATTTTGCCAGTACATCACGCATCTGAGAATCTTGGTTGACAAAAATAATAATCAGATTTATTTAATTTTTCAATATTTCTTTTGAATTTACTGTTCACCAAGATCAAATGAAGCTGGGCTCAGAATTGAATATTCGGGTCACAATATTTTGTAGCATTTCTGTTTCGCCGCATTGTGAATGCCTTGTCTGCTCTCTATCTGACAAAAGTGCATGAATAACAATACAAACTCATTTGGAGATTCCTATAGGAAAAAAAAATAGAGGCGCTAAAAATCAATTTATAACAACCGTGGCACTTTGAGATTTGCACGATTTAACTTGTTGTCATTCATCCAACAACTCACAGTAAAGAAGATCATCCAGCAACTGTGCATCGCGATACATACGGTCAGCAAGTAGATACGCTGACATGTCTATGAATCTCTTCATCTGATTTGTGCAAAATATACAATGAGATCACCCTTCCCACGACCTGCCTAACACCATATCAAAAGCAACAAAACCTTTACAATACAAGCAGACAAGGACAACTCTTTTTAGATTAAGTTCAAAGTGTATATTCAATCCTTGTCGTCCAGAACACACGGACTTGTACTGTGTACGCTGCATGGGGTACAGCTCTACCCCACGGTATTCTGAGTATACAATGTAAGGGCAACTCCAAGTCTCCAACACAACATGATACATCAACTCCACCGTCCGTGCCGTGCTGCCCGAATACTTTTGGCCAATGCCGTGTATATCTGGACGCGTCCGGACGTCCAAGCTCCCACAAGTCGTGTATATCTGGACGCGTCCGGACGTCCAAGCTCCCACAAATTGAAACCAAAGTTTGAAGAAGTTTGCGGGGTCCTGACAATCGCGACGCAGGCGTCAGACACCCCGGCCACAGCAAAATGAAGCCAGAGTCCGCGCATTTGGACAATTCCACCATTATCTCCGTCCTAAAACCCGCCTTTTCCCCACTGTCTTCACTCCAATCACCGCCGCTCACTACCCAACTAGCGCTTATTTCGTCGTCCGTCTCGCAATAGAGCCGATCAAGACGGTTGTAGTGACACCGGAACTGAAGGACCTGTTGGTTGTGGCCATCAGGAAGGTCGCCACGTGGAACGCAACGGCCGACGTCGCTGGTCGAAGAAGAAGGTGGACGATGAGGCGGCGGCCGGTCACCCAACACCTCCTCCGGTAGAACATGTCATCTGGCTCGTGTCGGTCGTGCAATTGCCTTGCCACCTTGGCCGGCGCAACCGCATCTGCTGTACTACTTCGCCGCCCAGCAACTCGGTCCGCAGCAGCAGTCCACGTCCACCGACACCTCCTGCCATCATGTGTCGTTCCACGCCGACCCCAACACGGACTACACCTTTAGGAAGCCTCAGTCGCAATTGTTAGTGCTTGTTTATTCCGCTGATGTCAGATGTGTCCCTCCATCATGCTTTGGTGCCCTCTGTTTGTCGAAATGTCTCAACCGGGCGCACCGGCGGATGAGGAGGAGACACGGATGAACATCACACATGGCAGTGGCGGCCACGAAGACTGGCAAGTGGAGGACTTCCATCCAGAGCCGGACACCCAGCAGACGCACACCCAGCTGTTGGACACTAACCTACCGGACGACTTCTAACCGTGAGGTACCGAGGAAAGAAGAAGATGGGAGAAAATTTCAACATGAAGGAGGATGAATTGTTGGTTCATGTGTGGTATGCCACAAGCATTGATCCAATTCATCACACGAAGAGAATGGGCAGAACCATTTGGACAAGTGTGTGTGTTTGGTTCCATGAGCAAAAACACTATGATCCTTATCGCAATGAAGTGATCCGTAATCGCAATTCAAAGTCGCTCACTCATCGAAGGTACACTATTCAAGAGGCCACCAACAAGTATTGCTTCTTGTATAAACAACTACAATTCTAGTGGCCAAGTGAAGCGGTCATAAGATTTTTGTTACTCCATGTGTGGGTCATTTGGCTGGATATGCAACTTGTTAATCATGTCTTTTTCTTACTAGGTTGTTTGTGCGTGCACATTGTTCTTTAGGATGGAGAAGAAGCACTTAGTCTTCATGCATATTGTTGAAGTTGAATGCACACCCCAAGTGGGTCAACATCGTTGCTAATTCCGTCAAGACCGTCACCGTTGCCAAGTGATGCACCAAAAGGAGGCCTTGACGTAACCAAAAGGATGGCTAGGAACCAATGTAGGAAGTGGGAGGAGGATAAGGAGAGGCGATAAGGAAGGTAGAATGATCAGCTTATCCCAGTTTCTAGGAATGACAATGATAACTTCTAGTAATTGCTTTTCAGAAGGAAGGTGGATTGCTCGACTTTTAAATTAATAAAGCCTGAAACAATTTATGCACAATGCTTACAACACAGCACTGAAGTCAAAGTCAAGACAAGCAAACAAAATAAAGAAAGAAAAGAAAAGAAATGCAGCTTGAAACTCGAGCCCGCATCCACCATTTCAGCCAAGATCAACGAAGCAGCAACGGTCTAGGGGGGCACATTCTTATTAGGAACAAGCTCCTATTTCTCTAATTGACACAACCCCATATGTCTCCACCATTGAAAAAGAGCCCTTGCCCTCTAATCCAAAATCAGAAGATGCTGCGCCATCAAAATGCAGAGTATTTCACTCTAGAACCCCAAACAAACCATAGGCAAACATGTTACTAGGGGAGGGTATGACAACCGCTCATCACACAAATCAAGAAATCTCATGAGATCTATCGTCTCCCATGACTTAACCACTCAAAAGACACCCGTTGTAGGATGATATCGCAAACCTAGAAAACAAAACAAAGATAGGATGACCACATCACCACAGAAGGACATGACATGCCATAACACCAGGCTCTCGCCAACCTTAATGTGACACTACATCCGTAGAGGTGAAAACTAAGACTCTACAGCCTACATGGTACATGTGGATAAGTGGAAAATAACCAGATCTCTGTAAATCGAATGCACCAAAATGCAAGTGCTGCACCAAACGATGTTGGTTGTTTCTTGTTGTAACTGAGTGCAATGAAAATACACATGGTGAAGTCATAGCTCGGAGTCAACAGAGCCACCACCAACAACCACCAATCACAAGGATCCTCGACTACCATCCTCGCAATCCACAGACATGCCTCTAGGGAGAAAAATGATTCAACGGTCTTGTTGCCGCCCAAATGGGTAGGGTTTTCACCTTGCAGATGGTTGTTGGACATCCCTACTTCTGTTTAACCGACAACCCCCCCCCCCCCCAATCACACCTGCTCAAGAAAGACTTATGTTTTGGATCTTCTGTTTTTAGGAACTTTGATAATGCTCATGAGAATATGTTAATGCCTAAATCAAATAAGCTTGTATTATGAAGGAATTAAGGACCTTGCACGGACGAGAGGGACATGCATTGTAGCATGAGCAACCGTGGAGATGACAACAAAAATACTAGAAGGAAGGTGTTGTCCATGTTTTTAAGCAATGTGTGTTATCCCCTTCATAATGACGCACGATGGGATTGATGAAATATACAATATAAAATTTGTAATTTCATCTATAATCATTAGTAGGTGTCGCACCACCTCATTTTGGTCCGGCCAATGTAAACTCGGAATACATGAGGAAAGTGACTTAGGGTGGTTTCGGTCCTCCTCCTGGGGCTGGTCAAAATTTCCCCATGTCCCTCCATAAATACCGCCCCGAGGGAACCGATTATACTTAGGTTTTGTCTAGTTAAAAATACACCATACCTACAATTTCGTGTACTTCATTTATGCCCAATGACCATGTCAAGACCGCTTGAGAAACCACATTTTCTTTTGTACTTCATCTATATATGTAGTAACTAGATTGCATATCATAGTTCTTGTTCTCCGATTGCTTGTAAATATTAGACTTTGGTGGTCAAGTTGATCATGTGTTTCTCATCGAAAGACTAGGACACCATTGTGCCTATCAGAAGGGGAGGTTGGGGCGGGGGGGGGGGCTCAAATAATATTCCATGTTGGGATATGGCCATGTGTATTGTGGTTTCCGCTGCTGGCCTAGGGATCCCTTGGTCCCAACAACCCCACCAACCCCATCCGATCACCACCCATATTCGCCAGAGAGAACTAGATGCACATATGGGAGTCGGTGTTCTTAGATTTAGCAACATGCCAACACGAGCAAGTAGTGGCAGAGCTACAACAAGGCTGCACGGGCCATGGCCCGCCCAGCTTTGTAGCATTTTCTCCTATTACAGCCAACCAATGGGCCGAGAAAAGCTAGTCATGAGCAATCTATTGCAGTTTGGCCCACCCATGTTTTCGTTGCATGCTTCACCGCTGCCAAGAAGCGCGCCATCCACAGACACCTCACCATCCACTTAGCCAAGGAAGTTGACCGATCACCGCAACAGCCACTCGCCACTCGGTCGACACCGTCATCTCTAACCAGGGCCGCTACCCCGGCGTCCCAAGCCCTCTGTGAGAGTGGTGAGAGCCTCCCTGCCATCTTCCTCCACACTCCGCGTGGTTGCAGGTGGCCTTCTTTTGTAGCTCGAAGGGTGGGAGAGAAATAGGGAAGGAGCGGTCGGTTCGAGCTAATTGTCCCTCCAAGTCACAATAGGAGGGCAACGGGAGGACCGAGCTGAATCAGTCTCTCTTGCTTTGGTAATTCTTGATAGACTGCAAGTAATTTTTGTTTGTGGGTATAATTAATACGACCTAAAAAAATCTGAGTAAACGGAAATGCGCTTGCGCATGCTCAGGTCTTAGAAATGTGGCGCTGAGTGTACTACTCCCTCCGGATAGAAGTATAAGCCGGGCACAGGAGTCTTGCTCTTCAAATTTTTACCAAACGAAATTGTGTAATTTTTCGATAAAGGGCTTTTCATTGAATTGAAATATCGAGTTGATACAATCGCATCAAAAATCACCCGGCCTCTGCATAACTAGATGCACACAGCCAAAAGTTCGAAGAAGTAAAGATCGAAATAAACTGGCCAAAAGCCAGAAGCAAAGATAAATAAAGCCCAGCCTATAAAGGGCTGATCCTATCCGAAGATCACACCGCCATCCATGGGGGTAGAAAATTTCCCGGGCAGAATGCTCCAGCCGGGTAGACGCCATCATAAAAAGGTCTCTGTCCTCCGGCTTCTGCAGGATAGACCAGGTACGGAGCCATCGCGAGCATATATGAATAACCTGCATAGGAGATGGAACACATTTACGGTTAAAAACAATGTCATTCCTGGTGAGCCAGAGTGCCCAACATAAGGCAGCCGCCCCCACAAGAATGTGAGCAGAAAACTGTTTATCTATACCCCTCAACCAATTGCCGAATATATTCCGTGCACTACGTGGGGGATATAAATTCGAAGCTATTTGGACGATGGCCCATACAGATCGTGCAAACTTGCATTCAAAAATAAGTGTTTAATCGACTCATCATGGTGACAGAAAACACATTTTTTGCAACCTTGCCAATTTCGTCGTGCCAAATTGTCCCTAGTTAAGATAACCCCTTTATTGAGAAACCATAGGAAAATTTTCACTCTTAGAGGAATCTTAAGCTTCCACAGTTTTCTATTATCAATTGGGACCTCATTATGTACCAATGCATCATACATGGATTTGACCGAAAACTTTCCACTCTGATGCAATTTCCATCGAAACATGTCTGGTTCCTCCGACAGCTGAATGGCTCCCAAACGGGTTAGCAAATCCTCCCATGCTGCCAAACGAGGTCCAACGGGCGTTCTACGAAAAGAAATATCTGGGTTTTCTTGACCCAACACTTGCTTAATCGTGACAAACTTATGTCTAACTATCCGATATAAGCTTGGATATTGCACGTTTAAGGGGTTGTTCACCAACCATGTGTCTTCCCAGAATCGAATTTGGGAGCCGTCTCTGACCGAGAACGTTCCAAATTGGAAAAAGAAATCTTTAGCTTTCATCACCCCACTCCAAAAGTGTGAGTCACCCGGTTTCCAGTAAACTTGGGAGATTGCTTTGGAACCCATGTATTTATTACGAATGATTTCCTGCCAAACGCCATCCTCAGTGAGTAGTTTATATACCCATTTGCTGAGCAATGCAATATTTTTGATCTCTAGATCCTGGATACCAAGTCCCCCTTGGCTTTTTGGACGACATAAGACATTCCACCTAGCCAAACGATATTTCTTGGTTTCATTATCACTTTGCCAAAAAAATCTTGATCTAAAGTAATCAAGACGCTGAAGCACACCTTTTGGGAGATGAAAAAATGATAACATGTAGAGAACCATATTGGTAAGGACGGAGTTAATCAGAATTAATCGGCCCCCCATAGGACAGGAGTTTGGCCTTCCAACTAGCCAGACGTTTCTCCAATCTCTCTTCAACATGCTTCCATTCAACTATTGTCAATCGCCGATAATGAATAGGGATACCTAGATATCGAATCGGAAATTGTCCAAGTTGACAACCAAAGATTTCAGCATAATCATGTGAGGCTTCTGCGGCCTCACCGAAGCAGAAGAGTTCACTCTTATGAAAATTAATCTTTAGTCCAGATAAATCCTCGAAAGCACATAACAGCAGTTTGAGGTTTCTGGCCTTTTCTAAGTCATGATCCAAAAACAAAATAGTGTCATCCGCATACTGCAATATTGATAGGCCTCCTTCTACTAAATGAGGAATGACCCCGGTGACTTGACCTGCTGACTTGGCCCTCTCGATGAGAGTAGCTAGCATATCAGCCACAATATTGAACAAGATGGGTGATGCGGGGTCCCCCTGACGGAGCCCCTTCTTTGTCTGAAAATAGTTGCCTACATCATCATTTACCTTAATGGCAACACTACCTCCGGACACAAAGCTCTCAACCCATCGACACCAAGTATCGGAAAACCCTTTCATTCGTAATGTTTGTAGCAGAAAGGGCCACTTTACTTTATCATAAGCTTTCTCGAAGTCGATTTTAAAAATGACTCCGTTCAACTTTTTGTGATGAAGCTCATGAACCGTTTCATGAAGGACAGCAACTCCATCCAAAATGTTCCGTCCTTGCATGAAAGCTGTTTGGGATGGTTTGACTACGTGGTCTGCCACCCCGTTCAGACGGTTAGTGGCGACCTTGGTGAAGATTTTAAAACTTACATTTAGTAAGCAAATCGGTCTATATTGTTGAATCCGACTCGCATCTTTCGTCTTGGGTAGAAGAATGATTTCCCCAAAATTTAGACGGGAAATGTCAAGTTTGTGAGCATGCAGTTCATTGAACAACTGAACCAAGTCTGATTTTAACATGTCCCAGAAATTTTGAAAGAACTCCGTCGGAAAGCCATCCGGACCCGGAGATTTATTATGTTCCATCTGAAAAACCGCAGTCCGAATTTCCTCCTCAGAGAATGGAGAGGTTAGGAATTCGTTTTCCGCAGTGGAAACTTGCTGAATATCATGACAAATAGACTCATCCATCTCAAGTGTCGTGTTCATAGATGGACCAAACAAATCTTTGTAATACTTAGTAATGAATTTCTTTAGCGAAGCATCCCCCTCAATCCGACCCTCCTCCTGATCTAGAGCGAAGATTCGTTTCTTTCTATGTCTGCCATTGGCTAACATTTGAAAGTATTTTGTATTGTCGTCTCCAAGTATCAGCGAGTCTGTCTTACACCTTTGGTACCATTTAATTTCCTCCTCGCGTAACAGACGGGCTAGCTGCTCATTGAGATGACTTTTTGCTCAATCTCCGTGTCAGAAAGAAGCCTCACCTCCGCGATTTTATCTAAGGAGTCAATTAAGGTAGAGAGCCGCAACTTCTCTTGCTTATACATCCCTGCGGTGTGTTTGGCCCAACCACGAAGGAATTGGCGCAGCGCACGGATGCGATTGTTCCATCGTTGAATTGGTGTGTCGCCACGAGGTTGACGCCGCCACACCTTTTCAACCAACTCATGAAAACCCTCTCTAGTGAGCCATCCCAGTTCGAATTTGAACTGTTGGCGGTTCGTACTAGGAGCGGCTTGACCAAAATCAGTAAGCAATGGGGCATGATCCGATAAAGCCTCAATTCTCTCCAGTGCTCGTACCGAAGCTAGGGGGTACTTAAATTCCCAGTCGGTGGTAACTAGCACCCGGTCAAGTTTTTCAAAAGTTGGTATAGATCTGTTGTCGGCCCAGGTGTATTGGCGCCCCGACAGAGAAAGTTCCCGCAAGTCGAGGCTATCAATAACAGCGTTAAAAAGAAACGACCATCTAGTGTCGAACCTGTCATTGTTTTGCTCCTGCTGATATCGAAGAATATTGAAATCCCCCCCCCCCCGAGTAGCATTGGGTGTGGATTTTCTCGACAGGTGTTGACAATTTCTTTGAGAAAGGCCGATTTGAACTCATCTTGAGCGGCACCATAAACAGCAACCAAACTCCAAATGAAGTTATCGGCTTTATTTCGAAGGTTGAATTTGATGTGGTACTCCCCCTTCGACGTGGAAAGAAGTTCCAAGTAGGTGGAGTGTATTCCTAACAGGATACCCCCAGACCTCCTAGAAGGTGGTAAAATATGCCATTCGTAATCTTTGCCACATGAAAAATGGTCTAGATCACGTGTAGGAAAGTCACGCCTACCACACTCAGAAATTGCCACAAAGTCAAGAGCATAATCCCTAACACAATCAGAAATATGTTTATGTTTAGCCAAGTCACCAAGACCTCTGCTATTCCAAAACATTCCTTTCATGATGAACCTTTTTTGTATTTGGAGACTTTTGCCTTCTTATTTGGGCGTCCCTTTTTATTACCTGAATTAGATTTGTTCTTACGTACCGACGCGACAAGCTCACATAGCATAGTGTCGCGCGTGGTATCTTCCAAGTCTACCTCAGTTGCATCTTTGACCAGATGAGAGAGAAGTCTGCCTTCATGATTGGCATCCGACTCCTCCTCTTCCTCATCTGATGCTAAGGGATCCACAAGAATATGCGACTTAGGAGCAACCGTAAGCCGGTCGAACTCCACTTGCTTAAGAGCCTTAACAGAGAAGTCAATTGCTGATTCATTTCTACCTAATGAAATACCAAGACTAGTAATGTTTGAAGAGACTTTGGCATTATCAAAAGAGAGAAAGGATTTGGTAGAAGACGTACCATCAAAGTCGAGATTCCGCGAGGCAGTTCTACGCATGGCCTTCAGCATGGAGTCCTCGTCCGTAGCGGAAGCCCCATCAGTGCCAACTGGATGACGCCCACTACATCTGAGATGTGTTGTCGTCGTCTCGGTTTGAGCCAGCGTCCCAGAGGCCCTGAATGGTGGAGTAGAGGGCTCCGGCATAAGTGAAGCGGACCGGGAGGGCGGCAGCCTACCCCCCTCCACATCGATCGCCAAAGGGGTCTCCCCCCCCCCCCCCCCGCCCGGCGAGGAAGGCGTAGAGGATAGCGCCCGTAGCTCCGCCAGCACGAGGTCGTGATCCGCTCTCACCGCCGGGGAGAAAATGACTCCCCGGCGACAAGTAGGTCGTTGCGAAGCCGAGGTCGGAGTCGTCACCTGGTCGTTATCTTCCACTCTCGGTGTTCCAATCCCCTGAGACGCTGTAAGGCTGTCGTCCCGAAGCCGCACCTCCAGTACAGCCGGTGTAGCAGCCAACAGTGGCGGCGACACAGACGTACAAGACGGCGAGGTAGCGTCCCTTGGCTTGAAGCGCTCCGGTTCAGACAACCGGTCTCCCGTCGTCGTCGGACTCAATGTAGACTGTGACACCGGTTTAGGAGAAGTGCGCCTGAGGGGGTTCAGCGGCGTGACGGCAATCGTATTCCCCACCGCAGCCGGCCTAGGAAGTGCAGCAGGATGAGCGGTGGTAGCGGACGTAGTCTGCATCGGAACGGCACCTCCCGAAGTTGAAATAGCCACCGAGTGGGTGGACGTCGAGGACGCTTTCGGCCTCTTGCTCATGTCATTGGCCCTGGACGTATCCTCTCTGTCATGTCCCTTGTCACCCTCAAAGTCATCGTCATGCTCCCAAACACGTGGCACGAAGTCATCATCTACACGGAAGTCATCTTCTTCCAAGGTATAGCGGAACTCATAGCCCTTCTTCTGAACCACCACATCCGACGATAGCAAGTTGATAGTACTCCTCTTAAAGGCGTCGAGGTTAAGCACGCCCACCTGTATCCGAACTATACCCCGTCGGCGTAAGCAAAGAAGGTCGACGTCCAAGGTGGCACCAATAACAGAACCAACAGCCCAAAGCCCCGTCGTAGTGCATGAGGAACTCCATGAACATGCACCCAAACCGGAATGAGCTCAAAGCGATACGGAATCTCCTCTGACTGCCATGCCTTGAACTCCAAGGTAACGTTATGCGATTTTATAAAGACCGTAAACCCAGTTATCCTCAGTAGCACCTCATCACTGGGAAACGACATGAGGAAAGCATTTTGGCCATGCGGAATAGCCTCCCACGTCCACTGATGCTGGTACTGTGCGATCTTAGCCACCTCTGCCTCCACAATGCCAGCAGTTATAGAACCTCCCGAGATCGTGACAAGGGCTGTTGGTGAAGTTTGTGGCGCAAGATCAGCTCTGCAAATATTATCCGGCATCTGAAAGAAGGCCATGTTCTCTGTACCATAGCCGCAAAGCATCGCCGCCGGCTTTGGCATCTTAAGAGCCGGGCAGCGACGCAGGGTCATCGGATGGTTGGACTTGTTACAAATGAAGCAGAATTGCTGAGTCTCACAATCCTCAGCAAGGTGACCCGCAGACTGGCGCTTGGTGCACCACAATTTTTTAGCCCCAGTGCTCACGCCGACAATCGGTGTAGGTTGCGTCTGAACTTGCTGCTGAACCTGTGCCAAGACCGGTTGGGCTGCTGTCGCAAGAGCCATCGGAACGAGAGGCTGCGTTCCCTGAGAACCATGAGAGACCAGCGCAGCTGAAGTGGTATTGGGAGGAACGAAACATGGACGATATTTAGGTCTTCCACCCTTGCCTCCCTTTGGCTTCCGAGGGCGCACAAACCCATCCTGCCCGCCGGCCACTGAGTTCGTCGGTCCGGCGTTAAAAGCGATCTGTTGAACGGCAGGAGGGGGCCCTTGATTCTGCTGCGGTAGAGGACCGGCCGGCTAATATGCATATATCGGAGGCTGGTTCTGCACATACCCAGCCGAAGCATGGTAGAACGGCTGCTGCTGGTAAAACTGCTGCGGCGTATTAACCTGATAGAGTTGCTGTTGCGGTTGCACCGGCGCTTGCACAGGAGGTTGCAGAGAGGGAGTCGGCATGATGGCGGAGTTAGCCAGTTGCGGCGTCGGGATGACCGGAGTGAATACGCCCGGCACGAAGCCCGGTGCACCTCCCGACGACGAAGTGTCCACAGGCTGCGGGGCGGCGGCGGCTGAACGAGGCAAGCCCGAGCCGGGCGGCACCTCGCGGGACATCACGGCGGAGCACAGGACAGCCGCAAAGGAACGAGTAGGATTAGGGTTTCTCCGATGGCTAGTCCTGTTCCACATATGAGACAGCCAACGGTTGAGATTAACCATGCGTAATGGACGAGTGGGATCTGACAAACCTGGATTGGGCTGGGGGCCCATCGTCTGGGACCGATCAGGCGATCTGGGAACCGGTGCAGAAGGCGTCGGGGCACTGGCTGGTGACGACGCCGCCGCCGTGCCGAGGCCGGCATTCTTGAGGACGTCGCCCATTGAAAGAGACGGAGAAATTCTTGGAGGCGGAATGGGTCCAATCCAGGGTCTAACAAGAACCCTAGATGAAGCCGCCGCCCTAGCCGTATCCCGACCGGCCTGTGTCGCCGCCCTGGAAGAGGACGCCGGCATAGGCAAGGACTTCTCCCCTTCCATTTGAGCAGCACTTGCTGTAGCTGGTATCCGCCTCGAAGAAGGTCTCTCCCAGACCCTAGAAGCAGGAGTAGGGAACCCAATATCTGCCCAGAATTCTGCGGCAATCTCTTCGTCAAATTTTCGCTGGCGCAATACCGTAGAATTCTCGCCCGACGACGACTCATCTCGACCCTCATCCGGCCGCAGACATGTAAATCGCGAACCAGATCCCACCGCCGCCGATGCAGACCACCCCGGCGCCAAGGTAAGCCGCCGACGGGAGGAGATCAGCATCCGGCGGAGAAATTGTGTAATATGTCAACAAAAAATTGTGTTAGTAATTTCATTCGACGAAGAATCTAAAGATATACCTTTTGTGGCATATAACATCTATTTTTCTAGTCAAACTGATAACAGAAGACCATGCACGAATAAAGTATTACCGATATGAATCATCCGAGAGCTTCAAGATAGGTGTGTGTTCGTTTCAACTTGGATCACAATACACAGCGAAAGTTTCTTGAGAAGCATGACATTTGTCAACGTTTTTTATGCCAAGTTGTTCAAACACACATGGCCATTTCTTCCGAACACATCGCAAACTATGCAAACAAGGGATTTTGCTATGAAATTTGTCGTGTTCTCTTAAAGGAATTGCCATGCTCCTGTAACATAAAACGCGGTGAAAAACGTTCGCGAATGTCATCCCAGCGACCGTTCGCTGCATCATTACCGTTTAACTTTTGTGGGTTTACTTTAATTTAGTATTTTTTTTCCTTCCACTTTCTTTGTCTTGTTATTAGGATGGAATGTGTAACTTTTGAAGAAAATCTCGTACGACGAAGTATCGTCGCTGCTCTTCGTTGCGCCAACAAATCATGCTGTCGACCGGTACAGCGAGTAGGGACTCCAGAAGTTGGTCATCGGTACCAATCAAACGTGACAAACGCGCGCCATAAAATAAGTGTGAAGTAAGAAGATTCCATCTTAGCCACTGACGCCAAATATGGAGTTAAATAGCCCGGTAGGCGGTAGAGGCTCCCGATCGGAAAGCACAAGAACACAAGTGCTACTAGCACGCCCGGGGAATCTTGACGGGAGCGAGCTGGGTCTTGTTTCAAATTGAAGGCCACTGCTAGCACTAGCTAGAGCTAGAACAGTGCAGGGCACACCCCGTGCGAAGCTCAACATGTGCAGCCAGGCGGACCCGACGCTGACGTGCCCGCCGCCGTCGCAGGGGCGGCTCATCACGGTGCTGAGCATCGACGGCGGCGGCATCCGCGGTCTCATCCCCTCCACCATCCTCGCATGTCTCGAGTCCAAGCTCCAAGTACGTCCGTCTGCAGCTCGATTGTCTATAGTTGCATCTTCGTCGTCCTAGATTGATTTTTTGTGACGTGTGCTGTGTTTGACAGGAGCTGGACGGGCCGGACGCGCGCATCGCGGACTACTTCGACGTGATCGCCGGGACGAGCACGGGCGCGCTGGTCACGTCGATGCTGGCGGCGCCGGGCGAGAACAAGCGGCCGCTATTCGAGGCCAAGGACATCAACAAATTCTACCTCGAGAATGGGCCCAAGATTTTCCCGCAGAAGAGGTACGTACGCACGCACGCACGCACGGCGCGGTGTCCCTTCTCTTCTCCTTCCGACAGACCGTCGGCGGCGATGCTGACGCCGGCGTTGCTTCACGTACGTGCAGGTTGGGGTTCCTGACCCCGATGGCGAACCTGTTCGGCGCAGTGAACGGTCCCAAGTACGACGGCAAGTTTCTGCACGACAAGATCAAGAGCCTCACCAACGACGTGACCGTCGCCGACACTGTCACCAACATCATCGTCCCGACGTTCGACATCAAGTACCTGCAGCCGGTCATCTTCAACACATACGAGGCCAAGGTGGACCCGCTCAAGAACGCGCACCTCTCGGACATCTGCATCAGCACGTCCGCGGCGCCCACCTACTTCCCAGCGCACTACTTCACCACCCGCGACCCCGCGGGCAAGCTGCCGGACCGTGAGTACCACCTCATCGACGGTGGCGTGGCCGCCAACAACCCCACCATGGCCGCCATGTCCATGATCACCAAGGAAGTGTTGCGCCGGAACCCGGACTTCACGCACGGCAAGCCCGCCGAGTACCACAGGTACCTCATCATCTCCATCGGCACAGGGACGGCCAAGCAGGCGGAGAAGTACACCGCGCCGGACTGTGCCAAGTGGGGCGTCCTCCGCTGGCTCTATGACAGTGGCTTCACCCCACTTATCGACATTTTCTCTCATGCAAGCGCCGACATGGTCGACATCCACGCTGCTATATTGTTCCAGGCTCTCAACATTGAGAAGAACTACCTACGCATCCAGGATGACTCGCTCACGGGCCACACGTCCTCGGTGGATATCTCCACCAAGGCGAACATGGAGGCGCTCATAGGGATCGGCAACATGTTGCTCAAGAAGAAAGTTGCCCGGGTGAACATTGACACGGGGGTGTACGAGCCCGTCGACGATGAGGGCACCAACGAAGAGGCGTTGGCTCACTTTGCCAAGAAGCTCTCCGACGAGCGCAAGTTGCGGCTAAGCCAAACCACCCTCAACTCCCAATAGACAAGAGACGATTCGAAAGGGAACAGAGACGAAGAAAACTAGCTCCTATGCTAGATCGACCGATCTAGAGTTGTAATATACTTATTATTATGTAATGTAATGTTTGGTGAGTAATTAATTTTTGAATCCAACAATATCATTATTTAAACTTCAAAAAATATATTCTACCACCTAAAACGATGGATGCAAGTCGGATCAAACAATATTGGGCAATTTGTCTCATGATTATCAGATTTTTAGGAAGTTGGCGACTAATCGGTTGAATGGGATGGCTGATCATGAGGTCCATGTCACTCAAATAGCGTGCATGCAAGGACAAAATATACTTGGTAGGGTTGATGTTCTACATGAAACTATAAATGAGCTTCACCAAGAAAAGATGAGCGATGTCATCTTAAAAATCAACTTTAAGAAAGCTCACGATAAAGTCAAGTGACTCATTTCTTCCATAAACTCTTCGCATGTAGGGCTTCTCACTAAAATGATGCACATGGGTCAGGAGTTTTGTCTTTGGGATAGTGTCACCATCGAAATAAATGATGACATGAGCAACTACTTCCGAAAGGGACTTCGTCATGGTGTCCCGCTATCCCCTATCATGTTCAACATTGTAGCGGGCATGCTCGATATACTAGTTGTACGCACTAAAATGGTTGGACATATTAGTGGGGTAATTTCTCATCGGTAGAAGATGATCTATCCATTCTATCATATGTCGAACACCATTCTCTTATGGACCATGACTAACCTCAAGTTGCTTTTATGTGCTTTTGAGAAACTTTTCGATCTTAAATCAGTTCTCATTAGAGTAAATTTGTCTCCTTCGGAGATAAGATATCTTTGGTTGTTGCCTCGGGCAGTTCCCAATTAGGTACATTGGTACTCAAATCCACTACTACAGACTTGGAAATGTACATGGAAGATTGACTTCAGAAACGCCTTACAAGCTGAAAGAATAAACTTCTGTCATATGGGGGATGATTGGTTGAATTAATTTCGTCCTCAACAACATGGTTTGTACACGGTATCATTCTTACACTTACCAAAAGGGGTCCATTAGAGGCTGAACTACTTTAAATCCTTATTTTTCTAGCAAAGTGACATACTGATAGTGAAACAAAGAAATATAGGCTTGCTAAGTGGAGTGTCATGTGCCGCCCTAAAATTCAAGGTGGCATGAGTACTCACAGTCATGAGATAAAAAAAAGTATTGCACTTCTATGTAAATCGTCAAGCAAACTTCTTACTAGAGAAGACGTGTGGTAGGAAATCATTTGTTATAAGTACGTGGGATTCAAAGTCATTTTTCTCAACTCCACTGGAAACCACGGGACCCCATTTTTGGGTTAGCCTGATGAAACCTAATTTTTTTTCAATTTGGTTGTTTCTTTGTCACGGATGGTTCCCAAGTTAGATTCTTGGAGTATACTGATCTTTTGCAAGTGCACATGGTTTGGTTGTAACCTTTTCAAAGTAAGAGAATCGATTCCCAAAGAGAGCTAATTAAATAGTTTGCTTTATTGCAATATGCCTACAAGTTTGTTGTCGTCCCAAGAAAAGTATTGCGAAAATGAAATATTGCAAGTGTTGTGACAAGAAATCAAAATGCGCAAGATTGTAAGTAATGAAAAAGTGATGAAAATTGCAGTAGTGGTAAGGCGTTTGATGATCCTCTATGATCCAGTTTTAGATTGTAGAAAGTTCCTTACTTTTCTCCAAGGTTGTTGACAAAGATGTGCTATGTGATAAAGATTCAAGCAAGTTATTGTTCTCTCAAAATGTTCCAGTTTTCCAGACCTTTAAACAACCTTTTAGGTGTAAACAATGGTATGGAAATAGAACATGTGTCGTGAAAAGGTCACGGCAGATGTCCTAGCAAAATGACTTAGTCGTGGAGCCATCGCAACTAGGAAGTTTAAAGGGGTTAAACCGAGACAAAGGACATGGGAGTTTATACTAGTTCGGCCCCTTGCGGTGAAGGTAAAGGCCTAATCCAGTTTGAGGTGGTATTGTCGATTACCAGGGAGCGAATTCGCTTGACCTAGCTTTCGATCTGATCTTTCTTGTCCTGAACCGCCGCTGGGTTGTCCTTTTATATACAGAGGTCGACGCCCCACGGCTCACGGAGTCCCGGACGGCTCATAAACAGTGTCCGGCTCGGTGACTAACTATTCTTGCCTTACAATACAAGTCATACATATATGGCGGTTTATCTCTACGGGCCTTAAGCCTCCTTTGGGCCTTGGGCCCTTAACTGAACCGCCATCTTCAAGTATCGTCTTGGGCTTCATATTAAGAATCATCATAGGTATAACCCGGCCCCTCCTAGGCGGTCATACCTAGTAGTTATATCCCCAACATTAGGCCCCAGATTGATTTGAACTGGTTCATGTCAATCTTCAACACTTAGAAAAAAAAATCTTTTGCTCTTCATTGTGCGAGAGTTTATAACCCGCTATGACATCATCTTCTGGATTTGTGATAACCCGCCATGACGTCACCTGTCATTAATTCACACTTTGTCCAACATATCTCAATGGATCCTTATCTTAATAATCGTCACGAGAATCGAGGCGTCTGGGCAGCTAGATAACCATGTTTTGGTCTCCTCGTTTTTCGCGCCCACTAATCATCCTCTTCCTTATAAATAGCCACGACCAGTCTTCTTCTCATTCTCCCCCTTTTCCATCATCTTCTTCCTCTCGCGCCCCTCTGACGCTCGAGCTCCGCCACCGCCGCAAAGCGCACCGTCGTCCTCATCCTTGGCCGCTGCATCACCCTGAACGAACCAGAGAACAGGGGCGTGTCACGCCCAATATGCGATACTATCCTAAAGAGACTCGAAGGTCCCACCAAGGATAGAACCGCATATTGATACGCTTTTGCAAGGTGGATATCATTACATCAACATTACATAATAGATGGGGATACATACAAAAGGCATACAATGCCACACGGATACAACATCATCTTACATAAGAGCACCATCCGACTACGGATGAACCACAAACAGAAACTCAAACGACATCCACCCTGGTAGCCCAGGCTGCCGACCTGGAACCTATCCCTGATCAAAGAAGAAGCAGAAGAAGAACTACAAAACAAGTAAACATCGCTCTCGCGTCATGATCATCGCAATACCTGTACCTGCAACTGTTGTTGTAGTAATCTGTGAGCCATGAGGACTCAGCAATCCCATTACCATGGGTATCAAGACTAGCAAAGCTTAATGGGAAAGGAAGGGGTAAAGTGGTGAGGTTGCAGCAGCGACTAAGCATATATGGTGGCTAACATACGCAAATGAGAGCGAGAAGAGAAGCAAACGGAATGGTCGTGAAGCTAGCAATGATCAAGAAGTGATCCTGAAACTACTTACGTTCAAACATAACCCAAAACCGTGTTCACTTCCCAGACTCCGCCGAAAAGAGACCATCACGGCTACACACACAGTTGATGTGTTTTAATTCGTATCTGGTGTCAAGTTGTCTACAACCGGACATTAACAAATTCCCATCTGCCACATAACCGCGGGCACGGCTCTTGAAAGTTTATACCCTGCAGGGGTGTCCCAACTTAGCCCATTATAAGCTCTCATGGTCAATGAAGGATATTCCTTCTCCCAGGAAGACCCGATCAGTCTTGGAATCCCGGTTTACAAGACATTTCGACAATGGTAAAACAAGACCAGCAAAGCCGCCCAATGTGCCGACAATCCCGATAGGAGCTACACATATCTCGTTCTCAGGGCAACACCGGATGAGACATCCTACGAGTAAAACTAGCCCTCAAATTTCCCCGAGGTGGCCCCGCAGTCTACTCAGTTCGGACCAGCACTTAGAGAAGCACTGGCCCCGGGGGGGCTAAAATAAAGATGACCCTCGGGTTGGCCGACCCAAGGGAAGGGTATAGTGAAGGAAATATGCCCTAGAGGCAATAATAAAGTTATTATTTATTTCCTTATTTCATGATAAATGTTTATTATTCATGCTAGAATTGTATTAACCGGAAACATAATACATGTGTGAATAAATAGACAAACATAGTGTCACTAGTATGCCTCTACTTGACTAGCTTGTTAATCAAAGATGGTTAAGTTTCCTAACCATAGACATGAGTTGTCATTTGATTAACGGGATCACATCATTAGGAGAATGATGTGATTGACTTGACCCATTCCGTTATCTTAGCACCCGATCGTTTAGTATGTTGCTATTGCTTTCTTCATGACTTATACATGTTCCTGTAACTATGAGATTATGCAACTCCCGTTTACCGGAGGAACACTTTGGGTGCTACCAAACGTCACAACGTAACTGGGTGATTATAAAGGAGTACTACAGGTGTATCCAAAGGTACATGTTGGGTTGGCGTATTTCGAGATTAGGTTTTGTCACTCCGATTGTCGGAGAGGTATCTCTGGGCCCTCTCGGTAATGCACATCACTTAAGCCTTGCAAGCATTGCAAGTAATGAGTTAGTTGCGAGATGATGTATTACGGAACGAGTAAAGAGACTTGCCGGTAACGAGATTGAACTAGGTATTGGATACCGACGATCAAATCTCGGGCAAGTAACATACCGATGACAAAGGGAACAACGTATGTTGTTATGCGGTTTGACCGATAAAGATCTTCATAGAATATGTGGGAGCCAATATGGGCATCGAGGTCCCGCTATTGGTTATTGACCGGAAACGTGTCTCGGTCATGTCTACATAGTTCTCGAACCCGTAGGGTCCGCACGCTTAACGTTTCATTGACGATATAGTATTATATGAGTTATGCATGTTGGTAACCGAATGTTGTTCGGAGTCCCGGATGAGATCATGGACATGACGAGGAACTCCGGAATGGTCCGGAGATAAAGTTTGGTATATGGGATAATAGTGTTTGATCTCCGGAAGGGTTCCGGAATTCACCGGAAGGGGTTCCAGATGTTTCCCGAAATGTTTGGGTACGAGAACACGTTATTTGGGCCAAAGGGGAAAGCCCACGAGGCTTTTGGAAAGTGCAAAAGGAAGTTTTGCGGAGACCAGAGGCTAGACGCCAGGAACCCTAGCGTCTAGGGGGTAGACGCCGGGAACCCTGGCGTCTAGCCCTGGAGTCCGTGTAGGACTCTTGCCTTTCGGGCAAAACCGACTTTGAGGAGGCTTTTGCTCCAAGTTTCGACTCCAGGGCTCAACATATAAATAGAGGGGCAGGGCTAGCACCAAAGACACATCAAGAAACACCAAGCCGTGTGCCGGCAACCCCGTCCCCTCTAGTTTATCCTCCGTCATAGTTTCCTTAGTGCTTAGGCGAAGCCCTGCGGAGATTGTTCTTCACCAACACCGTCACCACACCGTCGTGCTGCCGGAACTCATCTACTACTTCGTCCGTCTTGCTGGATCGAGAAGGCGAGGACGTCATCAAGCTGAACGTGTGCAGAACTCGGAGGTGCCGTGCGTTCGGTACTTGGATCGGTCGGATCGTGAAGACGTACGACTACATCAACCATGTTGATAAACGCTTCCGCTTAGCGATCTTCAAGGGTATGAAGATACACTCCCCCTCTCGTTGCTATACATCACCATGATCTTGCATGTGCGTAGGAAAATTTTGAAATTACTACGTTCCCCATCAGTGGCATCCGAGCCTAGGTTTTATGGTTTGATGTTATATGCACGAGTAGAACACAAGTGAGTTGTGGGCGATATAAGTCATACTGCTTACCAGCATGTCATATTTTGGTTCGGCGGTATTGTTGGATGAAGCGGCCCGGACCGACATTACACGTACGCTTACGCGAGACTGGTTTTACCGCCGTGCTTTGCACACAGGTGACTAGCGGGTGTCAGTTTCTCCAACTTTAGTTGAACCAAGTGTGGCTACGCCTGGTCCTTGCGAAGGTTAAAACAGCATCAACTTGACAAACTATCGTTGTGGTTTTGATGCGTAGGTGAGATTGGTTCTTGCTTAAGCCCGTAGCAACCACGTAAAACTTGCAACAACAAAGTAGAGGACGTCTAACTTGTTTTTGCAGGGCATGTTGTGATGTGATATGGCCAAGACGTGATGCTATATTTTATTGTATGAGATGATCATGTTTTGTAACCGAAGTTATCGGCAACTGGCAGGAGCCATATGGTTGTCGCTTTATTGTATGAAATGCAAACGCCCTGTAATTGCTTTACTTTATCACTAAGCGGTAGCGATAGTCGTAGAAGCAATAGATGGCGTAAAAGACAACGATGCTATGATGGAGATCAAGGTGTCGCGCCGGTGATGATGGTGATCACGACGGTGCTCCGGAGATGGAGATCACAAGCACAAGATGATGATGGCCATATGATATCACTTATATTGATTGCATGTGATGTTTATCCTTTATGCATCTTATCTTGCTTTGATTGACGGTAGAATTTTAAGATGATCTCTCACTAAAATTATCAAGAAGTGTTCTCCCTGAGTATGCACCGTTGCCAAAGTTCGTCGTGCCCAGACACCACGTGATGATCGGGTGTGATAAGCTCTACGTCCATCTACAACGGGTGCAAGCCAGTTTTGCACACGCGGAATACTCAGGTTAAACTTGACGAGCCTAGCATATGCAGATATGGCCTCGGAACACGGAGACCGAAAGGTCGAGCGTGAATCATATAGTAGATATGATCAACATAAGATGTTCACCATTGAAAACTACTCCATCTCACGTGATGATCGGTTATGGTTTAGTTGATTTGGATCACGTGATCACTTAGATGACTAGAGAGATGTCTGTCTAAGTGGGAGTTCTTAAGTAATATGATTAATTGAACTTAAATTTATCATGAACTTAGTCCTGGTAGTATTTTGCAAATTATGTTGTAGATCAATAGCTTGCGTTGTTGCTTTCATATGTTTATTTTGATATGTTCCTAGAGAAAATTGTGTTGAAAGATGTTAGTAGCAATGATGCGGATTGGATCCGTGATCTGAGGTTTATCCTCATTGCTGCACAGAAGAATTATGTCCTTAATGCACCGCTAGGTGACAGACCTATTGCAGGAGCAGATGCAGACGTTATGAACGTTTGGCTAGCTCAATATGATGACTACTTGATAGTTTAGTGCACCATGCTTAACGGCTTAGAATCGGGACTTCAAAGACGTTTTGAACGTCATGGACCATATGAGATGTTCCAGAATTGAAGTTGATATTTCAAGCAAATACCCGAGTTGAGAGATATGAAGTCTCCAACAAGTTCTATAGCTAAAAGATGGAGGAGAATCGCTCAACTAGTGAGCATGTGCTCAGATTGTCTGGGTACTTCAATCGCTTGAATCAAGTGGGAGTTAATCTTCCAGATAAGATAGTGATTGACAGAATTCTCTAGTCACCATCACTAAGTTACTAGAACTTCGTGATGAACTATAGTATGCAAGGGATGACGAAAACGATTCCCGAGCTCTTCGTGATGTTGAAATCGACGAAGGTAGAAATCAAGAAAGAGCATCAAGTGTTGATGATTGACAAGACCACTAGTTTCAAGAAAAGGGCAAAGGGAAAGAAAGGGAAACTTCAAAGTAGAATGGCAAACAAGTTGTCACTCCTGTGAAGAAGACCAAATCTGGACCAAAGCCTGAAACTGAGTGCTTACACTGCAAAGGAAATGGTCACTGGAAGCGGAAATACCCTGAATATTTTGTAGATAAGAAGGATGGCAAAGTGAACAAGGGTATATTTGGTATATAGGTTATTGATGTGTTCCTTACTAGTGTTTATAGTAGCCCCTGAGTATTTGATACTTGTTCGGTTGCTAAGATTAGTAACTCGAAACAGGAGTTACAGAATAAACAGAGACTAGTTGAAGGGGAAGTGACGATGAGTGTTGGAAGTAGTTCCAAGATTGATATGATCATCATCGCACACTCCCTAAACTTTCGGGATAAGTGTTAAACCTAAATAAATGTTATTTAGTGTTTGCGTTGAGCATGAATATGATTTGATCATGTTTATTGCAATACGGTTATTCATTTAAAGTCAGAGAATAATTGTTGTTCTGTTTTCATGGATAAAACCTTCAATGGTCATACACCCAATGAAAATAGTTTATTGGATCTCGATCGTAGTGATACACATATTCATAATATTGATGCCAAAAGATGCAAAGTTAATAATGATAGTGCAACTTATTTGTGGCACTGCCGTTTGGGTCATATCGGTGTAAAGCGCATGAAGAAACTCCATAAAGATGGATCTTCGGAATCACTTGGTTATGAATCATTTGATGCTTGCGAACCGTGCCTTTTGGGCAAGATGACTAAAACTCCGTTCTTCGGAACAATGGAACGAGCAACAAACTTGTTGGAAATAATACATACTGATGTATGCAGACCAATGAGTATTAAGGCTCTTGGCGAGTATCGTTATTTTCTGACCCTCACAGATGATTTAAGCAGATATGGGTATATCTACTTGATGAAACATAAGTCTGAAATAGTTGAAAGGTTCAAAGAATTTCAGAGTGAAGTGGAAAATCATCGTAACAAGAAAATAAAGTTTCTGCGATCTGATCGTGGAGATGAATATTTGAGTTACGAGTTTGGTCTTCAATTAAAACAATGTGGAATAGTTTCACAGCTCACGCCACCTGGAACACCACAACGTTATGGTGTGTCTGAACGTCGTAACCGCACTTTATTGGATATGGTGCGATCTATGATGTCACTTATTGATTTACCATTGTCGTTTTGGGGTTATGCATTAGAGACAGCTGCATTCACGTTAAAAGGTCACCATCTAAATCCGTTGAGATGACACTATATGAACTGTGGTTTAGCAAGAAACCCAAGTTGTCGTTTCTTAAAGTTTGGGGCTACGATGCTTATGTGAAAAAGTTTCATCCTGATAAGCTCAAACCCAAATCGGAGAAGTGCGTCTTCATAGAATACCCAAAGGAAATTGTTGAGTACACCTTCTATCACAGATCTAAAGGCAAAACATTCGTTGCCAAGAATGGATCCTTTCTAGAGAAGAAGTTTCTCTCGAAAGAAGTGAGTGGGAGGAAAGTAGAACTTGATGAGGTAATTCTACCTGCTCCCGAATTGGAAAATAGTTTATCACTGAAATCAGTTCCAGTGATTCCTACACCAATTAGTGAGGAAGCTAATGATGATGATCATGAAACTTCAGATCAAGTTACTACAGAACCTCGTAGGTCTTCCAGAGTACGGCCGCACAAGAGTGGTACGGTAATCCTGTTCTGAAAGTCATGTTACTAGACCATGATAAACCTACGAACTATGAGGAAGCGATGATGAGCCCAGATTCCACAAAATGGCTGGAGGCCATGAAATCTGAGATAGGATCCATGTATGAGAACAAAGTGTGGACTTTGGTGGACTTGCCCGATGATCGGCAAACCATAAGAAATAAATGGATCTTCAAGAGGAAGACGGACGTTGATAGTAGTGTTACAATGCTCAACTTGTCACAAAAAGGTTTTTGACAAGTTCAAGGTGTTGACTATAATGAGATTTTCTCAACTGTAGCGATGCTTAAGTCTGTCCGAATCATGTTAGCAATTGCCACATTTTATGAAATCTGGCAAATGGATGTCAAAACTGCATTCCTTAATGGTTTTTTTAAGAAGAGTTGTATATGATGCAACCAGAAGGTTTTGTCAATCCTAAAGGTGCTAACAAAATATGCAAGCTCCAGCAATCCATCTATGGACTGGTGCAAGCATCTCAGAGTTGGAATATACGCTTTGATAAGTTGATCAAAGCATATAGTCTTGTACAGACTTACGGTGAAGCCTATATTTACAATAAAGTGAGTGGGAGCACTACAGCATTTCTAATAAGTATATGTGAATGACATATTGTTGATCGGAAATAATGTAGAATTATTCTGCAAAGAATAAATGAGTGTTTGAAAGAAGTTCTTTAAAAGAAAGACTTCAGTAAAGCTACTTACATATTGAGCATCAAGATCTATCGAGATAGATCAAGACGCTTGATAAGATTTTCAATGAGTACATACCTTGACAAGATTTTGAAGTGGTTCAAAATGGAACAGTCAAAGAAAGAGTTCTTGCCTGTGTTGCAAAGGTATGAAATTGGGTAAGACTCAAATCCCGACCACAGCAGAAAATAGAAAGAGAATGAAAGTCATTCCCTATGCATCAGTCATAGGTTCTATAAAAGTATGCTATGCTATGGACCAGACCTATTGTATACTCTGCCCTGTTTTGGCAAGGGAGTACAATAGTGATCTAGGAGTAGATCACTGGACATTGGTCAAAATTATCCTTAGTGGAATGAGGATATGTTTCTCGATTATAGAGGTGACAAGAGGTTCTTCGTAAAGGGTTACGTCGATGCAAGTTTTGGCACTGATCCAGATGACTCTAAATCTTAATCTGGATACATATTGAAGGTGGGAGCAATTGGCTAGAGTAGCTCCATGCAGAGCATTGTAGACATAGAATATTTTGCAAAATACATACGGCTCTGAATGTGACGGACCCGTTGACTAAGCCTCTCTCACGAGCAAAACATGATCACACCTTAGTACTCTTTTGGGTGTTAATCACATAGCGATGTGAACTAGATTATTGACTCTAGTAAACCCTTTGGGAGTTGGTCACATGACGATGTGAACTATGGGTGTTAATCATATACAGATATGAATATTGGTGTTAAATCACATGGTGATGTGAACTAGATTATTGACTCTAGTGCAAGTGGGAGACTGAAGGAAATATGCCCTAGAGGCAATAATAAAGTTATTATTTATTTCCTTATTTCATGATAAATGTTTATTATTCATGCTAGAATTGTATTAACCGGAAACATAATACATGTGTGAATACATAGACAAACATAGTGTCACTAGTATGCCTCTACTTGACTAGCTCGTTAATCAAAGATGGTTAAGTTTCCTAACCATAGACATGAGTTGTCATTTGATTAACGGGATCACATCATTAGGAGAATGATGTGATTGACTTGACCCATTCCGTTAGCTTAGCACCCGATCGTTTAGTATGTTGCTATTGCTTTCTTCATGACTTATACATGTTCCTATAACTATGAGATTGTGCAACTCCCGTTTACCGGAGGAACACTTTGGGTGCTACCAAACGTCACAACGTAACTGGGTGATTATAAAGGAGTACTACAGGTGTCTCCAAAGGTACATGTTGGGTTGGTGTATTTCGAGATTAGGTTTTGTCACTCTGATTGTCGGAGAGGTATCTCTGGGCCCTCTCGGTAATGCACATCACTTAAGCCTTGCAAGCATTGCAACTAATGAGTTAGTTGCGAGATGATGTATTACGGAACGAGTAAAGAGACTTGCCGGTAACGAGATTGAACTAGGTATTGGATACCGACGATCGAATCTCGGGCAAGTAACATACCGATGACAAAGGGAACAACGTATGTTGTTATGCGGTTTGACCGATAAAGATCTTCGTAGAATATGTGGGAGCCAATATGGGCACCCAGGTCCCTCTATTGGTTATTGACCGGAAACGTGTCTCGGTCATGTCTACATAGTTCTCGAACCCGTAGGGTCCGCACGCTTAACGTTTCATTGACGATATAGTATTATATGATTTATGCATGTTGGTAACCGAATGTTGTTCGGAGTCCCGGATGAGATCATGGACATGACGAGGAACTCCGGAATGGTCTGGAGATAAAGTTTGGTATATGGGATAATAGTGTTTGATCTCCGGAAGGGTTCCGGAATTCACCGGAAGGGGTTCCGGATGTTTCCCGAGATGTTTGGGTACGAGAACATGTTATTTGGGCCAAAGGGGAAAGCCCACGAGGCTTTTGGAAAGTGCAAAAGGAAGTTTTGCAGAGACCAGAGGCTAGACGCCAGGAACCCTGGGGTCTAGGGGGTAGACGCCGGGAACCCTGGCGTCTAGCCCTGGAGTCCGTGTAGGACTCTTGCCTTTCGGGCAAAACCGACTTTGAGGAGGCTTTTGCTCCAAGTTTCGACCCCGGGGCTCAACATATAAATAGAGGGGCAGGGCTAGCACCAAAGACACATCAAGAAACACCAAGCCGTGTGCCGGCAACCCCGTCCCCTCTAGTTTATCCTCCGTCATAGTTTCCGTAGTGCTTACGCGAAGCCCTGCGGAGATTGTTCTTCACCAACACCGTCACCACGCCGTCGTGCTGCTGGAACTCATCTACTACTTCGTCCGTCTTGCTGGATCGAGAAGGCGAGGACGTCATCGAGCTGAACGTGTGCAGAACTCGGAGGTACCGTGCGTTCGGTACTTGGATCGGTCGGATCGTGAAGACGTACGACTACATCAACCGCGTTGATAAACGCTTCCGCTTAGCGATCTTCAAGGGTATGAAGATACACTCCCCCTCTCGTTGATGTACATCACCATGATCTTGCGTGTGCGTAGGAAAATTTTGAAATTACTACGTTCCCCAACATATAGGTGGTGGTGAGGCAAATGGTAAAACCAAGGTTGGGCCTTGCTGGAGGAGTTATATTCAAAGCGAATTGTCAAGGGGGTCCCATAAATCACCCAACCGCGTAAGGAAGCAAAATCAAGGAACATAACACCGGTATGACAGAAACTAGGGCGGCAAGAGTGGAACAAAACACCAGGCATAAGGCCGAATCTTCCACCCTTTACCAAGTATATAGATGCATTAATTAAATAAGAGATATTGTGATATCCCAACATAATCATGTCCACCACGGAGCAATCTTCAACTTCACCTGCAACTAACAACGCTATAAGAGGGGCTGAGCAAAGCGGTAACATAGCCAAACAACGGTTTGCTAGGAAGGGTGTAAAAGGTTAGAGGCTGACGTGGCAAATTGGGAGGCTTGAAGAACAAGTGATAGGTAGCGCAGCGAAGCAAGAGAACGAAGCAACTAGCATAGCAATGATAGTAGTGAGATCCATGGTGACGGTCATCTTGCCTGAAATCCCGCTAGGAAGAAGAACGAGTCCATGAAGAAGATGAAGCCATGAAGACGAACCAAGCGTAGAAGAACGAATCCTCACGATCGCAACGAAACAGGAACTAACGAGAAGGAGCACAACCGGAAAGAAGCAAACAACAAGGTAAACACGCAACACATAATCATGACATGATGCTCAACCAAGTATGATGCATGACAAAGGCTACATGAAGTCACTCATGGCAAGCGATGATGCATACAAGAACAACACATCAAAGCAAGGTTAAATGAGGCCGGAAACAACATATAACAATTCCGGTAAGTCCTCATATGCAAAATTAGAAATTGGTCCAGAACTGAATAAACCTTATGTTCAAGTTGTTAAACAACAAGTTAAGATGCACCAAGATGATCTACATGAGATTCTAGTCAAGTTACATATAAAGTACATTTAATTCGGAGCTACGGTCTAGAAGATATGAGCAAAACAAGTTAACATGGCATTGATGCAAAATGCATACAAACATCAAGCAAACACCTCAAAACAAAGATGCAACATGATAAGATGAAACTACATGCAATTCTAAGCAAGTTTCATATAGAGCACACTCAAAACGGAGCAACGGTTCAACACATACACTCTATACAAGTTTAAAGGATAAGCTGTCCAAAACAGCAACTAGGCATCTAGCAAGCATCAAAACAATATGCTACAGCACCTCAACATAAGAAAAAAGGCATGGGCATGAATTCCAGGTAAAGCATGACAAAACATGAACATTGAGGTATCTCCAGAAAACACTATAACATGCTCAAAAGGACATGGCAAGGTTGCAAATAATAACAGTTTACCGACTTAGCAGAAATAACATCATCTTGCAATGTTTAGAGCTATCAAACAACATGTTACAGGAACTTAACATGGCAAACAAAGGCATGGCATGCTAACACTAAAGAAAAAGAACAAAACTCCTTTACTGAACTTATTCCAAAGATCAACAGAAAAGATGATAGCATCCATGCAAACATGACAAGTGATATGACAGATTCAGACATGGCAGGAACAACGATAAGTAGGCATGTTGGTGAGCATGTACAACTCACCACAGAGCAGTACATGGCATTAAAAGGTGACAAACATTAAGATGACATATTTATTAAGCTATAAATGGCAAGATCAATTTAATAGGGTGCATGGATCACTAGCAAAACACATGGCAAAAACTGAACTTCATGTTAACAGGCTGACAGCAACATTATTTAGCAATTTGAGAGCAAGATTACAACAAGCTACAGCAGGCTATAAATGCAACCAAGAGCATGGATGGATATATCATGACATGTATAACAAAACATCCTTAGTGAACATCTCCAGATTAAGCACAGAATGACTTGTAGCAGCAGGTTTACATAGCATCATGAGATAACAGATTCAGTCTAGCAAAACAGTAACAGCAAATACCCTACTTCACGAGCTCGATGCACCCACTACAAGACTCACAAAAATACATGGATTACACCACTGTAAAGATGGCATGATATAGCTCAAAACTTGTGTAGACATCAAGCTCAAAGGATGCACACACAAAATGCAATGAAAAAGACAAATCACCAAGTTCTGCTAACAGACAGCAGTCAACATCATATAGCACTCTTGCAACGACGATAAGGGCATCAATATGGACTCAAACAAGCATGTCAAAATGGAACAAAATGAAGAGCATCTCATGATGAACATATTGATATATGATATGCATGAAACGGAGCTACGGTCCAGGAGATATGATGCAATGAACATAGGCACAAAATGTTGGGAATCTAGGACTTAGAGATGAAAACAACCTCGGGGGAAAGTCAATGCGGGCGGTGGATCTCGCCCGAACTTCGCCGGAGAAGGACGGGGACGACTGGTGGGGCTCGGGGGTGGCCGGAGAGGCTCGGGGTTGGCCGGATCCAGTCCGGCCCGACCGGATCCGTGGCGCGGCGACGGAGGGCGGCGCGCTCCGGCGAGCTCCTGCCGGAGCGGGGGCGAGGTCGGGCGGCCGCGAGCTCGGGACGGTGGCGGCGGACCTCCAGGGGCGGCGACAGCGAGGGTTGAGGCGGCAGGGCGAGCGCACGGGGGCGCGGCAAGACGCTGGAGGGACCCGGCGCACGGCGGCGCGGGACGGGCTGCGAGGCGGCGGCGAAGGCCGTCGCCGGCGGAGAAGGTAGGCGGAAGCGGCAACGCCTGACGATGCGGGCGGCGGAGGCGCAGCCACCGGCAGGATCGGGCGCGGCGGCGGGGACCCGGGCCGAGCGGCGGCGGCGGATGGGCTCGGGAGGGCCCGCGATGGGCCGCGACGGGCTTCGGCGGCGGGAGGAGAGAGAGGCCGGCGGCGGGGAAACGTGGCGACTGCCGGTTGGATGCGGGGCGGGCGGACATGTCCGGCCGTCGGTGGGGAATTCGCCTGGCGGCGGGGAGAGGTTTGGACTAGGGTTTGGACTGCGCGAAAATCGGAGGGGATCACATATATATAGGTAGAAGGAGCTAGGAGTGTCCAAATGAGGTGCGGTTTTCGCCCACACGATCACGATCGAATGACCGAGAGCATGGAGGGGGTTTTTCTAGGTTAGTGGGCTGTTTGGAGGGGTGTTGGTCTGCAAATAGAGAGGGGCTTCGGGCTACGCGGTTAACCGTTGGGGCATCAAAGAACCTCCAAATGGAACGAAATTTGACGGGCGGTCTACTGGTTATATACCAAGGCCACTCGGCAAATCCCGGCCCATTCCAAGAATGTTTTTCTCCTGCTCATGAAACAAGGTCTGAGAGGGGCGACGGGCGTGCGTGAGAGGTGTGGACTCCGAATGGAAAACGGAGAGAACCGGGGGAACCCGAACGGATGCAAGTTTTGAAAAACATGCAGATGAAATGCAAATGATGACATGGAAAAAGCAACACGCAAGCAAGTGACATGGAAACAACGACGAATAGCTAGAAGACACCTGGCGCATCGGATCCGGGGCGTTACAACTCTCCTCCACTAACAAGATATCTTGTGCCGAGATCTTAGGAATGAGACGGAAGAGAAAAGGATGAGGTGAAGTAAGAACACATGAGAAAAGATGAACAAAGTCGAGCACTCGGGTAGAAAAGATGAACGACGAATATGACAAGAATCAAATGCTCATGGAAACAAGATAGACTCTAAAAGCACTCCGGTTAGAACAAGATAGGAAAGTAATAAGAATGGAAGAATTTAGACAGCACTCCGGCTGAAAATGGGAGGAATAGAACATGAAATTCACCCAATGAGATGGCACTTGACGAGCTGAACAATGCAATGCCTCTGGGAGAATTGAAAGAATGGAATTTAAAGAATTTAGAAGGAAGGGTTGAACGGAGTTGTTGAGAAAATCAACAATGAAAGAATAAGCTTGTTGTGGACTTATCAAAAACAACTCAAAACTTGAGGTGAAATTATACCACAACCAAAAGTTTGAATAGCTGAGAAGAATAAAGAAATGCAAAACTTCACTTCAGGAGAAAATGGAGAATTAATTGCACTTCGAGACGTGAGAAGAAAAGATACTTGAACTCCTCCAACAAAATCTTGATGAACTCTTGAAAAATGAAATAAATCATGAAGAACCACCATGAAGAACTCCAGTAACAAAAAGGATGATGAGATATAATGAAGGATGAAAGAATAAGATGAGCCTTGCAATGATTTAGATGGAGTTTCCTATGAGATGGCCGAGGAAACTTTGAACTCCGGAAAAGAAAAGATAAAAACACTTCGAACCGAGAATTTGAGATGATGAACAAACTCCAAAAGGAAGAGCTTAATCAACTTGCTGAAAGAAGAATAATAATTATGTTATGCTTATCCTCCACCAATTAAATTGATGAGAAGCAATGGATTTGCATACTACTTATTCTTGTTGAAAAGGATTAAGGGGGGTATAGCACATAACTTGAGAAAGTCTTCATGAACCACCGGTAGGATTGGAAAGAACGAATGAATTAATATGATAATCAAAGAAAAGAATCTTGAACGAACCACCGTAAGAATTCGAAAATGACTGATAAAGAGAATGAATCACCGGGAAGAATTAGAAGAACAAATATGCTATAGGGAATTTAGATGCAAAAGAACAAAGAGATCATGAGCTGATTAAAGAACACTTGAGCGAAGCGTCGGGATAATTGGATAACGGTAGCTGAAATGTGAGGACGAAGAATTCTTCTGGAATGACGGCCTCCGATGAAAAGAAACAAGAAAACAACTTCTGACATACTCCGGATGGGTAAGACAAGGAATATCTGACAAATGTAATAATTCGAGAGGATAACAAGAGACTAGAACCACGAATCTTGGAGAGAACGGGCAAAATTTAGAGGAAAAACTCTTCTTCGGTCTTCAAATTACGACGGGAAACACCACCAAAATTACTGAGGTACTCTGGTAGAATGTAAAAGAGGAAGGGTTGAACCAAAGATGAAAAGAATTTGAAAGCGATCTTGGAGATGGCATCTGACAGATGAAATCCATTCTTACGTCACACTTGAAAAGAATTGAGAATAACTCCGGGGGCGTTAGAAGAGTCAGGTAAGATCCTGGGAAAAGACCTGTGGGTTAGGGCCCACTAAAACAAAACACCGTTGGAAAAGGATTGTTAAAGACATAGATGATGCACCAGAACAATTAAAATATTTGAATGAGGTGACAACCTCGAATTAATTCAAACACAGACGAATCTCCTGAGATGTCTTGCACACTCCGGAAGGATAAACTGGCGAGAGGCAAACAAGCAAGGAAAACACTTGAGCCGAGGGAAAGAATATAATCACTACCTAAAAATGGAATTGAGTCCACCGGAGAAGATAAAGAGATGAAGAATGTCCACCGAGACGAGAATTCACCGGTTGTAATGATTGAGGGAAGACTGAAGAGACTCCACACGAATGGAATTGATGCTCGAAACAGACTCGGACTCCGGGAAGAAGAGGGTGGGAGGGAGGGAAAACAAAGGCAACTTGGAAGGTAGAACCGACGAATAGCTTGAAGAGAAAACACCGGTTGAAAGAATGCAAAGGCTTCGCACGAGTAGGATGTCTCATCTGGTGTTTCCCTGAGAACGAGATATGTGCAACTCCTATCGGGATTGTTGGCACATCGGGCAGTTTTGCTGGTCTTGTTTTACCATTGTCGAAATGTCTTGTAAACCGGGATTCCGAGACTGATCGGGTCTTCCTGGGAGAAGGAATATCCTTCGTTGACCGTGAGAGCTTATGATGGGCTAAGTTGGGACACCTGCAGGGTATAAACTTTCGAGAGCCGTGCCCGCGGTTATGTGGCAGATGGGAATTTGTTAATGTCTGGTTGTAGAAAACTTGACACCAGATACGAATTAAAATGCATCAACCGTGTGTGTAGCCGTGATGGTCTCTTTTCGGCAGAGTCCGGGAAGTGAACACGGTTTTGGGTTATGTTTGAACGTAAGTAGTTTCAGGATCACTTCTTGATCATTGCTAGCTTCACGACCGTTCCGTTTGCTTCTTTTCTCGCTCTCATTTGCGTATGTTAGCCACCATATATGCTTAGTCGCTACTGCAACCTCACCACTTTACCACTTCCTTTCCCATTAAGCTTTGCTAGTCTTGATACCCATGGTAATGGGATTGCTGAGTCCTCGTGGCTCACAGATTACTACAACAACAGTTGCAGGTACAGGTATTGCGATGATCATGACGCGAGAGCGATGTTTTCTTGTCTTGGAGTTCTTCTTCTGCTTCTTCTTTGATCAGGGGATAGGTTCTAGGTCGGCAGCCTGGGCTAGCAGGCTGGATGTCGTTTGAGTTTCTGTTTGTGGTTCATCCGTAGTCGGATGGTGCTCTTATGTAAGATGATGTTGTATCCGTGTGGCATTGTATGCCTTTTGTATGTATCCCCATCTATTATGTAATGCTGATGTAATGATATCCACCTTGCAAAAGCGTATCAATATGCAGTTCTATCCTTGGTGGGACCTTCGAGTCTCTTTAGGATAGTATCGCATATTGGGCGTGACAAGTGGGCCCGCGATGGGCCGCGGCGAGGCGCTGGCGGCGGGAGGAGAGAGAAGGCGGCGGCGGGGACACGTGGCGACTGCCGGTTGGATGCGGGGCGGGCGGACATGTCCGGCCGTCAGTGGGGAATTCATCCGGCGGCGGGGAGAGGTTTGGACTAGGGTTTGGACTGCACGAAAATCGGAGGGGATCACATATATATAGGTAGAAGGAGCTAGGAGTGTCCAAATGAGGTGCGGTTTTCGCCCACACGATCACGATCGAACGACCGAGAGCATGGAGGGGTTTTTGCTGGGTTAGTGGGCTGTTTGAAGGGGTGTTGGGCTGCAAATAGAGAGGGGCTTCGGGCTACGCGGTTAACCGTTGGGGCATCAAACGACCTCCAAATGGAACGAAATTTGACGGGCGGTCTACTGGTTATATACCAAGGCCACTCGGCAAATCCCGGCCCATTCCAAGAATGTTTTTCTCCCGCTCATGAAACAAGGTCTGAGAGGGGCGACGGGCGCGCGCGAGAGGTGTGGACTCCGAACGGACAGCGGAGGGCTAAGAAGAACAAGCCGGTTGAAGCTCCAAAGGTGAATGAACCGGAGGAGCAGATTCCAGCTCCTGAAATCTCTATCCCTCAATCATCTGAACCGGCTCTTGATAACCCGCCAATAACTTCTGACCCCCCTATGGAGCGAGCCATTGATGAGTCTGTAAATCCTGAAGTCTCTAGTCCACCGAGAGCAGCTGATGTTCTTGATGAAGATGTGACAGTCACTGCCACCGGCTTTAGAGAGCCGGGAAGGCCCACTGTGCTGGCCAAGCATTCTACCAAAGAGGAGCGTAAAGTCAGATTTGATATGGCTGACTATTCCCACTTGAGTATTGGCGAGGTTTTTTCTGGTTATCTTAGCCAAGTGCACAACAACCGCAATCTTGAAGTAGACATGGTGACCCAAATGCACCAGAAGTTTGAGGTATGAATTCTTCCTTTACTGAGTTATGCTTACTATGCCAGCCCCCAAGTCTACCGTTTATGATACATATGTTGTAGACTTAGATGAACCATGAGCATAAGTCATATCCTTTGGTAGAATCCTTTGATCATCCGATTTAATCCGTAGTCCCCAAGCGCCGGTTTAATCAGCATGAATGAGCCGGTCCTTTATATTCATGTATGGAAGATGATACTTGTTTAGGTTTCAACAGCAATATGCATTAGTCCCCAAGTGCCAAGTACTCTTGCTTGCAAAGTGCTTGGGACTTATTCTCATAAGCTGCCACTTAAATAGAACTTTTGGTAGACATTAGCCCCCAAGTGCCAAGTGTTATTGCATGCAAAAAGGCTTGGGACTTGATATGTTGAACTAACTCTTGAATTATGATGTTGATCCGGTTTATGAACAGACCACCACTGCTCAACTTCAAACTGAGTTGTCTAAGTTGAAGACCCGGCTGGAGCTACAGGAGACTGAGACCTAGAGGGCAAACTCAAAATTTGAGTTGAGCGTATCTAAACAACAAAAACTGAAGGCCGACTTTGAAGTCGAGAAAAATGCCTGGACTGAAGAAAAGACTGCCTTGATCCATCGAGCTGAAAGAGCAGAGGCGGCTCTTGAAGAGGTGACCACTAGATTATCCGGCTTAAAATGCCATGTGTCTTAGATGGTCTCGGCTATCTTTGGCAAGTCGCCCTACAAGTGTCAAATGTTGAATCTTTCTCTTGATCATATGAACTGTCTTTCTTCTGTTATTGCTATGCAGGCCCTAGGAGCACCAACCTCAACCAGGACATGCTGGTGAAGCCGAAGGCGGTTTATGCACTCGTAGAACAGCTTTACACTGGAGCTTAGCATGCCTTGGCCATAGTTGCCCTGTCAAATGAAGCCCCCACACTCCTGGTGGACGTGCTAGTTAAAGAAGCTTTCTGTAATGCCCTAGCGATTCAATGAATTAAAGTGATCATCCGCGAGAGCCGAAGCCGTGACTGCCTTAAGCCGGTCCAAAGCATGGCTACTGGAATTAGAGCCGGCCGACAAATCTATTGGATACCCAAGCCTCAAGGAAGATGGCACTTCATTTGAACAGGGGGACTTTGCTGCTTGCGTGAAGGAGATACGCCCTGTGGCCACCCTGATTGCGGATGAGACAGACCTCACCAAGTATCATCCGGCTTATGATGCGGGAAATCAAAGGATGCCGATGCTGCGTTATAAAGTGATAGGCCTGATCCCCCCAATCCGTAAGCACACCTTCGCCCCTGAAGTTGACCCGTCAAAGCTAATTGATAACGAAGCTGAATTTCAAGCTTTGAATGGCATTGACCGGTCGTCATCAACCTTCCAGGACGTGGGACAGGACAAAGAAGCAAAGAGGGCTGATCCAGAAGCCTCAGGCCAGCAGAGGTAGGAAGATTGAGCCGTTGGGCGATTCATATCTGGGACTTGGAAAAAATAGTTGATCATTTAGACTCGGGGAGTCATGTAATAGGGTATTAATGAATTTGCTCTGCCGTGCCATCGTGCACGTTTTTGGTGCTCAGTATTGTTAAGACACCTTATTATATTTACCCTTGTTACACTTATCATCTGTTTGACTTGTGCATAAAAAATCCTTAAACGATCCTGCACACAGAAATAGACCACAAGATCCCTTGGCGGTTTACCACAGGGCGGGTCATAATATCTCACATATAACCACTAATGTATAAAAAGGAGTCATAGATAAGCCTGGTATGAATTAGAACTTGAAATATAACTATAACAATAATATCATACCTGTGATATTGAATTTGTATTGCCGTCTTTACATGACCTGTGCAGTAAGGGTGATAAACCAATTTTTTAGAAGCCAAAACTTCCAAATGTTTATGATCGTCATATGCTGGCGACTTATCATCCAAAGTCGAGCCGAGTTAAATGGAAACCACACATATATGCTTCAGATATGAATAAAAAGTCTCAAGACAAACCCAAAAGACTGTTTTCAAAAACCTTAAGTCAAACAGAGAGAAAAAGCGAGGCTTCTGATTCGAATACGATCAGTAAGCCGGACCAAAAGGGGTTAAGCTATAATTCGAATACGATCAGGAAGCCCCCTAGTGGGTTTGGCATTGTGCCGATCAAGAGGGTAACGACAGCTATGTTCTCTTTGGTTCGAATACGGCCTATGTTTGAACAGGAAGCCCCCAAATGACCTTGAGACTTTTTTAATGACTCTGATTCGAATACGATCAGAGTCGGATCAAAAGGGGTTAAGCTATTATTCGAATACGACCCAGCCCCCAAATGACCAAGTTGTTTGAATAGCTATGATTCGAATACAATCAGGAAGCTATGCCAAAGGAGTTAAGCTAGATTCGAATACGATCAGCCCCAGTGGTCTAAATTTTTAATGACTCTGATTCGAATACGATCGGGGTCGGGCCAAAAGGGGTTAAGCTATGATTCGAATGCGATCCAGCCCCAATATGATCAATATGGTTTGAACAGCTATGATTCGAATACGATCAAGAAGCTGTGCCAAAGGGGTTAAGCTAGATTCGAATACGATCAGCCCCCAATTGATCTTTGGAACTATGATGAAGACACATGATCGTTGAGGATGAAAAGGACAGAGCTCCTACTTTATTATTTATTATAATATATACATCCTCAAAAATATGTACATCATAAGAGCCGGTGGCTCAAGTTTAGTAAGGCCGAAGATGAGCGATATTCCACGGCCGGCGGGTCTCCTCCTCTGACTTACGTGAGTCTTTATGCTCTCGAACATCGATAAGGTAGTATGACCCGTTGTTCAAATTCTTGCTGACCACAGGGCCATTCCCAAGGTGGGGATAACTTGTGCATGTCTGTTTGATCCTGGATGAGCCAGAGCACCAAACCACCTTCCTGAAAGGTTCTAGACTTAACCCGGTGGCTATGGTAGCGGCGCAAGTCTTGTTGATAAATCGCCGAACGGGCTGCTGCAAGGTCACGCTTCTCATCCAAGAGGTCAAGTGCATCTTGACGAGCCTACTCATTATCAGCTTCAACGTAAGCCGCCACGCGAGGAGAGTCATGACGGATGTCACTAGGGAGAACCGCCTCTGCTCCGTAAACCATGAAGAAAGGCATGTAACCCGTAGACCTGTTGGGGGTATTATTGATACTCCATATGACAGAAGGTAACTCCTCCACCCAACAACCCGGCATCCGCTGCAAAGGAACCATAAGCCGAGGCATGATACCTCTCAAAATTTCCTGATTGGCTCTTTCAGCTTGACCATTGGACTAAGGGTGAGCCACTGATGATACATCAAGACGAATATGCTCACATTGAAAAAAATTCTTTCATAGCACCCTTGGACAAGTTAGTGCCATTATCAGTTATGATGCTGTGAGGAAAGCCAAAGAGGAACATCACCTTTTTAATGAATTGAACCGCCATTGCCGCGTCACACTTACTGGCCGGCTCTGCTTCAACCCACTTTGTGAACTTGTCAACCGCCACCAAGAGGTGGGTCTTTTTATCCTTGGACCTTTTGAAAGGCCCAACCATGTCAAGTCCCTAGACTGCAAACGGCCAAGTAATTGTAATCATCCTCAATTCTTGAGCCGGCACGTGAGCTCACCATGAAAATTTCTGATAGCCATCACATTTACTGACTAGATCCTCTGCATTAGCGTGCGGCGTCAGCCAATAGAATCCAAGACAAAAAGCTTTGGCCACAAGGGACTTTGAACCGGCATGATGGCAATAATCTCCTTCATGAATCTCATGAAGAATCTCTTGACCCTCCTCAGGAGAGACACAACGATGAAACGCCCCAGTGACACTGCGATGATGTAACTCGCCATTGGCAATCATCATTGACTTAGACCGCCGGGTTATCTGCCTGGCCAAGGTTTCATCCTCAGGTAACTCTCCCCGGGTCATATAAGCCAAATACGACACTGTCCAATCTGGGATGACATGAAGAGCCGCCACCAATTGTGCTTCCGGGTCAGGAACAGCGAGATCTTCCTCTGTAGGCAACTTGACAGAAGGGTTATGCAGAATATCCAAGAAAGTGTTAATTAGGTGGCACCGACTTACGCTGAGACCCCAACCAGCTCAAAGCATCGGCCGCCTCATTCTTTCTGCGATCAATGTGCTCCACTTGATAACCCTTAAAGTGCCCAGCCACAGCATCAACTTCACGGCGATAAGCCGCCATGAGGGGATCCTTGGAATCCCATTTGCCTGAGACTTGTTGGGCCACCAATGAGTCGCCAAAGCAGCTCACCCAGCTTAAGTTCATCCCCTTAGCCATCCGAAGACCATGGAGCAAGGCCTCATACTTAGCTGCATTGTTAGTATAGGGAAACATCAACCTTAGCACATAACAAAATTTGTCACCTCGAGGGGAAGCTAAGACAAGTCCAGCCTCCGAGCCCTCCAATTGCCTGGATCCATCAAAGTGAATAGTCCAATAGGTGCTATCCGGCTTCTCTTCAGGCATCTGCAGCTCTGTCCAGTCATTGATGAAATCCACCAGTGCTTGAGACTTGATAGTAGTGCGAGGCATATACTTCAAACCATGAGGCCCAAGCTCAATGGCCCACTTGGCGACTCGTCCTGTGGCTTCTCTGTTTTGAATGATATCTCCTAAAGGTGCAGAACTGACCATAGTGATGGGATGACCCAGAAAATACTGTTTAAGCCTCCGGCTGGCCATCAACACCCCATAAACGAGCTTCTGCCGATGTGGATATCTCTGTTTGGACTCAATAAGCACCTCATTGATGTAGCAAACCGACCGTTGAACCGGGTATTCCTTGCCAGCCTCCTTACGCCCCACCACAATGGCCACACTGACAGCACGGGTGTTAGCAGCCACATATAACAATAACGGCTCCTTATCAATGGGAGCAGCAAGAACTGGCGGATCAGCTAGCTGCCTCTTCAAGTCCTCAAACGCGTCGTTAGCAGCATCACTCCAGACGAAGTTATCTGTTTTCTTCATCATCTGATACAGCGGTATGGCCTTCTCGCCCAACCGGATTATGAACCGGCTTAAAGCAGTAATACGACCCACCAGATGCTGAACATCATTGATACACGCCGGTTTAGCCAGGGAGGTGATGGCCTTGATCTTCTCCGGGTTAGCCTCAATGCCTCTGTTAGAAACCAGAAAACCCAAAAGCTTGCCTGCTGGCACACCAAAAACGCACTTGGCTGGGTTAAGCATCATCTTATAAACCCGGAGATTATCAAAGGTCTCTTTCAAATCATCTATCAAGGTTTCCTTCTCTCTAGACTTCACCACAATGTCGTCCACATAAGCATGAACGTTGCGCCCAATCTGACTGTGAAGACAATTCTGCACACATGTTGATAAGTCGCCTGGGCACTCTTGAGCCCAAAGGGCATAGACACATAGCAGAAGGCTCCAAAGGGAGTAATGAAAGACGTCTTCTCTTGGTCCTTAACTGCCATCTTGATCTGATGATAACCAGAATAAGCATCCAAAAAGCTCAAGCGCTCACAACCCGCTGTAGCATCAATGATCTGATCAATACGAGGGAGAGCAAAGGGAGAGCAAAGGGATCAGCCGGACAAGCCTTGTTTAAGTCCGTGTAATCCACACACATGTGCCAGGTGCCGTTTTTCTTAAGCACTAGCACCGGGTTAGCCGACCACTCTAGATGAAAAACTTTAACAATGAACCCAGCCGCCAAGAGCAGGGCCACTTCTTCACCAATGTCCTTACGCCTTTCCTCGTTGAACCGCCGGAGGAATTGCTTGACCGTCTTTAAACTTCGGATCAATATTGAGAGTGTACTCAACGAGTTCTCTCGGTACACCCGGCATGTCAGAAGGTTTCCATGCAAAGATGTCCCGGTTCTCATGGATGAACTCGATGAGCGCGCTTTCCTATTTCGGATCCAAATTAGCACTGATACTGAAGTGCTTGGATGAGTCGCCTGGAACAAAATCAACCATCTTGGTGTCATCGGCCGATTTAAACTTCATCACCGGCTCATGCTCTGTAGTTGGCTTTTTCAAGGACGTCATATCTGCCGGGTTAACATTATCCTTATGAAACTTCAGCTCCTCTGTTGCACAAACAGACTAAGTAGCATCACCTTCCTCACATTCCATGGCTATCTTCCGACTCCCATGCACCGTGATGGTTCCTTTGTAACCCGGCATCTTGAGCTGCAGATAAACATAACACGGCCGTGCCATGAACTTGGCGTAAGCCGGCCGTCCAAACAGAGCGTGGTACAGGCTCCTGATTTTGACCACTTCAAAGGTTAACTTCTCAGCTCTGGATTCATGCTCGCCTCCAAAGGCCACCTCCAACTCAATCTTACCCACCGGGTACACCGACTTACCAGGCACCACTCCATGGAAAACAGCGTTGGATGTCTTAAGATTTTTGTCAGTCAACCCCATGCGACGGAATGTCTCATAATAAAGGATGTTGATGCTACTGCCTCCATCCATGAGCACCTTAGTGAATTTGTATCCACCGACTTGAGGCGCCACCACCAAGGCCAAATGACCTGGATTGTCAACCCGGGGAGGGTGATCCTCTCTACTCCACAGAATGGACTGCTCAGATCATCGCAAATAACAAGGAACCATCGGCTCAATGGCGTTCACGACCCGCTTGTGGAGGTTCTGGTCCCGCTTGCATAAACTTGTTGTGAAAACATGGTACTGCCCACTATTCAACTGATTCGGATTGCTCTTATATCCGGATTGCTGTTGTTGCTGACCTCCCTGGCCGGATTGTTGATTGTAACCTCCCTAGTTACCTTGATTAAAACCACCATGATTACCTTGGGGGCCCTGAAAGTTGGAATTAGAACCGCCACCTCCATAACCCGGGCCCTGGAAACCGCCGCCGCCTGAGCCGCCGCCTAGTCCATGATTGCTGTCAAACGCATTAGACTTCTTGAAAGCCTTCATAATCGTACAATCTTTCCAGAGGTGAGTGGCTGGTTTCTCCTGAGTGCCATGCCTTGGACAAGGCTCATTCAGCAACTACTCAAGAGTAGGACCTGACCCGCCGGCCCGAGGAGGTGGCCTCCCCTTACGACGTTGATTGTTGCCATGCGCATTGGTGTTAGCCACAAACTCCAAACTACCATCAGCCTTACGTTTACTGTTGCCCCCTTGATTCGCCGGGTTCTGCTGCTGGCCCTTAGCATTGTCACTCTTCTTTCCCTTCCCTATCTTCTCATCGTCAGACTCGGGGTCGTTGGTACTATCAGAATCGGCATATTTGACTAGAGCCGCCATCAGCTGGCCCATGTCATTACAATCGCGCTTGAGCTGCCCCAGCTTCTGTTTCAGAGGCTCAAACGGCATTTTTTCTCCAACATTAAGACTGCCGAGCCCGCGTTCATGTTATCGGATGAGTGTATGCTGGCTTTGACCCAGCGCACCCAATGGGTTGTGGATTCACCCTCTTCTTGCTTAAAATTAGTCAAGTCCACGATTGACATGGGCAACTTGCACGTGTCCTTGAAGTTCTGAATGAACCGGGCCTTTAACTCTGCCCATGAACTAATGGAATTAGGCGGCAGCCCCTTTAACCAAGTACGGGCCATTCCCTCCAGCATCATGGTGAAGTACTTGGCACACGCCGCATCACTAACATCCAGTAGTTCCATGGCCATCTCATAGCTCTCAATCCACGCCTCAAGGGGTAAGTCGACCGTGTAATTAGGCACCTTTCGAGGTCCTTTGAAATCTTTGGGCAAATGCTCGTTACGCAGAGCCGGAACCAAACAGGGTACACTCGCAGATCTAGAGGTCACACCTGCCTCAACTGAAGTTGTTGGATAAACCGGGAAGGGATGGTAAGCCGCCCGCTGAGTCGCCTGCTGAGCCGCCAGCTCGGCTTCTTGACGCACTCTGTCCTGATCAACCACATTAAGAGCTCCATCACGGGCCGGGTCATGCCCGCCCGGCTGGTCACGGCACCGGGCGTTGCTTGAAACGGCTGGTGAGTCCATGTGCCTGCTATAGCTCCGGCTCCGACTTGGGCGGGGGGTTGAGTGGATCATGTCCTGGCTGTAAGAATATGCCTCCTGCTGCACCAAGGCTGTCTGAAGAAGTTCCCTGACCCTTTGTGTTCCAACCGCCATTGGAGAGACGCCAACCATTGGGAGAGCTGCCAATCATGCCGCGGCAGCGATAAGTTCTCCAAATGATTAGAATAATGACCCGGTGGTGTCGGTACATGTTGAGGTGGAGCAGTATTCAGACAGGGGGTTCCATCACACGCGGTTGAACTGGCATCCCAGTCCCGGGCGTCGTAGCCCGATTTACCTCCGGCGGGTTACTGGGCCCTGCCCCAGGCGTGCGGAAGAGGTTTCTAGGCTCATAATCGGCATGTAGACGGGACTGGTGCCTTCTCCTCATGATCTCATTTGACGCGTTCTGATCCATCGTAAGCTAAAAAGTCTGCGACTCAATCCGCTGAGCCTGGGCATCCAGAGCCGCCCGTTCCGCGGCCATCCTGACATCCTCCGCCGCCAGGTCTTCTTTGGCTTATGCTACCTCCTGCTGTAACCGCGCCACTTCCGCATCATGTTGAGTTTGATTTTCCGGGTTGACTATAGCTATTAACAGAGCCGTCAATTTATCCATTAGAGCCATCAGAACCTGAGCCGGTGGGCACGTAGGGCCTCCTGCCCCGGCTGCCGTCACCGCTGCTGTCTCGAAAGTCATTGCTGTCGCAGCCGTAGAGTTTTGCCCAGGTTGTGTGCCGGCCATAAAGATTTCGACTCGGTTTGGCGGCTCAAAGGGGTCCGGAATACTGTTGCCATCGGAATAGCCCCCAAGCCCGCCATCTTGCAGCTAGTACAATGAATCAGTCTCGCGTGTGGATGACTCACCATCAGAGTAGATGGCCATCTCACCGCCAGACACAGATCCTTCAGAAAATTCCCCTCCATGGATGCATCCCATGAAGGCACGCTTCATGGCGGGCTGAGCTCGGGCGGGTCTCGCACGCTGAGCCGTCTCGATGCTGTCGGTGCAGATGTCCGGCTCAGGGCCCGGCTCGCCGATCCTGCTGATGAAGACATGGATTCCACTAAAAGGGACCCGGTATCCGTACTCAATTGAGCTGGCGTCGGGGCCCCAGCCTGCATCGTCGATGTAGAGCTTGCCGCGACGACTCTTGGTCATCCGGCCCATAGCGTATCCCTTGAGCCCTTTGAAGCTGCCCTTCAAGAACTCAAATCCACCGTGCGCTGGCCCCATGGTGGGCGACAACTATCGTGGAAAGGTCACGAGAGATGTCCTCGCAAAAGGACTTAGTCGTGGAGCCATCGCAACTAGGAAGCTTAAAGGGGTTAAAATTGGACAAAGGACACGGGAGTTTATACTGGTTCGGCCCCTTGCGGTGAAGGTAAAGGCCTAATCTAGTTTGAGGTGGTATTGCTTATGTCTCGATTACCAGGGAGCAAATCCGCTTGACCTAGCTTTCAATCTGATCTTACTTGTCCTGAACCGCCGTTGGGTCGTCCCTTTATATACAGAGGTCGATGCCCCGTGGCTCACGGAGTCCCGGCCAGCTCATAAATAGTGTCCGGCTCGGTGACTAACTATTCTTGCCTTACAATACAAGTCATACATATATGGTGGTTTATCTCTACGGGCCTTAAGCCACCTTTGGGCCTTGGGCCCTTAACTGAACTGCCATCTTCAAGTATCGTCTTGGGCTTCATATTAAGAATTGCCATAGGTATAACCCGGCCCCTCCTGGGTGGGTCATACCTAGTAGTTATATCCCCAACAACATGGGTATTAAGACTTACACTTTAAGCTTTGTACTTGTGTGTGGGATCTCGTCTTGATCTACAACATGGTTCTTTTAGACATCCATTACGATGTGCTCACGGTGAGATGTAGTGGGGCGTGTGTCCAAAGTACACTACGATCGGTCACGACCTGCATCGACAGTCAGTTGTCCAACTGCTGGCCCTTACTATAGCACAGTGTTACCTCAGTTATTAAGGATTTATCCAAACAAGAGCATTGAGCTTTTAATGACTACAACTCATTTATCCCCAAGGAATTGCTTTCCGCTACTGTACTAATTGCTTGTGTTACTCGTTTCAGAATAGCGTTCCACGCGTCCTTGTTTCTTGCCTCCTACTTCATCAATCTATGGGATCTCGGGTACCTACGAGGGCCTTAGAACAAGAAGAAGACAAAAGACAACTCCATTGTGAATCACACATACATATAACGTTAATTAAGAAAAGTCTCCAACTACCCCATGCACAAATGCATAGGGTTGTAATGCCTTGCCTCAACCCATTGCCTTATGGAATTACTGATTCACATTATCGAATTATAAGAAGAAATCATTGAAGACGACATAAAGATGATTGATTGATTGATAAATAGTCTTACAATGTTACCGATTGCGATGCACCGATTACAAGTATGGCTATCTCAAGGAGAATGACTACGGTGGTGATGAGGGTGATGGTGATACGTGTCCAATGTATCTATAATTTTTTATTGTTCCATGCTATTATATTATCTGTTTTGGATGTTTTATATGCATTAATATGCTATTTTATATTATTTTTGGTACTAACCTATTAACATAGAGCCCAGTACTAGTTTATGTTTTTTCCTTATTTTTAAGTTCTACAGAAAAGGAATATCAAACGGAGTCCAAACGAGCTGAAAATTTACGGTGATTTTTTATGGACCAAAAGACACCCCCCCCCCCCGAAGCATTGGAGCTAGAGCAAAAGAGTCCCGAGGAGTCCACAAGCCAAGGGGCGCACCCTGAGGGCTTGTGGCTCCCTCGGGCACCTCCTTGACTTGTTTCTGACGCCAAAAAATCTTATAAATATAGAAACCTCCAAAAAGAACCCTAGATGAGAGGTTCCGCCGCCACAAGCCTCTAGATCCACGAAAAACCAATCTAAGCCCGTTCTGGCACCCTACCGGAGGGGGAAATCATCACCAGAGGCCATCTTCATCATCCCGGCGGTCTCCACGACGAGGAGGGAGTAGTTCACCCTCGGGGCTGAGGGTATGTACCGGTAGCTATGTGTTTGATCTCTCTCTCTATCTCTCGTGTTCTTGATTTGGCACGATCTTGATGTACCGTGAGCTTTGTTCATATAGTTGGATCATATGGTATTTCTCCCTCTCTATCTTCTTGTGATGAATTGAGTTTCTACCTTTGAGGTTTCACTATTATCGGATTGAATACTTTTATGGATTTGAGTACAGTTGATGTATGTCTTGTGTGGGATACCCATGGTGACAATGGGGTGTTCTATTGATTCACTTGATGTATGTTTTGGCACTCAACTCGTGGATTCCCAAGGTGACATTGGGTTAATCTATGCATAGGGGTTGATGCACGCTTTTGTCCTTGTTTCTCTGGTAGGAATCTTGGGGCACTCTTTGAGGTTCTTTGTGTTGGATTGATTATTATGAATCTGAAGTTGTTTGATGCATATCGTATAATTGACCCACGGATACTTGTGGTGACATTGGAGTATCTAGGTGACATTAGGGTTGATTGATGTGTATCATATGGTGTTATTTTACTACAAACTCTAGGGCTGTTTGTGGCACTTATAGGAATAGCTCAATTGATTGATCGGAAAGAATAACTTTGAGGTGATTTTGTACCCTACAAGCAATTTCATCTTATGTTCTCCGCAATAGCAACTTTGGAGTGACTCTTTGTTGCACATTGAGGGATTGTTATGTGATTAAAATATGTTATCATTGTTGAAAGAATTTACACTAGTGAAAGTATGAACCCTAGGCCTTGTTTTCAAGCATTGCAACACTGTTTTTGCTCACTTTTGTTACTAGTTACCTTGTTGTTTTTATTTATTCATAATATAAAATTATATTTCTACCATCCATATTACACTTGTATCACCATCTCTTTGCAGAACTAGTGCACCTATACAATTTACCATTGTATTGGGTGTGTTGGGGACACAAGAGACTCTTTGTTATTCGGTTGGAGCTTTGTTTGAGGGAGACCATCTTCATCCTACGCCTCCCATGGATTCATAAACCTTAGGTCATCCACTTGAACGAAATTTTCTACTGTCCTACAAAACTCTGCGCTTGGAGGCCCAACACGAGTCTACAAGAAGAAGGTTGCGTAGTAGACATCCGATGGCTATGGAGATGAGATGGGAAATGGCGGCGATAGGGTTTGTGAATGGCATCTGGTTATCAGTTATCGCTCTGGTCGTCCCTCCTTTGCGGATTATGCATTCCCCCCTTATAAAGTATGATCTGTTGGATGCCACGGTGCTCCTGGCGGTTGGTACGAGCGTGCATGGTCGTACCAAGCGCTGCCTTTTGCTTTGTTTCCCGTGTGGCGCCTCCATTTGAGTTTGGCTTGGTTTGGATACTATGTGTTTCCATATATTAGATGATTTCCTTTCATATTTTTGTCCATTTCCTTTGGAAACACAAACAAAGGATTTCACAATTTCTTGCATTTATTGGCCATTAGTAGCAATATCAAGTGATTCTCTTTGAAATTTTGGGACTATCCAGTTTAAATAATGGCGGAATGAGTGCAAAAATATCACTCATCAACCTCCCCAAGCTTAAACCTTAATTACCCTCGAGCAAAAAAATAACTGTATGGAATTCAGTTGTTTCCAAAATAACGAGAAGGTTTTGGTTCACTTACAATCGATATGCCTAGATAGCCCTCTGCTTCCTTCACCTGAAAACTTAGTATAGCAACAACGATGGCATCATTATTATGCAAGCTTAGTTAAGCCAAGATAGTCAACACAAAACTTTTGTTAATCTAGGTCAAAAAATCAACTAGCATTTGTCCTACTTCTTCTAGCTAACACTTGTGGTGCTAGAGTAACTCAAAAACACCCACGAGTATCTAATGGTCTACAAGTTCATTGTTTATTTGTAGCTTTTTTGAAGTAATTTTATCGATCCCACAGGGAGCACAGGAATTGGAATTTGTCCCTTACAGAGACTTACGGAAATGTGTGTGCAAGTTAGTTGTAGATGCAAAGCAAAATCAAGGAGGAAAGTTATAATAATTTTGAGTAGAGCGCAGACAAAAGTAAATAACATAGAAGTAATAAAAGAGCGATGAAGTGAATAAGCGATGAAATCAACAAGTAGATTAAAGCGTTCTCAGGGAGTCTGGGATATTCCCAATGGTATGCGTTCAACGTAACGTATGCTATTGCATGGAATTGAGGTTGCCTCATTTGCTTCATCTTTTTAATGTCTTTCGTGAAAATGATGGATCAGAAAATTGTGCTCAAGTGCTAGAAGAAGAAGTTAATAAAATGTTTGGCACTAAATCTTTGAATGATGAGCATGATTGCAATGTTGTTAGTATGAGTTCTTTGAATATCCATGATGCTAATGATATGCAAAGCTACAAGCTTGGGGATGCTATGTTTGATGAATATGATCTTTTTAGTCCCCCCAAGTTTTGATGAGAAAATTTATTATGATGAAACTGTGCCTCCTATTTGTGATGATTATATTGATGAAAGTGGGTTTGGAAGAGTGTCAACTTTATGTAGTAATGATCCCACTATTTTGGAAGGTGTTGAATCTTATTGCTATAATTATGAAAGTGGATTTGGAAAGGTCATGACTTTATTTAGTGATGAATCCACTATTTTGGAAGAGGTTTCAATTGATTGTGAGAACAAAGTCGCTATCTATGATGATTATTGTGATGATATGTATGCAATAAAGAGTAAAGATATCCATGAAACTTGTCATCATGATTTTAATGTTCAATTTGATTATGTCAATCAAGTATCTCGTGATAGTTATTTTGTTGAATTTGCTCCCACTATTATGAATGAGAAGAAATTTGCTTATGTGGAGAGTAATGAAATTTCTATGCTAGTGGATCATGAAAAGAATGCTTTATGTGATAGCTATATTGTTGAATTCATTCATGATGCTACTGAAAATTATTATGAGATAGGAACATATGCTTGTACATATTGCAATAATATCAAGTTTCCTCTCTATGTGTTGAAAGTTTTGAACTCATACTTGTTTAAAGTTTTGAAGTCATTCTTGTTTTGCCATCCTATGCTAGTTGATTCTTTTTCACATAAATTATTTGCTCACAAAATCCCTATGCATAGGAAGTGGGTTAGACCTAAATGTGCTAGTCATATGCTTCATGATGCTCCCATTATGTTTCAATTCTTATCTTTTATGTGAGCATCTTTGAAATCATCATGCATAGCTAAAAAGGCATTAAAGAAAAGCGCTTGTTGGTAGACAACCCAATATTTATACCTACTGTTTTTGGTGTGTTCGCATGATTATGCTAATGTAGTAATAATGTTTTATATCTGTTGTTTCAATAAAGTGCCAAGTAAGACCTTTAGGATGGTCTATGGTAATAGTTGATTTGATCTTGCTGAAAAACAGAAACTTTTGCGCTCATTGCCAGAATTTTAGAAATTCACATCGGCGTGGATTTGATCTCAATTTTTTACACAAGATTTATATACAAATTTCCTAGATTTTCCTAATTGTTCAGAATTTTATATTTACAGAAGTATACGAAGTTTCTAGATTGCTACAGACTGTTCTGTTTTTCATAGATTCTGTTTTTCATATGTTGTTTGCTTATTTTGATGAATCTATGAGTAGTATTGGAGAGTATGAACCATGGAGAAGTTGGAATAAAGTAGATATAACACCATTATGAATTTAGAATTAATTCACAACAGTACCTAAGTGGTGATTTGCTTTATTATACTAACGGATCTTATGAGTTTTCTGTTGAGTTTTGTGTTGTGAAGTTTTCAAGTTTTTGGTAAAGATTTGATGGACTATGGAATAAGGAGTGGAAAGATCCTAAGCTTGGGGAGCCCAAGGAACTCCAAGGTAATATTCAAGTACAACCAAGCATATAAGCTTGGGATGCCCCGGATGGCATCCCCTCTTTTGTCTTCAATCCATCGATAAATTTACTTGAGCTATATTTTTATTCACCACATGATGTGTTTTGCTTGGAGCATCTTGTATGATATGAGTATTTGCATTTTAGTTTGCCAGAATCATCCTTGTTGTACACACCTTTTGAGAGGGACACGCATGAATTGTGAATTTATTAGAATACTCTATGTGCTTCACTTATATCTTTTGAGTTGGGCAGTCTTTGCTCTAGTGCTTCACTTGTATCTTTTTAGAGCACGGCAGTGTCGTTATTTTATAGAAATTGTTGAACTCTCATGATTCACTCATATTATTTTGAGAGTCTCTAAACAGTATGGTAATTTGCTTAGGTTATGAATTTAGTCTTATTATGTTAGGCATCCAAGGGGGATATAATAAAAACTTTCATAAAGAGCATTGAATATATGAGAAGTTTGATTCCTTGCAATTGTTTTGAGATATAAATATGGTGATATTAGAGTCATGCTAGTGACTAATTGTGGATTGGTAGAAATACTTGTATTAAAGTTTGTGATTCCCGTAGCATGCACATATGGTGAACCGTTATGTGATGAAGTCGGGCATGATTTATTTATTGATTGTCTTCCTTTGTGTGGAGGTCGGGATCGCGCGATGGTTAACTCCTACCAACCCTTCCCCTAGGAGAATGCATGTAGTACTTTGTTTCGATAGCTAACATTTTTTTTCAATAAGGATGTGAGTTCTTTAAGACTAATGTTGAGTCCATGGATTATACGCACTCTCACCCTTCCACCATTGCTAGCCTCTCTAGTACCGCGCAATTCTCGCCGGTGCATTACATCCACCATATACCTTCCTCAAAACAGACACCATACCTTCCTATTATGGCATTTCCATAGCCACTCTGAGATATATTGCCATGCAACTTCCACCATTCCGTTTATTATGACACGCACCATCATTGTCATATTGTTCTCATATGCATGAGGCATTCCTATAGAGTCATATTTTGTTCTAGAATTGAGTTGTAATTCTTGAGTTGCAAGTAAATAAAAGTGTGATGATCATCATTATTATAGCATTGTCCCATGTGAGGAAAGGATGATGTAAGCTATGATTCCCTCACAAGTTGGGATGAGACTCCGGGGTTAAAAAATAAAAGAGGCCAAAGATCCCAAAATAAAAATAAAAGAGGCCAAAGAGCCCAAAAAAGAAGACAAAGAAGTCCAAACAAAAAATGAGAGAAAAAGAGAGAAGGGACAATGTTACTATCCTTTTTCCACACTTGTGCTTCAAAGTAGCACCATGTTCTTAATGATAGAGTGTCTCCTATTTTGACACTTTCAAATACTAGTGGGAATTATTCATTATAGAACTTTGCTTGTATATTCCAATGATGGGCTTCCTCAAATTGTCCTAGGTCTTCATGAGCAAGCAAGTTGGATGCACATCCACTTAGTTTCTTTTTGAGCTTTCATACACTTATAGATCTAGTGCATCCGTTGCATGGCAATCTCTACTCACTCACATTGATATCTATTGATGGGAATCTCCATAGCCCGTTAATACGCCTAGTTGATGTGAGAATATCTCCTTTTTGTGCTCTCCACAACCACCATATTCTATTTCACCTATAGTGTTATATCCTTGGCTCACGCTCATGTATTGCGTGAAAGTTGAAAAAGTTTGAGAATATTACAGTATGAAACAATGCTTGACTAAAATCGGGGTTGTGCATGATTTAATACTTTGTGTGGTGAAGATGGAGCATAGCCAGACTATATGATTTTGTAGGGATAACTTCCTTTGGACATGTTATTTTGAGAAGACATGATTGCTTTATTAGTATGCTTGAAGTATTATTATTTTTATGTCAATATTAAAAAATTTGTTTTGAATCTTATGGATCTGAACATTCATGCCACAATAAAGAAGATTGCATTGATAAATATATTAGGTAGCATTCCACATCAAAAAATTCTGTTTTTATAATTTACCTACTCGAGAACGAGCAAGAATTAAGCTTGGGGATGCTTGATACGTCTCCAACGTATCGATAATTTTTGATTGTTCATGCTATTATATTATCTGTTTTAGATGTTTTATATGCATTAATATGCTATTTGATTTTTTTTGGACCAAAAGAGACCCCTGAAGCATCGGAGCTGGACCAGAAGAGTCCCGGGGAGTCCACAAGCCAGGGGGTGCACCCTGAGGGCTTGTGGGCCCCTCAGGCACCTCCTTGACTTGTTTCCGATGCCAAAAATTCTTATAAATATAGAAACCACCGAAAAGAACCCTAGATGATAAGTTCCGTCACCGCAAGCCTCTGGGTCCACGAAAAAACAATCTAAGCCCGTTCCGGCACCCTGTTGGAGGGGGGAATCATCAACGGAGGCCATCTTCATCATCCCGGCGGTCTCCATGACAAGGAGGGAGTAGTTCACCCTCAGGGATGAGGGTATGTACCAGTAGCTATTTGTTTGATCTCTCTCTCTCTCTCTCTCATGTTCTTGATTTGGCACGATCTTGAAGTAACATGAGATTTGTTAATATAGTTGGATCATATGGTGTTTCTCCCTCTCTATCTTCTTGTGATGAATTGAGTTTCTACCTTTGAGGTTTCACTATTGTCAGATTGAATACTTTTATGGATTTGAGAACACTTTTGATATATGTCTTGCGTGGGATACGCATGGTGACAATGGGGTTTTCTATTGATTCACTTGATGTATGTTTTGGCACTCAACTCGCGGATTCCCGAGGTGACATTGGGGTAATCTATGCATAGGGGTCGATGCATGTTTTTGTCCTTGTTTCTCCGGTAGGAATCTTGGAGCACTCGTTGAGGTTCTTTGTGTTGGATTGAATATTATGAATCTGAAAATGTTTGATGCATATCATATAATTGACCCATGGATACTTGTGGTGACATTGTAGTATCTAGGTGACATTATGGTTGATTGATGTGTATTATATGGTGTTATTTTACTATGAACTCTAGGGTTGTTTGTGACACTTATAGGAATAGCTCAATGGATTGATCGGAAAGAATAACTTTGAGGTGGTTTTTACCCTACAATCAATTTCACCTTATGTTCTCCGTGATAGGAACTTTGGAGTGACTATTTGTTGCATGTTGAGGTATTGTTTTGTGATCCAAATATGTTATCATTGTTGAGAGAATTTGCACTAGTGAAAGTATGAACCCTAGGCCTTGTTTTCAAGCATTGCAACACTATTTTCGCTCACTTTTGTTACTAGTTACCTTGTTGTTTTTATTTATTCACATTATAAAATTATATTTCTACCATCCATATTACACTTGTATCACCATCTCTTCGCCGAACTAGTGCATCTATACAATTTATCATTGTATTGGGTGTGTTGGGGACACAAGAGACTCTTTGTTATTCGGTTGCAGGGTTGTTTGAGAGAGACCATCTTCATCCTACGCCTCCCACGGATTGATAAACCTTAGGTCATCCACTTGAGGGAAATTTTCTACTGTCCTACAAAACTCTGCGCTTGGAGGCCCAACACGAGTCTACAAGAAGAAGGTCGCGTAGTAGACATCCGATGGCTATGGATATGAGATGGGAAATGGCGGCAATAGGGTTTGTGAATGGCTTCTGGTTATCAGTTATCGCTCTGGTCGTCCCTCCTTCGCGGATTATGCATTCCCCCATTATAAAGTATGATCTGTTGGATGCCACGGTGCTCCTGGCGGTTGGTACGAGTGTGCACGGTCGTACCAAGTGCTGCCTTTTGCTTTGTTGCTTGCGTGGCGCCTCCATTTGACTTGGGCTTGGTTTGGATACTATGTGTTTCCATATATTTGATGATTTCCTTTCATATTTTTGTCCATTTCCTTTGGAAACACATTAAACAAAGGATTTCACAATTTCTTGCATTTATTGGTCATTAGTGGCAATATCAAAGTGATTCTCTTTGAAATTTTGGGACTATCCATTTTAAACAATGGTGGAATGAGGGCAAAAATATCACTCATCAACCTCCCCAAGCTTAAACCTTGATTAGCCTCGAGCAAAAAAATAACTGTATATGGAATCTAGTTGTTTCAGAAATAATGAGAAGGTTTTTGTTCACTTACAATCGGTATGCCTAGATAGCCCTCTGCTTCCTTCACCTGAAAACTTAGTATATCTACAAAGATGGCATCATTATTATGCAAGCTTAGTTAAGCCAAGATAGTCAGCACAATTTTTTTGTTAATCTAGGTAAAAAAAATCAACTAGCATTTGTTCTACTTCTTCTAGCTAACACTTGTGGTGCTAGAGTAACTCAAAAACAACCACAAGTATCTGATGGTCTACAAGTTCATTGTTTATTTGTAGCTTTTTTGAAGTAAGTTTATCGATCCCACAGGGAGCACAGGAATTGGACTTTGTCCTTTACAAAGACTTGTGGAAATGTGTGTGCAAGTTAGTTGTAGACGCAAAGCAAAATCAAGGAGGAAGGTTATAATAATTTTGAGTAGAGCGCGGACAGAAGTAAATAAAATAAAAGTAATAAAAGAGCGACGAGGTGAATAAGCGATGAAATCAACAAGTAGATTAAAGCGTTCTCAGGGAGTCCGGGACATTCCCAATGGTATGTGTTTAACGTAACGTATACTATTGCATGGTTCTAGGTGGATACTTAAGTCACTCTTGATGTTTTTAACTGGACGAATCCGGGTACGGAATATGTTCTATTCTAGGTAGACTTTGTACCACGCACGCCACTACCGTAGTTTCCGCACTCTAGTTCTCACAATGCTACTTAAGGGCTTCCTGTCGACGCTGTCACTCAAAGGGCTCTTCGTTACTCCACTATCAATTGCAAAGGCAAGGTACAAAGGACTTTGTTGTTATCTTGAATTACCTTTCCATCCTAATCTTTACAACAACAATAATATGCTTCGTGGCCATACAAAATGGAAATGTTGAGTGGGCCCCTTCACAATATTCTCGAAAGCTATTGAAAATCTAGTATAGAATCTCATATCTTTATAAGCGTTCATCACCTATACATACCAAGGGTCATCCATATCCCTGAGAACTAGGGAACTACTCACACATGGACATAACAAGCATACTTCTCGCAAAGGCACAGATTTATTTCCGTGAGAAGCACAATTGTGCTTATCGAAAAGGCAGAATATGTGCTTCCACGAGAAGCACAATTGTGCTTCTTGAAAAGGGAACAATATGTGCTTCTACAAGAAGCACATATTTGCTTCTCGTGGAGTATAGATTTGCTTACGTGAAAAGCACATATGTGTTTCTCGACAAAAATAATAAACTATGCTTCCACAAGAAGAACATATGTGCTTCTCGTCGAAATACATAATTGTTTCCGCGAGAAGCAAGCCCCGCCCCTCGAAAAAGAGAAAAAAAAAGGTGAAAAGTCACAATCATGCTTTCGACTTTGGTTTTTTCCTTCTATTGTTTTTATGTCATTGGATTTTTTTGTTGGTTTTTTATCAATTTTTTGTGTATTGTTTTTTGGGGTTTTTTCATGATCTTTTTGTCAAAACCTACAAATGTTGGATTTAATTTCGAAGATCTTGACGCGAGATATCTAACAGTTAATGACTCGGGATATAGACACACGGTTCAAGAGATAAAGCATTTTGAATAAACAAATCTAAGAAAAAAGGAGAACTCTCTGATTGCGAGAAGTGGCGCACATGCAACGCACCACTTGTCTTCGCCTGAGAAGGTAGGAGTGACATTTACGAGGGGTAACCCTTAATTAGTGATTTTGCCAATCAACCATTTTCTTTGAGCGAAACCGGTTAATTCAGCCGGCGTGGACCAAGCGCTAGGGCTACCGATTTCTAATAGGAAAAGCTTACGGTCGACGACTCGCGGGCAGGCCCGTTAGCGCGCTTGGTTTGTTGTCGTTCATATCGCACATAGGTTCCTTCTCTGCTCTGGTTTCTTGTTTTTTCAAATTTTCATTTCTACTTTTTTTCATTGTGATTTTTTTGTACTTTTTCTTCAGATTTTTTATTTTACTTCATTTTACTTGTTTTCTTATTGATTTTTTTAAAAAAAATCTTCCTTATACTTTGGTTTTATTTGTTATTTCTTGCTTTTCTTCATTTTCTTTGATCTTTTAAATTTTCTTTTATGTCTTTGTTGGTTGTTATCAGCTTTCTTATTCTCAACACATCTACTTTTCTCTCAGTATAGAATGTACATTTTTAGAGCACACGCGAAACATTTTTTATACAGGCTGGGCATTTTTTAAATACATGGTTTTTTTTTAGAAAATAGATGTTGAACACTTTTTGGAATACATACTATTATTTTTTTCGAAATACACGTTGTAGATTTTTTTCAATGGCAATGAAACATTTTTAAACTATTATTTACATTGTATAAACATTTTCAAAAAATGCCGGACATTTTTTGGAAACACATGAAAATTTTCTTAAAGTGTCATGGTACACTCTTTTGATGGAAATAAACATTTTGTTTAATCTATGCGAACATTTCTTTTGCATTTTTCTATAATATTTTTTTAAAATTACACGAACATTTTTTTGAAATGCGGGAGTATTTCCACCAAATGTGACGTACATTTTTTTTAATGACACGAAACATTTTTATATTAGCAAACATATTCTTTTACATTCTATACACAATATTTGTAAATCCCATACATTTCTTGAAACACAGAAACATTCTTTTATTGTCTTTAACATTAATTTTAACTTATCAACATTTTCTAAAACCACGCTAACAAATTTTTATACTATGATAAGACTTTAAGAAAATATATTTACTAAGTAAAGTTATGTTCTAAATTATATGCACTTATACTAAAATAGAAATAGAAGTAAAATAAGAGAAAAAATGAAATGAGGCTGACATAAACAGGACGAGCACATGCTACTGGGCTGGCCCACCACACCATAAGCGGCATCCACCTCGCTATAAGCAGCACATAGCTGCAGCCTAGAACAAAGTGCACATAATGCTTACTACACAACAACCACCTAAATGCGAGTAGAAAAACAGTGGTGTTTCCTAGAAAGCTCGGTGTAATAGCATCATTCCGAGATCTAATGGACCCATTTCTCTGAGTTGTCCTGAACCCGTCCTTCTAGGACATTTCTGTCCTAGTCCAGCTTCAGAATACGCAGGTTTTAGATCTTGAGATGGATGGGGCACACCTATGTCTTACTTATAGCGAGAGGTAGGGCAGCCTCATGTCAAGCGGAGCCATAGAGGGACAATCAAGCGCAGTAATAACGCTTTGCCCTCACCTGTGCGCTCGAGCATGACATGGGCTCGCCCGCCCCTTTGATGTCGAATTTTTTTACTTACTTTCCTTTCTATTTTTATTTATACTTTAAATGGATATATATTAAAGTTTTAGATTTAACTAAAAAACTGAATCCCATCAATTTGGAAAAAAAAGTATTAATACGGTGTACAAAAATTATAGCATTACAAAATGTTCTTGACATGAAAAAATATTCTTGTGTTTCAAAAAAACCAATGTGATTTTTTCATAAATTTTAATACAATGTAAAAAAAATTGTACAGTATAAAAATGTTCTCCCTCCCGTCCGTATTATTTGTCTTAGATTTATCTAGATTTGAATGTATCTAACACTAAAACGTGTCTGAATACGTCCATATATAGACAAATCTAAGATATATAATATGAGTCAGAGGGAGTCCCAAAAAATAATGTATGTATCACACTAAAGAAATGCTGTCGTGTTCCAAAAACATTTTTTAAATATTTGACAAAAATATTTAAACAATGTAAAAAATGTTTGCTTAGTTATAGAAACAAATTGTTAACATAAAAATGTTCAAAATGTATTTGAGAAAATCATGACAATGTATTCAAAAAGTGTTCAAAACATGTATTAAAATTAAAATGCACATTGTGTACTTGAAAAATGTTCCACGTATATCAAAAATTGGTTCAAATGTGCACTACAACTGTATAAATTGTACTAAAACAAACTAGATGTTTGTTAAAAAAAGGAAATCCAGTGAAAATCAACAAAGAAACAAAAAGAGAAAGCGAAGAAAACCGAACGGAAAAAGAAAACAAATAACAAGAACCAGGAAAGAAAACAAATAAAACCAAGAAAGAGACAAGAAAAAGGGAAATTAAAAACCAAAGAAAACCGAGGAAGATACAAAGAACGGCCGAAGAAAACCAATGGAGAAAAGAAAGGAAAATCAAAAACTAGAGCGAAAGATATAAGACACTACACGGCCCAGCCCAGATATAAGACACTACATGGCTGAACTGATCCTATTTGACGGTCGTTAGCATCAAAAAGTGGGGGCTCCTATTGGGCGTTTCAGGCGCCAGAGAAGCTCCCTAGAGCCACGCACCAAAGCTTGTGGGCCAGCCCATTAGAGCAAAATCGATTGCAAACGAAAAACAATCCTGAATTCATAAAAGTTTCCAAATTTTGAAAAACAATCATGTCTTTGAAAAATGTCCATATACTTGAAAACATTCGCCAAATTCTATAAATGTTCATCGAAAATGGAAAAGAGTTCGTAAATTTTGAAAAAAACAGAACTTAAAAAACTCATCAAAGTTGGAAAAAGTTCATTGAATTTGAAAAATATTCATCAAATTTGAAAAAGTTCATCGCATTTCAAAAAATGTTCATCGGTTTGAAGAAAAATTTCAAGTATTTGCAAACAATCCGTTCAACAAGAAAGAAGAAGAAAGAAAAAAGAAAAAAAACAAAAGGAAAAAAACAAAAACAAGGAAGAATAAAAGAAGGAAAAGGTTGTAACTTACTAATCCCGCTAGGTGGCGGTGTGGTTGCACAACTTAACTCGATGAGGGAGGTGGCTGTTTCGATTCACAATAGCACACATTTTTTTGTCGGGATTAAAACACAAAAAATAATCTACATGGGCCGGTCTAGCGTGGGGGCGCTTCAGGCGTTTGTTTGCAAAATACACAGTAATGGATGTCTTAAGCGCCAAATAGTTATAATCACCGCTTCGCGTATATAGTGACCATAATGAGCGTATTTTGAAGTTCGATGACTGTATCGTGCTTCTGCTTCAAATACAGTGACCACGAGTGTATTTATCTCAATAGGAATTGCCTCAAAAGGTCGTGCCTTCGCAGCTTCGCTGAGGTGACCTTCGTCTGGGCCGCCCCACGTACAGGATTCGCCTGCTCTTCATTTGACTGCAACTTCCTTCGCTGTTTTTTGCCACAGAAATCAATGGGCTCTGTCAAGTTAGCTATAGGTTGTGCCGTATCAACGATTTCTACGGATCGTTCGTTTTTCTTTTGTGGATTTTTCCCGTTCGGTTTTTTCAATGTTTTATGCGGTTTGCAGCGGCTTTTGTTCTATTTTCATTGTTCCTCTTTCCTTTCGTTTTTCTTTCATGTTTTTTCTTCTCGTTTTTGTGTGTTACATAGAAAGTTCACCATGTATTACAAAAATGTTCATCCTGTATTTATGAGAAAGTTGAACATGTGTTATAAAAATGTTCAACGTATACGACAAAACATTCAATGTGTATATAAAAATTGTTTAACATGTATCACAGAAATGTTCACTGTGTATTTAAAATTTCTTCAATGTATATCACAAAATGCTCAAATGGTCTTGATATTTGATATTATTTTTTTGATCTAGAGTTGCGTTTAGTTCTTAAATATTCACAAGGCCTATTAATCAGTAACGTTCTGTAGCTCAACTGGTAACAAACAAATACCATCAATAGTACGGGTGCGAGTTCACTTACTCAACAAAGCATCAAGTTTTGGGGATATTACTAGCCCTGCGTAAAAGCTCGCTTGTTTGGCGCTAATGAGCGTCAGTTAGGATCTCTCATCTCGCTACGAGCTCCTATTTGGCACATGACGCGCTGGCGAATGAGTCAGTATCCCTATTGGGCCCGCCCATGAACGTTGTTGGAACACCCCTAGTTTTTCTGTTTCAATTTTTAAAAAGTTCCAACTTTAAAAAAAATGAACTTTGGACAAATGTTCTAGAAATTATAAAATTTTGGTGGTTAAAAAATCTTTATTATGTTCAAAAATTCGTGTATTCAAAAAATATTCATGAATTTTATAAAAATGTGTGATCTCAAAAAAAATGTGTCGCATTAAGCGAGTCCGTAGCGGCTCTCGCTGAAGGTTATCCATCCCTCCGCATAGTATTGGGCCGGCCCATTCGTGCACGCATAGCAAGTAAAATTAGCATAGGAAAGGGGAGAAATAGGGATTGATCCTACCGCTGCTAGCCACTCCTCCTGGGTCCCATTCATGGTAAGTAGTAGTCTCTGTTTGTTTCAGCTTCGCTTAGATTTTATTCACCTATGGGAATCAGCTTCACCACCAAAGTATACTTTGAGGTGCTTCAGAAAATTGCAAAAAAATGGCCCAAACCCGGATTCAGCTTCATTGGCAAAGTTGATTCCAAATAGATGTTTGTTTCAGATTTCAGATTCGGCTTCACTAGCAAAGCTGAATCTGATCCCATAATCCAAAACAAATAGGGTCGTAGTGGTGCATCCTACTTGAGGCGATTCGAGCTGGTTTTCTTCGGGGTTTCTTCTTCTTCTTTTTGCTTATTTTGTTTTTTTATTCTCCATTTTTTCATTCTTTTTTTGCACTTTGTTCTTTTTTTTCATTTACAATTTTAATTTGTCGATTTTGTTTTTGTGTCGGTTTTCTTTGTTCTTTGGTTATTATTCTACATTTCTTGTATACGTTAGCAATATATTTCTAATACACCTCTAACGTTTTTCCAATAAAAATTAGATACTTTTGTAATAGATTTTTCAAATACTTGTTCAACTTTTTTTTCAAAGTTCTTGATTAATATTTTTATATACATGATCAAAAAATCATCATTTTCTTATATATGATCAAAAAAAATTCTATACACATTTAATTTTTTTCTGAATGCCTTATTAATATTTTTCAAATAATTGTTCAACATTTTTCAAATGTGTTTTGTAGACTGTTAAATAATTGTTCAATATATATATATATATATATATATATATATATATTCTAGATATTGATAAGGTATTATCAATCATATTGGCAGGGAAGACCCTGTAAAAAATACATGTATAAAGATTTATTATAAAACGGATGACCAGCATACTGGCTCCAATCTGTCTTCGTACGCATATAAGCAGCCAAATGTACATGCATATGCATATCAGAAGGCTGCAATATTCCTGAAGATAAGGTCCCAGGCACAATCATGACGAGCAAGAAAACTTAAAAGGAAGATAAGGCCATTCTAATTGCAGCCAAGACACGGAGTGTGCAATTCCATCCAACATGCACTAGCAGTCCTAAAAAGAAGGGCTCCAAATGGCTACAAAGCCTATAAACCTGGAAGACCTAAAAACTAGATGCATGATGGACAAAAAGAAAGAAGAAGAAATAATGGAGGTGCATTCTCCCGGAAGCTATCCAGAGAGCTGCTCTCTCGCCTATAAAAGGAGGTGTTTGCTGCGAAGAGAGACATGAGATGGAGAAGAACCACCAGCCACCGATAGAGCAAAGTGCTGCGACCCAGCTAGCAAGCTCGTTGCTCAGTAGTAGTGGTAGTAGTAGTTCCTCATCCTGCAATAAGAGTCACAATATCCAGAGCATTGTAAGGCTCAAGAAGGTAGTTAGACGGTAATTTCCTTTACTTGTTTAATCCCTTCGGGGCCTCCCGAAAGGGAAAGCCATATGTAAATTATGTTGTGGAAATGATGTAGTTTCTTGGTTTCACTTGGTATTTTTATTTATGAATTTATGGTACGAGTTCTTATGCTAGGGATCCTATAGAAGAAACCTCTGCGTGTGTAGTTCTCTGTGTAGCCCAGAGTGGCGTTTCAATGAGAACCTTGTGGTCGTAGAGAAGTGTTCCCTTCGGGTGGAATTGCCTGGGAAGACGATAGGGATTTACCCCATAAATTTGCAATTAAAACTACTAAATGAAAACTAGCTTCATCTAATACAACATAATGGAAAATATGATGAGTACTGAGTAGAATTTTACACCTCTGCGCACATCGTCAGACGTATTGTTAGCCTCGCCAGCCCTAAATAGATCCAGCATTAAGATATAATCTGCTTAGTGAATACAGAACGAGCATATAATACCGAAGAATTAAATATTGATGTGAATAGTGAAATACTATTCCAAATAGTATATTGAATAGTAAAGTACTATTGTGAATAGTGCCCTACCTAGTAAACAGTAAATACTATTCAGATAAAAAGCATACCTGTCTACCACTTTCACCTAATCACATACTAAACTAAATACTATAATAATTTTGATTCCCTATTGTTGGTATCAGGTCCAGCATTTAATCATTGAAAGGTTAAAATATTCAAACTTAGAAGTTAGCGTAGGTAAAGTAATAAATAGTAAGGAAAATCTATATATAATGTATAGAGTAAATTCCTCTGAAGAGCATATCTGGCATACATCTCATAGCCAGTTAAATACAGTCGTCGATTTGATATATAATTTTTACATATCTTGGGGGGAAAGACAAGATAATTTATACCAAAAATTTGAAAGTTTATTTAAAGGATACCAAAAACTTGCTGATAAGTATTCAGGGTTGAATAATAAAATTGATTTACCTTTACATAAGTTAGAGGAAGCAAAAGCAAGACAGAATACAGTTTGCAAAAATAATGATTATATTAAAGAAGAAGTGTTATCAATAGGCCATTACCTAAGTAAAGGAAAAGAACCACTCTCACGCACCGAAATAAGACAAGGTATACTTGAAATAAAAAAGTAGGCGCAAGAGGTTAAAACTTTGATTATCTCATAATTATATGACTGAATATACTCAAGCATTAAACGAAGTAGCAAAATATCTGTCATCTCCCGTCGGATTTTCCGATCACGACTCCCCAAAAGAAGATTCCAAAGTAATAATAAGACAAAATAACACCATCCTCCGTCTATTAATCCAGGTTTTAGATAAACTAAATAGTGTTCAAAGCAACAAATAAATTGTGCTTTCATCATCGGGAATAGTTGCCTCTGCTAGAAATATTAATTCAGAAAAATGGGCGTATCTAAAGGCTTCCGTAGAAGAGACAAAACCCTCCAATTAGTAAGGCGAGATTCAAGACCTCTAGCCATGAAGCATAGATTATCATGCAAAGCTGATGATATTGATAGTATTGAAGAAGTTATAGATATACAAAGAGATCTAGAAAGATATCAGAAAGATACACTAAGAAAAATAAAGTCGCAACAAGTATACCACATGGGTATGTTTGAGAGTAAAAGTGGTCTATATAGAATATCTAGAGAAGTAGAATTAAGTGTGTTAACAAACCCAATAGATATAAGAATTGTAAGCAAAAATATTGAAAATGAGCTAAAATATTGTGGTTATAAATATATTCATCATGGAATGTATATCATAGGAGTCAAAGTTATGACAAGGAAGAAATTAGGTGCAAAGGTTTTAATAACATTATTAGACAGAAGATGAGAATCAATAAACAAAGCAGCATTAGGATTTTTGGAAGGAGACATGAATGAAAATAGATTAATAACCTATATAGCTCCAGACCTAATGATGCATGTAAAAGAATTTATTGAAAAAATGAGTTTTTGTTTCCAAACTAAAGGGTACGAAGATTTTAAAGGAACAAACTTGTTAGTAAGTATAGAATTTATAGGAAGGCTCACTAATAGAAGTAGCTCCAGTTATAGAGTGAATGTGAATGACGTAATTGATAGTATGCAATCAAAAGGTATTAAATTTATGAATCCTCTTAAAATTGGCTATGAAGAAAGAGCGGGAGAAGAATGGAAGATAGGTGAATTAATATAATAGAGAAAAAGAAATTAAGGCAACCTGAAAACTACATAAGCTATCAAAATTGTGAAGGAAGTAGTAGTATTCGATTATAACTCTGAGTCCTCTATGATGCAGATTTATAATTCATAAATCAAATACTGCTACTTCCTTCACAACTTTGATAGCTTATGTAGTTTTCAGGTTGCCTTAATTCCCTTTTCTCTATTAGTTCACCTATCTTCCATTCTTCTCCTACTCTTTCTTCAGAGCCAATTTTAAGACGGTTCATAAATTTAATACATTTTGATTGCATACTATCAATTATGTCATTCACATTCACTCTATATCTGGAGCTACTTCTATTAGTGAGCCTTCCTATAAATTCTATACTTACTAGCAAGTTTGTTCCTTTAAAATCTTCGTACCCTTTAGTTTGGAAACCAAAAATCATTTTTTCAATGAATTCTTTTACAAGCATCATTAGGTCTGGAGCTATATAGGTTATTAATCTATTTTCATTCATGTCTCCTTCCAAAAATCCTAATGCTGCTTTATCTACCGATTCCCATCTTCTGTCTAATAATGTTATTAAAACCTTTGCACCTAATTTCTTCCTTGTCATACCTTTGACTCCTATGATATACATACCTTGATGAATATATTTATAACCACAATATTTTAGTTCATTTTCAATATTTTTGCTTACAATTCTTAAATCTACTGGGTGTGTTAACACACTTAATTCTACTTCTCTGGATATTCTATATAGACCACTTTTACTCTCAAACATACCCATGTGGTATACTTGTTGCAGCTTTATTTTTCTTAGGATATCTTTCTGATATCTTTCTAGATCTCTTTGTATATCTATAACATCTTCAGTACTATCAATATCATCAGCTTTGCATGATAATGTATGCTTCATGGCTAGAGGTCTTGAATCTTGCCTTACTAATTGGAGGGTTTTGTCTCTTCTAAGGAAGCCTTTAGATACGTCCATTTTTCTGAATTAATATTTCTAGCAAAGGCAACTATTCCGGATGACGAAAGCACAATTTCTTTGTTGATTTGAACACTATTTAGTTTATCTAAAACCTGGATTAATAGATGGAGGATGGTGTTATTTTGTCTTATTATTACTTGGAATCTTCTTTTGGGGAGTCGTGATCGGAGAATCTGACGGAAGGTAATAGATATTTTGCTACTTCGTTTAATGCTTGAGTATATTCAGTCATATAATTATGGGATAATCAAAGTTTTAACCTCTTGCACCAACTTTTTTATTTCAAGTATATCTTGTCTTGTTTCGGTGCGTGGGAGTGGCTCTTTTCCTTTACTTAGGTAATGGCCTATTGATAACACTTCTTTAATATAATCGTTAATTTTGCAAACTGTATTTTGTCTTGCTTTTGCTTCCTCTAACTTATGTAAAGCTAAATCAATTTTTTTATTCAACCCTGAATACCTATCAGCAAGTTTTTGGTATTCTTTAAATAAACTTCCAAATTTTTGGTATAAATTATCTTGTCTTTTTCCCCAAGATATGTAAAAATTATATATCAATCGACGACTGTATTTAACTGGCTATGAGATGTATGCTAGATATGCTCTTCAGAGGGATTTATTCTACACCTTATATTTAGATTTTCCTTAGTATTAATTACTTTACCTACGCTAACTTCTATGTTTAAATATTTTAACCTTTCAATGATTAAACGCTGGACCTGATACCAACAATATAGGGAATCAAAATTATTATAATATTTAGTTTAATATGTGATTAGGTGAAAGTGGTAGACAGGTATACTTTTTATATGAATAGTATTTACTGTTTACTAGGTAGGGCACTACTCATAATAGTGCTTTACTATTCAATATACTATTTGGAATAGTATTTCACTATTCACAGCAATATTTAATTCTTTGGTATTATATGCTCGTTATGTACTTAGTAAGCAGATTATATCTTAATGCAGGATCTATTTAGGGCTGGCGAGGCCAACAATACGTCCGATGGTGTGCGCAGAGGTGTAAAATCCTACTCAGTACTCACCATATTTTCCATTATGTTATATCAGATGTAGCTAGTTACGTTCACTTAGTAGTTTTAATTGCAAATTTTCGGGGTAAAGTCATATCATCTTCCCAGGGAGTTCCACCCGAAGGGAACACTTCTCTAGGGCCACAAGGTTGTCATTCAAACGCCACTCTGGGCTACACAGAGAACTACAGACGCAAAGGTTTCTTCTATAGGATCCCTAGCATAAGAATTTGTCCCATAAATTCATAAATAAAAATACCAAGTAAAACCAAGAAACTACATCATTTCCACAACATAATTTACATATGGCTTTCCCTTTCGGGAGGCCCCGAAGGGATTACACAAGCTAAAGGAAATTATCTTCTAACTACCTTCTTGAGCCTTACAATGCTCTGGATATTGTGGCTCTTATTGTAGGATGAGGAACTACTACTACTACTGAGCAACGAGCTTGCTAGCTGGGTCGCAGCTCTTTGCTCTATCGGTGGCTGGTGGTTCTTCTTCGTCTGGTGTCTCTCTTCGGAGCAAACGCCTCCTTTTATAGGTGAGAGAGCAGCGCTCTGGATAGCTTCCGGGAGAATGCACCTCCATTATTTTCTTCTTCTTTCTTCTTGTCCATCATGCATCTAGTTTTTAGGTCTTCTAGGCTTTATAGGCTTTGTAGCCATTTGGAGCCCTTCTTTTTAGGGCTACTAGTGCATGCTGGATGGAATTGCACACTCTGTGTCTTGCCTGCAATTGGAATGGCTTTATCTTCCTTTTAAGTTTTTTGCTCGTCATGATTGTGTCTCGGGCCTTATCTTTAGGAATATTGCAGCCTTCTAATATGCATATGCACGTACATTTGGCTGCTTATATGCACGAAGACACATTGGAGCAAGTATGCTCGTCCTCCATCTTATAATAAATCTATATACATATATTATTTATTATTATTATTATTATTATTATTATTATTATTATTATTATTATTATTATTATTATTATTATTATTTTACAGGGTCTTCCTTGCCCATATGATTGATAATACCTTATCAATATTTAGAATAGCTATTTTTGAGATTTCTAACAAAAAACATCAAGATAAAAATAAAAAATAGGTTGTGGCCTACCGCTCGCATGGGCCTGCCCGTCTCGCTCAGAGACTCAGAAGCTGGACTCGCTGATGGCGGGATATAGGGACGCCCCCTATATGGCGTGTGACGCGCTGGCAAATGAGTCAGCGCAAACCCTATTAGGACCCCAATTTTTCTGTTTAGTTTTTTTGTGTGTTTTTATTTTCTTCTTTAACATGATTAAGAATATTGAAAAAGTTCCAAATTTCAAAAAGTGAACTTTGGACAAATGTTCCAGAAATCATGATTTTTTTTGTTAATTTGAACAAAAAATGAATTCAAAGAATATTCGTGGATTTTCGAAAACCACTAATTTAGAAGAAAAAAAAGGATTCGTGTCTTCAAAAATGTTCATGAATTTTAAACAATATTAAAAATTATTTAAAATAGTGGTCAGGAATTAATAAAAATTGTTTCCAAATTCTTAGAAAATGTTCACAACATTTTAGAAAAGTTCATTTATTCAGAAAATATTCATGAATTCAAAAAACGTTCGTAAAAAACAAAAACTGTTTATGGATTTCAAAAGTTCTTCCCTATTTACGAAAAAAATCCGCCTATGCAAATAACTTGTTCATGACTTCCAAAAAAATATATGTAATTTTCACCAATACGATGAACAGATTTTGAAATTGAAAAATGTTCAACCTGATTTGAAATGTTTATGAATTTAAACTCTATGCGCAATTTCAAAAGTATGATGAATTTTTTTAATTCCATGAATAAACTTTGAATGCCAAAAAAATCCTTTTGATTTGAAAAATTGTTCACTGGTTTTAAAAAATGTACCCAGAGTTTAGAAAATGTTCGTGAAAGTTGGGAATAAAATGAAATATTAAAAAATTAAAATGAAAAAAAGGTAAAATAGACAAATAAATTAAAAGGAAAAAATAATAAGAAAAAACAAAAAAATGTAGAAAGAAAGGAAATGGCAAAAAATGAAAAAAGTAGAAAAAATTGCAAGCAGAACCAAAAAAATGGTCTAGGAAGGTTCTAGAACTTTCCCAAACCCAGAATGGATCTAGTTTCGGCCAGCCCGAATTTTGTACGTAGCGGGTGTGGGGAGGTACGCGCCAAGTTGCTCGCGGGCGACCTGTGTGCCAAATAGGAGAACACCATCTCGTTATAAGGGAGAAAATTGCATTCATTTGGTAGGCCTCGTTGAACCTTCATATGTTTTTTTAACCAACAAGTAGGAATCGGTTTCCCTTCAAGAAACAACCACAAAGTTTTTGTTTTTTTGAAAGATCCAGCAAATTTGTTGGCTTGATTTAGATTTAGCGGGTAGCAATGGAAGAATAACATGGGGTGGATCTGAAGATCAAAGAAAAAGAAAAGGACGTGACTAACCACCAGTCGGCAGGACGATAAGCATGAGATCCGCACGATCATCCATCCCGCGTCCCTCCCGCGCGATCTGCTTTGCCAGTGCCACCCACGATGACCGAGCGAGCCTTCTTTAGCGAGGCCCAGCACGCGCACCGAGTTCGGCCCAAAACACAGCCCCTCTTGCCCACATTCCCCCTCACGTGACTTACCACACTAATACCTAGTTTCTTACCTCCATCGCAAGAAACAACCACACCTGCCCTGATCTGTTCTCCTCTCTCCCCGACGCGCATCCATCGCTGATGACCTGCGCCCCAGATCTAATCCACCAGAAAAACCCACGAAAAACACTACAACACAAGGATTTGAGATAGGAGACTGGTTTACCACATCAATATCACAAGGGTTACCACCAGTTCGTCTGAATTTCGCCATAATCAGGGGGAAAACCAAGGAGGTAAGTGAAAAAACAACAAAAATGTAGCCCTTTTACTGCATCTCTGTAATATCATCCATTGTAATTGAGTTACCACTCAAATTCAATCGGGTTATCATCAAAAGATTGAATAAATTTGCCTTTTTTAAAGCCAAAAAGTTGGTAAAATTGATCCATGTTCCTACCTACTGATTACATCATTGAGTTACCTCATCATTGAGTTACCATCATAAATCCATATAGGTTATCACCATCAATCTATTAAGCTATCTTTTTTGAAGCATGTTAGACTACATGTATGAAATTTCTCTTTAATAACTGAGTTACCATTTCGTATCAAGGAAGATTACCAAAGTGTCTGCATTGAGTAATCAACATCCTTTAACACTAATTCAACATAAAAAATATCCCTTTTTTATAGAACAACCCCATGACAGAACAAGTTATCATGCTAATTCATTACAATTTACCAGGAAAACTCAGAAATAGATGTGTTAAAACACTACAAGAATACCATGTGTTGATTTACATTGTTGTCACCAGAATTTTTTGATAAGAAATGATGTTAATGAAATGGGGTTGATAGGAACTATCGTTGTCGTACTCCCATACGCAGGTTACTCCAAAAATGATACCTGCTATAAAAAATGAAGTAATCAGTGCATAAAAAGAAAAAATTATAGTTGTTGTGAAAAAATAATCAAAATTGCTTGTAAGTGTGGATTTGATGGATGCAATTATATGTGCCAGCAGCTGCTGCAACACAAAAAATGGCACATAACAACGGGGGTGATGTGGATATCACGATGAGTGGTGTGGGGACAAACCAACAGGGTGAACAAGCACACACGGCAAGCTTTGGTTCTGCAAACATCAACAATACAAATGAAGGTAAAAAATTTACCATGCTACCACCTTTTTATTCACAGACTTGTTACCATCTGTCGGTGTTCTAGGAACGGGGGTCCCCAGACTTGCCTGCCTGTGGCCTGCGGCATGGTTCAAGGAGTGGCCCAATACATCCCATCTTCATCAACTCAAGCTCAAGACTCTCGCGAGGGGCCAAGCCTCGCGGGGCGGACGGTGCAAGGCTTCCTCAGGAACGGCCTCACCAGGCAGGCTCGCGAGGAGGCGGAGAGATCAAGGCAGGGGTACCTCGCAAGGTGCTCGTGACGCAAGCCATGACGATCGAGACCAGGCGGGCGCCGGCCTGTGCAGTGTCCTTGTTTCCTCTTTGGTGCAAAGGGGGCAAGCGCAGGTGCGGAGTACCGAGGCGTCAAGCAAAGGTTACCATTTCAGTGCAACGAGACCAAGACCAGCAGAGCGGCAGGACGGAGGTCACCGTGGTGCCCAAGACGGTGTCATCGCCAGTGCCTTTGGCAATCGAAGACCAACTTTAGTCAGGATAACTTGTACCAGATGTTTCCCTTCAAAATGGCCGTTGTTGGCTCCCTTCCCGCTCAATATTTGGAAGAGGACCAGGGCCTCCATATAAAGGGATAGCCACCACAGTGGGAAGAGAGTTCTCATCAGATCCAGAGGGCAGAGAGAGTTCTCATCAGATCCAGAGGCGATCGAACTCACCCAAGTAGTACACCGCACCAGCCCAAGAACACCTCTCGCGAGGATGTTCTTCCTTTGTACTGTTCATCATCAGCCCCTGAGGCAATCCACCACACCACACACAGGATTAGGGTATTACACCACAACGGTGGCCCGAACCAGTATAAACCTTGTGTCCCATGTGTTGCTCATCGTGTAGCTTAGATTCATAGCGAGGCGTTGGGACGTGGATCGGTAGGGGGAAGATCTTCGCGCGCGCCCAAGAGTTCGAACCTTAAGGGTTTTGCCGGAACCTGATATCCGACATTTGGCGCGCCAGGTAGGGGTGCGCCAGAGTCTTTCTTTCGCTGTTCCACATTCGATCGTTCATCGCATCCATGGCTGACGCTCGCCGAGCTAGCGTCGAGCGTCGGGCTGCTCTATCCGCCCGCATCGCCCAAACGGCTCCCGTCGGTGGGCCTCCCCGTCGTTCTCCGTCACCTGCCGCCAACACCGCCACCGGCCCGATGGGGAAAGAGCAGCAGGCATCGTCGCTGCATCCCTCGGTGTGGCGGGAAGGCCGCACCGCCACTCCGTCGCTGACTCCAGCTGGTTCGTCGTCGCACGCCCGTTGCGCTCCCACGGACGCGCATGCCGTGTTGCTCCTGGCACGTGAGCTCCTGCACTACCACCCCGTCGACGACCTCTATGAGGAGTGGCTCGCTCGCATCACCGAGCTCGTCAGCGCCGCAGGGAGCTCCCCTGCGATGTCCTTCTCGCTACCTCGCCCCCCGTCCTGCGTGGGTGATGCAGCTCAGGAGGTGCCTCTGATGACACACAAGTATAGGGGATCTATCATAGTCCTTTCGATAAGTAAGAGTGTCGAACCCAACGAGGAGCAGAAGGAAATGACAAGCGGTTTTCAGTAAGGTTTTCTCTACGAGCACTGAAATTGTAGGTAACAGATAGTTTTGTGATAAGATAAATTGTAACGGGTAACAAGCAATGAAAGTAAATAAAGTGCAGCAAGGTGGCCCAATCCTTTTTGTAGCAAAGGACAAGCCTGGACAATTTCTTATAATGAGAAAAGAGCTTCCGAGGACACATGGGAATTATAGTCAAGCTAGTTTTCATCACGCTCATATGATTCGCGTTTGATACTTTGATAATTTGATATGTGGGTGGACCGGTGCTTGGGTACTGCCCTTACTTGGACAAGCATCCCACTTATGATTAACCCCTATTTCAAGCATCCGCAACTACAAAAGAAGTATTAAGGTAAACCTAACCACAACATTAAACATATGGATCCAAATCAGCCCCTTACAAAGCAACGCATAAACTAGGGTTTAAGCTTCTGTCACTCTAGCAACCAATCATCTACTTATTACTTCCCAATGCCTTCCTCTAGGCCCAAATAATGGTGAAGTGACATGTAGTCGACGTTCACATAACACCACTAGAGGAAAGACAACATACATCTCATCAAAATATCGAACGAATACCAAATTCACATGACTACTAATAGCAAGACTTCACCCATGTCCTCAGGAACAAATGTAACCACTCACAAAGCATATTCATGTTCATAATCAGAGGAGTAATAATAGGCATTAAGGATCTGAACATATGATCTTCCACCAAGTAAACCAATTAGCATCAACTACAAGGAGTAATCAACACTACTAGCAACCCACATGTACCAATTTGTGGTTTTGATACCAGATTGGGTACAAGAGATGAACTAGGGTTTTGAGAGGAGATGGTGCTGGTGAAGATGTTGATGGAGATTGACCCCCTCCCGATGAGAGGATCGTTGGTGATGACGATGGCGATGATTTCCCCCCTCCTGGAGGGAAGTTTCCCCGGCAGAACAGCTCTGCCGGAGCTCTAGATTGGTTCCGCCAAGGTTCTGCCTCATGGCGGCGGAGTTTCGTCCCGTAAGCTTGCCCCTGATTTTTTCCAGGGTAAAAGCCTTCATATAGCAGAAGATGGGCACCGGAGGGCAACCAGGGGGCCCAAGGGATAGGGGGGCGCCCAGTAGGGGTGGGCGCACCCCCCCCCACCCTCCTGGCCAGGGTGTGGGCCCCCTCTGGTGTTTTCTTCGCTCAATAATTCTTATTAATTCCAAAACTGACTTCCGTGGAGTTTCAGGATTTTTGGAGCTGTGCAGAATAGGTTTCCAATATTTTCTCCTTTTCCAGCCAGAATTCCAGCTGCCGGCATTCCCCCTCTTCATGGTAAACCTTGTAAAATAAGAGAGAATAGCCATAAGTATTGAGATATAATGTGTAATAACAGCCCATAATGCAATAAATACTGATATAAAAGCATGATGCAAAATGGACGTATTAGCCTCCACCACCTCCTCCCCAAGAAGGCGCCCTGGCTCCAAGGCGCGTGGCCCCTAGACGAGACCCACCGCCTCCAACGCCCGCGTGACAAGAAAGGAGCTGCCAAGAAATCCCTCGTCCCCAAGAAGGTGCTCGCGTGCTCCCTGCTCCAGCACGTCATGATCGCGTCCCTGTGCCAGCACGTCAAGACCCCGCGCTGCCCCTGGCGGTGGCGCGCGGGAATCCCAGGAGCAAGCCCCACATCTGCAAAGAGCTCCGGTGGCCACCGCAGGCTGCCGCGCCTTCACCACTGAGCTAGGCAGTGTTGCCTGGCCGGGCAAGTTCAAGCCGGATCTGCCTCCTCGCTACGACGGCACTGCCAACCCCGTGGAGTTCCTGCAGCTCTACGAGCTGGGCATCTAAGCGGCCAACAGAGGCGAAAAGGTCATGGCGAATTGGTTTCCCATGGTGCTCAAAGATGGTGCCCGCACCTGGCTCCTGAACCTGCCTCCTGGCACGATCTCCTCTTGGGACGAGATGCACACCCGCTTCATCGCCAACTTCCAGGGCACTCGTGATCATCCTCCAGTCGTGGGTGACCTGCGCCGCATCAAGCAGCAACCTGGAGAGACCCTGCAGAAGTATATCCAGCGCTTCAACAACGGGAAAATTTTGTTTTTGCCACCCTAGATTTTGCCAATTTTCCTTATGCCACTCTAGATTTTGACATTTCACTTTTGCCACTCTTAGTTTTTGATAATTATCAGAATTGCCATTCCCGTGGCAAAAGCAAAATTTTCAGAGTGGCAATTGTGATAATTGTCAAAAGCTAAGAGTGGCAAAAATGAAATAAAATTATTTTGCTTTTGCCATAGAATGGCAATTGTGATAATTGTCAAAAATTAAGAGTGGCAAAAGTGAAATGTCAAAATCTAGAGTGGCATAAGAAAAATTGGCAAAATCTAGAGTGGCAAAAACAAAATTTTCCCTTCAACAACGCTCGCCTCAATATTCCCAAGGTGACTGAGGAGGCCATCATCTCAGCGTTCTCTGATATCGTCCGCGACGTCAAGATGAAGGAGGAGCTGGCAATTCACGAGGATCTGTGCACATCTATGGAGCTGTTCAACCTTGCGACCAAGTGCGCAAGCGCTGAGGAGGGGCGACTCTCCCTTCTCGAGCTCCCAGCTGCTGACCCAAAAGAGAAGAAAGCCAAGGCCAAGGATGTGAAGCGCAAAGGAGCAGCCGTGCTCGCAGCAGAGCCAGACACGAAGCATGGCAGGGACCAGCCGGAGTCGTCCAAGGGCAGCTGGTACTGCGTATACCACGACCTCCACACCCACAACATCAACGAATGCCAAGAGCTCAGGTCCGTGCGAGAAGGATGTATCGATCGACGCCCTGAGCGCAACGATCGGGGCTATGGCCGAGGAGGAGGAATAGGTCGAGGACGATGGGACGACCGAGGCCCTCGCCAAGGGTGGCGTGACCGACCTCGCGAGGACCGCTAGCAGGACCAGCCTCGCGAGGGGGCTTGGAGGGATCAGCTTCGCGAGGATCGCCCGCAGGGCAACGCAGGCCTTCCTCCTCTGCCACCACCACCAAGAAGGAATGACGACCGTCACCAGGACGAGGGGGCTGGGGGCTTCCAGGAGCCTCGTGCTATCGCTTGCATCCTGGGCGGTGCCCAGGCCCCAGCCTCTCAGCGCATCTTGATACGTCTCCAACGTATCTATAATTTATGAAGCATTCATGCTATTTTATTATCTGTTTTGAATGATTACGGGCTTTATTATACACTTTTATATTACTTTTGGTACTAACCTATTAACCGGAGGTCCAGCCCATATTGCTGTTTTATTGCCTGTTTCAGTATTTTGAAGAAAAGGAATATCAAACGGAGTCCAAACGGAATGAAACCTACGGCAGCGTGATTTTTTGGAAGAATATGATCCTGGAGACTTGGAGTTCATGTCAGAAGATCCTCGAGGAGGCCAGGAGATAGGCCCCCCCCCCAACTGGGTGTGCCCCCTATCTCGTGGGCCCCTCGAGCACCCCCGACCGACTTCTTTAGCCTATATAGTTCCACGTACCCTAAAAACATCCACGGAGAAGATAGATCGGGAGTTCCGCCGTCGCAAGCCTCTGTATCCACCAAAAACCTCTCAGGAGTCCATTCCGGCACCCTGCCAGAGGGGGAACCCATCACCGGTGGCCATCTTCATCATCCCAGCGCTATCCATGACGAGGAGGGAGTAGTTCACCCTCGGGGCTGAGGGTATGTACCAGTAGCTATGTGTTTGATCTCTCTCTCTCTCTCTCTCGTGTTCTCTCTATGGAACGATCTTGATGTATCGCGAGCTTTGCTATTATAGTTGGATCTTATGATGTTTCTCCCCCTCTACTCTCTTGTGATGAATTGAGTTTCCCTCTTGAAGTTATCTTATCGGATTGAGTCTTCTATTTGAGAACACTTGATGTATGTCTTGCCGTGTTTATCTGTGGTGACAATGGGATATCACGTGCCACTTGATGTATGTTTTGGTGACCAACTTGCGGGTTCCGCCCATGAACCTATGCATAGGGGTTGGCACACGTTTTCTTGACTCTCTGGTAGAAACTTTGGCGCACTCTTTGAAGTACTTTGTGTTGGTTGGATGAATCTGAGATTGTGTGATGCATATCGTATAATCATGCCCATGGATACTTGAGGTGACAATGGAGTATCTAGGTGACATTAGAGTTTTGGTTGATTTGTGTCTTAAGGTGTTATTCTAGTATGAACTCTTGAATAGATTGAACGGAAAGGATAACTTTGAGGTGGTTTCGTACCCTACCATAATCTCTTCGTTTGTTCTCCGCTATTAGTGGCTTTGGAGTGACTCTTTGTTGCATGTTGAGGGATTGTTATATGATCTATCTATGTTATAATTGTTGAGAGAACTTGCACTGGTGAAAGTATGAACCCTAAGCCTTGTTTCCTATCATTGCAATACCGTTTACGCTCACTTTTATCATTAGTTACCTTGCTGTTTTTATATTTTCAGATTACAAAAACCTATATCTACCATCCATATTGCACTTGTATCACCATCTCTTCGCTGAACTAGTGCACCTATACAATTTTCCATTGTATTGGGTGTGTTGGGGACACAAGAGACTCTTTGTTATTTGGTTGCAGGGTTGTTTGAGAGAGACCATCTTCATCCTACGCCTCCCACGGATTGATAAACCTTAGGTCATCCACTTGAGGGAAATTTACTACTGTCCTACAAACCTGTGCACTTGCAGGCCCAACAACGTCTACAAGAAGAAGGTTGTGTAGTAGACATCACATCTTCAAGCAGTTTGCTCGCGAGGTGAATGCAGTCCTCCCCAAGCTCGAGGCCATGCACCCTCTGGGTGGTCCACGTGTGCCATCACATTCAGCTCAGCGGATCAGCTCAAGTGTGTGGCTACAGCCGGTGTCCTCACAATGCTTTGTTCCCCAGTCGTCAGCAATGTGCAAGTTACCAGGACCCTCATCGATGGCGGCGCGGGGCTCAATGTCCTGTCCGTCAAGACATTCAACAATCTTCAAGTGCCATATGACCAGCTTTAGCCGACCAAGCCTTTCTCAGGAGTCACTGACGGCTCCACCACCCCGATAGGGCAGGTCCGCCTCCCTGTCACCTTCGGACAATGCAAGAACTACCGTACCGAGCTCATCAACTTCGACGTTGCCCACATTCGCCTGCCATACAATGCCATCCTCGGGTATCCAGCCCTGGACAAGTTCATGGCAGTAACTCACCATGGTTACAATGTCCTCAAGATGCCGGGAAGCGGCGGAATCATCACAGTCCCATGCGAGGAGAAGGATGTGGTGTGCTCCCTCGAGCGCGCCTTCCAAGCTGCAGCAGTCGAGGACCCAGATAGCAAGAATGAGAACCTTCCCGAGGAAGTTCCTAAGAAGAAGACATCACTCAGCTCGAGGCCTCAGGAGGTAGGCGTCTCCAGAGGCATCGCGTCAGGATCCGCGCCCGTCCAAGGGGCGCCTCCCTCCGTCGCATTAGAAGGCGCGCCCAGCGCCCTCCTTGGGCAAGGCTCGGGGGCTCTCTCCTGGAGGGCCTCTGACTTTGCCAAGATCACGAGGGAGGCACTCGGGCACCACTTGGAGGCGTGCTTCACAGCACGTTTCCCTCAGGAAGGCATGAGGCAAGTAGGGCCCAACCCTCAGGAGTTCATCACCAAGGTCACCCAGGAGCTGCAGGAATCAAGAGTCATGCGCGGCGATCGTCGCCTATCCGGTGTAGCTCCCCATCCAGGCGAGGATGGCGGGCTGCGCATCTACATTGACTACCCAGGGCTCAATCGAGCCGCATCTCAGGAGCGTTTCTGGCCTTCGCGCGTGGGATGTTGCGAGGGTCAACAACACAGCTACGTTTGCATGCCTTTCGGTCTGCCGAACGCGGCTACTGCTCACCAGCGCCTAATGTGGAGCATTCTGGAAGCCCAGGAGGCCAGGCACCATGCCTTCCTGGCGGAGATGGAGATGGACCTTGAGGAGCCGCCCGGACCCCCAGAGCCTCCCAAGGCTCAGGGATCCAGTGGCTCATGAAGATTGGCTTCTTCACCACGCATCGTCAGCTACTCCAACACCCGCTCTGCAATGATATCAGGTGACATCTTTCGAGTTTCATTTTAGCTGGGAGCGCCCTCAGGGCTGCATTATTCCCAGGTCGCGTGGGTCCGTCCCCGTGGTGTGTATCTGTTTTGCTTATGTCTTTATCTTACCTTGCTGGGGGCGCCCCTCGGGCTGCATCATCCCCAAGCCACTCAGGCCTGACCCAGTGGCATGTATCCTTCCTGCAGTTACCTAAGTTGGTTTGCTTTTCATGCTTAACTTGCCTATGATTATCACCACTCGCCTATCGCGGCCCCTTCTTTCTCCCTCATGCAAATCGCTTGCACGTTAAAAGGGGGCGCCTGAGCATCATGACTCAGGGGCTCTTACTGGCTCTCCAACCCTCACCCCCTGGCCTTGTCCACAGCATCGCGACCTGGCATACCAGCGGCGGCTGAGCTTGATCGAGGGCCGGGACATGAGGACGTAGAGCATTTGCATCTAACCACCCTGCAGGAACCCTCAGCCGCCCAAGGCTCAAGATCAGGTGCAACCCGCCTTGAGGTAGGGCCTCGTGAGTCCCGTGCTGGCTCACGAGTGCCCAGATACACCTCTTCTAGCCCTACCATGCCGGCCACGTGTCACGGCGGGGCTGTACACACCCCGGGGGCTCCTCCCGGAGGGCCCCCCCTCCCACGTACCAGTGGAAGCACCATGCTCCGCGTTGGCTGACGACATTGCCGAGGAGCGGCTATGCCCGTACACATACGGAAGCGCTATGCTCCACGCTGGTGATAAAAAATTGAGGGCAGCCCACGGTTGTATCAACCTCAGGGATCCCTGAGCTCAATGTCTGGCCTCGTCGCAACGCCTCCCCTCGGGAGCGCTACGCGAGGGGGGTGGACACGGGGGCTGCGCCCGGGTCACGCCCGAGCGCATGCCACCTAGCCAGGTCCCTCGGACCTGGTCATCGCGCGCCTCTCCCCGAGCGGAGCCAAGGTACGAAGACCATTTGAGCGTCAAGGGGGACTCCTGAGCGTCGCGACTCAGGATCCTAACTGGTCACGTAGCCCCTCACTCCTTAGTTCTGAAAGGCTAACGGCGGTTGAGGTATGCGCGGGGCCGGGCCCTGCCGACGTAAAACGATAGATCTACTCCTACCCCCTCCCTATTTGCTGTTTGCGCGTCAAGGGGGACTCCTGAGCATCGTGACTAAGGAGCCTAACTTGCCACGTAGCCCCTCACTCCTTAGTCCCATCCTGGTGATCCGGTCGGGGCTAATGGCGGCTGAGGTATGCGCGGGCCGGACCCTGCCGACGTAGAATACAAGGCAAATAGGAAGGAAGCCTCAAAATCTTGCAAATTCAGAAGAAAATATTATAGACCATAAATTGTCCTCACGATACCAAACACAAGTTTAAACGCCTCCACGAGGCACGGTGCATGTTGCAGGACCTGAAACAGGGAAGAAGCCGCGAGGAGATCACCCTTGGGCAACACCGTCGCTCGTGGTGGGGTCGCGCTTGTCAGCTCCACCTCCCGAGGCCGCGGAACCAGCAGCACCTGCCTTGGGCGTAGTGGCGAAGGCACGGAACTTCGCTAGCAAGGCCTCCGCTTGGCCCTTCATGGCCTCAGCAGTAGCAGCGGAGCGCTCGGTGTCCACAGGCTCCAGCAGGTCGTCAAGGTTGGCGTCGGGGTTGCGAAGGTAGACGTGGCTGAGGATCCGCGTCAGCGTTGCGGAGGAAAGGACGCGAGCTTCAACCTCGGCCATGGGGCCGATGCCGGTCACGACCTCCTCAAGCGCCTCGACCAGGAAGGGAAGCAGCTTGGCGGGGCCGTCCGTGGCTCCGGCCAGCGGCTTCTCCAGACCATCGTCATAAAGCGACTTCAACGCCCTGCGAGATCTCACCTCGTAGTCCGTGAAGGCCGCGTGATCCTCGGCCAAGACCTTCGCCTTGGCGTCCAGCTCAATCCTCTCCGCCTTCAGCTTCTGCTCCAGCGTCTTCAGCCGGCTGCGATCAGCAGACAGTTTGGTGTTGTGGTCCCTGATGGCGGCCTCTCGAGCCTTCATCTCTTCCTTCTTCGCCTGACGGTCGCGAACCTCCTTGGCGAGCTCATCACGCAAGCCTCGCAGCTCGTCCTCCAGTGCCTTGCAGCGGCCTCGGACAGTTGAAGCATCCTTCAACGTCGTGTTGCGAGCGACTATGGCCTGGGAGGTAACTTGCTTCTCCTTCTCGGAAGTTGTCATAGCCTGGCTCACCGCCGCTCAGACAGAGGCGTCAGAGCGAACCCAGCCAGAGACCAGCTCTAGGCGCCTGGCCACCAGGCGAGGGTTGGCGCCCTGGAGATCTTCTCGCAGCCAACTGAGCTCATCAACAGCACGGTCCAAGGCAGCGGAAGAAGCAGAGGAGTCAGGGACCAGAGGAGCAGGAGGAGAAGACGTTAGTGTAATCACGACCTGGGAGGCTGGGACCTCCTGAGCCTTGGCAACCTCGGCGACATCGTCAGGCGCTGGTGCCTCCAGAGTCAGCGGGGCCACGGGGGCTAGCCCCCCGCCAGAGCGTCCCTCCTGGCCTCGCCAGGACGACCGGGCAGGGGAGGTGCGAGCTCCACTGCCTCTCCTTCCCACAGGCGAAGGCGCAACCACAACGGACGAGCTTGCCCCAAGCGGGGCCACCGTATCCCCCTTTAGCCTCTTTGCCGCAGGCGGCGGCCTACCAAAACAATGGAGGATGTCAAACCCGGACAGAAAAAATAAGAGCAAAGCAGAGTTCGAGTACTTCCTAGTTAGTCGCCGCGAGCTCCAACGGCCTCCGGCCAAGCTTGAAGCCCAAGAGCCTCTTGCGGGGCGCAGCCTCGGGAGGTCCGACAGCAAAGGAGGATGCACCAGAAGGGCTAGAACTGACTTCTGGCAATACCGGAGTCGGAGTAGACCCTCTGGAGATCAGCCTCGACCTGTCCTTCTTCGGGATCACGGGCGGGTCCTCTCCCCCTCGCCTGGTGTCGACCTCGTCGTCGTCCGGCATGGAGCGGAGGACGTTGGACCTGTGCCAGGGGGAAGTCTCCCCCGTCTCCTCGATGGTCACCTCCGAGTCGCGCTCCTCCTCTTCCTCATCTTCCTCCTCTCCCCCGCCGGAATCATTGGAGAACAACTCCACCGTCGTTGCCGCCGCCTGGCCCTCAGGAGGCACCACCGGCACCAGACCGTCCCCGTCAAAGATGGGCATGGCATCCACCACCTGTTCCCAGTCGTCGTGAAGGAACAAGGGGACAGGAGTGCCCTCCAGGCTTGCCACATCCCTCCCCGACCAGGAAGCGGAGAGCTGCGGCCAGATCCTCATCAGCCAGAGCCTCCGAGTTCAGGCGGAGATTGGCATCCGCATCCTCGAGCCTCCACAACGGGCGCGAGTGCGCCTGAAGTGGGGCCACGCGATGTGCTAGGAACTCCCTCAGGAGCATGGCTCCGGTCAGCTTCGCCACCTTCATGTTGCTAGGCCTCAGGTCGACGTTCATCTTCTCCAGCACCAGCTTCGCCCGCCGGTCGTCAAGCTTCGCGCGGGACCATGCCTCGTCGGCCTAGGGATGCCCCATGGGCAGTGCCAGCCGAGAGTTGATGCATCCAGCATCCAGCATGACCCACTTGCTCCGGAAGCCATCGGCCCTCTTCCCGGCCTTCGAGATCGCGTTGGCTTTGGAGTATGCGACAAAGCTAGTGCACGCCGAGGTATGGGAGCAGGTGACTCAGAGGAAGAAGAAGTGGTGCAGCAAGGCCACGGAAGGCATCACCCGATGTGCGCCTCATAGTAGTAGGCGAAAATTGACAGGAGAAGAATAGAGTTGGGATGGAGGTGCAGAGCCTGCAGCTTATAATGGCGGAGGACAGCATAGAAGAACTCAGAGAAAGGAGGCACCAGGCCAGCGATGACGGCACTCATGAAGAAGGGATAGAAGGTGCTCCCCTTGTCCTCCGGCTGGGCGGAGCCGAGTCGGAGCGTAGTCTCCCCCATCTCGTTGCCTTGCGCCGCTGTCATCAGGCGCGTGAGGGCGAGATTCTTCTCCGTCATGTTGGGCGGATCCAGAGCCGGCGAGTACCAGGCCGATGGAGCCTCGGCCACGGTCTTGCGGGGCGCCATTGCTCGCTGGAGGAGAAAGGATGAGGCGGATCTGGAGATTTCGGAAGCGGGAGGGCAAGAGCAAGAAAGGGGATCTGGAGCAAGGCGAATGAGAGCAATGAAGGTAAGCCTAACCCAGGCCAGCCTTTTGTCAGATGGCAGTTGCCGAGGCAGCGTGGGGAAGCGGAGACGCCCACGTCCAATCAACCGCCACGCAGCAACCAAGGCTGCAGGCTGGTGGGCCCGCGGTGCTCCACACTTGTCCTTTTGCTTCGCTGCTAAGCCAAGTCCAAGCACGCCTTGGGCCTGGGGGCTACTGTCGGTGTTCTGGGAATGGGGTTCCCCAAACTTTCCTGCCTGCGGCCTGCAGCGTGGCTCAAGGAGTGGCCCAGTATGGCCCATCTTCATCAACTCAAGCTCAAGACCCTCGCGAGGGGCCAAGCCTCGTGGGGCGGATGATGCAAGGCTTCCTCAGGAATGGCCTCACCATGCAGGCTCGCGAGGAGGTGGAGAGATCAAGGCAGGGGTACCTCGCGAGGTGCTCGTGACGCAAGCCATGACGATCAAGACCAGGCGGGCGCCAGGCGGGTGCCGGCCTGCGTAGTGTCCTTGTTTCCTCTTTGGTGCAAAGGGGGCAAGCGCAGGCGCGGAGTGCCGAGGCGTCAAGCATAGGTTACCATTTCGATGCAATGAGACCAAGACCACCAGAGCGGCAGGACGAAGGTCACTATGGATCCCAAGACGGCGTCATCGCCAGTGCCTTTGGCAGTCGAAGACCAACTTTAGTCAGGATAACTTGTACTAGATGTTCCCCTTCAAAATGGCCGTTGTTGGCTCCCTTCCCGCTCAATATTTGGGAAGAGGACTCGGGCCTCTATATATAGGGATAGCCACCACAGTGGGAGAGAGTTCTCATCAGATCCAGAGGGCAGAGAGGATTCTCATCAGATCCAGAGGCGATCGAACTCACCCAAGTAGTACACCGCACCAGCCCAAGAACGCCTCCCGCGAGGCTGTTCTTCCTTTGTACTGTTCATCATTAGCCCCTGAGGCAATCCACCACACCACACACTACATTAGGGTATTACACCACAACGGTGGCCCGAACCAGTATAAACCTTGTGTCCCTTGTGTTGCTCATCGTGTAGCTTAGATTCATAGCGAGGCGTTGGGACGTGGATCGGTAGGGGGAAGATCTTTGCACGCACCCAAGAGTTCGAACCTTAAGGGTTTTGCCGGAACCCGACATCCGACACCATCATACTTGAAATGCAATTACAAACTATGTTATTTACAACTTCCACATTCACCATGCATCAGTTAACAATCACCAAGCTTAATGCACACAAGTTACCATGAAATTAGGTACAGTTACCACACTTACTGCATAAGAATTATCATGCAATCTGTATTACAATTACAGGCTTTTAGTTTACAACTACAAAAACATCTTACTGCATGCAAACTTTACTAGGCAAGTGGAGTACCAGTTACCAAAAGTTTTGGCATGCAGAAAATATAACACAAACTAACAACTTCAAAAACATTACAGGAGCTACATCTAGAAGCAACCCAATGGTCCGAGAGACAAGCAAAGAACCGACAACTAGCAGCATAGGAGGGAGAGAAAGCTTCTTTGATCATTCAGTCAGCGAGCCAGCGAGTCTAAAAACAGGAGGAGAAAATGCTGATCAGGCAGACAAAAACACCGAGGCATACTCCACACCGAAGCCTCCTGATGAAATGATGAAGTTTGATACTTATGAGGAAGCTTATGATCACTACAAGCAATGTGCACTCAGACATGGGTTTGGGATGAGGCTGGAATACAGAAAAACAATTAAAGACGACACTGTAAGCAGAGTCCTCTTGGTTTGTGGGAAATACGACAAGCCAAAAACAAACAAGGAGGAGACACAGGATGTGCAGAACCCAAAAGGCATCATGAAGAAGAGGAAAACAGGGAAGGTTGTGAGGTCGGGATGTCCGGCCCACCTTTACATCACCCACACGGATTCCTTGTGGAGAGTCAAACGATTAAACGACGACCACAACCACCCTCTAATAAGAAAGCCGTCCGTGACAAAGTTCCTATCATCACATAGGAACATTCCCAAGGATGACCAGGACTTCATGAAGATATTGCACGGATGCAACATAGAGACAGCAAGACAGATGCAACTAATGCAATGGTTCTATGGGTCTCCTAAAGATGTACCATACACGACAAAGGACATCGCAAACCAGCGAGCTAAGTTTCGCATGGAGTACCGCCACACTGATGTGGGGAGCATAGTCTCATACTTCCAAGAAATGAATGTCACAGCCCTAGCTTAGCCTTTGCTTGTCCTTGCATGATCATCATGTCATCATGTCTAAATTTCATTTAACTATGAAATGGGGATTCTCAAACCCTAGCACCAAATGAATTCGACTAGGGTCAAAATAAAATCTTTTTCATTGAACTCAAAATGCCCTTTAAAAATGTTCAACATTTCTGGTTTGAGGTGGAAGCATCTACCAAAGATGGTTTACATTTTTGCAGGACATATTTGGGCTTTGAATTAATTCAAACATATTTGAATTGGAGCTATTTAAATGCTATATATAATTTACGTGCTCCAAAAATGTTGGAAATTGTTATGGGTCACTGGAATAATTCAGACAGCACCCCTAATTATTTCTAGGATTTTATAAAGTGGTTGAGTATTTTAGAAAACAGAAACAATTTAAATTAGAAAACAGAGAGAGAGAGAGAGAGAGAGAGAGAGAGTTACCTGGGCCGGCCTACCTGTTCTGGCACTGTAGAGCGCGTGCGTTCCCGGCCACCTCTTGCTTGCCGACGATCCCCTGGACGCGTGGACGACTTTCCCATGTCATCCCGATCCCGCTGACCCTCTCGCTCACTCTCCCTCTCCTCTGGCTCTCTCACTCACGCACACCCGAGCACGGCCGTCGCCGCCGCTCACTGCCACCGCGCTCTCTGGCCGTCCCTCGACCAACCGCCAAGCCCATCGGCTCCGCCTCATCGCCTGCTACCTCTCCGTCGAGCTACGCATCGCCGGACGCCCCACCGCCCTGCTATCGACCCGTCTTCTCCACGCTCGGCAGATGAGATCGCCACCGCCGCACCGGCTGCACCAAGCCTTCCCCGAGCTCGCCGACCGCTCCATTAGATCCGCTGTGAGCTCCCGCGTCGAAACCCCCTCTCCCCCGAGCTCGTTACGCCCTGTAGCCGTCGCCCCCTTGCCGACCAAATCGCGCTGCCGCCTGAGCTCCTCACCGCCGTGGCCACGTCCACTGGAGCTCGAAACTGAGTGCGTCACCGCGCTCAGGGCGTCACCACGGGGCCGTAGCAACCACCCGTTGCTCCTTTCGTGCCCTGTGACGTCGGAATGGTCAATGTCCAAACTCCGGCCGCCGTGGACGTGCTTGCCGTCGTCGTCTCCGGCCACCCCAGCACCTGCCACCACCATCGTTGGACGCGCCGCCTCACGGGCGTTCCAACGAGCCCAACCCCGCCTCTTCTCGTCGCCGGAATCGCCGGGACGAACGACTCCGCCGCGTCTGTGTGCTCGCCGGCGATTAGCTGCCGATGACAACCACTGTTAGGGGCTAATCACCCTGCTAACCAACCCCCTGGGCGACTGACACGTGGGGCCCATGCCCTAATTAACCCCAGCTTTATTTTTGCTTAGGTTAGTTATAACCCAGTGGGACCCACCCGTCAGCATTGACTTTGCCGACGAGGCTGTAGACCAGACCCACCTGTCCTGACACCAATGACGCTGGGTCACTGACCAGTGGACCCCACTGGTCAGGTTTGACCCTGGTCAGCCTTGGTTGACTCGCTGACGTCATGCTTACACAATGCTGACGCAGTAATTCTTCTGGAATTTAAATAAATCTTAAATGGTTTATTTATTTCAGACAATGTTATAAACTTCTAAAAATCATATAAAATCAACCGTAACTCAGAATGAAACAAATTATATATGAAAAATGATCAGAAAAATCCAACGAATCTATTTATGGCATTATCATGCATGTTTGAACAACTTAAAGCTGCTGTATACAACAATTTGAAATAATGGCATTTGAAATGTCATATATGGAGTTTGAATTTGAATCTTAGATTCAAACCAACTTCATTTAACCTGTTACTAGTTGCATTAGCTCAAAACACAGCATATTGACATGTCATGATCATGAATCATATTGTGCATTGCATTGATTGTGTTTCCTTCTGTGTTGCCTGAACTTGCCCCCTCTCGATAGACGTGGTTTCGACGATGTGATCAATGACACCGATGAAGAACTATACTATCTTCAGAAGTGCCAGGCAAGCAAAACCCCCTTGTTCATTCCGATACAATCCCACTCTCTCGCTCCTGCTCTCTTTTACTGCATTAGGACAACAATGATTCAACTGTTACATGTTCGGTAGTTGAACCCCTTTCCTCTGCATGACCTGTCATTGCCACAGTAAATAGATGAAACCCACTAGCATGAGTAGGAGTTGTTTGAGCCCTAATGTGCCTACTCATTCATGCTTGTTTGTCATGCCTGCTATTGCTTAGAGTTGAGTCAGGTCTGATTCATCGGGGATGAATCAGAGGTGTGTGAACATGTCCTACTATGTGTGAGCTAAGTGTGTGAACACGATTTGGTAAAGGTAGCGGTGAGAGGCCATGTAGGAGTACATGGTGGGTTGTCTCATTGAAACCGTCCTCAAGAACTGAGTTTTGTGTTTGTGATCCATGAACAGTTACTACCACACATTGGGTTCTGGTAACTTGACCCCTCTCGGCTTATTAATCAACTCGACCTCTGTCCAGGAATTGCAACTAGTTTCTGGTGTTTGTAGGTAGTGTTAGTAGTCTACCAAGTGGCACCCGGTATAGGTGGGCTTGGGACAGACTAGGCACAGTGGCATGGTGTACCAAGTGGCACCCGGATGGTGGGCTTGGGAACCCTGCTCACATCGTTTGGGGCCGTGAGCGACACCCCGGCCAGATCTGCTTGCGGATGGAACCCGAATAGGCGATAAACCTGGACGAGAGACTTGTGTGGTAGTCAGGTCATGGCCGACACCCTCGCTGGGCTTTCGCTTGAAGGTTGTCGAGTACATGTCGTGTAAACGGCGATAAGTGGTGAGAGCGTGTGTGAAGAAGTACACCCCTGCAGGGTTAACATTATCTATTCGAATAGCCGTGTCCGCGGTAAAGGACTTCTGGGTTGCCTGTACAGTTCATAGATAACTTGAAGTGGATACTCTAAAATGTGCAAGATAAGCGTGAGTGCGATGGATGGCGTTCTCGTAGGGAGACGGGAGCGGATCCATAGTGGTGTATTGATTGGTGAATATGTGGACTCGTGTGCGCCACCTCAAAAGAGTTACTTGCAATTGTAGTTCAGGATAACCACCGAGTCAAAGCTGGCTTGCTGTAGTTAAACTCCACCACCCCCTTTGTTGATAATGATGCATATGTAGTTAGTTCTGATGTAAGTCTTGCTGGGTGCATTTGTACTCACGTTTGCCTATTTTATGTTTTTGCAGAGAGACTTCAGTCTCACTAGTAGTTCCGCATGAACTTCGACGTTTAGCTTGTTACCTCAACTACGATCTTGTGCCCTCGGCAGGATCTGGTAGATAGACAGGCTTCTCAGCCCTTTTTCATTTGTAGATGTCTGTACCCAGACATGTTAAGCTTCCGTTTGTGCTTGATTGTATGCTCTGAATGCTGGGTCGGGAGACCCATGTTTGTAATATTTGGCTCCTCAGAGTCTATTGAATAAATACTTGAGTTGTAGAGTCATGTTGTGATGCCATGTTGTATTTGCACATATCGAGCATATTGTGTGTATGTTATTGAAATGCTTGGTATGTATGGGATCTGACTATCTAGTTGTTTATCCTTGGTAGCCTCTCTTACCGGGAAATGTCTCCTAGTGCTTCCACTGAGCCTTGGTAGCTTACTACTGCTCCGAAACACTTAGGCTGGCCGGCATGTGTCCTTCTTCGTTCATGTGTCTGTCCCTTCGGGGAAATGTCACGCGGTGTCTACCGGAGTCCTGTTAGCCTGCTATAGCCCGGTTTACCAGAGTCCTGCTAGCCCAGTTGCTACAGCCCGGATTCATTCATTGATGAGCGACGCGTTCGTTGCTGGGTCATGTATGCCTGTCCCTATAAGTTAGTGCCACTTTGGGTTCACGACTAGCCATGTCAGCCCAGGCTCCTTGTCATACAAATGCTAGTGATACTATCATATACGTGTGCCAAAAGGCGCAAACGGTCCCGGGCCTGGTAAGGCGACACCCGTGGGAATACCGTGCGTGAGGCCGCAAAGTGATATGAGGTGTTACATGCTAGATCGGTGTGCCTTGAGTCGGGGTCCTGACAATGAAGGCACAAGATTCAGATTTCTATTGGAGAATAAAGCTTTATGATGAGGACGGAGTGGAGAATTTGTTCTGGATAGATGGTGTGTCGTGCAGGGCATATGCTAGATACAATGATGTCATCTCCTTCGACACAACATACATGACAAACATGTACAAGATGCCCTGTGCGCCCTTCATTGGCATTAATAACCATGGGCAGTCAATCCAGTTTGGTTGTGGATTTGTTCAAAACGAACTATCTAGTAACTTTGTGTGGTTGTTTAATGCATTCTTGCATGCAATGGGTGGAATTGCGCCAAAGAACATAATAACATATCAAGATTTTGCAATGAGGAGTGCTATTGATGAGGTGTTCATCGGGATAGTACACAGGAATTGCCACTGGCATATAATGAAAAAAAGCACAGGAGAAGCTTGGGAAGCTGATGGCTAACGATGATCCACTAAACAATGCATTCAAGGATTGTGTTGATAGCAGCCTGACTGGTATTTTACTTCCCACCCTCACCACCTTAAATACAGTAAAATGGGTTTACATGCATGATATCAACAGTTACCATGTAAGAGGTGACAGGTTACCAGAGCATTATAACAAGATTACCTACATTCATTATTTTCTATAATGTACCTATCATGTTCATGTTTGTTGCACGCATTTTGGTTGTACGCCCCACAAGTTACAAAAAAACTTACCATGATGATTGATAGGAATCTTGATTTTTGCTAGTTAAAAATGATGCTTGTACTACACACACCGAGCTGTATTCGTCGTTGACAAAACATGATCTCGTGTGCAATGTACTTACCGTGATGCTTGAACTAAAGTAACCAAGTGTGTGTGATAGGATTATCAACAATTATGGTGTTCTAGTTACCAACATGTCTGAACTAAGGTTACCACCAAACAATAACTGATGTTATCATGTTTCTGTTATGAATGCAGTTGAGGAGTTTGAACACAAGTGGTGGGTGATGATGGAAGCGTATGGAAAGATCGACAACGAGCATTTCAAATGGCTATGGGAAAACATGAAGTGTTGGGTCCCGGCATACTATATGCACGATTTTTTTTCCGTTCTTGCAGACCACGGCAAGAAGCGAGGGTTTTAACTCTGTGCTCAAGAAGTATGTCAACCCAAACAACTCACTAGTCGAATTTGCACAATAGTACACTGCGATACAGGATAAGGTGATGGCTAGCGTGTCAAAAGAGCAGTTGGAAACAGTGTACAAAGAAACCGAAATGTACTCGATGAACCCGCTAGAGATGCAGGTGCGGGGGCTGTACACGCACAACCTGTTTTGTAAGTTCCAGGTGGAGATGAAGGTGAAGCTCAGTGCGGGGTATAATACCAAAATATGGGGACAGGGACTACCATATGCATGTAAACATGGATGAACAGACATACTCGTGTACTTGCTGCAAGTTTGATCATGACGGACTACTATGCGCACACATACTACGAGTTATGGACCAGATTGGGGTTTACGAGATACCTGAAAAGTACATCCTAAAGAGGTGGACTTGGGATCCAGAGGAGGATCTTATCCAACCTAATTTCGAACAGTCAACAGTTAAGAAGTCGATGCCAGAGGAAGGGAAAAGCATCATGCGATATACGTCAATTCTTAAAGAATTTAAGGCATCAACCAAAGACGCTTGCCTAACAGATGATGGAACCAGATTGGCAAGAAAACACCTATATAAATTCAAGGAGGAGCTTGAAACCCTGAAGAACAATCAACTTAGAAAAGCGAGAAAGTAAAAGGAAGAAGCAAAAGGATCGTTTCAAGGACAACCGGATCCCTGCTCGATACCTTTGGGGCGGGTGAATGAAGACAACTCCGCCACACAGCACCAGAACGCCCCCGATGCAAAACAACAAGAGAACCCAGCCATAGAGCAAACAAGTGCCACTAATGTGCAGAGATAGGAGAACACCGCCACACAACAAGAAAGTGCCACTAATGTGTAGCAACATGATAACCCCGCCCCACAACAAGAAAGTGTGCGTGCGACGATACATGCTAGCAAAAAAAGTCATGCTTTTGTCATCCAGCCCCCACATCCTGATTCAGCTCCGTTCTCAAACACAAAGGTGATACTAGACCCTCCTAAGACTACAACGAAGGGGCGGCCAAAGTCAAAAAGGAAGCAATCGGGTTTTGAGATTGCAAAGCCCAAGCAAAAAAGGCAATGTGGTGTGTGCGGGAGCTTCGACCACGACAGACGCAAATGCAAATCTCCCCTAGCAAGATAAATGTAGAAGGTGCTATGAAAAGGGAAGATGGTGGCTACATTATTTTCACCAACCATAATGTGCAAGCTACAAGCCCCATACAATTCCAGTTATCAGCGGTGTATCAATGAGTTATCATGGCTTTGTAATGCAAAAAAGTGTATGTCTATATTTTATGCAAGCTATCAGTACCCTAATATGCCAGTTACTAGCACTATATGATGAAGTTGTCATGGATTTTTAAATCCAAAATTTTTATATCAACATTTATTGTAGGCTACCGGCACTGCATTGTATTACTTATGAATAAAAAATTATGCCTGCTTGGACTTCTAAAAATGAGAAGCAAGTAATCCTGGTCTTCGACAAGAAGATGATTGCAATTGTCAAATAAAATGTGATCCAAATTATAATGACAACAATGAATTTATCATCTGGTCAATGAGTTTGGAATTTGTATACTATAGTAAAACAGCATGTGAACACTTTGCTCCATGGCATTGGCATGACAGATTCATGTAAAATAAGTTATCAGGACAGTTTGGTAGAAGTTATCATAATGTCGTAAAAAAATATCACCTCATCACCCACTGCCAAACAGATGATAACGCCACTGCTTGCATTTGTTTTCTTCATGATCTAACCACCTCAATGTCAAAATTTTCCAGAGAGATGGAATTTGCTCATGAGTTAAGGTCGGAACATTTTTGCCATCCCACACCTCGAGATACGTGCAGGCGAAAAAACCGCAATCAATGTTGTAACATTAGTGATGAAAAAAATAACCCATAGTCAGTTTAATTGGAGTTTCCGACCGGGTCAATAAACATGGATATGAAAACATATAGTGGGGAGTTAAAAAGAGAATGAATAATCCACAACTAAACCATTATCTTGTTTCAACACATCAATGTACACAAGTTCATAATTCTGAATTTTCTTATGCGAGTCCTTGTAATTTATCAACCAACCCTTCTTTATATTGTCCATGTATCTTGTCGCATGCTCGAGAAGAGAAGGACTATCTTGTTCACGTAATGAATCTAGAACTTCGAACCGCTTTGCCCTGAGATTTAGTGACAACATATACCAATGCCCGTCATTTGGACCGGGACCCAACTTTTGCAAAGCAGGGAATAGCTGCTGCAAAAAAATAAAAGGCAGTAAGCTTGGCAGGGGAGAAAGAACAAAACTACAAAAGATAAAAAATGGTACTGAAATTCACATGGGAGGCAACTAGAAAAAATGATCACAGTTGCCAGTGTGCATGAAAGAGGTTATCATGACATGGAGAACAAACAATGTCAGGGTAAAAAAAATAAGAGTACTGATATTAACAGGATGTTACCAAGACACTAACTGTAAAGTTACTAGAACCAGCAAACATAACATACCAGGTCCAGCAAACATAACATACCTGATCCTGGTGACTAAGGATGTAAAACTGATCCTGTCGGAAATACTTCAATAGACACTTGGATGTGAAGTCTCCTATCAACAGATACACAGACAACACCCAAGGGAAGATGATCCTGTTTGGGGTTTCCTTACGCTGAAGAATGCGAACATGTAACTCAGCAATGCCGGTTGATAGTCGCCCAATTCCCTTCACACAATTGGCAAGCTCACCTAGGGTGACCCACCTACCATCAATGTCGATGACCCTAACACTACAATACAAAAAGATTTAAAAAATACATTTCAAAATATGGCACATAAATAATTACTTTTGTTAAGAAATGAGAAAAAAGAGGGAAACAAACTCTTTAATGTTGGAGTTAGAATCAGTAGTATGCTTGATAACTTCATTGTAAACAAACTCTTCCTCCTCGGTCGATGTGAGGGTGGCAAAAGGCGGGAGCAGGTATTTGGACGGGTGGGTGACCCTAACTTTTCGAATAAAGGATTTAGGGGTTGCACTGCATGCTAAATGCCCTGTGCGAGGTGGTAACTCTGGTGTAACGAATGTTAGACTTTGAGGGTGGTCTGGTAAAAACAGAAAAAACATAACTAAAGATGTATAATGTAACAAGGACATGAGTAAGCAAAAGTCAAAAAAGAAAAAAAACATTGAAAACAAGAGTTATCAGCAGAAGGGAGAAAGACTTATCAAGTGGTGATTCATAACTTATCAACTGTCACAGTTTTCCATAGTTGAAAAACAAAGAAAGGGATTTATGCAAGGATTGCAATGTTCAGGGAGCAGAAAAAAATCACCTATTTGAACATTCAGTTTCCCTTTTAATGTTGGATTGTCATGTTCAAACTCTTCCCACCACATGAGAACCTCATCATCATCAATCTCGACATCATACACTTGCACACGACCACCTTTTGGTGTTACATAAATAAAAAAAGAGGGATGAGGACATGAACAGTAGTGATAACCAAGATAATATATAGAAAAGAAACAAGAATTAAAAATTGAGTCAATATACATTAAGTTATCAAACACACTTACAGAAAATACTAGGTAATGTGAATGTGGATTACCAACACACTAGTATGGGCTTTTTTAAAAACATATTAGATAGCATCGGTGCATAATGAGCAGCAGGTGTGATAACATCAAAACATGTATTAAAAAGAAGACCAAAAGAACTTTTATAGGAAAGAATTGGAAATGAATATATATGGCTTCAGTTATCATGTCCATGAAACAGTAATAATCAGGATTTGAACATTTGAGTTACCGGGATAGTGGCACAAGACTTATCATGATAACTAAAAATGAGGGGAATAATAATAAATTTCAGATGAATATGAGTACACACCTGCTACTACCAGTGCAGTCATGTTAGGTAAGCACGACAAAAATTAAGGAAAATAACTACGCAATGACAGGAGATGTATGTATCACGCGCTTAATAAAGTTAGTAACAAATAAAAGTGGTTCGGTTACCAGGCCCATGGTTGGTGTGATAACAACTGCTTTCAAAGCTGACAAAGTTACCATGGAGGGGAGGTTGGAGTTATCACCAGGAGGAGGGGTTATCATCTAGGCTAACGTCATAGAAAAAATTTTAGGGAACACAACAGAAAATATATTACATGTACTAAAAGCACAAATGTTCACTTTCATCACACAAAGCATAGAAGTAGTCTTATATTAATCCATACACACAAAAGCATAGAAAAGTCCAAACACATAAATAAAAGGAGCACATTCCAACCACAAACAAAGGGTTGAACGACGGTGCAGAAACCAACACTGACATATGCCAATCCATCACTCTCGTTGCAGAAAGCGAAGACGCAAGGTCTTCACTTACCGGAGTTGTGTGGCGGAGCCCAAGCAATCGGTTGTGCTTTGATAGTTTCCCTCCTTTCTTGCCCTTGGGTTCGGCGACAATAGGAGATGGAAGCCCGAGAACTGCGATAGGGCCAGTAGCTAGTGCTACAGGTGGTACTTGAGCCGATGGAGCCGCCTCCGATGCTTCTGGTGCTGCAGGTGGTACTTGAGCCGATAGAGCCGCCTCCGATGCTTCTGGTGCTGCAGGTGGTACTTGAGCCGATGGAGCCGCCTCCGATGCTTTTGGTGCTGCAGGTGGTACTTGAGCCGATGGAGCCGCCATCGATGCTTCTGGTGCTGCAGGTGGTACTTGAGCCGATGCCATAGCCGCTGAAGCATCTGGTAATGGAGGTGCAGCTTGACCCGTAGGAGCCAACGCTGGTGCAGCTTGAACCGTTGGAGATGCTTCAGTCGATGGTGGCACGTGTGGACTCGCACCAAAGATGGCATCAAGCCCAAGAGAGCAGTTGGGTGGCACAAAATAACCATAGGCTATATACTCATCGGCGCCTTCTCCAGCTCCAGGGGTGCTCGACTCCAACACAGGGTCAACTACTGAAAATAAACACCAAAAGTAACACACAATGCATCAGATAAAACATGAAAATGGACGTTGTATTTGTTAATGTTAGAACATCAACCTCGGTTATCATGGCTTAAACACACAAGTTATCAACAGACAATAGTGAAGTTACCAACCTGGGGATGCTTTCTCTTCATTGACATTGTTGGTTACCACAGGATTCTGGGCATCATGCTCTTGACCTTCAGCTATTGTCGTATCAATAGGCAAATTGACTCGGGTACCTCCCACGACTTCTTCAATGACACGAACAGCTGCAGCGGAAAAAGAGCAAAACACATCATCAACATAAATCATCGCTACATACAAGAAAAAAGGTGATGGGAGATAGAAAATAACCTATAGCTTCACCTTCATCATGCCCTATAGTGGCAACGACTTCATCTTCACCTTCAACAGCCTCAGCCGCGTTGGCGATTAATTCGTCTCCAACATATCTATAATTTATGAAGCATTCATGCTATTATATTATCTGTTTTGGATGTTTATGGGCTTGATTATACACTTTTATATTATTTTTGGGACTAACCTATTAACTGGAGGCCCAGCCCAAATTGTTTTTTTCTTGCCTATTTCAGTGTTTCGAAGAAAAGGAATATCAAACGGAGTCCAAACAGAATGAAACCTTCGGGAGAGTTATTTTTGGAATGGAAGCAATCCAGGAGACTTGGAGAGTATGTAAGGGAAGCAACAAGGAAGCCACGAGGCAGGGAGGCGCGCCCTACCCCCTGGGCGCGCCCCCACCCTCGTGCGCCCCTCGTGGCTCCCCTGACCGACTTATTTCGCCTATATATGTCCATATACCCTAAAAACATCGGAGAACACAATAGATCGGGAGTTCCGCCACTGCAAGCCTCTGTAGCCACCAAAACCCAATCGGGACCCTGTTCCGGCACCCTGCCGGAGGGGGGATCCCTCACCGGTGGCCATCTTCATCATCCCGGCGCTCTCCATGACAAGGAGGGAGAAGTTCACCCTCGGGGCTGAGGGTATGTACTAGTAGCTATGTGTTTGATCTCTCTCTCTCTCGTGTTCTTGAGGTGATACAATCTTGATGTATCGCGAGCTTTGCTATTATAGTTGGATCTTATGATGTTTCTCCCCCTCTACTCTCTTGTGATGAATTGAGTTTTCCCTTTGAAGTTTTTTTTTTGAAAAAAAATCAGTGACAGTGGGAGAGGCTCCCACTGACTTTGTATTACTCACAACAGAATAGTTACATGTGTGTTACAATGGATTTTAGGCCCCCCGGACGTAAGGGTTGCAGAATCAAAAACTAGTGGCCCAAACTTACAATGAAATCAGAGAGAAAAGGATGAACTTTCTCAGGACAGTTATGGATCACCAAACCCAACAGGTGTTTGAACCTAGCTAACCACGCCACGAATGAGTGTGGGATCCCCCTGAAATGTTGATTGTTTCTTTCCATCCACAGGCTCCAAGCAGCAAGCAAGAAGATATCCATGAATAACGGCCGACGCCAGCTCTCTCTCCCACCATGCAAGATGGCTAGCCTGTTGGTTTTCCCTTTGAAGTTGTCTTGTCGGATTGAGTCTTTAAGGATTTGAGAACACTTGATGTATGTCTTGCCGTGCTTATCTATGGTGACAATGGGATATTCACGTGATCTACTTGATGTATGTTTCAGTGATCAATTTGCGGGTTCAATGAACTTACGCATAGGGGTTGGCACACGTTTTCGTCTTGACTCTCCGGCAGAAACTTTGGGGCACTCTTTGAAGTACTTTGTGTTGGTTTGAATAGATGAATCTGAGATTGTGTGATGCATATCGTATAATCATGCCCACGGATACTTGAGGTGACATTGGAGTATCTAGGTCACATTAGGGTTTTGGTTGATTTGTGTCTTAAGGTGTTATTCTAGTACGAACTCTATGATAGATCGAACGAAAAGAATAGCTTCATGTTATTTTACTACGAACTCTTGAATAGATCGATCAGAAAGGATAGCTTTGAGGTGGTTTCGTACCATACAATAATCTCTTCGTTTGTTCTCCGCTATTAGTGACTTTGGAGTGACTCTTTGTTGCATGTTGAGGGATAGTTATATGATCCAATTATGTTATTATTGTTCAGAGAACTTGCACTAGTGAAAGTATGAACCTTAGGCCTTGTTTCGAAGCATTTCAATACCGTTTACGCTCACTTTTATCATTAGTTACCTTGATGTTTTTATATTTTCAGATTACAAAAACCTATATCTACCATCCATATTGCACTTGTATCACCATCTCTTTGCTGAACTAGTGCACCTATACAATTTACCATTGTATTGGGTGTGTTGGGGACACAAGAGACTCTTTGTTATTTGGTTGCAGGGTTGCTTGAGAGAGACCATCTTCATCCTACGCCTCCCACGGATTGATAAACCTTAGTGTCGGTGTCAAAACCGGCGGATCTCGGGTAGGGGGTCCCAAACTGTGCGTCTAGGCGGATGGTAACAGGAGACAAGGGACACGATGTTTTTACCCAGGTTCGGGCCCTCTTGATGGAGGTAAAACCCTACTCCTGCTTGATTGATATTGATGATATGGGTAGTACAAGAGTGGATCTACCACGAGATCAAGGAGGCTAAACCCTAGAAGCTAGCCTATGGTATGATTGTTGTTCGTCCTACAGACTAAAACCCTCCGGTTTATATAGACACCGGAAAGGGCTAGGGTTACACAGAGTCGGTTACAATGGTAGGAGATCTACATATCCGTATCGCCAAGCTTGCCTTCCACGCCAAGGAAAGTCCCATCCAGACATGGGACGAAGTCTTCAATCTTGTATCTTCATAGTCTTGGAGTCCGGCCAATGATGATAGTTCGGCTATCCGGACACCCCCTAGTCCCGGACTCCCTCAGTAGCCCCTCAACTAGGCTTCAATAACGACGAGTCCGGCGCGCATATTGTCTTCGGCATTGCAAGGCGGGTTCCTCCTCCGAATAATTCATAGAAGATTGTGAACACCAGGATAGTGTCTGGCTCTGCAAAATAAATTCCACATACCACCGTAGAGAAAATAATATTTACACAACTTCAATCTGCTGACATATTTCGTAGCATGATGTCACGCCATGGCCAAACCTTTACTCAAATTGTTTTTATTGTTCCACCTCAGCGCGTTTAGCGAAGCGGTTTCCTTGGCTTGTCTTGTCGAAGCAGAGATCGTGTTCCCCTTATTCCGGGATTCCCATCAATATGGACGTGGGTAACCCAACCGCGCCCGTTGCCACGCCCCCTCCATCGGAGGCGAGTTCCAAACGGTCACGGGGACGGCCCTTGGTATTCTACCCCTTTATAATGAGACCAAGGCCTGTTCCTTTTCTTCAATCCTTAATCGAATCCGCCCCTCGCCCCGAGTTCCGAAACCCAAGGCTCCAGATTCGAGCACTTCGGACCTTCGATAATGTCCGGCTCCGACCCGCAGGGCCGGTGGATGCCCTCTTCCGTCACGGAAGAGGACGTGCTAAAGCTGAGAGACGCCAGGTATCTAACCTGCGAAATTTCGCATAGGCTGCCCGCCCAAGGGCAAGTCATTCCCACCCCCGAGCCTGGTGAGAGCGTGGTGTTCATGTCTCACTTCCGTCGGGGTTTAGGCTTCCCGACGGACCCCTTTGTGAGGGGGCTCATGTTCTATTACGGGCTAGAGTTCCATGACTTGGCTCCCGAGTCTATCCTCCACATCTCATCTTTCATTGTTGTCTCCGAAGCCTTCCTCCGCACTACCCCTCACTTCGGATTGTGGCTCAAGACTTTCAACGTGGAGCCGAAGATGATCGAGGGGCGACAGGCAGAGTGCGGAGGGGCTGTTATAAGCAAGAGGGCCGATGCTCCATGGCCCGAGGGCTCCTTTCAAGAGGAGCTTGGTTTGTGGCAACAGGAGTGGTTCTACATCACCGCTCCCAGGGGCACCAGGCAAGTGGCGCCACCTGCCTTTCGTCCAGGCCCTCCACAGCGGCTGGCGTCGTGGGTCAACAAAGGGCTTGACTGGGGGCCGTCCAAGGACGTACCAATACTGCAGGGCCGGATTCGAGACCTCCAAGAGAGGGAGATCAATCTGGTCGTAGTGGCGCGGGTCATGCTGATCCGGCGCCTTCTGCCCTACAAACGTCGCCCTCTCCGGCTGTGGGAATTCAATTCGGAGGGACCGCGAGCTCTCCGCCACCTCATGGGTGCGACGCCCGTGGAGATGTATAAACTGTTCTTCGGATCACAAGAGATGTGTCCGGACTTGACCGAGGATGCCGGCCTAAGCTGCAATCGCCCGGATACTCAAGTAAGTAGTTCCCGTGCCTGGACGTGCTATCCGTATATTCATCATAATTCTTGCTCTTTTTTAAAAAGTTGTCCCCTGAACAGGAGTGGATAGCAGAAGCAAAGCTAATAAGGTGTCTGGCCCCCCTCCCTGAGACCACGCCGGATCCCGTGTTAGCCAGGATGTTGGAGGCTGTGCCTTTAGAAGAGGGCGAAGGGGGAAACAGGGAAACTACTGCCTCTGCTAAAGAGGATCTCAAGAAAGGGGGGATCGAGAATCCCTCCCTCTAGGGGGAGAAGAGGACGGCTTCCGAAGATCCGGAGGTCAAGGCCTCAAAGCGGGGGAAGAAATCTTCACCGGAGGGTCCTGCGCCAGGAGAAACCCCGGCCGCACTATTTCCCCAAGGGAATCGGCCCTCCAGCGAACCGTAAGTAGAAAAGAGGAGTTTTATAATAAGGGACATCCTTGTTTTTATTTTTGAGGATAACCGAAGTCCCTACCTTGTAGTTCGGATCTCAGCCCTTCTCAGCAGAGCTCATCTTCGGGGATCTTCGTCCGGAGATGATGGAGAGCGAGACGCCTCCATCTGCCGCACCGTCACGCGGGGCGGATGACCCCGGGGTGTCGTCGCGGAGGGTCTTCCCGAGTCCGGCGGGGCCGGAGAGTTCGGCACCAACTGGTGTACGGCCGGAGGAGCTGAAGGATCTGCTCGAGAGGGCGTCTATCCCAGAAGATCACCGTACATTAATGGGTACGGTGATTGAAAGGATTTCATCCGCTGAGAGCGGGTTGCATGAGGCCGTTAGAAGTTTACTGACGGGGTTTGAGGTACGTAAAAATGACCATACTTTTTGATAGTTTTGCGCTTAGAATGCGCCCTGTATAGATAGTAGCCCCTGAGACTCAGTATGTTGGCGAAAACGACAGCGTGCCGAGGATCATAATCTCAGTTATAAGGTGTCGCTCTTCCCGTACAGGTGGCGGGGCGTTCGGTGGCCAGCCGGACTGATGTAGTTGCCGAACTGAAGCGGCAACTTGACGTTGCGGATGCGGACATCGCGCTGGTCAATAAACGGCTTGACGAGTCACAAGGTAGGTGGCTTCTCCGTGGTCACCTGGTAAGGGAGCTGATGCCCACGCCTGACAATATGTATGCTTGATGCAGATGGCGCCGCTGCTATGGAGGAGCTTCAGGCGGAGCTTGCCCGAGTCAAGGAGCAAGCCAGAAAGAGTGATGCGGCTGCCTCGAAGGTGGCCGAAGAGCTAAAAGCCGAAAAGGCTGCTCACTGCCGAAGCAGGGAGGAGATGGCCGAAATGGCTGTGAAGTTGAAGGATGCTACCGACCGCTATGAGTTTCTCGAAAGAGAACGCCGAGCGGAGCAAGAGGACCTGAAAAAGGCCACTGCCGAAGCCAAAGATGCCCGCTCCGCGATGAGGGCTATAAAGAAGGAGCTACGTCAGGCCGGAGATATTGCGGCTGGAAAGCCCTTTCTGTTGCATAGGAAGTTTACGGACCCGATGTATGCCCAGTTGGGCCAGTTGTGGGGTGCGGAGGATGCTTATCTGAATTTGGCGGCGAGTGCGGCGGACGCGGTCGTGCACTTCCGAAGCCAAAAGGATCACGAGATGGAAGAGCTTTTTTGGTCTCAATTCCATAGTCCGGAGCGTCCACTTCCGTTAACCGATCGATTGGCTGAGTGGGCTGAGCTGAACAGGTTGTCCAGACTTGCCATGAAGGATGTTGTGGCTCATCTGTGGCCGGACAGGCCCAAGCCAAAGAGTTATTTTGGCTTGGTGCAGCAGTTCCTTGATGCGGTGCCGCATATCAAGGCGATGAAGCAGTCGGCATGCATAGAGGATGCACGAATGGCTCTCGCCCATGTCAAAACATGCTGGGCAGAGATGGATGCCACCGATGTTGCATCCCGGGATTCGGACAGAAGCCGATTACCCGCTGAGCACTATTTTGAGGAAGTCCTGCGGGCGCTCGCTTAATAGAGTCGCAGTGCTCGAAAAATGTTATGTTCAAATGACATGTATGATTTGTAAAACTATATTTATAATAAAAGGGCTTTTTATACTTATGCTTTCAAGTATTGAAATATCTCCTGTGCGGCCGTTAATGTATATGTATATATAACCTGAAAGATGGCAGTCTTCGGCTTCAGCCCCCACACACATGGTGCGGGGGTGTTTGCAGAAAAGCGCATTTTCACACTTAATCCAACGTCTTGGTCCTGTGAAGGAGGTGATAGCGTAGCAAACTAGGCAACCGGACTATAATGCTTTATCACTTTCACTTAGCCATAGGATTTCGATGGTGGGGCTACTATATAGCCCCTGGGGGCACCGCGCTCTCTGAACTCGAGGCGCGTGTGTGCCTGACCAGGAAACGGTCCTTCGTCAAAGCGGAGGAATTCTAAACATTCCGGTGGTCGATCGAGTGGTTGACCAGTCTCTCGCTATATCATGACAGTTAGTTTTCGGCTTTCTCTACTGAGGTGCTCACCCGGCAGAACCGGGGCACAATCGCAGTAGTTCTCCTGGTGCCGCGTTAGCCGATAGAGCGGAACGTAAGGCAGCAAAACACAGGAGCCGGGCAAACCCAACATTTGACCAAAGACATGATTCAGAGCTGATGCATATAAGGCCTAACTCGAGACACCGAACACTCCCTAAGGTATTCGGTCTTTATGATGATGGGCAGAACAATGCCCTAAGCCCCTAGTGTCCAGGTACGCGCAAAAACTTCTGACGCGGCCGATGCAAAAACGCCAGCCTCCTCCACGGTTATGGTAAGAGACCGGGGGATGTGTATCAACAAGAGACAGTAAAAAAGGTTGACGCAGGGTCTTAATCTGAAAAGAATCCTTGTAACGGGTCCCTGCTGCACGTCTGCGCCTGTGTCTCCATTCTGCTGTATCCTGGACGGGTGTAGCACGTTGTTCATCTGTAAAGAGAGAAGAACTTAGTTTGGAAAAAGAGCGTGCGAAAAATGTATTTAAAACAGAGCATGATTTAAAAAATGAATAAAATTGAGCTTTATTGGCTCTCATTGTTCATGCTTTCAGCCCCTTGTAAAGGGGTATGTGGCTAGTAAGCCCCTTGTTTATTTATACCGGACTCGTCTAACCGTGTCCGGGGTCTGAATGACCTGTTTGAGGAGCTTTGATCAGCAAAGCCGGATTAGTGTGTGGCTGTCAAGGCAGTCTCACGTTCTTTCGCGGTCGAGGAGCACTTGAAGTTACCTTTTAATGAGATGATACCGCGTGGACTGGGCATTTTAAGTGTAAGAGACGCGTAATGCGGTATTGCGTTAAAGCGGGCGAAAGCTTCGCGTCCCAATAGTGCTTGATGGCTACTTTTAAATGGGGCGATATGGAAGATTAGCTTTTCGCGACGGAAGTTGTCGGATGAACCGAACACGACTTCTAGTAATAAGGAGCCCGTACAATTGGCATAAGGGCCTGGCGTTACTCCTTTAAAGGAAGTGTTGCTATGGCGAATTTTGGTAGGGTCTATCCCCATTCTGCGGATTGAGTCCTGGTATAGCAGGTTTATATCGCTGCCGCCATCCATTAGGACTTGTGTAAACTGTGGCCCGTCGATTATAGGATCCAATATCAAAGCAGTCCATCGTGCGTTTCGAATACCTCTGGAGTAATCCTGATGGTCGAAAGTAATTGGTTTTGACATCCAGTTTTGGGACTCCGCTGGGGTGGACCGTGCGGCGCGTAGTTTAGTAGGTGCCGCCCTATTTTGCCTTGTTATCACTTGAAGTGAATTCACTGTTTTGACTTCTTGTGGGAAAGTCTTTTGTTTCATGGCGCTCTGCTTGTGGGGTTCGTCGTCGTCCTCACTTGGTGCGTCAAGCCCCTTGTGTTCGGTGTTAAGTCGGTCGGACTGCTTGAAGACCCAACAATCTTTATGGGTATGGTTTGCAGGCTTCCCGGGGGTACTGTGGATTTGACATATCCTGTCCAAGATTTTGTTTAGGTTGGATAGCTCGTCACTGTTGTCCTTGAGAGGCAGTGTTTTGTTGTTTGGCCGAGAGCTTTTGAACCCGGCGTTGACTGCCGTGCTCTTTGGGCTATTTCCCTTAGTCCGGCGCTGGTCTTTTCTGTGTCGTGGTTTCCCATTTCCATCCCTGACCTCGGATGTACTCGGGTTGCTGGTGCTGCATCTTGCCAGCTAGCTATCTTCTCCCGTGCAAAAGCGGGTCATGAGGCTTGTTAGTGCGGCCATTGTCCTTGGCTTTTCCTGGCCGAGGTGCCTGGCGAGCCATTCGTCTCGGACGTTATGTTTGAAGGCTGCTAAGGCTTCGGCGTCCAGACGGTCGACTATTTGGTTCTTTTTGGTAAGGAACTTGTTCCAGAATTTGCGGGCTAACTCTCCGGGCTGTTGAGTTATGTGACTTAAATCGTCTGCGTCCAGAGGGCGGACATAAGTCCCCTGGAAATTTGCCCAAAACGCATCCTCGAGCTCTTCCCAACTTCCAATGGTATTTTCTGGGAGGCTTTTGAGCCAATGCCGGGCTGGCCCTTTGAGCTTGAGGGGTATGTATTTTATGGCGTGGAGATCATCTCCTCTAGCCATATGTATGTGTAGGATGTAATCCTCAATCCGGACTCCAGGGTCTGTTGTTCCGTCGTATGCCTCTATGTTTACGGGCTTGAATCCTGCTGGAAATTCATGATCCAGTACCTCGTCAGTGAAACATAGGGGGTGTGTGGCGCCCCTGTATTTGGGTGTGCCATTATTTTCGAACACTCGACGTGTTGTTTTGCTCCCATGAGCCTTCCTTCTTGGCCCGTAGATGGACCTGACCAGGCTATCCTTTTTGTGAGGATCCTTATATGGATCGTGTGCCAGCTTGTGTGCGGCGCCGCTTGCCGCTCTTTGTTTGTCGCGTGGTCGTCTATCCGACCGGGCAGCCCCTTTGTTTTTTGACTGTGGGGGCTCTATGGCCTCTTCGTCGAATTCGGGCAATAGTTTGCGCTTCGGGTAGCTCTTTGTTTGGCGGCTATCGCCGTACTTGTCCGCGGTCTTGAGTACCTTGCTCCATCTCATTCTGAGTATGTCTTCCGCTGTTTTGAGCTTCCGCTTCTGCTTCTTCAGACTTCGTGCAGTGGTGACGAGCCTTTTGTGAAGGTTTTTCTGTTCTAACGATGTGTCTGGCGTAAGATCATCCGGACTGTTGTCTTCGCCGGGGATGGGCTGTTTATCCAATTCATCTTGTTTGGATGGTTTCCTGGTGACATGTTCGTCGTCCACTAGTTCGCTCTGATCTATGGCTGGGTCTATATGGGTGCTATTGTTGTCGAGGCGGGACTTCGGGTGGCGCTTGTGTTGCTATTTTGGCTGTTTTTCGGGGGAATTATCCTTCGCGGTGTCCTGTTGTTCCTCGTTATCGCTTCCTTTTGGTGTATCCACCATGTATACATCGTGAGTTGAGGTGGCTTTCCAGTGTCCTGTGGGCGCTGGTTCTTGGTCGTCTCCGGCGTCGTCGTCCATACCGTCGATATCTTCGGAGTCTAGATCTAGCATGTCGGTTAAATCGTCGACAGTGGCTACGAAGTGGGTGGTGGGTGGGTTTTGAATTTCTTCGTCGTCCGCATCCCAACCATCCTGGCCATAGTTCGGCCAAATCTCTCCTGATAGAGAGAGGCACTTTAGCGAATTCAGGATGTCGCTGAAAGGCGAGTGCTGAAAGATGTCCGCACTGGTGAACTCCATGGTTGGCGCCCAATCGGATTCGATTGGTAGGGGCACGTGAGGTTCGGAGTCCGGCGAGGAGTCCGGCACCTCGGAGTCACGAGCTTTACAAAGGACAGGGTCGGTATTCGGCTCCATCGCCGTAGAGGTAGCGGCCCCCGAGGCGGTGTCTAGCCACCCATCCTCGAGGCGCAGTCGGCTCCGAGTTAAGGGTCGGAGCGGACTCTTGTGCGGCCTCCAGGGCACTGTCCGGCAGCAGAGCTAGATCATGCTCATCGTGACAGTGCGGCGCGCTTGGCTGTGGCTCGAATCCGTCGAAGATCAAGTCTCCGCGGATGTCGGCTGTGAAATTCAAACTTCCAAATTTGACCTGATGGCCAGGGGCGTAGCTCTCAATCTGCTCCAGATGGCCAAGCGAATTGGCCTGGTGCAAAGCCGCCGAATACAAAGATCTGTCCGGGGAGAAAAGTCTCACCCTGGACCGCGTCATTGTTGATGATCGAAGGAGCCATCGGGCCTATGAGCGACGACATAGAGGAACTCTCAATGAAAGCACCAATGTCGGTGTCAAAACCGACGGATCTCGGGTAGGGGGTCCCGAACTGTGCGTCTAGGCGGATGGTAACAGGAGACAAGGGACACGATGTTTTTACCCAGGTTCGGGCCCTCTCGATGGAGGTAAAACCCTACTCCTGCTTGATTGATATTGATGATATGGGTAGTACAAGAGTGGATCTACCACGAGATCAAGGAGGCTAAACCCTAGAAGCTAGCCTATGGTATGATTGTTGTTCGTCCTACGGACTAAAACCCTCCGGTTTATATAGACACCGGAAAGGGCTAGGGTTACACAGAGTCGGTTACAATGGTAGGAGATCTACATATCCGTATCTCCAAGCTTGCCTTCCACGCCAAGGAAAGTCCCATCCGGACACGGGACGAAGTCTTCAATCTTGTATCTTCATAGTCTTGGAGTCCGGCCAATGATGATAGTTCGGCTATCCGGACACCCCCTAGTCCCAGACTCCCTCACTTAGGTCATCCACTTGAGGGAAATTTGCTACTGTCCTACAAACCTCTGCACTTGGAGGCCCAACAACGTCTACAAGAAGAAGGTTGTGTAGTAGACATCAAGATCTTTTCTGGCGCCGTTGTCGGGGAGGTGAGTGCTTGAAGGTATATCTTTAGATCTTGCAATCGAATCTTTTTGTTTCTTGTTTTATCACTAGTTTAGTCTATAAAAGAAAACTAAAAAAATGGAATTGAGTTTGCCTCATACGCTTCATCTTTTTAATATCTTTCGTGAGAATGATGGAAAGGAAAATTGTGCTGAAGTGCTAGAAGAAGAAGTCTATAAAATGTTTGGCACTAAATCTTTCAATGATGAGCATGATTGCAATGTTGTTAGTATGAACTCTTTGAATATCCATACTACTAATGACGATTGCACTAATCATGATGAAAATGTCTCTTATAAGCATGTCAACTTTTGTGGAATACATAGAGCTTGTAAGTACACACCAAATAGAGAAGATAGATTTTGCAAGAGGCATAAGTATTTAGAAACTAAACGGTTGCAAGAAAGGCTAGATGTGAGTGCTGAAAATTTAAAATTTCTTTGCCGTACTTGTGAACTTTGCTATGAACGTGGTCATTTACATCTCCAATGCAAATTGTTTCATGATCGAATTGTGTCCAAAAATTGTGATGATTTGATTTCCCTTGCACATCATAATGAACTTAGTTTGCTTTTGGGTTATGAAGAAATGAAACGTTTAACTAAGAATCTTCCAGAATTTGCCCTTGAAAAAAATCTTGATATTGATCAGAGGAAATTTATATGTATTGTGTGGTGAATTGCATTGAAAATCCTTATATTGCCAATTACATAAAGAAAAGAAAGCAAATAGAAGATTAAGAGAATACTAATGAAAGGGAATAAACTTCCCAATATCCTCCTATTATTTCTTATGATGAATCAGGTAATGAGGAGGAGCCTTCTATTCAACCAATCTCATTAACAAGGAGCTCCAAAAAGAGGATTCAACCCACACATGATGTGAAGAAGAAAAAGAAAATACGGAGAAGCAAAGGTAAAAAGGTACCCCTCCCAATTAATGTTGCTCCTATTACTCATTGTCATGATGATAATTGCTATACTATTGGTGCTATCCATACTATTAATGATGAGAGTGATTATGCTTATGATATGAAAAGGCCCAAGCTTGGGGAAGCTATGTTTGATGAGAATGACATATTTGAAAATATATTTGCTGCAATTAATGTTTGTCCCAAGCTTGGGGATGCAATGTTTAATGAAGATGATATTTTTAGCCTCCCAAGTTTTGATATGCAAATTTGTTATGATGATAGCATGCCTCGTACTTATGATGATTATATTGATGAAAGTGGGTTTGGAAGAGTGTCAACTTTAGGAAGTAATGATCCCACTATTTTGGAGGATGTTGAATCTTATTGTGATGAATATGAAAGTGGATTTGGAGAGGTCATGACTTTATTTAGTGATGATTCCACTATCTTGGAAGAGGTTTCAATCATATGATTATTGTGATGAAACTTATGCTATAAAAATTAGTGATGATTATAATTGTAAAACTTGTCATGATTATGATTACCCTTTTTCTGAACATTACTCTTTTAATGTGGAAACAATTTTTAGTATTCGAGTCTCTTATGATACTCCCACTATTCCGAATGAGAAGAATTTCGCTTATATGGAGAGTAGTAAAATTTATATGCAAGTAGATCATGAAAAGAATGCTTTAGGTGCTGGTTATATTGTTGAATTCATTCATGATGCTACAGAAAATTATTATGAGGGAGGAACATATGCTTGTAGGAATTGCAATAATATCAAGTTTCCTCTCTATATGCTTAAAATCTTGAACTTATGCTTGTTTTGCCTTCCTATGCTAGTTGATTATTGTTCCCATAAGTTGTTTGCTCACAAAATCCCTATGCATAGGAAGTGGGTTAGACTTAAATGTGCTAGTCATATGCTTCATGATGCTCCCATTATGTTTCAATTCTTATCTTTTATGTGAGCATCATTGTCATCATTATGCCTAGCTAGAAAGGCATTAAAGAAAAGCTCTTGTTGGGAGACAACCCAATATTTACCTTTAATGTTTTTGTGTGTTCACATGATTATGCTACTGTATTAATCATGTTTTATAGCTTTTGTTTCAATAAAGTGCCAAGTAAGACCTTTAGGATATTTTGTGGTGATAGTTGTGTTGATCCTGCTGAAAATCAGAAACTTTTGCACCCAGTAAATTAGTTTTGATAATTCACATAAACTGCTTTTGATCTGATTATTTTTTATCTTGATTTTTACCTAAATTTCTCAGGTTTTCCTAATTTGTTAGGATTTTTGGAGTTCCAGAAGTATACGTTTGATACAGATTACAACAGACTGTTCTGTTTTGACAGATTCTGTTTCCATTGTGTTGTTTGCTTATTTTGATGAATCTATGAGTAGTATCGGAGGGTATAAACCATAGAGAAGTTGGAATACAGTAGATATTACACCAATATGAATTTAGAATGAGTTCATAACAGTATCTAAGTGGTGATTTATTTTCTTATACTAACGGAGCTTATGAGTTTTCTGTTGAGTTTTGTGTTGTGAAGTTTTCAAGTTTTGGGTAAAGATTCGATGGACTATGGAATAAGGAGGGGCAAGAGCCTAAGCTTGGGGATGCCCAAGGCACCCCAAGGTAATATTCAAGGACACTCAAGAGCCTAAGCTTGGGGATGCCCCAGAAGGCATCCCCTCTTTCGTCTTTGTCCATCGGTAACTTTACTTGGAGCTATATTGTTATTCACCACATGATATGTGTTTTGCTTGGAGCGTCATGTCATTTTATTTTGTTTTGCTTGCTGTTTGAATAAAATACCAAGATCTGAAATTCTTAAATGAGAGAGAGTCCTCACATAGCTACATAATTATTTAACTACTCATTGATCTTCACTTATATCTTTTTGGAGTAGTTTGTCATTTACTCATGTGCTTCACTTATATCCTATGAGTAAATGGTTGAATGAGTTGAATGTCATAAATCTGAAATTATATATGTTTCATATGCTTATCCTATGGGGAATAATGACTTCACTTATAAGAAGTAGAGGTGGTAAATTTATTGTTCATTTGAACAGTTCATGAAAGAATATTGAAGGAAGAGAGATTTCACATATAAATATACTATCTTAGACATCTTCTATGATTGTGAGCCCCATTAATTATTTTCAAACCTGAGCAAATTAGTCAAAATTGGACAAGGAAGACAACATAATGAGTTATGCTTGGGTATATTTGTATAGAAGTTATATTGTTATAGATCCTCCAACGTGTGGTGCTTGCTATTTAGAATCCTTTGCTAGCCAAAATATCTGTACTAAGCGGGAATACTGCTTGTGCATCCAAATTCCTTGAACCAATTTTCTTCCATGAGTGTCCACCATACCTACCTATATGCGGTATTTACCTGCCGTTCCAAGTAAATTTGCATGTGCCAAACTCTAAACCTTCAAATAATAATCTGTTTTATATGCCCGAATCGCTCATGTAGTGACTAAGGGCTGTCAGTATCTTCCATGCTAGGTGGGTCATTCTCACGATGAGTGGACTCCGCTCGTCATTCACGAGAAAAATGGCTGGTAACTGGGATGCCCAGTCCCATGATCAAAAGATCAAAATCAAATCGAAATAATTGCAAACAAAACTCCCCCAGGATTGTTATTAGTTGGAGGCACCCGTTGTTTCGGGCAAGCCATGGATTGATGATTGTTGGTGGAGGGGGAGTAAAAACTTTACCATTCTGTTTGGGAACCGCCTATAATGTATCCAGTATGGAAGAAACTGGGAACCCTTGGTTGTTATGTTGACAATGAAAGCATACCTCTCAAAATTATTTATCTCTATTTCAAAATCGAGCTCTGGCACCTCTGCAAATCCCTGCTTCCCTCTGCGAAGGGCCCATCTTTTACTTTTATGTAAGAGTCAGTAGTATTCCTTCTCATTCCAATCTACTCTTTAGTTGGCAAGCATCATGTGATGGGGAAAGATCTAAGCATATATGGCCATTCAAATATATTTGATCATGAATTATTATTGTTGACAATTATCTATATGATAAGTAAGTTGGGAGGCGAAACATTAAGCCCCTATCTTTCTCTGTGTTCGATAGATGCTATTTGTTCTAAAAATATGCTTTGAGTGGTAGCAATCATGGAAGACTATATGATAGTTGAGTATGTGGAGTTTGCTAAATCAAAGCTCCGGCATAGACCCTTCCTGAAAATAAGATGAATTGCAATTGTTTGATGACTGAGAATGAAGTTTGCTAGTTTTCAAGAAAGTTTGTGGTCTATGCTTTAACATTTGAATAGCTTGTTACTTAATTGTGAGAAGTTTTATGAGATGAGTTGCTGCTATGACATATAATGATGCTAGAAAAGGTGATTGAAATTATCATTGATCAAACTTGTGCACCTACTAGCATTCACACTTCATAAATTATTTATTTTATCATTTACCTACTCGAGGACGAGCAAGAATTAAGCTTGGGGATGCTGATACGTCTCCAACGTATCTATAATTTATGAAGCATTCATGCTATTATATTATCTGTTTTGGATGTTTATGGGCTTGATTATACACTTTTATATTATTTTTGGGACTAACCTATTAACCGGAGGCCCAGCCCAAATTGCTGTTTTCTTGCCTATTTCAGTGTTTCAAAGAAAAGGAATATCAAACAGAGTTCAAACAGAATGAAACCTTTGAGAGAGTTATTTTTGGAACTGAAGCAATCCAGGAGACTTGGAGAGTACGTAAGGGAAGCAACGAGGAAACCACGAGGCAGGGAGGCGCGCCCTACCCTCCTGGGCGTGCCCCCACCCTCGTGGGCCCCTCGTGGCTCCCCTGACCGACTTCTTTCGCCTATATATGTCCATATACCCTAAAAACATCGGAGAACACAATAGATCGGGAGTTCCGCCGCCGCAAGCCTCTGTAGCCACCAAAAACCAATCGAGACCCTGTTCCGGCACCCTACCGGAGGGGGATCCCTCACCGGTGGCCATCTTCATCATCCCGGTGTTCTCCATGACGAGGAGGGAGTAGTTCACCCTCGGGGCTGAGGGTATGTACCAGTAGCTATGTGTTTGATATCTCTCTCTCTCTCGTGTTCTTGAGGTGATACGATCTTGATGTATCGCGAGCTTTGCTATTATAGTTGGATCTTATGATGTTTCTCCCCCTCTACTCTCTTGTGATGAATTGAGTTTTCCCTTTGAAGTTGTCTTGTCGGATTGAGTCTTTAAGGATTTGAGAACACTTGATGTATGTCTTGCCGTGCTTATCTGTGGTGACAATGGGATATTCACGTGATCTACTTGATGTATGTTTCGGTGATCAACGTGCGGGTTCAATGAACTTATGCATAGGGGTTGGCACATGTTTTCGTCTTGACTCTCCGGTAGAAACTTTGAGGCACTCTTTGAAGTACTTTGTGTTGGTTTGAATAGATGAATCTGAGATTGTGTGATGCATATCGTATAATCATGCCCACGGATACTTGAGGTGACATTGAAGTATCTAGGTGACATTAGGGTTTTGGTTGATTTGTGTCTTAAGGTGTTATTCTAGTACGGACTCTATGATAGATCGAACAGAAAGAATAGCTTCATGTTATTTTACTACGGACTCTTGAATAGATCGATCAGAAAGGATAGCTTTGAGGTGGTTTCGTAACCTACAATAATCTCTTCGTTTGTTCTCCGCTATTAGTGACTTTGGAGTGACTGTTTGTTGCATGTTGAGGGATAGTTATATGATCCAATTATGTTATTATTGTTGAGAGAACTTGCACTAGTAAAAGTATGAACCTTAGGCCTTGTTTCGAAGCATTGCAATACCGTTTACGCTCACTTTTATCATTAGTTACCTTGCTGTTTTTATATTTTCAAATTACAAAAACCTATATCTACCATCCATATTGCACTTGTATCACCATCTCTTCGCCGAACTAGTGCACCTATACAATTTACCATTGTATTGGGTGTGTTGGGGACACAAGAGACTCTTTGTTATTTGGTTACAGGGTTGCTTGAGAGAGACCATCTTAATCCTACCCTCCCACGGATTAATAAACCTTAGGTCATCCACTTGAGGGAAATTTGCTACTGTCCTACAATCCTCTGCACTTGGAGGCCCAACAACGTCTACAAGAAGACAGTTGTGTAGTAGACATAAGCGATATCTTCAACAATAGCAGTAACAGTGGCCGCTGCAGCGAGCTGAACTACAGGGTCAGCAGACACACCAGCGGATGTCACCGCAACAACATCAAATTTGCCCAAGCTAGCTGCTTCTGCTTTATCAGAAGCTAAAGAACCACCCGTCGCATCAAGTACTTCAACCGCATACGGAGACGTCGCCGTGGGCGATTCATCAAGATGGATAACTTCTATTGTCTGCGATGATGTTGTCTGCGACAATGCTGCCCTTAGTCGTGGAGAAGATCTGGTGGCGAATTGCACCTTTCTCACCGCGGTTTTCTCTTTTGGACGACTGAAATATGGGTACAAAAGGATAGTAGTGAGATTACACATGTTGTTAAACTTAAGTTACCACATGTTACCAACACAAAAAGTTGACGCATACTTCAGGTGTAAATAACTTCCAAGAAAAAATACAAAATTATCAAGGACTAGCAATATAAAGTTATCAAATGATATGAACAAAAAAACCAGCATTTTTTTGTATAACTATTTACTGAAAATAACTTGGTGCAATGAATAAGAATATATGGGGAAAATGCAAACAAGAAAGGCCTGTAAATACCTTTTTCCTGATACACTTGGCGAAGCCTTAGCAGCAGCAACTTGTTTCATAGGTGCACTACATGAAAAAAAATCCAAATGTTACAAGCACAAAACAGTTACCAAGCCTTGTAAGTGTAAATTATCAGAGAGGCCTAATTAAGTTATCAATGTTCATCAGAAAAGTTATCTAGACAGTAAGAACAAAAATACCAGCATGTTGGTAGGTGTATACCTAACTACAGATTCAGTGCACATGAAAAAAGTGCACGAAAACAACAAAGAACTATTGAACATAAAACGAAAGTAAGAGGCGTAGAAAAAGAATGTGAATACATTTTTACTGGTGCAATCACTGAATCCTTAGCAGCAGCAGCTTGTTTGCCAGGTGCCCTGCAAGGGAAAACAAGGTTAATGAGAAAAAAAAGATAAGGTGCTAAAAAATATGAACAAGCTAATTATCAGGATGAAAATACCCAAACTACCATACTCAAACAACTGGATTTACCCTGTTGTATCAGGCACAACATTGATAAAAAACCATGGGAAAAAATCATTCACATGCATGGAGCCTCCTTCCGCATGGTAGATAGTGGGACGACGACACCGGTTCCCTTTTCAGCCACACGTATACCAAGCTCCTGGACCAAAAATTTCTTCACAGCTAGATGAATTTCAGCTGCTGATGGTGCATTTGGTGAAGATGGCCTTTGTGGTGGGCTGGGGGCACAACTGGTGAAGTTGGACGGACAGGCACAGTTGGTGAAGCTGGACGGGGGTGATGGTAGCCTCAGTTTCTTGCACCTCTGGTAAGCCAAATTTTTCAAAAGCTCATAACCACACCGCTTGACAGAAGATTCAGTGGCCGCCTCAGCTTGAGTGTCTGTCAGATCTTGCTGGCTAAGCCCTACATCACCTGATCCGACTAATGTTGTGTGAGAGATGCCAGTGAGCATGATCTGAGACTCATTAAGGTTCTCATCGATAGTGCGGATAGGCATGCCTTCAATGTTTGGTGTTGTGCTCTCATGAGCTTTTACAGTTGCATCATCCAGATGTGTGGTGTCATCGTCAGCTGGCCCACTGCCCATAGCTACATCCACGGTACCACTGCCTGAAGCAAAGAAAGGATCCTTGCTGCGACGATGAACAACTCGATAATCCATATCATCATCATCATCATTGGAGTCAGCATCAGAATCAGCGTCATTGCCTCCATGGTACTCATCATCACTCTCAGAATCATCAGCAATGCTCTTTCCAGTGCTTTCTGGCCGCCTGCCTTGCGATGAGCGTGCGGTCCTTGCCATCATACGAGCAGCGGAAGAAAGAACATTCAATCTAGCGTCTAGCTTACAGGAGGCATCTGAATGGCCCTCATCATCCAAAGCGGTGAATGATTGCACAAGATCGCCTATTATGCCAGCCATAGTGGACGTGAATCGAGCAACTATTTGAGTAGATTTGGCAAATTTCTGCTCAATAGAAAAAAAAGCAAAAAATAAAAATAAAAATAAGTTATCACCAAAATGCAACAAAAGTTATCAGGAGTTCACAAAAAAGCACACACATGAACAATACCAAAAAAATGAAGAACACATGTATGTATACATGAATGTATTCATGATCTAACAACCATTCAGTCACATGAAAATGAAGAATAATATACAAGAAAGCTAAAATAGCACAATTAGATATCAGCAAAAACTTAAGTTATCAGAGGCTTTACAAAAAGAATCATCACATGAATGCAACCAAGTTATCAAGATATGTGAGAACATATGCTGCCATTAAAAAACATGATGGCATGAGATTCACATCACAAAGTTATCAAGGCATTACAGTAAGAATTATCACAAGGTTGCAATAAAATTATTATCCTTTATAGAGCATATGCCACATTGGAAACAAAGAACAATATCTGATGGCATTATTAAAGAGTGTAAAGTTGACATCAAAGGAGAGTTACCACATTGAGTGCAACAATTAAGTAATCAGCCTATGAAAAACATAGAATAGCAAAAAAAAAGGTTACATGCACACCTCCTGACTGCAGCTTGGGGCATGAACACGCATAAACCTATCAAGACCTTTGAGACCACCAAACAGACAGAAATTCATGCCAAACTCAGGCTTCAACTGGAAAAAAATGTAGAGACAAGTCAGATAAGTAACAACAAAAAATCAATGAAAAGAAAATGCAGTTGCAAGCAGTGTGGGAACTTAAAAAACATAGATATAGATTACCGGTAGATTCCCAAAAGAAACTTTGTCAGCTTGAACATCCTTGTTGAGGACAAGAGTTATCAGCTTCTTCGTCCATACATTGATAGGAAAAGGACCATTAGGCAATACGATGCCGAGTCCAGAAAGATCAATCGCGTGAATGTAAAGTAGCTGATAAGAAAAATACAATCGTCATGGTAAACACGAACAAAATCAGATAACATCAAGACAAAAAAGAAGGTAAGAGGAAAGCACCATCACTTACATTGTAGAAGAGAAGGCAACCCCTGGTAGGCTTGCGTTTCAGCAGCGCCTTGTCTAATTTATCAGCAATAAATTTGGACCAATTGAGATTTTTAATACCATTGATGTTGCGCCGCAAGTTGAAAACAATGAAACTAAAGTTCACTGGATGGAACACAAATAATATGAAAGTTACCACACTTACATACAGTAAAGTTATCATGCACACAAGAAAGAAAATGACAGAAGTACATAACCACTTACCAGCACAACATACCATCTAGGGCTGACTTTGTTGGAGGTGGTCGGGGCAATGATTGTATTCCCAGCAAGCAAAAGCCACATATGCTTGAAAGTATCATCAGCATTTACGGAACCCTTTATGAGATCAACAAGATTAGTCATTTTAGGGGCATATCCAAGTTCGCCGAACAACTCAAGCCCTAACTCAATATCAGCTTCAGTAAGACGGTTGTAAGGGACATCCTACCCTCCATGCGGCACGCCCATAACGCGATGCACATATCCCTCACTAACAGGAAGTCTGCCCCGCCCTGGTACAACAACCTCACGGGAATCGGGATCATAAAGAACAGCAAGCCACACACTGAGATTGTTGAAGAGATGGTCACACTGGATATTGCGAAGGCTTGTGAAGTCCATCTCATCAATGGCAACCTTCCTGTCATCATTCATGTCTTTGCATGCTAAAAGAAGCGAACTGGGTGAGGCTCTGTTCCGCGGAGGAGGGCGCTTCATCTTTTTTGAAGGAACTTCATCAATTCCATCACCATCTCCTTTGCGCTTCCTCGGCATTGTGTCCCTGTCACGTAGGAACGAAATGAAAAGCGAATGAAACAAATTAGATGACATGAAAAACTGATATCACAATTAATATCAACATTTGTAAACGGGTGTTTGACAAAGCAATAAATACAGCTGATAAACTTATCATTGTGGTTCATGGTGACACAAAAAAAGATTATCATGACCATGATAAATAAATCAAGCAAAATGCACTTGGTTTACAGAAGAGAAAATCTGGTTAAAAAACAAAGACGATGCCACATCTGCTGAACTATAGCAAGACAAAATGACACAGGTATATTACAGCATGTGCAACTGATAACTGAGGCACAAATATATTGGTAAGTGAGAAAGGCGGCATCAATTTGATGATGTACATCCAATTTACCCCTGATAAAATTAGCATTGACACATGGTCATTAATAATCACAATAATGATGCCGGTAAGCACACAAAAAACTACCAGACCATCGAATAAGAAATGAGCATTGTGCTGCATGTAGTTAGACTAGAAAAAAACTGGTAAGTACGGTAAGATGATAATGGTAACTGCTTGCACATCATCATTGGGGATATCCAAAACAGTAAAGCACAAAGCGTAAAAATCATGGGGGTGCAGTCCCAAAACACAACCTAATGTGAATGTAGCTGTTTGAAAAACAATTGGTAATCAGAGCGCAATTGCACAGCTCAAAATTACCAACCAATTGGACATTTAGGCACATAAATAACACCAGTCATAAAAATACAGTGTTTCAGCATCTGGTAATTTGAGTGCAATGTCGTTGGCAAGTTCAATACCTTCATCATGATAATTAAACAGAACAAACAACACCGGTAAATAGAGCATCGCAAGCCTCATCGATAAACAGACCGCATCAAACAAATCCAACATAACAACAGAACTTAGGGTTACTGATCAAATCAACATCCACTAAATTGGACATCACAAAATCCATAAACAACAAACACTATTGGATGTCCTAAAAGTCAACATCCACAACACTAACAGAAGGAGGAAAACGGGTGGGAAAATCCATAGTAGAACCGACCACACTTATCAACCACGAAAACCTATCGATACCAACCATCCGACCGATTACGCACAAAATTGAACCGAAATTCACAGCCATCTACAAATGGAACTAGAATGCGACCTAATCTAACCTATTTGGAACAACAATCGACTGGATTAGGATGGTCCGAGCACCAAAAATCAACGGCAGGACATGCCGGCGGAGAAACAGGAAAAGAGAGGGGGTGGGGAATGTGTTCCTCGCCGCCGATTCAGAATCTAGAAGCCGGCCTAAACAATCCTAATCCAATGGGAACTAAAACCGACCGGGTTCGGAGGCTCCGTACACCAAAAATCGACGGCGGAATAGCGGGAACACACCGGCGGAGCAAAACAGGTAGACAAAGGGGGTGGGGAAATGCGTTCCTCACCAGAGATTCAGACGCCGTCCACCGCGAACCGGACCACGCCACCACCAGCAACTGTCGCAGACGAGGGAGAGGGGAGAGAGAGCAGAAACGAAGAGCGGCGCGAGAAGGGGGGAAGAAGTAATGCGGGCGAGGGAAAGACGGGGGAGTGGGGAACGTGGGCATTGGGCGAGAGGGACGGTTTCGGTGGGGCCCGCCTGTAACGGCTATCGCCACGCGCGCTTCGCTCAAAATAGCCTACGCACTTCTCGGATTACAATCAAACGGCAACGAGATCGTGCGGATCTGACGCAAACGACCAGTCGACTGGTCGTTAGATTTCTCGAAAAGAAAAACATCAGCCCTATTGCCAAACCGCCACAAAGTTGCAAAGAAAAACATCAGCCCTATTGCCAAACCGCCACAAAGTTGCAATAGAATGCCAAAACAAGGGAGATTAGCCCATACCCGGGGCAAGCCTTCATATGTCAAGATCCGTTTAGTGTCACCATGCTACAAACCATGGACCAGAGTCGCCTAAAAAACTATGGACAAGCGTGTTTAGCTAGAGGCACCTTTACTAATCTGAAACGACCAACAACTGACCATAGCGCCAACGAGTGTGTCTTCACCAATTCCCGCACCCGCGTTCACAAATCAACCGAAAGCGCTGATGGTTGCAGTTTTGTCCTCAGGACCCAAGACCAAGCGATCCAAAAGTCATCTCTCAATTTTTCTTGCTGCTAATAACAGGCAGGTGAAACCAACCAACTTGACAGTAGTATATGTATAGTACTCCCTTCGTCTCATAATATAAGAGCGTTTTCGACACTACAGTGTAAAAAACGCTCTTATATTATGGGACGGAGGGAGTAGTATATCTGTGTACATGTTGATTCAGTCTGCAGCCAACTAGCCGAGCATGCGTTTAGATTGTCAACTTACGCTGGGGCGATCTGATTACAGCTCCATCAAATCTGAAGAAAAAGGGACAAAAGATCATACAGCAGAGAAAATTGTCCACTCAGTATTCAAGATCATACAGCATATTCAAGATTCCACAAATTATCGGTACTTCGGCGATCCAAACATGAGCACCATTTAGGACTTCCACTCACCTCTTTCTACAGCTCTACAAACCTATTTTGCTGCCTACCCTTCACCGTACAGCAGCAGCAGCAACAAAGAACCGAGTCCCTCCAACTGCATGCTGGTGCTGCTTATATTGTCCTTATGTTGGTTATCAGTTCCGTTGTGATCGTTCTGCCACTAGTCAGATTGTACCTGTTTTAGCAACTCTAACAAATAATGAAGAAGAAAAATTGACTTGAACTCCTAATATCAAAGTCACATTCTTAGGCAGGGAAATTCCACATTGATGTTAGACCTAATAACCAAAACATTGACATGGCCACCACCAAGCAAGGCAATGTAGATCTTGTTGTTTTGTAGGCAACGTGATCACGTATGTGAGAACTCCAAGCTGTTGAAACCATGGTCGCTTTGAATTAAGAATGCTGATATGATTACGTATGGGTATGGCTCTGTCAAACCTGAACAGACAAGATATAAGTTTAGACACCAGAGAAGAAATATTGCATAATAGCGTTGTCACATTGGTAATATTGGCCTCAGCCGAATTTGAAAATATGTGACTGCGAACACCCGCTTCAGTGTGCTTAGATTGGAATTTGCAATACAAGTTTGAATACATAGCCAGACAGAGGCAAGACACCATAAATAAACGAGACGTGGAAAACTTAAGTAATACAGAATTGGTACATTTGTGTTGCAGGAGTCCTCATACTACCTAGTATATATGCACCTAGCAGTAACAAACTTCCAACTTAAAAAGAATAAAGAAACTCGAGGTATTGCTAGTGAGAACCAACATACTAGCTGCCGACTGCCATCCTAATAGTACATAAATAATGCACGCAAGAAAAGAAAAAACACAAAACTGGGTGGTCTTTACAGAATTCCTAATGCACAATCACCTAATAACTCCTTAAGTTTCAGTACTTAATAGCCTTGTCACATTGGTAATCTTGATTACTGATTTCAACCGAATTCGAAACAAGTGACTGTAAACACTCGCTTTAGTGTGTTTAGAATTGTAGTTTGCACTCAGGCCAGTCAACATACAGAAATGGGTCGTGAAGAACTTGAAGTGGTACCTCCATGTTACAGGACAGCACGAAATCATATACTACCTAGGCACCTAGCAGTATACCAAACTTCTGACTACAAAACATGGAGAGAAACTGGGGCATTGGTAGCAAGAACCAACGCACTAGCTGCTGTCAGCAATCCAAGTACAAAAATGAGTCCCAAAAAGGAAAGAAAAACAAAACTAGGTGCCCTCTCCAATTCATCTTACAGGATTGCTAATACATAATGGCATGAAAACTCCTTAAGTTTCAGTCAATCATCGACCAACATGATTTGCTTTGGGATAAGGAGAAAAACCATGATACTGGGACCTAAGACTGGTGGAGATTGACTGCAATAAATAAGAATTTTATTGCACACATATTTGAGAGTTTACGAGCTAAAAGGAACAAATTATATGTAACTAGGTAGAGGAAGATACATAATAGCATTATCACATTGGAAATATTTATCTAAACTGAATTCGAAACATGCAACTGCAGACACTCGCTCCAGTGTGCCTAGCATCGGAATTTTAAAATAAAAGGTTGGAATACATAGCCAGACAGAGGCACATCAGCATAAAGAAACGAGTCTTGAAAAACTTAATTCCATCCTGGTACAAATTGATGCACATAAAGGAACAAAAAAAAAACTGGCTGTCCCCTCAAATTCATCCTACAAAATTGCTAATACACAATCACCTGAAAACTCTTTAAGATTCATTCAATTATATCAAAACCAATATGATCTGCTTTCAGATTAGGACAACCATCGTATCAAGATCTCAGAGTGGTGGAGATTGACTGCAATAAAAAAAGAATTTCAACTGCATAGTGGAGTTAATTGCAGAAAACTTGTTCACACAATCGACTGTGCTTGTCCAGTTGCGACTTGTCTGTCTGCAGGCGGTCGACAGACAAACAAGGCTTAAGTAAATTTGGAACTAAACCTGTAGGCTCTGGTAGGGTAAAATGGGAGTTCGATGTGCCAGGGTTTATTGCTGGTGATGTCATGGGCTCTATGCACCAACTTGTTTCCTACTACTAATAAAGCTCTAGGTCAAACTCAAAAAAAGTAAAATAGGGGCACTCCTTCATTTTCGATAGAACACAAAGGCTTTTAATGGTTACAATCAGCGTGTACTGTATTCATCCTCAACGAGATCATAACTCTAATAAATACTAGTTGAGAAAAAAAAATGGGGCATGGAAATATGCATCAGCTAGCTAGCTCAACCACATATACGTGAATTTGTAGCTCAGGGTGTTGGCAGCGAGAAACAATACAATCACCGGACAACTCTAAGTTTCAGTCAATCATCTCAACCAATATGATTTGCTTGGAGATTCAGAGCACAACCATGATACTGAGGATCTAACAGTGGTGGAGACAATGACTGCAATAAAGAACAATTTCAGTTGCCCGTGATAAGCACTCCCTTCAATCTTATGAGGTTGATTCAGATAAAACAACATCGCGGTATAACATTTCAGTTGCCTGTGAGCACAAGCTCTTCTTATTTACAGCAGTGACTCAGGATCTTATTTGTGACCATACAGGTTTACCTCGAAACAGCATCGCAAGATAAAATTATACATCTGAAGAAAAAGCGTACAAAATGGGCTGTCTTTGACTTGAGTTGATTTTCTCATGGTGAATCAATTCAAGGTAAACCAGAAATAAAATTGTATTCCTTCCTGCTTTATCTTGATCATCAAAACTACTACTCTAAAATAACTATAATGACCTGGTATTTTTTGCGATTCCAGATTTCCATCAGGGCTCGCTCATGCATAAGCTACTTGTAGTGTACAAGATGATTTCTCCTACTAACCCCATTCTCTTTAAAAGGCGACCGAGACAAACAAGACAAGAAACACAATTATGTTCCCGGGCTTTCTTAGCTTTCCGATGAGCACAATAAATTAAACAGTACTAAATAAAACAAGAATTACCAGTTGCCATAATGAGCATGAAGCAATAGACAAGTCATGTGATAATTATGAAGTGAAGGAGATACTTGGAAGCAATAGAAACTTTACCACTTCATATTCTCCTTGAAGACAACAATGATGGTGGGAAGTTGATATATGCGTATGTCGGATACTTATAGTGCTGTTTCTCATAAACCCTCTGAAGCTGCAACGTCTTGATATCCATTGAGAAATATCCAACAAGGTGATTATTTGGAGATGATGCTTCTATCCTTGTCAAGAGCAAGTACCTCTGTGTTGCGTCTCTGATACAATATTTGTAGCCAGAATCTAGTGAGATTGTCTTCTCCATCTGCCACTGGCTGGGACTCTCGCCTTTGGTCCGTGCAGCTGTATAGCTGAGATTGGATGCAAGTCCACCATGGAAACCAAAGATCCCGAGCCTGCCTTCCCCTGCCTCCACAATGGCTATACCTTCCTTGCTCCATTCTCCTGGTGGGAGGTCAGCAGTGGAGAACTCCATGTTCGTGGTGTCAAGCAAGAGCAACTTCTTCATCCCGAATTGCACCCAGTCCCAGTAGAAACAGCCATAAGCATAATGGCGCATGGGAATAAAAGGCTGGACCCTTGACATCTCCTCCATGTCGCCCTCGTCAAGGGCCAAATCACTCAAATCCTTGGATGCAGTAGCTTGCCATTGATCGTTGCTGGAAGAGAAGACAAAGGCAGCCAGACTGGTTTTGCAATATGCCATCAAGATGACTATGAATGTTGTGTCTCCAGCCGCTGCCTCCTCCTCACCGAGGGGAACGAGGAAGCGCTTGCAGCAGGCCTCGGTTACCGGGGGGAAAGGGTGCCCAAGCAAAGCAGCCAGGTCGTGAGGTAGCGGGGGGAGCAGGACGTAGCGCCGGTGCAAGGGGTCGCACACCGCGAGATCTCTGAAGACCGGGGGCTGCCCATGTTTTCCGATGCTGCGGCAGAGGAGGACGCGGCCGTCGCGGACGTCCTGCACGGTCCAGCGGCGGTGGTAGGGGAGGAAGGATAAGGTGAAATCGGCGGCGACGGCGGCCGCGCGAACGGCGGGGGTGGAGGTTAGGGCTGGGTGGAAGCCGTCGCGGTCGAGGAATCCGAGAAGTGGTGGTGCGTGGAGGCAGCGGAAGCAGCGGAGGAAGGACCTGTCGGTGGAGATTCGGCGGAAGGTGAGGCAAACGGCGGAGGCGCGGGCGAGGTCTTGTGGGGTGGGCAGCCGGAGGAAGATCTCGGCGAGGAGCTGGTCGGGCATGTCCGTCATAGGCGACGGCGACGCCATTTTCTTGTTGCTGGTCGTCGCCATTGGATTGGAGTGGGGAACGTAACAGGGCAGAGGAAACCCTCGACCAGAGGGGGAAAGTGACGGGAGCTCCTTTTTTTTTTGGTGAACTAGGGGCTTTATTCATGACTCAAAATCTGAGGAATACAAGCAATATCGGGCAAAACCCCCAGCCACACATGGCGACCCACCGCAAGAGACGCAGCTCCTTTCGCTAGCGAGTGGGCCTCAAAATTATTCTCCCTAAATTCAAAATGGAAAATAACAGAAGTAAAATCATTCTTACTAAGTTCGATTTCCCTAAGGATAGAAGCATAGACCGCCGCTCCACCATCCCTGATGTGCGCTATCACCACCTGACAGTCGGAGGCTATCTCCAGGTCTTGTAAGTTCAAATCCCGAGCAAGGGCGAGGGCCTCACTACAGGCTAGTGCTTCCAAGCTTGCTGGATCAATCATGCCATCAATCACCACTGCCGATGCTCCCAGATAACATCCATCTTTATCCCTACATATCACAGCCGCAACTCCCCTTTCTCCCAAGGTGGAAAGAGCCCCATCACAGTTTAGCTTTGCCGCATTCCCCGTCGGTGGTAGCCAAGCTTTGGCGCGGGGCCGTACCGCTCGCCCCAAAGCCGGTCTTGCTGTTCTAGAATCTGCTAACTCAAGGTCATCTAAAAATCTCTTGATGAAGCACATCATTGACAGCGGACTCTGAAATTCATTGTCGTGAATAGCTTTCCTCCGAGCCCACCAAATCGCCCACTGAAGGAAATATGCCCTAGAGGCAATAATAAAGTTATTATTTATTTCCTTATTTCATGATAAATGTTTATTATTCATGCTAGAATTGTATTAACCGGAAACATAATACATGTGTGAATACATAGACAAATATAGTGTCACTAGTATGCCTCTACTTGACTAGCTCGTTGAATCAAAGATGGTTAAGTTTCCTAGCCATAGACATGAGTTGTCATTTGATTAACGGGATCACATCATTAGGAGAATGATGTGATTGACTTGACCCATTCCGTTAGCTTAGCATTTGATCGTTTAGTATGTTGCTATTGCTTTCTTCATGACTTATACATGTTCCTGTAACTATGAGATTATGCAACTCCCGTTTACCGGAGGAACACTTTGGGTGCTACCAAACGTCACAACGTAACTGGGTGATTATAAAGGAGTACTACAGGTGTCTCCAAAGGTACATGTTGGGTTGGCGTATTTCGAGATTAGGTTTTGTCACTCCGATTGTCGGAGAGGTATCTCTGGGCCCTCTCGGTAATGCACATCACTATAAGCCTTGCAAGCAATGTAGCTAATGAGTTAGTTACAGAATGATGCATTACGTAATGAGTAAAGAGACTTGCCGGTAACGAGATTGAACTAGGTATTGGATACCGACGATCGAATCTCGGGCAAGTAACATACCGATGACAAAGGGAACAACGTATGTTGTTATGCGGTTTGACCGATAAAGATCTTCGTAGAATATGTGGGAGCCAATATGAGCATCCAGGTTCCGCTATTGGTTATTGACCGAGAATAGTTCTAGGTCATGTCTACATTGTTCTCGAACCCGTAGGGTCCGCACGCTTAAGGTTTCGATGACAGTTATATTATGAGTTTATGAGTTTTGATGTACCGAAGGAGTTCGGAGTCCCGGATGAGATCAGGGACATGATGAGGAGTCTCGAAATGGTCGAGACGTAAAGATCGATATATTGGACAACTATATTCGGAGTTCGGAAAGGTTCCGAGTGATTCGGGTATTTTTCGGAGTACCAGAGAGTTACGGGAATTCGCCGGGGAGTATATGGGCCTTATTGGGCCATACAGGAATAGAGGAGAGAGGCCAAAAAGAAGGAGGCGCGCAGCCCCCCTCTGGTCCTAATTGGACAAGGGGTGTGGCCCCCTTTTCCTTCCTCCTCTCCCCCTCTTTCCCCCTTCTCCTACTCCAACAAGGAAGGAGGGAGTCCTACTCCCGGTGGGAGTAGGACTCCCCTTGGCGCGCCCCTCCTACGACGGCCACCCCCTCCCCCCTTGCTCCTTTATATACGGGGGCAGGGGGCACCTCTAGGCACAACAACAATTGATCCCTTGGATCTCTTAGCCGTGTGCGGTGCCCCCCTCCACCATAATCCACCTTGATAATATCGTAGCGGTGCTTAGGCGAAGCCCTGCATCGGTAGTACATCAAGATCGTCACCACGCCGTCGTGTTGACGGAACTCTCCCTCGACACTCAGCTGGATTGGAGTTCGAGGGACGTCATCGAGCTGCACGTGTGCTAGAACTCGGAGGTGTCGTAGTTTCGGTGCTTGATCGGTCGGGCCGTGAAGACATACGACTACATCAACCGCGTTGTCATAACGCTTCCGCTTTCGGTCTACGAGGGTACGTGGACAACGCTCTCCCCTCTTGTTGCTATGCATCACCATGATCTTGCGTGTGCGTAGGAAATTTTTTGAAATTACTACGTTCCCCAACAGTGGCATCCGAGCCTAGGTTTTATGCCTTGATGTTATATGCACGAGTAGAACACAAGTGAGTTGTGGGCGATACAAGTCAGACTGCTTACCAGCATGTCATACTTTGGTTCGGCAGTATTGTTGGATGAAGCGGCCCGGACCGACATTACGCGTACGCTTACGCGAGACTGGTTCTACCGACGTGCTTTGCACACAGGTGGCTGGCGGGTGTCAGTTTCTCCAACTTTAGTTGAACTGAGTGTGGCTACGCCCGGTCCTTGCGAAGGTTAAAACAGCACTAACTTGACGAACTATCGTTGTGGTTTTGATGTGTAGGTAAGAACGGTTCTTGTTCAGCCCGTAGCAGCCACGTAAAACTTGCAACAACAAAGTAGAGGACGTCTAACTTGTTTTTGCAGGGCATGTTGTGATGTGATATGGTCAAGACGTGATGAGATATAAGTTGTTGTATGAGATGATCATGTTTTGTTGAAGTTATCGGCAACTGGCAGAAGCTCTATGGTTGTCTCTTTGTTGCATAAGATGCAAGTGCCAAATAATTGCTTTACTTTATCGCTATACGATAGCAATAGTTGCAAGAGCAATAGTTGGCGAGACAACCATGTGACGACACATTGATATAGATCAAGATGATGAAGATCATGGTGTCGTGCCGATGACGATAGAGATCATGACAATACTTTGGAGACGGAGATCAAAGGCGCAAGATGATCATGGCCATATCATGTCACATATTTTGATTGCATATGATGTTTATCTTTTATACATCTTATTTTGCTTAGTTTGACGGTAGCATTTTAAGATGATCTCTCACTAATTATCAAGAAGTGTTCTCCCTAAGTATGCACCGTTGCGAAAGTTCTTCGTGCTGAGACACCACGTGATGATCGGGTGTGATAGGCTCTACGTTCAAATACAACGGGTGCAAAACAGTTGCACACGCGGAATACTCAGGTTAAACTTGACGAGCCTAGCATATAACAGATATGGCCTCGGAACACGGAGACCGAAAGGTAGAGCGTGAATCATATAGTAGATATGATCAACATATTGATGTTCACCGTTGAAACTACTCCATCTCACGTGATGATCGGACATGGTGTAGTTGATATGGATCACGTAATCACTTAGAGGATTAGAGGGATGTCTATCTAAGTGGGAGTTCCTAAGTAATATGATTAATTGAACTTAAATTTATCATGAACTTAGTCCTGGTAGTATTTTGCAAATTATGTTGTAGATCAATAGCTCGCGTTGTTGCTTTCATATGTTTATTTTGATATGTTCCTAGAGAAAACTGTGTTGAAAGATGTTAGTAGCAATAATGCGGATTGGATCCGTGATCTGAGGTTTATCCTCATTGCTGCACAGAAGAATTATGTCCTTAATGCACCGCTAGGTGACAGACCTATTGCAGGAGCAGATGCAGACGTTATGAACATTTGGCTAGCTCAATATGATGACTACTTGATAGTTTAGTGCACCATGCTTAACGGCTTAGAATCGGGACTTCAAAGACGTTTTGAACGTCATGGACCATATGAGATGATCCAGGAATTGAAGTTAATATTTCAAGCAAATACCCGAGTTAAGAGATATGAAGTCTCCAACAAGTTCTATAGCTAAATAATGGAGGAGAATCGCTCAACTAGTGAGCATGTGCTCAGATTGTCTGGGTACTACAATCGCTTGAATCAAGTGGGAGTTAATCTTCCAAGATAAAATAGTGATTGACAGAATTCTCTAGTCACCATCACCAAGTTAGTAGAACTTCGTGATGAACTATAATATGCAAGGGATGACGAAAGTGATTCCCAAGCTCTTCGTGATGTTGAAATCGACGAAGGTAGAAATCAAGAAAGAGCATCAAGTGTTGATGATTGACAAGACCACTAGTTTCAAGAAAAAGGGCAAAGGGAAAGAAAGGGAAGCTTCAAGTAGAATGGCAAACAAGTTGTCACTCCCGTGAAGAAGCCCAAAGCTGGACCAAATCCTGAAACTGAGTGCTTACACTGCAAAAGAAATGGTCACTGAAAGCGGAAATGCCTTGAATATTTGGTGGATAAGAAGGATGGCAAAGTGAACAAGGGTATATTTGATATACAGGTTATTGATGTATGCCGTACTAGTGTTTATAGTAGCCCCTGAGTATTTGATACTTGTTCGGTTGCTAAGATTAGTAACTCGAAACAGGAGTTACAGAATAAACAGAGACTAGTTGAAGGGGAAGTGACGATGAGTGTTGGAAGTAGTTCCAAGATTGATATGATCATAATCGCACACTCCCTATACTTTCGGGATTAGTGTTAAACCTAAATAAATATTATTTGGCATTTGCGTTGAGCATGAATATGATTTGATCATGTTTATTGCAATACGGTTATTCATTTAAAGTAAGAGAATAATTGTTGTTCTGTTTACATGAATAAAACCTTCAAATGGTCATACACCCAATGAAAATAGTTTGTTGGATCTTGATCGTAGTGATACACATATTCATAATATTGATGCCAAAAGATGCAAAGTTAATAATGATAGTGCAACTTATTTGTGGCACTGCCGTTTGGGTCATATCGGTGTAAAGCGCATGAAGAAACTCCATAAAGATGGATTTTCAGAATCACTTGGTTATGAATCATTTGATGCTTGCGAACCGTGCCTTTTGTGCAAGATGACTAAAACTCCGTTCTCCGGAACAATGGAACAAGCTACTGACTTATTGGAAATAATACATACCGATGTATGCGATCCAATAAGTGTTGATGCTCGTGGCAAGTATCGTTATTTTCTGACCTTCACAAGATGATTTGAGCAGATATGGGTATATCTACTTGATGAAACATAAGTCTGAAATAGTTGAAAGGTTCAAAGAATTTCAGAGTGAAGTGGAAAAATCATCGTAACAAGAAAATAAAGTTTCTGCGATCTGATCGCAAAGACGAATATTTAAGTTACGAGTTTGGTCTTTAATTAAAACAAGTGGAATAGTTTCACAGCTCACGCCACCTGGAACACCACAATGGAATGGTGTGTCCGAACGTCGTAATCGTACTTTACTAGATATGGTGCGATCTATGATGTCTCTTATCGGTTTACCACTATCGTTTTGGGGTTATGCATTAGAGACAGCTACATTCACGTTTAATAGGGCACCATCTAAATCCGTTGAGACGACACCGTATGAACTATGGTTTAGCAGTAAACCTAAGCTGTCGTTTCTTAAAGTTTGGGGCTGCTATGCTTGTGTGAAAAAGTTTCATCCTGATAAGCTCAAACCCAAATCAGAGAAGTGCGTCTTCATAGAATACCCAAAGGAAACTGTTGGGTACACCTTCTATCATAGATCCGAAGGCAAGATTTTCGTTGCTAAAAATGGATCCTTTCTAGAGAAGGAGTTTCTCTCGAAAGAAGTGGGTGGGAGGAAAGTAGAACTTGATGAGGTAAATGTACCTTCTCCCAAATTGGAAAATAGTTCATCACTGAAATCAGTTCCAGTGATTCCTACACCAATTAGTGAGGAAGCTAATGATGATGATCATGAAACTTCAGATCAAGTTACTACAGAACCTCGTAGGTCTTCCAGATTACGGTCCGCACCAGAGTGGTAGGGTAATCCTGTTCTAAAAGTCATGTTACTAGACCATGATAAACCTACGAACTATGAGGAAGCGATGATGAGCCCAGATTCCGCAAAGTGGCTGGAGGCCATGAAATCTGAGATAGGATCCATGTATGAGAACAAAGTGTGGACTTTGGTGGACTTGCCCGATGATCGGCAAACCATAAGAAATAAATGGATCTTCAAGAGGAAGACGGATGTTGATAGTAGTGTTACTATCTACAAAGCTCGACTTGTCGCAAAAAGGTTTTTCGACAAGTTCAAGATGTTGAATACAATGAGATTTTCTCACTCGTATCGATGCTTAAGTCTGTCCGAATCATGTTAGCAATTGCCACATTTTATGAAATCTGGCAAATGGATGTCAAAACTGCATTCCTTAATGGATTTATTAAAGAAGAGTTGTATATGATGCAACCAGAAGGTTTTGTCAATCCTAAAGATACTAACAAAGTGTGCAAGCTCCAGCAATCCATCAATGGACCGGTGCAAGCATCTCGGAGTTGGAATATACGCTTTGATGAGTTGATCAAAGCATATGGTTTTATACAGACTTTTGGAAAGGCCTGTATTGACAAGAAAGTGAGTGGGAGCACTACAGCATTTCTGATAAGTATATGTGCATGACATATTATTGATCGGAAATAATGTAGAATTATTCTGCAAGGCATAAAGGAGTGTTTGAAAGGAGTTTTTCAAAGAAAGACCTCGGTGAAGCTGCTTACATATTGAGCATCAAGATCTATTAAGATAGATCAAGACGCTTGATAAGTTTTTCAATAAGTACATACCTTGTCAAGATTTTGAAGTAGTTCAAAATGGAACAGTCAAAGAAAAAGTTCTTGCCTGTGTTGCAAAGGTGTGAAGTTGAGTAAGACTCAAATCCCGACCACGGTAGAAAATAGAAAAGAGAATGAAAGTCATTCCCTATGCCTCAGTCATAGGTTCTGTAAAGTATGCTATGATATGTACCAGGCCTATTGTATACCTTGCTCTGAATTTGGCAAGGGAGTACAATAGTGATCTAGGAGTAGATCACTATACATTGGTCAAGAATATCCTTAGTGAGGACTAAGGAAATATTTCTCGATTATGGAGGTGATAAAAGAGCCCGTCGTAAAGAGTTACATCGGTGCAAGCTTTTACACCGATCCAGATGACTCTAAGTCTCAATCTGGATACATATTGAAAGTGGGAGCAATTAGCTAGAGTAGCTCCGTACAGAGCATTGTAGACATATAATATTTGCAAAATACATCCGGCTCTGAATGTGACAGACCCGTTGACTAAGCTTCTCTCACGAGCAAAACATGATCACACCTTAGTACTCTTTGGGTGTTAATCACATAATCGATGTGAACTAGATTATTGACTGTAAACCCTTTGGGTGTTGGTCACATGACGATGTGAACTATGGGTGTTAATCATATACAGATATGAATATTAGTGTTAAATCACATGGTGATGTGAACTAGATTATTGATTGGATGACATATTATTGATTGGAAATGATATAGAATTTCTGGATAGCATAAAGGGATACTTGAATAAAAGTTTTTCAATGAAAAACCTCGGTGAAGCTGCTTACATATTGGGCATTAAGATCTATAGAGATAGATTAAAACGCTTAATTGGACTTTCACAAAGCACATACCTTGACAAAGTTCTGAAGAAGTTCAAAATGGATCAAGCAAAGAAAGGGTTCTTGCCTGTATTGCAAGGTGTGAAGTTGAGTAAGACTCAATGCCCGACCACTGCAGAAGATAGAGAGAAAATGAAATATGTTCCGTATGCTTTAGCCATAGGCTCTATCATGTATGCAATGCTGTGTACCAGACCTGTTGTGTGCCTTGCTATAAGTTTAGCAGGGAGGTACCAAAGTAATCCAGGAGTGGATCACTGGACAGCGGTCAAGAACATCCTGAAGTGCCTGAAAAGGACTAAGGATATGTTTCTCGTATATGGAGGTGACAAAGAGCTCATCGTAAATGGTTACGTTGATGCAAGCTTTGACACTGATTCGGACGATTCTAAATCGCAAACCGGATACGTGTTTACATTAAACGGTGGAGCTGTCAGTTGGTGCAGTTCAAAACAAAGCGTCATGGCGGGATCTACGTGTGAAGCGGAATACATAGCTGCTTCGGAAGCAGCTAATGAAGGATTCTGGATGAAGGAGTTCATATCCAATCTAGGTGTCATACCTAGTGCATCGGGTCCAATGAAAATCTTTTGTGACAATACTGGAGCAATTGCCTTAGCGAAGGAATCCAGATTTCACAAGAGAACCAAGCACATCAAGAGACGCTTCAATTCCATCCGGGATCTAGTCCAGGTGGGAGACATAGAGATTTGCAAGATACATACGGATCTGAATGTTGCAGACCCGTTGACTAAGCCTCTTCCACGAGCAAAACATGATCAGCACCAAGACTCCATGGGTATTAGAATCATTACTGTGTAATCTAGATTATTGACTCTAGTGCAAGTGGGAGACTGAAGGAAATATGCCCTAGAGGCAATAATAAAGTTATTATTTATTTCCTTATATCATGATAAATGTTTATTATTCATGCTAGAATTGTATTAACCGGAAACATAATACATGTGTGAATATATAGACAAACAGAGTGTCACTAGTATGCCTCTACTTGACTAGCTTGTTAATCAAAGATGGTTATGTTTCCTAACCATGGACAAAGAGTTGTTATTTGATTAACGGGATCACATCATTAGTTGAATGATCTGATTGACATGACCCATTCTGTTAGCTTAGCACCCGATCGTTTAGTATGTTGCTATTGCTTTCTTCATGACTTATACGTGTTCCTATGACTATGAGATTATGCAACTCCCATTTACCGGAGGAACACTTTGTGTGCTACCAAACGTCACAACATAACTGGGTGATTATAAAGGTGCTCTACAGGTGTCTCCAAAGGTACTTGTTGGGTTGGCGTATTTCGAGATTAGGATTTGTCACTCCGAATGTCGGAGAGGTATCTCTGGGCCCTCTCGGTAATGCACATCACTTAAGCCTTGCAAGCATTGCAACTAATGAGTTAGTTGCGAGATGATGTATTACGGAACGAGTAAAGAGACTTGCCGGTAACGAGATTGAACTAGGTATTGGATACCGACGATCGAATCTCGGGCAAGTAACATACCGATGACAAAGGGAACAACGTATGTTGTTATGCAGTCTGACCGATAAAGATCTTCGTAGAATATGTCAGAACCAATATGGGCATCCAGGTCCCGCTATTAGTTATTGACCGGAGACGTGTATCGGTCATGTCTACATTGTTCTCGAACCGTAGGGTCCGCACGCTTAAAGTTACGATGACAGTTTCTTTATGAGTTTATGTATTTTGATGTACCAAAGGTTGTTCGGAGTCCCGGATGTGATCACGGACATGACGAGGAGTCTCGAAATGGTCGAGACATAAAGATTGATATATTGGAAGCCTATATTTGGACATCGGAATCGTTCCGGGTGAAATCGGCATTTTACCGGAGTACCAGGGGGTTACCGGAACCCCCCGGGGTGTTATTGGGCCTACATGGGCCTTGAGGGAGAAGAGAGAAGGAGGCAGGAGGTGGCCGCGCGCCCCTCCCCTTCCTAGTCCGAATAGGACAAGGGAAGGGGGGCGGCGCCCCCCTTTCCTTCCCCTCTTCCTCCTCTTTCCCCTCTTCTCCTTCTCCAACTAGGAAAGAAAGGGAGTCCTACTCCCAGTGGGAGTAGGACTCCCCCCTGGCGCGCCCCTCCTTGGCCGGCCGCCCCCTCCCCTTGGCTCCTTTATATACGGGGGCAGGGGGCACCCTAGGACACACAAGTTGATCTTCGTGATCGTTCCTTAGCCGTGTGCGGTGCCCCCCTCCACGATATTACACCTCGGTCATATTGTAGCGGTGCTTAGGCGAAGCCTTGCGACGGTTGAACATCAAGATCGTCTCCACGCCGTCGTGCTGACAGAACTCCTCCCCGAAGCTTTGCTGGATCGGAGCCCGGGGTGCGTCATCGAGCTGTACGTGTGTCAAGAACTCGGAGGTGTCGGAGTAACGGTGCTCGGATCGGTTGGACCGGGAAGACGTACGACTACTTCCTCTATGTTGCGTCAACGCTTCCGCTTCGGTCTACGAGGGTACGTAGACAACACTCTCCCCTCTCGTTGCTATGCATCACCATGATCTTGCGTGTGCGTAGGATTTTTTTTGAAATTACTACGTTCCCCAACAAGAATTGTATTAACCGGAAACATAATATATGTGTGAATACATAGACAAACATAGTGTCACTAGTATGCCTCTACTTGACTAGCTCGTTGAATCAAAGATGGTTAAGTTTCCTAGCCATAGACATGAGTTGTCATTTGATTAACGGGATCACATCATTAGGAGAATGATGTGATTGACTTGACCCATTCCGTTAGCTTAGCATTTGATCGTTTAGTATGTTGCTATTGCTTTCTTCATGACTTATACATGTTCCTGTAACTATGAGATTATGCAACTCCCGTTTATCGGAGGAACACTTTGGGTGCTACCAAATGTCACAACGTAACTGGGTGATTATAAAGGAGTACTATAGGTGTCTCCAAAGGTACATGTTGGGTTGGCGTATTTCGAGATTAGGTTTTGTCACTCCGATTGTCGGAGAGGTATCTTTGGGCCCTCTCGGTAATGCACATCACTATAAGCATTGCAAGCAATGTAGCTAATGAGTTAGTTACCGAATGATGCATTACGTAATGAGTAAAGAGACTTGCCGGTAACGAGATTGAACTAGGTATTGGATACCGACGATCGAATCTCGGGCAAGTAACATACCGATGACAAAGGGAACAACGTATGTTGTTATGCGGTTTGACCGATAAAGATCTTCGTAGAATATGTGGGAGCCAATATGAGCATCCAGGTTCCGCTATTGGTTATTGACCGAGAATAGTTCTAGGTCATGTCTACATTGTTCTCGAACCCGTAGGGTCCGCACGCTTAAGGTTTCGATGACAGTTATATTACGAGTTTATGAGTTTTGATGTACCGAAGGAGTTCGGAGCCCCGGATGAGATCAGGGACATGACGAGGAGTCTCGAAATGGTCGAGACGTAAAGATCGATATATTGGACGACTATATTCGGAGTTCGAAAAGGTTCCGAGTGATTCGGGTATTTTTTGGAGTACCGGAGAGTTACGGGAATTCGCCGGGGAGTATATGGGCCTTATTGGCCCATACGAGAATAGAGGAGAGAGGCCGAAAGGAAGGAGGCGCGCAGCCCCCCTCTGGTCCGAATTGGACAAGGGGTGCGTGAAGGAAATATGCCCTAGAGGCAATAATAAAGTTATTATTTATTTCCTTATATCATGATAAATGTTTATTATTCATGCTAGAATTGTATTAACCGGAAACATAATACATGTGTGAATATATAGACAAACAGAGTGTCACTAGTATGCCTCTACTTGACTAGCTTGTTAATCAAAGATGGTTATGTTTCCTAACCATGGACAAAGAGTTGTTATTTGATTAACGGGATCACATCATTAGGAGAATGATGTGATTGACATGACCCATTCAGTTAGCTTAGCACTTGATCGTTTAGTATGTTGTTATTGCTTTCTCCATGACTTATACAAAGTTCCTGCAACTATGAGATTGTGCAACTCCCGGTTTCCGGAGGAACACTTTGTGTGCTACCAAACGTCACAACGTAACTGGGTGATTATAAAGGTGCTCTACAGGTGTCTCCAAAGGTACATGTTGAGTTGGCATAATTCGAGATTAGGTTTTGTCACTCCGATTGTCGGAGAGGTATCTCTGGGCCTTCTCGGTAATACTCATCACCTAAGCCTTGCAAGCATTGTGACTAATGAGTTAGTTATGAGATGATGTATTACGGAACGAGTAAAGAGACTTGCCGGGAACGAGATTGAACTAGGTATTGGATACCGACGATCGAATCTCGGGCAAGTAACATACTGATGACAAAGGGAACAACGTATGTTGTTATGCGGTTTGACCGATAAAGATCTTCGTAGAATATGTAGGAACCAATATGAACATCCAAGTTCCACTATTGGTTATTGACCTGTCACACCCTAGCTAGTCATGCATCAGAGTGTGTGCATCATGTTTAAAATTCCATTTAACTTGAAATGGGGATCTGTGAAACCCTCAGAATCATTTTAAAAATGATCCAAATAAAAATTTCTCCAAAAGGGTCCAAGAAAATGCTCATGTGGCTCTCTGAAAATATTGGACAGAGATAAAAATCAAACCAATATTTTTAAGAGCTCATAGGTATTTATTTTGGGCATTTGGAATTAATGCATAAATATTTGCTTTGGAAATATATTAATTATATATATTAATATATGTCCAAATATTATGCCATTTATAAAGGAGCTCTGAAATAATATATCTAGCCCCTGCAAAAATTGGCATAAGTTAAATAAATGATTTAATATATTATTTAAATCAAAACAAATGTCAGAAATTAGAAAACAGAAAAAAAAATAAAAGGGAGAAGCTTACCTGGGCTCCTCCCTGTGCAGCCCAGCCAGCTGGCCGGCCCAGCCAGCAGCCGGCCCAGCCCACCTCCCTCCTCTGTCGTCTTCGTCCTCGACAGAGGGAGGGGAGTGTGGCCGGCGCGCGCGCGCGCCACCGCGCCACGCCACCTCTCTCCCTGCTTGCCTGCCCTCCCATCCTCGCTCGATGCCCCGGACGACGCCACGCCTCCCCCCTGCTCTCTCTCACTCGCCTCGGCTCTCCCCTCCTCTCCCTCGCTCTCTCTCTCACACGGCCGAACACCACCGTCGCCGCCGTTCGCCATAGCAGCCGTCTCCGGCCACCCCTCGCTCCCCCGACTAGCTCAGAAGCTCCGCCACAACCCCCTCTTCCTCCCCACCGCTCCACGGGCCTCCGGAAGCCCTGCATCGCCGCCACGTCGCCGTTCCCCTCTTCGGGCTCCGACCATCATCGCCGTCGAATTCGCCGTCTCCAGCGCGTCTCCGAGCCCGCTTCGACGCCCACTGCAACCGCGGTGAGCCCCCGAGTCGTTTCCCCCTTCTCCCCTGGTCTCTTTCGACCTCTAGGCCTTAGCCCCACTTTGGCCGAGAGCTCCACGCCGCCGGCGATGTCGCCGTCGTGGCCACGGTCACCGTAGCGCCCAACCGAGCACACTATCGTGCTCCACGCCTCACTAGGAGCACGTAGCACGCACCAACGCCTCCCCAAACACCCTGCAACACCGACTCCGACCGCACCCGAACTCCGGCCGCCGCTCACGAGCTCGCCGTCGACGGTACCGGCCACCCCAGGCTCGGCCACCACCACCGTTCGACGCGCGGGAGCAAGAGCTCTCCAACGAGCCCAAGAACGGCCTCGCCCGTGCCCTGTAGCGCGATCCCGCATCGCGCCGCCGTCTCGGGCCTCGCCGGTGTCACGTCGCCGGTGGGTTTGACCCACTTTGACCACGGCAGGAACCCCCTGAGTCCCTGACAGGTGGGCCCAGCCCTGTAGCTAATTAGGATTAGCGCTAACCACTGTTAGTTAACCCCTGACACTGACCAGTGGGCCCCAGCGCCACTAATCCCTAATTAGGATTAATTTAACCCTGTTTAACCCCCCTGTCACTGACGTGTGGGCCCCACACGTCAGGTTTGACCTCAGCCAGCCGCAGTTGACCACTGACGTCATGCTGACGTCATGCTGGCGCAATATTTATATTTCTGGATTTAATTTAAATCAGGAAATTCCAGAATATTATTTAAACTTTAAAAATTCATAACTTTTATTCTGTAACTCCAAATTGGACAAATTATATATGAAAAATGATCAGAAAAATCCAATCTATCCATCTGTACTATTTTCATGCATGATCAAACAAGTTAAATTGATGTTTCAAGCAGAACAAGGAAAAGCACTTTAAAAGGCCATATTTGAATTTGAAATTTGAATCTTTGATTCAAATTTGTTCAAATCCTTCTGGTTTAGTTGCATTAGCCCAACACACTCATATTGCTATGTTTCATTCATGCATCATATTGTTGCACATTGTTTGGTGATGGTTGTGTATCGGTGTCCTTTGCGACAGGTTCTGCCTCCGAGGAGTACCGTGATTACCCTAACGAAGAACCGTATCAGTGCATCGAACCATCAGCCAAGCAACCAACCATTTGATCATATCGATACAATCCCATGTTCTCGCTCCTGCTCTCTTTTACTGCATTAAGACAACGCGATTCAAACTGCTGTGTGCTACGGTAGTTGAACCCATTTCCTCTGCATGACCTGTCATTGCCACAGTAACTAGATGAAACCCACTAGCATGTGTAGGAGTTGATTGAGCCCTATGTATGTGTTGTTCCTACCTTGCTATGCATGCTATGCTTAGAGTCGTGTCAGGTCTGGTTCATCTGGGTGATGGGCTAGAGTGAAATGATTATGTCGGTAATGAGAGTGGTGTGGTGAACACGATTTGGTAAAGGTATCGATGAGAGGCCATGTAGGAGTACATGGTGGGTTGTTTCATTGAAGCCGACCTTAAGCACTGAGATCTGTATGTGTGATTTAAGAATCAGCTACTACCATGCATTGGGCCCGAAACCAATGGACCCTCTCGGCTTCTTATTCACCCTAGTTCTCCGTTCAGGAGTTGCAAGTAGTTTCTGGTGTTTGTAGCCTACTGGAGGCCGTGGACAGCGCTGACCGTAGGGGTGGGCTGTGATGCGGTAGGTACGTGGCACGGTGTACCGAATACCCGTTAGGTATCTCGGGAACCCTGTTCACATCGTTCGGGGCCGTATGGGAAACCTCGGCCGGACTCCCTGCGGATGGAACCTGGATAGGCGATAAACCTGGACTGGAGGCTTAGGTGATTAGGTAGGTCGTGGCCGACACCCACGTTGGGCTTCCGCTTGAAGGTTGCCGAGTACATGTCGTGTAAACGACGGTAAGTGGTGAGAGCGTGTATGAAGGAGTACACCCCTGCAGGGTTAACATGATCTATTCGAATAGCCGCGTCCGCGGTAAAGGACTATTTGGTTGCCTATACAGTTCATAGACAAGTAAATGGAAACTGCTAAAAGCCTCAAGATAAGTGTGAGTGCCGAGGATGGCTCTTCCGTAGGAAGACGGAGGTGGATCCTCGGTAGTGTATTGAAGTGGTGAGTAGTGGACTCGTGTGCGCAAAACCATTTCAAGTTGGAGTATCGTAGGATAACCTAGCCAAGAGTCAAAGCTGGCTTGCTGCAATAACTCCACCAACCCTTCTTGATACTATGCATGTATGTAGGATCTGATGTAAGTCTTGCTGAGTACCTTTGTACTCATGTTGCTATAATCTACATTTTTACAGAAGACGTTGCAACCCCTTCTGATGGGTTCTATGTAGACGTTGACATCAACGAGTAGGCTAAAGACCCAGGTGGTGACCCTGAGCTTGTGAAGGACCTTGTAGTATAGCTAGGCTTCCCAAGCCTCTTTTATTTTACTAGTTGTCTGTACTCAGACAAGTTACTTCCGCTGCTGGCTTGTATGACTGTATGACTTGAATGCTGGGTCGTGTGACCCGTACCTTTGTGTATGTTATGTATGGCTCCCTGAGCCTTAAATAAAGTACTTGTGTCGTAGAGTCATGTTGTGATGCTTCGTTGTATTGCACATATCGAGCATATTGTGTGTATGATTGAAATGCTTGGTATGTGTGGGATCTGACTATCTAGTTGTTTATCTTTAGTAGCCTCTCTTACCGGGAAATGTCTCCTAGTGTTACCGCTGAGCCATGGTAGCTTGCTACTGCTCTGGAACACTTAGGCTGGCCGGCATGTGTCCTTCTTCGTTCCTGTGTCTATCCCTTCGGGGAAATGTCACGCTTTGAGTACCGGAGTCCTGTTAGCCCGCTACAGCCCGGTTTACCGGAGTCCTGCTAGCCCAGTGCTACAGCCCGGACCCACTTGCTGATGACCGACACGTTCGAAGCTGGGTCATGGATGCCTGTCCCTGTAAGTCTGTGCCACTTTGGGTTTACAACTAGTCATGTCAGCCCGGGCTCTTTATCATATGGATGCTAGCGACACTATCATATACGTGAGCCAAAAGGCGCAAACGGTCCCGGGCAAAGGTAAGGCGACACCCGTGGGAACACCGTGCGTGAGGCCGCAAAGTGATATGAAGTGTTACCGGCTAGATCGATGTGACATCGAGTCGGGGTCCTGACAGCGTTGGCATCAGAGCCGGACTGCCTGTAGGTTCTTCAAGCCAAACTGGTCGATGTTGAGTCTAGAAATTCTTTAGTTATATGTAGGGGAATTGTTTGTGGGTTGGAACGTAAGGCTCTTTTACTTCTCTATCTTATGACATTCTGATCTGAGTCAGTCCATTCTTCTACCGGGGGTTAAGGAATTAGGATCTGTTCTCTCTATCAGGATCACGTGTTACTAATCAGTAGTACCTTATAAGTTTGATGGATACAAGCCTAGTTCAGTTCTACTACCACATTATGTTGTTAGAATGGTTTCAGAACTTTGATATGATGATGTTGAGTGTGTACGAAATCCTTTGTCAAATGTCTCAAAATCCTTTTTGAGCATTTACAGCTGTTATGCTGCCGAAATTTTGCTAGAAATTCTAATGCCTTTGCATTATGATTGTGCTTTCAGATGGCCACTCGCGACCTCAATCAAGTGGTTCGCCTGACTCGATGCCTAGATGTACCCGGCCATACTGCCAAGTTGGTCAGGGTAATGACTGAGGCTGGATACCGCTGGTATCCTGAGTACACGGTCGAAGAGCAATTCCGAGACTTTAATCAAAGCCAGTATCTCTGCACTGTCAGGATATTTCCATCTTATCCTGGATCCACCGAGCCTCTTCACTGCTCCTATGGACTCGGGGTTACTGTTGAGATGGCTGTGCAGGACGCCGCCTACTCTATGATGACCATTATGCGAGTCAGATCTGGTTTATTTCGGGACTCTGATTTCCGGTATATGCCAGGATCACTTCCGGGAGCACAAGGGTATCTCTAGGCTATTTATGCTGACCCCACTCAGGAGGATTCACGGACTCGCACCACTGCTGAGATGCTCGAGGATAAGGACCGTGAAAATTGGGCCTTGAGGTTAGAGCTCTTCAATACCCGTGCTGACCACTGGGCCACTTTGACTCGGTTCGCACCGGCGGTGCAAGCTGGATGTTCAGATATGCGCGATCTCTATCCTGTGAGATCTGCTCTGCCGGACGTGATGGTTTGGCGTGATGTAGGAGGCATCACCCCACCTCGCGGTCCCCGCAGGCCACCGTCTGTTGGTCCAAGACCTCATCCTAGCCCCTATGGTCCACAAGCTTCGCGAGATCGTCTGTTTCCGGATGATCATGTTGAGCTTCCAGGCTATGGAGGCGACTTCTACGAGGACTACTACGGATCGGTCTGAGTTAGCGATAGTATCACTAGTTCGCACTAGCTGTGTCGTCTATCGTCCCGCGTGACTCGTGGGATATGACCTAGTTTGTACTCTTTCCGGAGGTGTAGAAAAATAATGTATAGGAGCTTGGAATGCCTCCGATGAGATGTAATCCTCTTTTCACCGTAATAGTACTTGTTTGGTCTTGTACTAAACCCTGTATGGTGTGTATGACGGTGGAATAAAGAAGCAGTTTCTGTATCTACCATGTCATACGGATGATCATCTTGCATTTCGAGTTATTCCTTACATTTTTATCCTATGTCGGAATCTTATCATCCTGACTAAATCATTGTCTTGTTTACCTAGGATGGTCAACACGCGCGCTAACCCTGCTTCTCAAGAGCAGGCCGAAGGCAGTGAAGGCAGGAATGAAAATCTGCCTCATCCTCCTTCACTAGCCGAGGTTATGATGGAAGCTGAGAGAAACAAGCGGGAGACCAACTGTTTGTTGGAGCGTATTGAACAGAATACAGCACACCATCAGAGGGCTAACGTGGTGTCACTCAGTGATTTTATCAAATTGCATCCACCCACGTTCCACCACTCCGTCGAGCCTCTCGACGCTGATGACTGGCTTCGCAGTATCGCTCACAAACTGCGTTCCGCGCTGGTAGCGGAGGCTGACAAGGTCACCTTTGCTGCATATCATCTTGAAGGCCCCGCCAGTCTATGGTGGGAGAATTTTGGAGCTATGCGCCCAGCGGGCCATGTCACTACCTGGGCTGAATTCAGCGAGGCTTTCCGTGAACATCACATTCCGGAGGGTCTCATGGACCGTAAACGTGAAGAATTTTGCAGTTTCACCCAAGGCCGACTTTCTGTGGATGCCTATAGCAGGGAGTTTGGTAATCTCGCCCGATATGCAACTGAGGAAGTGTCTACTGACGCCAAGAAGCAAGCAAGGTTCCGTAAGGGCCTTAGTCCTGAGCTTCGCCGCGATCTCCGTCTGCATGAGTGCACATCTTTTCAGAAACTTGTCAACAAAGCCATCAGTGCTGAAACTGGTCAGACTGACTATGACGCAACACGCAAGCATGGCCGTGATATGGGTTCCTCATCCGGTGCTGGTCCTCAGAAGCGCCGCGTGTGGGTACCCAACACCGCCCTGCCACCCAGGTTCACACCGAGGCCATCTTTCCAGGCGCCTCGCCCTGTTCAACAGTCTGCACCGGCCAAGCCCTATGGGGGTCCAACCAACAATGCTCCTCCACGTACCAGTTCCGTGACTTGTTTCAAGTGTGGGGAATCTGGTCACTATATGCGTGAGTGTCCCCAGACCAACCCCAACCAGTCTGCTAAAGCTGTTGGCCGTGGCAAGCCGACAGGGAAAATATTCCACGCCAAACCGGTCACCGCTTCACGTGGCCATGTCAACTGTATCTCTGCCGAAGAAGCTCAAGAGGATCCCAACGTCGTTCTCGGTACGCTTCTTGTTAATTGCCACCCAGCATCTGTTATTTTCGATACAGGAGCCTCTCATTCTTTTATATCTGAAAATTATGCTCGTTTGCATAACGTCGCATTCGGTGATATGCCAACCTCTATGGTAATTCAAACTCCGGGATCCAAATGGCAAACTTCTAGAGTGAGCCATGGAAATGAAATCCAAGTCGACAGACTTGTTTTCCTTGCGTCTTTGATAGCCCTTAAATCTTCAGATATTAATATCATTTTGGGTATGGACTGGATGTCAGCTCATCAAGCCAAAATTGATTGCTTCTCTAGGACTGTTCAACTCACCCATCCTTCGGGGAAGATAGTCAATGTCTTGACCCGAATAGCCAAGCGACAATTATATTCTCTTAACGCCAGCCCTTTGCCAGACCTTGAGGACGTGCCGGTAGTCTGTGACTTCCCGGATGTCTTTCTAGAGGAATTGCCAGGTGTTCCACCTGACAGGGATGTTGAGTTCGTAATAGATCTCATTCCAGGAACCGTTCCGATTGCTAGAAGACCCTATAAGATGGCACCCCTAGAACTAGCCGAGCTTAAGAAACAACTCGATGAGTCCTTGAAAAAGGGTTTCATCCGACCTAGTTCATCTCCGTGGGCTTGCCCCGTTCTCTTCGTCAAGAAGAAGGATGGTACGGACCGGATGGTTGTAGATTACCGACCTGTCAATTTGGTCACAATCAAGAACAAATATCCGCTTCCCAGGATCAACGACCTGTACGATCAGCTCGCTGGATCCTCAGTCTTCTCCAAGATGGATTTGAGGTTGGGCTACCATCAAATCAAAATCAGAAATGGGGACATTCCTAAAACGGCCTTTGTTACTCGTTACGGCCAATACGAGTACACCGTCATGTCCTTCGTTTTAACCAACGCTCCAGCCACCTTTTCTCGGTTAATGAACTCAATCTTCATGGAGTACTTGGATAAATTCGTTGTAGTTTACCTCGATGATATACTCATCTACTCCAAGAACGAGGAAGAACATGCCGAACATCTAAGGCTAGTGTTGAAGAAACTTCGAGAGCATCGCCTTTATGCCAAATTTTCTAAATGTGAATTCTGGTTGTCAGAAGTGACCTATCTGGGTCATGTAATATCTGGTAAAGGTATTGCTGTTAACCCTGAGCGAGTTCAAGCCGTCCTTAACTGGACTCCACCTGAATCAGTCAAGCAAGTTCGGAGTTTTGTAGGCTTAGCGAGCTATTGTCGTCGCTTTGTCGAGAACTTCTCCAAGGTTGCTAAACCTCTAACCGAACTCCTCAAGAAAGATAAGAAGTTCGAATGGACTCCACAATGTGAGCACAGCTTTCAGGAACTGAAAAGACGCCTGACTTCTGCTCCCGTACTGGTACCGCCAGACTTCTCCAAAGACTTTGTTATCTACTGCGACGCCTCGCGACAAGGACTAGGTTGCATCCTTATGCAAGATCGACATGTAATTGCCTACGCTTCACGGCAATTGCACCCACATGAGGAGAATTATCCTACTCATGATCTAGAGCTTGCAGCCGTAGTCTATGCACTTAAGACCTGGCGACATTACCTCCTCGGTAATCGTTGCGAAATATTCACTGATCACCAAAGTCTGAAGTACATTTTCACCCAACCGGATCTGAACCTCAGGCAAAGACGTTGGGTTGAGTTGATCACAGACTTCGATTTAGGGATAACCTACACCCCAGGGAAAGCCAACGTCATGGCTGATGCGCTAAGTCGTAAATCTTATTGTAACAACCTGATGTTACAACAAAGTCAACCGCTTCTCCATGAGGAATTTCGGAAGCTTAACCTTCACATTGTACCTCAAGGTTTTCTTTCCACCTTGGTGGCAAAACCTACCCTTACGGATCAAATTATCAAAGCACAGAAAGTAGATCCGGGAATCTCCCGCATCAAGAGAAACATAAAGAAAGGAATTGCGAATTGTTTCTCCATTAATGATCAAGGGGTCGTATACTTCGGGAATCGACTAGTGGTTCCCAAAGTGCGAAACCTGAGGCGATTGATTCTTAAGGAAGCTCATGAATCTCCTCTCACCATTCATCCCGGTAGTACTAAGATGTATCAGGACCTACGCCAGAGGTTCTGGTGGACTAGGATGAAGAGAGAAATTGCTCAGTATATTGCTAATTGCGACGTTTGTCGTCGTGTAAAAGCAGAGCATCAACGGCCTGCTGGCACCCTTCAACCCTTAGCTATTCCTGAATGGAAATGGGATAAAATTGGTATGGATTTCATTACCGGTTTTCCCAGGACCAAGAGAGGGAGTAATGCTATTTTCGTCATGGTCGATCGTCTTTCCAAAGTAGCCCATTTCTTACCTGTTCGTGAGAGTATAACTGCTAGTCAGCTGGCAGACTTATACATCTCCCGAATAGTGTCCCTCCATGGTGTTCCTTTGGAAATTAACTCGGATCGAGGAAGTCTTTTCACCTCTCGATTTTGGGAAAGTTTCCAAAATGCTATGGGAACTCGTCTCTCCTTTAGCACCGCTTTCCACCCTCAGTCGAGTGGTCAAGTGGAACGCGTCAACCAGATTTTAGAAGACATGCTTCGAGCCTCTGTTATCTCATTCGGAATGGACTGGGAGAAGTGCCTTCCATTTGCCGAATTCGCTTACAACAACAGCTATCAATCTAGCTTGGGTAAAGCCCCTTTTGAAGTTCTCTATGGACGACGGTGTCGAACACCCCTTAACTGGTCAGAGACCGGGGAAAGACAATTCTTTGGCCCGTATATGATTCAGGAAGCAGAAGAACAAGTTCGTATCGTTCGTGAAAAGTTGAAAACAGCCCAATCCCGTCAAAAGAGTCAATATGACCGAAAGCATAAGGCTATGACTTTCGAGGTTGACGAGAAGGCTTATCTTCGGGTCACCCCTCTGAAGGGAACCCATCGTTTCGGTATCAAAGGCAAATTGGCTCCTCGTTACATTGGACCTTTTCGCATTCTCGCCAAACGAGGAGAAGTTGCCTACCAGCTGGAACTACCTCCGCATCTCTCCAGAGTCCACGATGTCTTCCACGTTTATCAACTCAGGCGTTGCTTCTCGGATCCTATCCGTGAAGTGGACCACGAAACGCTTGATCTCCAAGATAATCTTACATATCGAGAGTACCCCGTTCGTATCCTCGATCAGGCCGAACGTATCACCCGACGTCAGACCATCAAGTTCCTCAAAGTACAATGGTCGCACCATTCTGAGGATGAAGCAACTTGGGAAAGGGAGGATCGTCTTCGACTCGAGTACCCCGCCTTCTTCCCGGAGGAACCCAAATCTCGGGACGAGATTCTTTTGAGTGGGGGTGAGTTGTCACACCCTAGCTAGTCATGCATCAGAGTGTGTGCATCATGTTTAAAATTCCATTTAACTTGAAATGGGGATCTGTGAAACCCTCAGAATCATTTTGAAAATGATCCAAATAAAAATTTCTCCAAAAGGGTCCAAGAAAATGCTCATGTGGCTCTCTGAAAATATTGGACAGAGATAAAAATCAAACCAATATTTTTAAGAGCTCATAGGTATTTATTTTGGGCATTTGGAATTAATGCATAAATATTTGCTTTGGAAATATATTAATTATATATATTAATATATGTCCAAATATTATGCCATTTATAAAGGAGCTCTGAAATAATATATCTAGCCCCTGCAAAAATTGGCATAAGTTAAATAAATGATTTAATATATTATTTAAATCAAAACAAATGTCAGAAATTAGAAAACGGAAAAAAAATAAAAGGGAGAAGCTTACCTGGGCTCCTCCCTGTGCAGCCCAGCCAGCTGGCCGGCCCAGCCAGCAGCCGGCCCAGCCCACCTCCCTCCTCTGTCGTCTTCGTCCTCGACAGAGGGAGGGGAGTGTGGCCAGCGCGCGCGCGCGCCACCGCGCCACGCCACCTCTCTCCCTGCTTGCCTGCCCTCCCCTCCTCGCTCGATGCCCCGGACGACGCCATGCCTCCCCCTGCTCTCTCTCACTCGCCTCGGCTCTCCCCTCCTCTCCCTCGCTCTCTCTCTCTCACACGGCCGAACACCACCGTCGCCGCCGTTCGCCATAGCAGCCGTCTCCGGCCACCCCTCGCTCCCCCGACTAGCTCAGAAGCTCCGCCACAACCCCCTCTTCCTCCCCACCGCTCCACGGGCCTCCGGAAGCCCTGCATCGCCGCCACGTCGCCGTTCCCCTCTTCGGGCTCCGACCATCATCGCCGTCGAATTCGCCGTCTCCAGCGCGTCTCCGAGCCCGCTTCGACGCCCACTGCAACCACGGTGAGCCCCCGAGTCATTTCCCCCTTCTCCCCTGGTCTCTTTCGACCTCTAGGCCTTAGCCCCACTTTGGCCGAGAGCTCCACGCCGCCGGCGATGTCGCCGTCGTGGCCACGGTCACCGTAGCGCCCAACCGAGCACACTATCGTGCTCCACGCCTCACTAGGAGCACGTAGCACGCACCAACGCCTCCCCAAACACCCTGCAACGCCGACTCCGACCGCACCCGAACTCCGGCCGCCGCTCACGAGCTTGCCGTCGACGGTACCGGCCACCCCAGGCTCGGCCACCACCACCGTTCGACGCGCGGGAGCAAGAGCTCTCCAACGAGCCCAAGAACGGCCTCGCCCGTGCCCTGTAGCGCGATCCCGCATCGCGCCGCCGTCTCGGGCCTCGCCGGCGTCACGTCGCCGGTGGGTTTGACCCACTTTGACCACGGCAGGAACCCCCTGAGTCCCTGACAGGTGGGCCCAGCCCTGTAGCTAATTAGGATTAGCGCTAACCACTGTTAGTTAACCCCCTGACACTGACAGTGGGCCCCAGCGCCACTAATCCCTAATTAGGATTAATTTAACCCTGTTTAACCCCCCTGTCACTGACGTGTGGGCCCCACATGTCAGGTTTGACCTCAGCCAGCCGCAGTTGACCACTGACGTCATGCTGACGTCATGCTGGCGCAATATTTATATTTCTGGATTTAATTTAAATCAGGAAATTCCAGAATATTATTTAAACTTTAAAAATTCATAACTTTTATTCTGTAACTCCAAATTGGACAAATTATATATGAAAAATGATCACAAAAATCCAATCTATCCATCTGTACTATTTTCATGCATGATCAAACAAGTTAAATTGATGTTTCAAGCAGAACAAGGAAAAGCACTTTAAAAGGCCATATTTGAATTTGAAATTTGAATCTTTGATTCAAATTTGTTCAAATCCTTCTAGTTTAGTTGCATTAGCCCAACACACTCATATTGCTATGTTTCATGCATGCATCATATTGTTGCACATTGTTTGGTGATGGTTGTGTATCGGTGTCCTTTGCGACAGGTTCTGCCTCCGAGGAGTACCGTGATTACCCTAACGAAGAACCGTATCAGTGCATCGAACCATCAGGCAAGCAACCAACCATTTGATCATATCGATACAATCCCATGTTCTCGCTCCTGCTCTCTTTTACTGCATTAAGACAACGCGATTCAAACTGCTATGTGCTACGGTAGTTGAACCCATTTCCTCTGCATGACCTGTCATTGCCACAGTAACTAGATGAAACCCACTAGCATGTGTAGGAGTTGATTGAGCCCTATGTATGTGTTGTTCCTACCTTGCTATGCCTGCTATGCTTAGAGTCGTGTCAGGTCTGGTTCATCTGGGTGATGGGCTAGAGTGAAATGATTATGTCGGTAATGAGAGTGGTGTGGTGAACACGATTTGGTAAAGGTATCGATGAGAGGCCATGTAGGAGTACATGGTGGGTTGTTTCATTGAAGCCGACCTTAAGCACTGAGATCTGTATGTGTGATTTAAGAATCAGCTACTACCATGCATTGGGCCCGAAACCAATGGACCCTCTCGGCTTCTTATTCACCCTAGTTCTCCGTCCAGGAGTTGCAAGTAGTTTCTGGTGTTTGTAGCCTACTGGAGGCCGTGCACAGCGCTGACCGTAGGGGTGGGCTGTGATGCGGTAGGTACGTGGCACGGTGTACCGAATACCCGTTAGGTATCTCGGGAACCCTGTTCACATCGTTCGGGGCCGTATGGGAAACCTCGGTCGGACTCCCTGCGGATGGAACCTGGATAGGCGATAAACCTGGACTGGAGGCTTAGGTGATTAGGTAGGTCGTGGCCGACACCCACGTTGGGCTTCCGCTTGAAGGTTGCCGAGTACATGTCGTGTAAACGACGGTAAGTGGTGAGAGCGTGTATGAAGGAGTACACCCCTGCAGGGTTAACATGATCTATTCGAATAGCCGCGTCCGCGGTAAAGGACTACTTGGTTGCCTATACAGTTCATAGACAAGTAAATGGAAACTGCTAAAAGCCTCAAGATAAGTGTGAGTGCCGAGGATGGCTCTTCCGTAGGAAGACGGAGGTGGATCCTCGGTAGTGTATTGAAGTGGTGAGTAGTGGACTCGTGTGCGCAAAACCATTTCAAGTTGGAGTATCGTAGGATAACCTAGCCAAGAGTCAAAGCTGGCTTGCTGCAATAACTCCACCAACCCTTCTTGATACTATGCATGTATGTAGGATCTGATGTAAGTCTTGCTGAGTACCTTTGTACTCATGTTGCTATAATCTACATTTTTACAGAAGACGCTGCAACCCCTTCTGATGGGTTCTATGTAGACGTTGACATCAACGAGTAGGCTAAAGACCCAGGTGGTGACCCTGAGCTTGTGAAGGACCTTGTAGTATAGCTAGGCTTCCCAAGCCTCTTTTATTTTACTAGTTGTCTGTACTCAGACAAGTTACTTCCGCTGCTGGCTTGTATGACTGTATGACTTGAATGCTGGGTCGTGTGACTCGTACCTTTGTGTATGTTATGTATGGCTCCCTGAGCCTTAAATAAAGTACTTGTGTCGTAGAGTCATGTTGTGATGCTTCGTTGTATTGCACATATCGAGCATATTGTGTGTATGATTGAAATGCTTGGTATGTGTGGGATCTGACTATCTAGTTGTTTATCTTTAGTAGCCTCTCTTACCGGGAAATGTCTCCTAGTGTTATCGCTGAGCCATGGTAGCTTGCTACTGCTCTGGAACACTTAGGCTGGCCGGCATGTGTCCTTCTTCGTTCATGTGTCTGTCCCTTCGGGGAAATGTCACGCTTTGAGTACCGGAGTCCTGTTAGCCCGCTACAGCCCGGTTTACCGGAGTCCTGCTAGCCCAGTGCTACAGCCCGGACCCACTTGCTGATGACCGACACGTTCGAAGCTGGGTCATGGATGCCTGTCCCTGTAAGTCTGTGCCACTTTGGGTTTACAACTAGTCATGTCAGCCCGGGCTCTTTATCATATGGATGCTAGCGACACTATCATATACGTGAGCCAAAAGGCGCAAACGGTCCCGGGCAAAGGTAAGGCGACACCCGTGGGAACACCGTGCGTGAGGCCGCAAAGTGATATGAAGTGTTACCGGCTAGATCGATGTGACATCGAGTCGGGGTCCTGACATGACCGAGAATAGTTCTAGGTCATGTCTGCATAGTTCTCGAACCCGTAGGGTCCGCACGCTTAACGTTACGATGACAGTTTTATTATGAGTTTATAAGTTTTTGATGTACCGAAGGTTGTTCGGAGTCCCGGATGTGATCACGGACATGACGAGGAGTCTCGAAATGGTCGAGACATAAAGATTGATATATTGGACGACTATATTCGGACACCGGAAGAGTTCCGGGTGATTTCGGAGAAAACCGGAGTGCCGGAGGGGTTACCGGAACCCCCCAAGGAAGTATTGGGCCTTAGTGGCCTGAGGGGAGAGAGAGGGCAGCAGCCCAAGAGGTGGCGCGCCCCCTCCCATAGGGAGTCCGAATTGGACTAGGGGAGGGGGGCGCGGCCCCTCTTTCCCTCTCCCTCTCCCTCTCTTTCCTTCCCCTTCCTCCTTCCTAGTTGGACTAGGAAAGGGGAGTCCTACTCCCACTAGGAGGAGGACTCCCCCCTCCTTGGCGCGCCCCAAGGGCCGGCCGGCCTCCCCCCTTGCTCCTTTATATACGGGGGCAGGGGGGCACCCCAAAGACACACAAGTTGATCTACGGATCGTTCCTTAGCCGTGTGCGGTGCCCCCCTCCACCATAATCCACCTCAGTCATATCGTCGCGGAGTTTAGGCGAAGCCCTGCGCCGGTAGAACATCATCATCGTAAACACGCCGTCGAGCTGACGGAACTCATCCCCGACACTCCGCTGGATTGGAGTCCGGGGGACGTCATCGAGCTGGACGTGTGCTGAACACGGAGGTGCCGTACGTTCGGTGCTTGGATCGGTCGAGTCGTGAAGACGTATGACTACATCAACCGCGTTGTCATAACGCTTCCGCTTAACGGTCTACGAGGGTACGTAGACAACACTCTTCCCTCTCGTTGCTATACCATCACCATGATCTTGCGTGTGCGTAGGAATTTTTTTGAAATTACTACGTTCCCCAACAGTGGCATCCGAGCCTAGGTTTTATGCGTTGATGTTATATGCACGAGTAGAACACAAGTGAGTTGTGGGCGATACAAGTCATACTGCTTACCAGCATGTCATACTTTGGTTCAGCGGTATTGTGAGATGAAGCGGCACGGACCGACATTACGCGTACGCTTACACGTGACTGGTTTCACCGTTACGAGCACTCGTGCTTAAAGGTGACTGGCGGGTGTCTGTCTCTCTCACTTTAGCTGAATCGAGTGTGGCTACGCCCGGTCCTTGCGAAGGTTAAAACAGCACCAACTTGACGAACTATCGTTGTGGATTTGATGCGTAGGTAAGAACGGTTCTTGCTAAGCCCGTAGGAGCCACGTAAAATTTGCAACAACAAAGTAGAGGACGTCTAACTTGTTTTTGCAGGGCATGTTGTGATGTGATATGGCCAAGACGTGATGCTATATTTTATTGTATGAGATGATCATGTTTTGTAACCGAAGTTATCGGCAACTGGCAGGAGCCATATGGTTGTCGCTTTATTGTATGAAATGCAAACGCCCTGTAATTGCTTTACTTTATCACTAAGCGGTAGCGATAGTCGTAGAAGCAATAGATGGCGTAAAAGACAACGATGCTACGATGGAGATCAAGGTGTCGCGCCGGTGACGATGGTGATCACGACGGTGCTTCGGAGATGGATATCACAAGCACAAGATGATGATGGCCATATCATATCACTTATATTGATTGCATGTGATGTTTATCCTTTATGCATCTTATCTTGCTTTGATTGACGGTAGCATTTTAAGATGATCTCTCACTAAAATTATCAAGAAGTGTTCTCCCTGAGTATGCACCGTTGCCAAAGTTCGTCGTGCCCAGACACCACGTGATGATCGGGTGTGTAAGCTCTACGTCCATCTACAACGGGTGCAAGCCAGTTTTGCACACGCGGAATACTCAGGTTAAACTTGACGAGCCTAGCATATGCAGATATGGCCTTGGAACACGGAGACCGAAAGGTCGAGCGTGAATCATATAGTAGATATGATCAACATAGTGATGTTCACCATTGAAAGCTACTCCATTTCACATGATGATTGGTTATGGTTTAGTTGATTTGGATCACGTGATCACTTAGAGGATTAGAGGGACGTCTTTCTAAGTGGGAGTTCTTAAGTAATATGATTAATTGAACTTAAATTTATCATGAACTTAGTCCTGGTAGTATTTTGCAAATTATGTTGTAGATCAATAGCTTGCGTTGTTGCTTTCATATGTTTATTTTGATATGTTCCTAGAGAAAATTGTGTTGAAAAATGTTAGTAGCAATGATGCGGATTGGATCCGTGATCTGAGGTTTATCCTCATTGTTGCGCAGAAGAATTATGTCCTTGATGCACTGCTGGGTGACAGACCTATTGCAGGAGCAGATGCAAACGTTATGAACGTTTGGTAAGCTCAATATGATGACTACTTGATAGTTTAGTGCACCATGCTTAACGGCTTAGAATCGGGACTTCAAAGACGTTTTGAACGTCATGGACCATATGAGATGTTCCAGGAGTTGAAGTTAATATTTCAAGCAAATACCCGAGTTGAGAGATATGAAGTCTCCACCAAGTTCTATAGCTAAAAGATGGAGGAGAATCATTCAACTAGTGAGCATGTGCTCAGATTGTCTGGGTACTACAATCACTTGAATCAAGTGGGAGTTAATCTTCCAGATAAAATAGTGACTGACAGAATTCTCTAGTCACCATCACCAAGTTAGTAGAACTTCGTGATGAACTATAATATGCAAGGGATAACGGAAACGATACCCAAGCTCTTCGTGATGCTAAAATCGACGAAGGTAGAAATCAAGAAAAACATCAAGTGTTGATGGTAGACAAGACCACTAGTTTCAAGAAAAGGGGCAAAGGGAAGAAGGGGAACTTCAAGAAGAACGGCAAGCGAGTTGCTGCTCAAGTGAAGAAGCCCAAGTCTGGTCCTAAGCCTGAGACTAAGTGCTTCTACTGCAAAGGGATTGGTCACTAGAAGCGGAACTACCCCAAGTGATTGGCGGATAAGAAGGATGGCAAAGTGAACATAAGTATATTTGATATACATGTTATTGATGTGTACTTTACTAGTGTTTATAGAAACCCCTCTGTATTTGATACTGGTTCAGTTGCTAAGGGTAGTAACTCGAAACGGGAGTTGCAGAATGAACAGAGACTAGTTAAGGGTGAAGTGATGATGTGTGTTGGAAATGGTTCCAAGATTGATATGATCATGATCGCACACTCCCTATACTTTCAGGATTAGTGTTGAACCTAAATAATGTTATTTGGTGTTTGCGTTGAGCATGAATATGATTTGATCATGTTTATTGCAATACAGATATTCATTAAAAGTGGGAGAATAATTGTTGTTCTGTTTACATGAATAAAACCTTCGATGGTCATACACCCAATGAAACAAGTTCGTTGGATCTCGATTGTAGTGATACACATATTCATAATATTGAAACCAAAAGATGCAAAGTTAATAATGATAGTGCAACTTATTTGTGGCACTGCCGTTTAAGTCATATTGGTGTAAAGCGCATGAAGAAACTCCATGCTGATGGGATTTTGGAATCACTTGATTATGAATCACTTGATGCTTGCGAACCATGTCTCTTGGGCAAGATGACTAAGACGCCGTTCTCCGGAACAATGGAGCAAGCAACAGTTGTTGGAAATCATACATACTGATGTATGTGGTCCGATGAATATTAAGGCTCGCGACAAGTATCATTATTTTCTGACCTTCACAGATGATTTGAGCAGATATGGGTATATCTACTTGATGAAACATAAGTCTGAAACATTTGAAAAGTTCAAAGAATTTCAGAGTGAAGTGGAAAATCACCGTGACAAGAAAATAAGGTTTCTACGATCTGATCGCAGAGACAAATATTTGAGTTACGAGTTTGGTCTTCAGTTAAAACAACGTGAAATAGTTTCACAAATTCGTGCCACCTGGAACACCACAGCATAATGGTGTGTCCAAACGTCATAACCGTACTTTATTGGATATAGTACAATCTATGATGTTTCTTACCGATTTACCACTATCATTTTGGGGTCATGCATTAAAGACAGCTGCATTCACATTAAAAAGGGCACCATCTAAATCCGTTGAGACGTCACAATCTGAACTGTGGTTTGGCAAGAAACCAAAGTTGTCATTTCTTAAAGTTTGGGGTTGTGATGCTTATATGAAAAAGTTTCATCCTGATAAGCTAAAACCCAAATCAGAGAAATATGTCTTCATAGGATACCCAAAGGAGACTATTGGGTACACCTTCTATCACAGATCCGAAGGCAAGACATTCGTTGCTAAGAATGGATCCTTTCTAGAGAAGGAGTTTCTCTTGAAAGAAGTGAGTGGGAGGAAAGTTGAAACTTGATAAGGTAATTGTACCTCCTCCCTTATTGGAAAGTAGTTCATCACAGAAATCTGTTCCTGTGACTACTACACCAATTAGTGAGGAAGCTAATGATGATGATCATGTAACTTCAGATCAAGTTACTACCGAATCTCGTAGGTAAACCAGAGTGAGATCCGCACCAGAGTGGTACGGTAATCCTGTTCTAGAAGTCATGTTACTAGACCATGACGAGCTTGCGAACTATGAGGAAGCGATGATGAGCCCAGATTCCACGAAATGGTTTGAGGCCATGAAATCTGAGATAGGATCCATATATGAGAACAAAGTATGGACTTTGGTGGACTTGTGCGGTGATCGGCAAGCCATTAAGAATAAATGGATCTTCAAGAGGAAGACGGACGCTGATAGTAGTGTTACTATCTACAAAGCTAGAATTGTCGCAAAAAGGTTTTCGACAAGTTCAAGGTGTTGACTACGATGAGAGTTTCTCACTCGTATCTATGCTTAAGTCTGTCCGAATCATGTTAGCAATTGCCGCATTTTATGAAATCTGGCAAATGGATAAACAAAATTGCATTCCTTAATGGATTTATTAAAGAAGAGTTGTATATGATGCAACCAGAAGGTTTTGTCAATCATAAAGGTGCTAACAAAACATGCAAGCTCCAGTGATCCATCTATGGACTGGTGCAAGCATCTCAGAGTTGGAATATATGCTTTGATAAGTTGATCAAAGCATATAGTTTTATACAGACTTGCGGTGAAGCCTGTATTTACAAGAAAGTGAGTGGGAGCACTACAGCATTTCTGATAAGTATATCTGAATGACATATTGTTGATCGGAAATAATGTAGAATTATTCTGCAAGGCATAAAGGAGTGTTTGAAAGGAGTTTTTCAAAGAAAGACTTCAGTGAAGCTGCTTACATATTGAGCATCAAGATCTATGGAGATAGATCAAGACGCTTGATAAGTTTTTTCAATGAGTACATACCTTGACAAGATTTTGAAGTAGTTCAAAATGGAATAGTGAAAGAAAGAGTTCTTGCCTGTGTCATAAGGTGTGAAATTGAGTAAGACTCAAAACCCGACCACGGCAGAAGATAGAAAGATAATGAAAGTCATTCCCTATGCCTTGGCCATAGGTTCTATAAAGTATGCCATGCTATGTACCAGATCTATTGTATACCCTACACTGAGTTTGGCAAGGGAATACAATAGTGATCTAGGAGTATATCACTGGACAACGGTCAAAATTATCCTTAGTGGAATAAGGATATGTTTCTCGATTATGGAAGTGACAAAAGGTTCGTCGTAAAGGGTTACGTCGATGCAAGTTTTGACACCGATCTGAATGACTCTAAGTATCGATCTAGATACATATTGAAAGTGGGAGCAATTAGCTAGAGTAGCTCCGTGCAAAGCATTGTAGACATAGAAAATTACAAAATACATAACGGATCTAAATATGAAAGACCCGTTGACTAAGATTCTCTCACAGGCAAAACATGATCACACCTTAGTACTCTTTGGGTGTTAATCACATAGCAATGTGAACTAGATTACTGAATCTAGTAAACCCTTTGGGTGTTGGTCACATAGCGATGTGAACTATGGGTGTTAATCACATGATGATGTGAACTATCGATGTTAATCACATGGTGATGTGATCTAGATTATTGACTCTAGTGCAAGTGGGAGACTGAAGGAAATATGCCCTAGAGGCAATAATAAAGTTATTATTTATTTCCTTATATCATGATAAATGTTTATTATTCATGCTAGAATTGTATTAATCGGAAACATAATACATGTGTGAATATATAGACAAACAGAGTGTCACTAGTATGCCTCTACTTGACTAGCTTGTTAATCAAAGATGGTTATGTTTCCTAACCATGGACAAAGAGTTGTTATTTGATTAACGGGATCACATCATTAGGAGAATGATGTGATTGACATGACCCATTCAGTTAGCTTAGCACTTGATCGTTTAGTATGTTGCTATTGCTTTCTTCATGACTTATACAAAGTTCCTGCAACTATGAGATTGTGCAACTCCCGTTTACCGGAGGAACACTTTGTGTGCTACCAAACGTCACAACGTAACTGGGTGATTATAAAGGTGCTCTACAGGTGTCTCCAAAGGTACATTTTGAGTTGGCATAATTCGAGATTAGGTTTTGTCACTCCGATTGTTAGAGAGGTATCTCTGGGCCTTCTCGGTAATACTCATCACCTAAGCCTTGCAAGCATTGTGACTAATGAGTTAGTTATGAGATGATGTATTACGGAACGAGTAAAGAGACTTGCCGGGAACGAGATTGAACTAGGTATTGGATACCGACGATCGAATCTCAGGCAAGTAACATACTGATGACAAAGGGAACAACGTATGTTGTTATGCGGTTTGACCGATAAAGATCTTCGTAGAATATGTAGGAACCAATATGAACATCCAGGTTCCACTATTGGTTATTGACCGAGAATAGTTCTAGGTCATGTCTACATAGTTCTCGAACCCGTAGGGTCCGCACGCTTAACGTTACGATGACAGTTTACTATGAGTTTATAAGTTTTTGATGTACGGAGTCCCGGATTGTTCGGAGTCCCAGATTTGATCACGGACATGACGAGGAGTCTCGAAATGGTCGAGACATAAAGATTGATATATTGGACAACTATATTCGGACACCGGAAGAGTTCCGTGTGATTTCGGAGAAAACCGGAGTGCCGGAGGGGTTACCGGAACCCCCCGAGGAAGTATTGGGCCTTAGTGGGCCTGAGGGGAGAGAGAGGGCAGCAGCCCAAGAGGTGGCGCGCCCCCTCCCATAGGGAGTCCGAATTGGACTAGGGGAGGGGGGCGCGGCCCCTCTTTCCCTCTCCCTCTCCCTCTCTTTCCTTCCCCCTTCCTCCTTCCTAATTGGACTAGGAAAGGGGAGTCCTACTTCCACTAGGAGGAGGACTCCCCCCTCCTTGGAGCGCCCCAAGGGCCGGCCGGCCTCCCCCCTTGCTCCTTTATATACGGGGGCAGGGGGCACCACAAAGACACACAAGTTGATCTACGGATCGTTCCTTAGCCGTGTGCGGTGCCCCCCTCCACCATAATCCACCTCGGTCATATCGTCGCGGAGTTTAGGCGAAGCCCTGCGCTGGTAGAACATCATCATCATCAACACGCCGTCGTGCTGATGGAACTCATCCCCGACGCTCCGCTGGATTGGAGTCCGGGGGACGTCATCGAGCTGGACGTGTGCTGAACACTGAGGTGCCGTACGTTCGGTGCTTGGATCGGTCGAGTCGTGAAGACGTACGACTACATCAACCGCGTTGTCATAACGCTTCCGCTTAACGGTCTACAAGGGTACGTAGACAACACTCTTCCCTCTCGTTGCTATACCGTCACCATGATCTTGCGTGTGCGTAGGAATTTTTTTGAAATTACTATGTTCCCCAACAGTGCGGCCCCCTTTTCCTTCCTCCTCTCCCCCTCTTTCCCCCTTCTCCTACTCCAACAAGGAAGGAGGGAGTCCTACTCCCGGTGGGAGTAGGGCTCCCCTTGGCACGCCCCTCCTAGGCCGTCCACCCCCTCCCCCCTTGCTCCTTTATATACGGGGGCAAGGGGGCACCTCTAGGCACAACAACAATTGATCCCTTGGGTCTCTTAGCCGTGTGCGGTGCCCCCCTCCACCATAATCCACCTCGATAATATCGTAGTGGTGCTTAGGCGAAGCCCTGCGTCGGTAGTACATCAAGATTGTCACCACGCCGTCGTGCTGACGGAACTCTCCCTCGACACTCGGCTGGATCGGAGTTCAAGGGACGTCATCGAGTTGCACATGTGCTAGAACTCGAAGGTGCCGTAGTTCCAGTGCTTGATCGGTCGGGCCGTGAAGACGTACGACTACATCAACCGCGTTGTCATAACGCCTCCGCTTTCGGTCTATGACGGTACATGGACAACACTCTCCCCTCTCGTTGCTATGCATCACCATGATCTTGCGTGTGCGTAGGAAATTTTTTGAAATTACTATGTTCCACAACACCCACATGGTCACAAGGACACGAGCATGGTCATGCTGATTTGTGGACTCAAAGAGCCAGAAGAGCCATAGCCGGGCATCCTCATTTTGGTTCGATATCACATGCTCAAGTAACTCCTCGTCTCCCAGCGCCCACACGCACCTGGCCATTGTGCAGTTCAAAAGTGAATGCCTCCATGTGTCCTCTGCTGCATTACAAAGAGAGTAGACCGGTGTGTCTGTCATTCTCCTGTGGTGTCGGACCGTACCCGTGGGAAGAGAAGTGTGAGCGAGCCTCCACACGAAGACACGAATTTTGGATGGCACTTTAACCTTCCATAGATGTGTCCATGAGCTCTTGTCAGCTGCAAAATTTGAGTGTCCCGAGAAGTGCTCTAGCCAGTCTTCTCGTTGAGACTTAATGGCCGTAATCATACGGTATGCAGATCTAACTGAAAAGACACCACGCCGGTCATAGTGCCACGCCCAGAAATCATCTTGCACACGGTTACTGATTGGTATATTGATGATCGCCTCAACATCCGATGCTATAAAATTGTCCGTCAGTGTTTGCCTATCCCAAGAGCGAGTCGCTGGATTAATAAGCTCCGCCACCAAAGATGGTGGGTTATCATTCAAAGCGCAGATCGGTCAGAGCTTGAAGCTCCTTGGTATCCAGTTGTCAGTCCAAATCTGGGTCGATGCGCCATCTCCTAGTCTTCTGATCAACCCTAAGGACAGCACATCTCTTCCCTCCAGAATCGATCGCCATACCTGAGACGGGGACGAGCCCAGGGTACCGTCGAGGATAGTTGCACCAGGGTAGTAGCGTGCTCACAAGATTCTTGCGCTCAGAGTCTCCGGTTCCTGTAGCAACCGCCAGGCTTGGCGGGCAAGTAATGCCAGGTTGAACAACTCAATGTCTCGAAAACCTAAGCCTCCCATGTACTTCAGCTTAGTCATTATGCTCCATGACACCCATGCGGTCTTCCTTTCTCCATTTTTACTTCCCCACCAGAATTTTCGTATGATGCCATTAATATGCTCACATAAACCCCATGGTAACTTGAAGCACGCCATCGAATATGTATGAATGGATTGGGCCACGGATTTAATAAGCACTTCTTTACCTCCCGCTGATAAGCACTTTTCCATCCACCCTTGAACTCGCTTCCAAATTCTGTCCTTGAGATAACGAAAGGATCCCTCCTTGGCTCTACCCACATCCGAGGGTAAGCCTAGATATTTCTCCGATAAAGATTCATTAAAAACATTCAAAGTTTGCTTGATTGACTCTTTTGTCGCCCCAGGCACTCCTTTACTGAAGAAGATGGAAGACTTCTCCTGATTTATCCTCTGGCCAGAAGCATTGCAGTAAGTTGTTAGTATATCTCTAACTCTTGTAGCACTTTCATCGGAGGCCTCAAAAAATAGCAAGCTATCGTCGGCAAAAAGCAAGTGATTAACTGTAGGTGCATCTGGAGCAACCTCTATCCCGCGCACTGCCCCTTGCGCCTTTAATAAACAGGAAAGACCCTCGGCTGCTAGCAGGAATAAGTAAGATGATATGGGGTCCCCTTGCCGCAAGCCCCGTGAAGGCCTGAAAACATCCAAGCTCCCTCCATTAAAAAGAACAGAGAAAGAAACCGAAGACACGCACCTCATCACAGTGGCAATAAACCTAGGACTGAAACCCATCTTGGTCATTACTGCATCGAGGTATGACCACTCCAGACGATCATAAGCCTTCATCATGTCCAATTTCAGTGCACAATACTTGTTTCCCTTCACCCTCCTGGTTTTCATGTAATGCAAGCACTCATAGGCTGTTATGAAGTTGTCAGTTATAAGGCGGCCAGGAACGAAAGCCGACTGCTCTTCAGATATGATATCGGGGAGAATAGATTTCAGCCGGTTTGCTAAGACCTTTGAGGCGATCTTGTAGATCACATTGCAAAGGCTTATCGACCGAAATTGTCCTAAAACTTTTGGACTCGCTATCTTGGGAATCAATACAATGAACGTGTTGTTGATCTCCTCCGGTGAATCTAATCCGTCGAGCACACGAATGATCATTCTCGTCACCTCATCCCCACAAAGTTCCCAATTCTTCTGAAAGAAGTGGGCGGGAAAACCGTCTGGACCCGGTGCTTTGGTCGGAAACATTTGGAAGAGGGCTTCCTTTACTTCCTCTTTGCTGTAAATGTCATTTAACTTTGAGTTCATTATGCCATCGACCCTCACCGGTATGTGTGACATCACCTCCTCCATACCAATAGTACCCTCTGATGTGTATAGGTTTTTGTAAAAATCCGTTGCCATGTTGGCTAGCTCGTCCCTGTCCGTGCAAACAGAGTCGTCTTCCCGGTTCAGATGTGTTATATTGTTTTTAGATCTTCGAGCGCTTGCTTTCCGTTGAAAGAATGCTGTGTTTGATCTCCCTCAGAAAGCCATGTGATACGAGATCGTTGCCTCGCCATTATCTCCTCCCTATAGGATAATTCTATCATTCGATCTTCAATCACTTTCTCTTCGGGGCTGGGACCCGTGCGTGTTGGTTCCTCTCGCAGGAAAGCTAACCGGCGACGGAGAGAGCACAACTCCATACGTACAGAGCCAAACATATGCCGCCCCCATCGTGTCATGGCCGAAGACACGGACTGCAACTTGTTTGCAAGCTCAGCCACCGAACTTGCAGGACTGTCATCCCTCCATGCATCTTCCACAGCTCCCGCAAAGCGGCTGTCTGACTCCCAGGCACACTCGTATCGGAATGGCTTATTTACGTTTGACCTCCTGTTTCCAATCTCAAGATCATTAAGCAGTAGTATGGGGCTGTGATCACTCTTCGCTGCTGTCAGGTGCTCGACGCTAGCAAATGGGAACAAGTTTGACCAGCTGGGCGTTGCCAACGCTCTATCCAGCCTTACCCTGCAGTACTCGCCACCTGCCACCCGTTTTTCAAACGTCCAACCCCTTGTAACCCAAGTCCGATAAGCCACAAGCATCCACAGCCTCCCGAAACCTAGCAATCTGCAAACTGTCCCGGGTATTGGGACCCATCTGCTCTTCTTGTCTCAAGACCTCATTAAAGTCACCAATGCAAACCCATGGCAGGGTGCTCTCTCCCCGCAGTCTCCTCATCATGTCCCAGGTTTTATATCTCAGGCTCCTATTTGCCTCCCCATAGAAACATGTCAATCGCCATTGCTCGGCGCCTGGTTCAGAAACCCATGAATCAATGTGATACTGAGAAAAAAAATTATTGCAAGATTAACAGTTGACTTCCAGAAAATACATAGGCCTCCACTCCTTCCACTAATTGCTACTGCAAAACTATTATCAAACCCTAAAGAACCAGCCAAACCCTCCACTCGGTTCTTTGCTATCTGTGTCTCCACATTACAAAGTACCGACGGCGCACTAGCCTCCACAAGATCGCGGAGCTCACGTACTGTCGCGGGATCGCCAATCCCACGGCAGTTCCAACATAGGGTTCTCATCTTGACCTGCGGCCCTCCTCAGGGGAGGCCGCTTCACTATCTTGCTCCGACCTTTCTCCTTGTTCTCCCTCTTGACGACGCTTTTTGATGATACAATTTTTCTCTGGTGTAGTAGCCCCCCCCCCCCCCAGATGGGCCAGCAGTTGGCGTGGTTCCTTCGATCATCATTACAGTATCCGCAACCTTGCCTGATAGGTTCATCAACTGTTGCCCCCCAATGTTCAGCGCTCCGTCTGTTGTCACCAGCCTCTTCCTCGCCCCCTTCTCACCTCCCCTGTCGACCAAAGCCACTCGCTCATCCACATCCATCTGGTTCGGGGCATGAGAGCCTCCCTCTCCTCTCTCGTACCTTCCTCCTCCCTCCGTCGGTCCTTTTCCTCCCCATACTCCTCTATCCTCTCCAACTGCCGTTCGGCCTCTCCCTCTTCCCCCTCCCGCTCCTCTACCACCACCCCAAAGAGCTGAGCAGTAGGCATCTCTGGCTCCCATATCAACCAGTCGCCCCATCCAAAGGTATTCGGATTATGAACTCCATCGCCGCACTCATCAACAAGGTGTCCCATCAGACCGCAAGCGTAGCAAAAATCAAGAAGCTTCTCATAGTAAACACTATATTTCTTCCGTTCCTTCAACATGATATGAACAAACCGAACCAGGGGGATGTTGACATCCACATAAACCCTTGCCCGCAAAGTGCTAGCCGGGTTAATCCTCCCCTCATTCATGATCACATGGAAGGGGGGATCTCCTACTTTTGCTGCCACTCTTTCTGATAGCTCCCTCTTCCTAGTGAGTCCATCTGGCAGCCCCTTCACCCTAGCCCACACCGGAATCTTGTCAAGTTTGTAATCCTTCACATCTAAGAACCCATCATATTCTTCAATCACTACCGGTGCCTTCCGGAATAGCCAAGGTCCTCCTTCCATGATCTTCCTCTAGTCCCCCAAACAGTGGCATTGTACCAAGAACAAGTTTGGTCCCTTGATGTTGAAGGTGACCCCTTGCGCCGCCGCCCACGCATTGCGCATCTGCTGCAATAGAGCCGCATGGCTGAACGGCTTCGTCGTGTGGACACGGAACAGCGCCAGCCAACGAACGTCCTTAATCAGGTCATCTACCTCCGCCGAGAAATCTAAATCTTCTTCCTCCTTCCCATGAAGTTTCATCCCCGCCATCTGGTCCTCCAGACCGAGGTCGGAGTCATGGAGACTTCCAACGTCCTCTATCTCCTCTTCGTGTACCTCCATCCCTGCTCTGCTCCCTCTCCCTCTGCCCGCCTACCTGATTCCCTCAACATCCCTATCTTCATCACCCCCATCGTGCCACCCGATCCAAGCTGCGGCAACATCCCCGCCGCCGATGCTAGCCCCACCTTGCCACCTTCCTCCTTCCTCCCTGTCTCCTGATGCGTAGGTTCCGCCATGCAGACTGATCTGCGCGGCAGAGATAGGTGGATCTCTCCGGCGGCCAAAGGATTCCGGCCCCCAGCGAGGGTTTTACGTGGACTCTAGCGTGATCGCCAGAGGAGAGGTGGAACCCGAACCCTAGGGGAAAAAAGGGGCCTGGGGACAAATGTCGTTTTTAACGGGAGCTCCTATGCGACGCTAACTGCGGCAAGGAGTCGCAGGTTCGCACAGGGCGCAGCCGATCTTGGGCCGGCCCATTTGCGATGGCTCGCGAAGATAAAAATCGCATAAACAAGTTTCCTAAATTCCTTAGAGTGCACGCGCACTATCTGGAGCGAACGAGCGGCCGAACCAGAGCCGCTCGATCTCGTCCCGATCGACGGCCGCGGTGTCCATGAAGGAAATATGCCCTAGAGGCAATAATAAAGTTATTATTTATTTCCTTATAATCATGATAAATGTTTATTATTCATGCTAGAATTGTATTTACCGGAAACATAATACATGTGTGAATACATAGACAAACAAAGTGTCACTAGTATGCCTCTACTTGACTAGCTCGTTAATCAAAGATGGTTATGTTTCCTAACCATGAACAATGAGTTGTTATTTGATTAACGAGGTCACATCATTAGTAGAATGATCTGATTGACATGACCCATTCCATTAGCTTAGCACCCGATCGTTTAGTATGTTGCTATTGCTTTCTTCATGACTTATACATGTTCCTATGACTATGAGATTATGCAACTCCCGTTTACCGGAGGAACACTTTGGGTACTACCAAACGTCACAACGTAACTGGGTGATTATAAAGGAGTACTACAGGTGTCTCCAATGGTCGATGTTGGGTTGGCGTATTTCGAGATTAGGATTTGTCACTCCGATTGTCGGAGAGGTATATCTGGGCCCTCTCGGTAATACACATCACATAAGCCTTGCAAGCATTACAACTAATATGTTAGTTGTGAGATGATGTATTACGGAACGAGTAAAGAGACTTGCCGGTAACGAGATTGAACTAGGTATTGGATACCGACGATCGAATCTCGGGCAAGTAACATACCGATGACAAAGGGAACAACGTATGTTGTTATGCGGTCTGACCGATAAAGATCTTCGTAGAATATGTAGGATCCAATATGGGCATCCAGGTCCCGCTATTGGTTATTGACCAGAGACGTGTCTCGGTCATGTCTACATTGTTCTCGAACCCGTAGGGTCCGCACGCTTAAGGTTACGATGACAGTTATATTATGAGTTTATGCATTTTGATGTACCGAAGGTTGTTCGGAGTCCCAGATGTGATCACGGACATGACGAGGAGTCTCGAAATGGTCGAGACGTAAAGATTGATATATTGGAAGCCTATATTTGGATATCGGAAGTGTTCCGGGTGAAATCGGGATTTTACTGGAATACCGGGAGGGTTACCGGAACCCCCCGGGAGCTATTTGGGCCATAGTGGGCCTTAGTGGAAAAGAGAAGGGGCTGCCCTAGATGGGCTGCGCGCCCCCCCCCTTCCCCTAGTCCTATTAGGACTAGGAGAGGTGGCCGGCCCCCTCCTCCTCTTTTCCCCTCCGAGGAATCCTAGTTGGACTAGGATTGGAGGGGGAATCCTACTCCCAGTGGGAGTAGGACTCTCCTGCGCCTCCCCCCCTTGGCCGGCCAGCCTCCCCTCCTCTCCTCCTTTATATACGGAGGCAGGGGCACCTCTAAACACACAAGTTGACACAAGTTGATCCACGTGATCGATTCCTTAGCCGTGTGCGGTGCCCCCTGCCACCATATTCCTCGATAATACTGTAGCGGAGTTTAGGCGAAGCCCTGCTGCTGTAGTTCATCAAGATCGTCACCACGCCGTTGTGCTGACGAAACTCTTCCCCGACACTTTGCTGGATCGGAGTCCGGGGATCGTCATCGAGCTGAACGTGTGCTCGAACTCGGAGGTGCCGTAGTTTCGGTGCTTGATCGGTTGGATCGAGAAGACGTACGACTACTTCCTCTACGTCGTGTCATCGCTTCCGCAGTCGGTCTGCGTTGGGTACGTAGACAATACTCTCCCCTCGTTGCTATGCATCACATGATCTTGCGTGTGCGTAGGAAATTTTTTGAAATTACTACGAAACCCAACAGTGGCATCCGAGCCTAGGTTATTGATGTTGATGTTATATGCACGAGTAGAACACAAGTGAGTTGTGGACGATACAAGTCATACTGCCTACCAGCATGTCATATTTTGGTTCGGCGGTATTGTTGGACGAGACGACCCAGACCAACCTTACGCGTACGCTTACGCGAGACCGGTTCCCTCGACGTGCTTTGCACAGAGATGGCTTGCAGGCGACTGTCTCTCCAACTTTAGTTGAACCAAGTATGGCTACGCCCGGTCCTTGCGAAGGTTAAAACGGAGTCTATTTGACAAACTATCGTTGTGGTTTTGATGCGTAGGTGAGATTGGTTCTTACTTAAGCCCGTAGCAGCCACGTAAAACAAGCAACAACAAAGTAGAGGAATTCTAACTTGTTTTTGCAGGGCATGTTGTGATGTGATATGGTCAAAGCATGATGCTGAATTTTATTGTATGAGATGATCATGTTTTGTAACCGAGTTATCGGCAACTGGCAGGAGCCATATGGTTGTCGCTTTATTGTATGCAATGCAATCGCGATGTAATGCTTTACTTTATTACTAAACGGTAGTGATAGTCGTGGAAGCATAAGATTGGCGAGACGACAACGATGCTACGATGGAGATCAAGGTGTCGCCCGGTGACGATGGTGATCATGATGGTGCTTCGGAGATGGAGATCACAAGCACAAGATGATGATGACCATATCATATCACTTATATTGATTGCATGTGATGTTTATCTTTTTATGCATCTTATCTTGCTTTGATTGACGGTAGCATTATAAGATGATCTCTCACTAAATTATCAAGAAGTGTTCTCCCTGAGTATGCACCGTTGCCAAAGTTCGTCGTGCCCAGACACCACGTGATGATCGGGTGTGATAAGCTCTACGTCCATCTACAACGGGTGCAAGCCAGTTTTGCACACGCAGAATACTCAGGTTAAACTTGACGAGCCTAGCATATGCAGATATGGCCTCGGAACACGGAGACCGAAAGGTCGAGCGTGAATCATATAGTAGATATGATCAACATAACGATGTTCACCATTGAAAACTACTCCATCTCACGTGATGATCGGTCATGGTTTAGTTGATTTGGATCACGTAATCACTTAGAGGATTAGAGGGATGTCTATCTAAGTGGGAGTTCTTAAATAATATGATTAATTGAACTTAAATTCATCATGAACTTAGTACCTGATAGTATCTTGCTTGTTTATGTTGATTGTAGATAGATGGCTCGTGCTGTTGTTCCGTTGAATTTTAATGCGTTCCTTGAGAAAGCAAAGTTGAAAGATGATGGTAGCAATTACACGGACTGGGTCCGTAACTTGAGGATTATCCTCATTGCTGCACAGAAAAATTACGTCCTGGAAGCACCGCTGGGTGCCAGGCCTGCTGCTGGAGCAACACCAGATGTTATGAACGTCTGGCAGAGCAAAGCTGATGACTACTCGATAGTTCAGTGTGCCATGCTTTACGGCTTAGAATCGGGACTTCAACGACGTTTTGAACGTCATGGAGCATATGAGATGTTCCAGGAGTTGAAGTTAATATTTCAAGCAAATGCCCGAATTGAGAGATATGAAGTCTCCAATAAGTTCTATAGCTGCAAGATGGAGGAGAACAGTTCTGTCAGTGAGCATATACTCAAAATGTCTGGGTATAATAATCACTTGATTCAATTGGGAGTTAATCTTCCGGATGATTACGTTATTGACAGAATTCTCCAATCACTACCACCAAGCTATAAGAGCTTTGTGATGAACTATAATATGCAAGGGATGAACAAGACTATTCCCGAGCTCTTCGCAATGCTGAAAGCTGCGGAGGTAGAAATCAAGAAGGAGCATCAAGTGTTGATGGTTAACAAGACCACTAGTTTCAAGAAAAAGGGCAAAAGGAAGAAAAAGGGGAACTTCAAGAAGAACGGCAAGCAAGTTGCTGCTCAAGAGAAGAAACCCAAGTCTGGACCTAAGCCTGAAACTGAGTGCTTCTACTGCAAGCAGACTGGTCACTGGAAGCCGAACTGCCCCAAGTATTTGGCGGATAAGAAGGATGGCAAGGTGAACAAAGGTATATGTGATATACATGTTATTGATGTGTACCTTACTAGAGCTCGCAGTAGCACCTGGGTATTTGATACTGGTTCTGTTGCTAATATTTGCAACTCGAAACAGGGACTACGGAATAAGCGGGCACTGGCAAAGGACGAGGTGACGACGCGCGTGGGAAACGGTTCCAAAGTCGATGTGATCACAGTCGGCACGCTACCTCTACATCTACCTTCGGGATTAATATCAGACCTAAATAATTGTTATTTGGTGCCAGCGTTGAGCATGAACATTATATCTGGATCTTGTTTAATGCGAGACGGTTATTCATTTAAATCAGAGAATAATGGTTGTTCTATTTATATGAGTAATATCTTTTATGGTCATGCACCCTTGAAGAGTGGTCTATTCTTATTGAATCTCGATAGTAGTAATACACATATTCATAATATTGAAGCCAAAAGATGCAGAGTTGATAATGAAAGTGCAACTTATTTGTGGCACTGTCGTTTAGGTCATATCGGTATAAAGCGCATGAAGAAACTCCATGCTGATGGACTTTTGGAACCACTTGATTATGAATCACTTGGTACTTGCGAACCGTGCCTCATGGGCAAGATGACTAAAACACCGTTCTCCGGTACTATGGAGAGAGCAACAGATTTGTTGGAAATCATACATACTGATGTATGTGGCCCAATGAATATTGAGGCTCGTGGCGGATATCGTTATTTTCTCACCTTCACAGATGATTTAAGCAGATATGGGTATATCTACTTAATGAAACATAAGTCTGAAACATTTGAAAAGTTCAAAGAATTTCAGAGTGAAGTTGAAAATCATCGTAACAAGAAAATAAAGTTTCTACGATCTGATCGTGGAGGAGAATATTTGAGTTACGAGTTTGGTGTACATTTGAAAAACTGTGGAATAGTTTCGCAACTCACGCCACCCGGAACACCACAGCGTAATGGTGTGTCCGAACGTCGTAATCGTACTTTACTAGATATGGTGCGATCTATGATGTCTCTTACTGATTTACCGCTATCTTTTTGGGGATATGCTTTAGAGACGGCCGCATTCACGTTAAATAGGGCACCATCAAAATCCGTTAAGACGACGCCTTATGAACTGTGGTTTGGCAAGAAACCAAAGTTGTCGTTTCTTAAAGTTTGGGCCTGCGATGCTTATGTGAAAAAGCTTCAACCTGATAAGCTCGAACCCAAATCGGAGAAATGTGTCTTCATAGGATACCCAAAGGAAACTGTTGGGTACACCTTCTATCACAGATCTGAAGGCAAGACATTCGTTGCAAAGAATGGATCATTTCTAGAGAAGGAGTTTCTCTCGAAAGAAGTGAGTGGGAGGAAAGTAGAACTTGACGAGGTAACTGTACCCGCTCCCTTACTGGAAAGTAGTTCATCACAGAAAACTGTTTCAGTGACACCTACACCAGTTAGTGAGGAAGCCAATGATAATGATCATGAAACTTCAGATCAAGATACTGCTGAACCTCGTAGATCAACCAGAGTAAGATCCGCACCAGAGTGGTACGGTAATCCTGTTCTGGAGGTCATGCTACTAGATCATGATGAACCTACGAACTATGAAGAAGCGATGGTGAGCCCAGATTCCGCAAAGTGGCTTGAAGCCATGAAATCTGAGATGGGATCCATGTATGAGAACAAAGTATGGACTTTGGTTGACTTGCCCGATGATCGGCAAGCAATTGAGAATAAATGGATCTTTAAGAAGAAGACTGACGCTGATGGTAATGTTACTGTCTACAAAGCTCGACTTGTCGCAAAAGGTTTTCGGCAAGTTCAAGGAATTGACTACGATGAGACCTTCTCACCCGTAGCGATGCTTAAGTCCGTCCGAATCATGTTAGCAATTGCCGCATTTTTATGATTATGAAATTTGGCAAATGGATGTCAAAACTGCATTCCTGAATGGATTTCTGGAAGAAGAGTTGTATATGATGCAACCAGAAGGTTTTGTCGATCCAAAGGGAGCTAACAAAGTGTGCAAGCTCCAGCGATCCATTTATGGACTGGTGCAAGCCTCTCGGAGTTGGAATAAACGTTTTGATAGTGTGATCAAAGCATTTGGTTTTATACAGACTTTCGGAGAAGCCTGTATTTACAAGAAAGTGAGTGGGAGCTCTGTAGCATTTCTGATATTATATGTGGATGACATATTACTGATTGGAAATGATATAGAATTTCTGGATAGCATAAAGGGATACTTGAATAAAAGTTTTTCAATGAAAGACCTCGGTGAAGCTGCTTACATATTAGGCATTAAGATCTATAGAGATAGATCAAGACGCTTAATTGGACTTTCACAAAGCACATACCTTGACAAGATTTTGAAGAAATTCAAAATGGATCAAGCAAAGAAAGGATTCTTGCCTGTATTACAAGGTGTGAAATTGAGTAAGACTCAATGCCCGACCACTGCAGAAGATAGAGAGAATATGAAAGATGTTCCCTATGCATCAGCCATAGGCTCTATCATGTATGCAATGCTGTGTACCAGACCTGATGTACCAAAGTAATCCAGGAGTGGATCACTGGACAGCGGTCAAGAACATCCTGAAATACCTGAAAAGGACTAAGGATATGTTTCTCGTATATGGAGGTGACAAAGAGCTCATCGTAAAAGGTTACGTTGATGCAAGCTTTGACACTGATCCGGACGATTCTAAATCGCAAACCGGATACGTGTTTACATTAAACGGTGGAGCTGTCAGTTGGTGCAGTTCTAAACAAAGCGTCGTAGCGGGATCTACATGTGAAGCGGAATACATAGCTGCTTCGGAAGCAGCAAATGAAGGAGTCTGGATGAAGGAGTTCATATCCGATCTAGGTGTCATACCTAGTGCATCGGGTCCAATGAAAATCTTTTGTGACAATACTGGTGCAATTGCCTTGGCAAAGGAATCCAGATTTCACAAAAGGACCAAACACATCAAGAGACGCTTCAACTCCATCCGGGATCTAGTCCAGGTGGGAGACATAGAGATTTGCAAGATACATATGGATCTGAATGTTGCAGACCCGTTGACTAAGCCTCTTCCACGAGCAAAACATGATCAGCACCAAAGCTCCATGGGTGTTAGAATCATTACAGTGTAATCTAGATTATTGACTCTAGTGCAAGTGGGAGACTGAAGGAAATATGCCCTAGAGGCAATAATAAAGTTATTATTTATTTCCTTATAATCATGATAAATGTTTATTATTCATGCTAGAATTGTATTTACCGGAAACATAATACATGTGTGAATACATAGACAAACAAAGTGTCACTAGTATGCCTCTACTTGACTAGCTCGTTAATCAAAGATGGTTATGTTTCCTAACCATGAACAATGAGTTGTTATTTGATTAACGAGGTCACATCATTAGTAGAATGATCTGATTGACATGACACATTCCATTAGCTTAGCACCCGATCGTTTAGTATGTTGCTATTGCTTTCTTCATGACTTATACATGTTCCTATGACTATGAGATTATGCAACTCCCGTTTACCGGAGGAACACTTTGGGTACTACCAAACGTCACAACGTAACTGGGTGATTATAAAGGAGTACTACAGGTGTCTCCAATGGTCGATGTTGGGTTGGCGTATTTCGAGATTAGGATTTGTCACTCCGATTGTCGGAGAGGTATCTCTGGGCCCTCTCGGTAATACACATCACATAAGCCTTGCAAGCATTACAACTAATATGTTAGTTGTGAGATGATGTATTACGGAACGAGTAAAGAGACTTGCCAGTAACGAGATTGAACTAGGTATTGGATACCGACGATCGAATCTCGGGCAAGTAACATACCGATGACAAAGGAAACAACGTATGTTGTTATGCGGTCTAACCGATAAAGATCTTCGTAGAATATGTAGGAGCCAATATGGGCATCCAGGTCCCGCTATTGGTTATTGACCGGAGATGTGTCTCGGTCATGTCTACATTGTTCTCGAACCCGTAGGGTCCGCACGCTTAAGGTTACGATGACAGTTATATTATGAGTTTATGCATTTTGATGTACCGAAGGTTGTTCGGAGTCCCGGATGTGATCACGGACATGACGAGGAGTCTCGAAATGGTCGAGACGTAAAGATTGATATATTGGAAGCCTATATTTGGATATCGGAAGTGTTCCGGGTGAAATCGGGATTTTACCGGAATACCGGGAGGGTTACCGGAACCCCCCGGGAGCTATTTGGGCCATAGTGGGCCTTAGTGGAAAAGAGAAGGGGCTGCCCTAGTTGGGCTGCGCCCCCCCCCCTTCCCCTAGTCCTATTAGGACTAGGATAGGTGGCCGGCCCCCTCCTCCTCTTTTCCCCTCCGAGGAATCCTAGTTGGACTAGGATTGGAGGGGGAATCCTACTCCCAGAGGGAGTAGGACTCTCCTGCGCCTCCCCCCCTTGGCCGGCCAGCCTCCCCTCCTCTCCTCCTTTATATACGGAGGCAGGGGCACCTCTAAACAATCAAGTTGACACAAGTTGATCCACGTGATCGATTCCTTAGCCGTGTGCGGTGCCCCCTCCACCATATTCCTCGATAATACTGTAGCGGAGTTTAGGCGAAGCCTTGCTGCTGTAGTTCATCAAGATCGTCACCACGCCGTCGTGCTGACGAAACTCTTCCCCGACACTTTGCTGGATCGGAGTCCGGGGATCGTCATCGAGCTGAACGTGTGCTCGAACTCGGAGGTGCCGTAGTTTCGGTGCTTGATCGATTGGATCGAGAAGACGTACGACTACTTCCTCTACGTCGTGTCATCGCTTCCGCAGTCGGTCTGCGTTGGGTACGTAGACAATACTCTCCCCTCGTTGCTATGCATCACATGATCTTGCGTGTGCGTAGGAAATTTTTTGAAATTACTACGAAACCCAACAGTCCAGGTGTCCCCTGGTCGGATGGTGGAGCCACGCCGCTTCAACCCGCACGTGGACCGGTCGCCTGGTCCGGTTGCTCCGCGCCGCGCGAGATAAACTCCCCATGGGACCCACATGTCATAGAGGATTAGGCAGTTCCCCAGCATATTAGCCGTCATGCGTAGTGGGCGGCGGTTTCAAATTTCGTGCCATTACCCCGTCCATCCCCCGCCTATCGCGGCCCATTCCTCCTTTTTCCCCCTTGCTTTCGCCATTAGTTGGTGCTCGGAGGCGGTTCCAAATCCGCCGGGTTGTGGTTGGCGGCGCGGCGCGCTGCGAGGGTCCTCGTCCGCGGCGGCACAGGTACTGCTCCTACGTGCGTTCCCCGTTCTTCGTCCCTGCTTGTTTCTCCACTCGTCCGCCCTCCTTTTTTTCGGTGAGATCATACATTTTCCGGTGAGGTCGCGGTTGTTGTCAGGGAGGTCGAGGTAGAGGTCAAACTCGAGGTCGCGGTCGGGGTTAGGGAGGTGGAAATCATTTTCCGGCGAGGTTGAGGTCACCCCCGCGGACTACTTCGTTTGGGAAACCGTCGGATTGGCAGGGGTGGGCTAGGGTCGTGCTCATCCCGTCGTTTTTGCATTGCAATAGGGGAAACCTTTCTCCAGACACTTGAAACACCGATCCCTCATCTCCGGCGCGACCTCTCTACGGCCCTACGAGGCACGACGCAGGGCCACCTCCGGCTGCCCGGCCTCCCTGCGACGCTTCTAGAGGGTCCGCTTCGAGACCGGGGCCTCCTGCCATGGCACGACGCGCCGGGAAGACGTCGCCAAGAGAGCCTCCGCCGTCGCCCCCGCAGGGGCCTCCGCCGTGGCCGAGCTCTCGTACGCCGACGAGCGGCCGTGGTCGGAGACCACGGGCGCTCCCCATGTCACGAGGAGGAGATCTGGTGACCTCGATGGAGCGACCCCTACGAGCGCCGAGGACGGGTGGCCGCTGATGCCGGAGCGGCAGGCGGTGGGAAGGTGGAAGCCGACACTGGAGTAGCGCACGACGGGGAGGGGGTGGGAGGAGGGGGTGCTCGCTCGGCTATGGCGAGTCGTACGGAGCAACTTCTCCATTTCATGATGAATATAATAACGTTGATTTGATATTATGGATATTGATATATTTATGTACAAGTTTGGTGAAACTTTATAGGAATCAATTCCTACAAACCAAAGAGCTCCAAAGAAAATTTTGCTACAAAATTCCTATCCTTTAAAATTGTCACAAAATTCCGAGAAGGGAGTAGAATTTAATGTCACAACTTAATGATCATTGTAAATGTAATTTTTGCCGTTGTCAAAATAGAATGTTCACCAGGAGCTGATCTTGACATAACCAGACAAATGATTGTTTAAGAAAGAAACAAAGAAAGCACGGCCCATGTATTTTTGTACAACACTGATAGAATGTTTCATCAACTGAAGAAGGTACACGAAATACACTTGTATTTTTAAAGCCTGCATGGCCAGGCACCACCATTTAATTTTATGGCAACGGCTGCAGAGCTTCTTCACACTTAACTGAACCGTGGAGGGAACTTTCTCCACGACATATTTACCAATTGCCCACAGCCCTTTGTGGGCGTGCTTGATGATACTCCTGCTTTTTGGGTTGCATTCACCCTTTTTTCCGACACAAGACCTATCAGCGTCCCCATAACTACTATTATCGTATATGGCGTCCAACGTAAGGCGCTCGAGTGAAGTTGCATTCTCAAGAATATGGCAAGTTAGTTCGACCATGCTCTTTGCAGAGCAGAAGCCCATTATCCTGACGTTCTTGAGGTTGCAATGGCGATGTCCCAGCATCTGTCTCATGTTCGAGTCTTCATCACAAATCAATTCATGCTTTACTCGAGTCTGTGATACCTGCATCCATAGGAACAAAACACATGCTAGAGTTAAATGGTTCCACACCATGCAGATACTTGATATCATGGTTGCAAGCTAGAGGACAAGTGACTTGCACCCAACACAAACTTCTCCACGACAGGACACGCATCCAGGAAATAAGCTAGAGAAAAATAATCATAGGCTGGGGAAAAGCCCCCCATCTGTAGATCATTAAGATCAATCCGCAGCTTCTTCAGGTAGAGGAATTTGACAGCTAAGATTGGTGTGCTGAGCATCTGCACACACATCTAGGTTAAATGCTTTCTTCCCTAAAAATAGGTTAAACTTAACCAATGGCACGACTACTGCTATCACAAAATAATGCCTGCATCTGACAATCAAATCTACTGCCGGTCATCCTTCCAAAAACAATAAATAATAAATGGAAAAACCCAAAGTTTGAGAATATACCTCTCCAGCCGAAGATAGGCCGAGGGTTTCAAGATTTGGCATGATGAATGGAAGCTTGGAACAAGCATAATGAACAAGGTCACATTCGTAGTAATCCAACATTTGCAGTTCCTTCACCTGCAACAAATCTCCAACCAGACGTTCCTCTAGGGCGCCATCGATGCGGACAAGGCAAACATTTGGTGCTTTATTCTCTATCACTTGCAGAGCTGTGCAATTAAACACTGACAGGCTGTTGAGCCGATGTAGCAGGCAAGATATCTTGAGGTGAATGATCTTACCACAACCATTGAGAGTCAGCTCCTCCATAGCAAGAGAATTGGACAGAAGGTGCCCTAACTCATCTCCCGTGATGTGCACCTGAGACAGATGGAGCCTTGTCAAGCAACCAAGTCCTGCCGTGGGATGGAAGGCACGACGGCTAAGGTGAAGATGTCGAATTGAGTTTCCACTCCCACTGAATAAAACTGAGCATGGGAAGCCGTAATAAACTGCGTTGCATCCTAGAGGCATTGAAAGTTTGACTTCTTCAATCCCTGGAGTAACAGCACTGTCAAGCCACCTGTTGAGACAGCTGGTGTCGAAAGAAGAACCACAATAATCAAGCTTGAATGTCTTCAAGCCACCTGAGTGATTTTCCATAATGCAGTCAACTCTGTTGGTGAAAATCCGTGCCAGTTCATCTTGTCCACATGCATTTCCATTCAGGCCCAGTGTTTCCTTGCTTAAGGTGAGGTTGGGATGGGATCTCCAGGAGCTTAGAAATGTGTGAGACACACAGCCAGCTCGGGCAGCATCTGACAGCGGCAGCAGGGACAGTATATCATGCCAGATGTCCTGCAAACACAAGAATAGAAGAAACGTTAACACCAGAATTGTATAGGCAAGTGGATCCATTAACAAGGAGGGAAAGTAGGACCATATGTAGTAGCATTACGTGACAGGTGCTCTCTGCAAAGGTCTGCTGTGTTATTACAGAGTTATAACTAGCACCACACAATGCGATTGCGCTAGCTAAATTATTTACATTACATCAAGTGGTTTTCCTTGACAGTATCATTAGTGGCCTTCCTAACAAGTGTGACCTGTTTTATTCGCTAAGCAGAGGCATTACTAGTTCCTAAAAGGCATAACATGGAAACTGATGCTCTAGTGGGAATTATGAAACTACGACAAAATATGCAGAAGCACTACATCTATTTTTTTCCACGTGAAACATGTGGTTGCAGTAATAACTTCAACAATGTAGTCAAATATCACACTTGTGCTCAGGTTTATGAAAACTGACAACTTGTGCCCGTTCTTGCAGTTCTGAAATTCTGAAAGTGCGTACTCATATGCTTCTAGGCTCGCTAAGAAGGTAGGGGAGGATTTCTTTGTAAAGTACCTCTAGATAGGCTTCTTAACATGCCTTTTTTTTTCTCTTCAGTGACCAAGATTTAATTGAAATTCTTTAACTTGTTGGCTTTGAGTTCGTATTCAGAAAAGGTCAAACTAGAGACCGTCAGCTAACCAGCAAGAATGAAACTGAAATGAGACTGGCAGTAAATGTTTGGCCAGGAGGCGAATCATGCAAAGAAGCATACATAAGATAGCAAGAAGGCTTCAGAGAATGTTGGAGGAAAGACCATTCAAGTGACATGGAAAAAAGAAAGAAAAGAGAAGTTCTCGTTCCAAAGGCAAGAGAATTACTCCCTTCGTTCCATATTAGTTGTCGCTGAAACAGATGTATATAGCTCTGTTTTTAAGGCGTCTGTGAAGCGTCGCTTAGGCGACGCCTTAGCGTCGGGGCGCCCTCCGATGGCAAGGCGTCGAACCTGCCTTACACATCGTCGTAAAGCGTCCGCTTTAGATCCTAGGGCGTCTGAATCGTCCGCCTAGGCGCGTAGGGCGGCGCCTTGGGCCAGATCGGACGCCATGGGCTGCTTCCAGGCGGGAAAGAGTGGCCCACGCGGGAAGCTTTCGCGGGCTTTCGCTGGAAATATTGGGCTCGCGCGCGAGTGCGAACAGGTATAAGGCGAAGGGCGGGACAGAGAGGATCGAACCAATCGTCCAATCCACCCGATAGGGTTTCCTTCTCTCCTCTCTGACCTTTGGCGGCGGCTCCTTCCTCTACAGCTCCGATCTGTGCCCCTCCTCGCCGGGCTCAGCTCTCCCTCCAACTCTGGCGCAACAGCAAGGTGTGGCTCCCGTTCCATCTCACTTCTATCCTGGCCTCCTCTGAATTTTCTTCTACCCCTCCTAGTACTTTGTTTCTTCCTGCATTGTAGGTAGATCTGTAGATGTGCTTGGCTGCTTGCCTGCTCCTCCTCTGCATCTGTTTGCTCCCAAATCTGCTTCTCCATCCACAAGGCAGCAACCCCACCATCGCTTCTCTCCTTCCCCATGCTTGTCTGCTTGCTCTAGTGATTTGGCTCTTCTCTCTTTGACGGTTGATTGGGTCTTTTCTCAGTGTTGCTGCAGCAGCGAGGTGGCCCTGCTCTGATGGATCCTAGGAGAAGAGCTACATCAGATGATCCAGTTTGGAAGTATGGGTTCTGGCCAGATTTAGAGAGGAAAGATTTACTCCAGTGTACATTGTGTGGCAAGATAGTCCATGCTGGAGTGAGAAGGCTGAAGCAGCACCTTTCTGGGGGTTGTAGTGATGCAGATATGTGTCCCGAGGCATCTATGGAGATTAGGATAGAGATGCGCAAATCCTTAAACACTAGAAAGTTTAAAGCTATGGAGCGATATATTGATGAGAAGGATGAAGCTGAAGTTCAAAGGCGCCGTTCTGTCATATACAGAAGATGATTTGAGGCCTATGATTTGGCAACAACTAATTATGTTACTGTTAGTTGTTAAATTTCCTAAATGGCTGCCATCTGTTATATATGTATGTACAATTTATGATGTCAATGCTAGTAGTTAAATCTCCTAATTGGCTGCCATCTATTATATATGTATGTGTCTAAGGCGTCGCCTCGCCTTATGCCTTACCGCTTAGGCAGTGAGGCGCCCCCCCAGCGCCTCGCCTCGCCTTACCGCCTTAAAAACATAGGTATATAGACATACTTCAGTGCTAGATACATCCGTTTGAGTGACAACTAATATGGAATGGAGGGATTACCTCATAGAGACGTGTGAATTTAAGAAGGAAGAATTGGACTTAGGATTGGCAAAAGCTTTGGCTTACATAATCTAGGAAACGAATTTGGCCTGTTCCTTCAATTAGGACTGTCTTGTCTTCAGACAAATAATCGAGTCCTCAGAAAGAATCTGCAAAGCGAGCTAGTTAGGCTAGAAAAGAGAAATGCATGCATGCCACTGCGAATTTGCGATCATGGCTGAACTGTTTCCTGCGACAAGGACCAGATACAAGGTTTTAGTGAGGTGACAAACCAATCTATTCAGGATGTGGAACCCATCTATTCAGAATGTTGAAGGGGTAGCGCAATTAAAGTAATGATATGAACCATATGACGACTCTGGAGAAACGCATGGAGCAAGTGTTCCCTCCTTGTGGTATATATATTTTATTTATTTAGATAATTCTAATGTCTCTTATGACTTTGGTAATTAATAAAACAAGCTGTAGCAGCATAATGAATGTGGCTACCTGTCTGTGTGTCCATCTTTTTACAACTATTCTTTTTAACATAAAGACAGTAGACATGATTGTAGCAAGACAAAAGGGTTATATATTACACGAGTGTCTAGTACATCAGCGCCCCCAACAAACTACACAACCAATGGAATGATAACAGTTAGCGAAGGCTTTGCCCTATGAGAAAACATCATCAAGTCTTGCTTGAATCTTGTAATCCAGGAGCGATGGGAGGGGACGATCCCTTCAGAGATTTGTCATTTCATTCTTTCCAAATACTCAAAGCTGCCACAACAAATATCTCCATGAACGAAGGGCGGGACCAACCCTGCCTCCAGGAGTGGATGAGGTGCAGTCTATCACCACCAGCAGCCCAGGACATATTGATAGATGCCCAGCAAGCAGTGCTAAATGGACAGTGAAAAAAGAGACGATCCACCTTTTATTCGTCCGCAAGGGTGCACAATGTGCAATTAACATCATTCCCAACATTATAATGCCTTCTCTGAAGCATGTTTCTAGTATTAAGGCGGTCAGCAAGCAAAACCCAGACAAAAACCTTGAGCTTCATAGTGCATTTGAATTTCAATCCATCCACAGGCCGCTTCAGCCAGCAGGTATTTTGAAGAATAATCTGTAAAATTTTGCCGACGTGTAGATAGGCCCCCACAAACACGTCCAGCGATCAGCAGTTGCACCATCAAGTGTGACTGACGCTGTTAATGCTTGCAACTCTCGGACTTCCTGGTGAGCTTGAGCAGACAAAGGCAGATGGAATCCAACTTGCAGATCAGTCATGCACAAGAAGTCCCAGACCGAGGTATCTTCTTGCAAAGAGAAAGAGAGTGGGATTCTGCCAGGATCGTGGTTTGCCAGGAGTGTTTTCAAAAGAGCACAGCCAAGCCATCTCCAATATCAGCCCTTGAAATGTCCTGCTAGATGTCATTAAGCGGGAATGCATCTTGCCGCCAGAAGGACCTGCATGGGCAGAAGCGTGGGGGCATCACTACCATAGTACGTTAGACCAGATAAGGTTGATCCAGGGCACGCCATGCTTGTTATAGAAGTGATGGAGATGTTTGAGAAGTAGCCTTGTGTTCTGCATCTTGATATCAGAATTCCTAGGCCTCGACGACTTGGTGACACACGAGATCCCAGGCAGCAAGCAAATTGGATTTCCCCCCTTGTTCAGATTTCTTGCTCCAAAGACATCGGCGTCTGATTTTATCAAATTGCTCAACCAACTTGGAAGGTATCTTGGTGATGCATGTGGGGTATATTGCAATGGAGGTGAGGACTGAACTGAGCAAAGCTTGCTAGCATAGGAGAGCAAGGACAGCGTCTACCTCAGCCTGCGTTCAACTCGATCAACCAACTACATCAAATCAGCAACAGAGGGGCGCGTCGTCCCCATCGGAAGGCCCAGGTATGTGAACGGCATTGTACCAACAGTGCAGTGGAAAATCGTGGCCAGTTCCGGTCCGTGGTAGTCTGATCCAAAATATTTATGGGTGCCAAAATTGATCTCTGAAAGTTGATCTTGAGACCGACAGACGCATAATCCACGAGCAACACCTTCATGAGCGTAGCCTCTATGACACATGCTGGCATGGCTAAGATCGTAATCCACTGCGGCTAGCACAAATATGAGTAATGACAAGGGGTCACCCTGTCATACACTTCTATGGCAGGCAAATTGACCCCCAGGGAGACCATTGGGTAATACCGAGGCGAGAGATTGGAAGATCCATTTGATCCACCCCCAACCATTTGTCGTCAAAGCCCATGTGTCGCATGATCTCAATCATCGACGAGTGTTTTTATTTTTTTTACAACTATCGGTTGTGCAGCAAACGTGCCCAGCATTTGTGAGTTGTAACGTTTTTAATATACTTGAGCCCGGCATTCCGAGGAAGCTGGTTGTTTACTCTTCGCACTTTTAACAACAAATTAGTGAATAAAGTCCTTAATTAACATATGTTGTCAGAGCTTACATTTAGCCTAACTACGGCATTGAATATCATTGTTCGGCCAGGAATCATCAGCGTTGTATTGGCATACCTTTGGAAGGTCCGGCACTGAATACGTCCTTCGTTTGCAAGCTTGGGGATTGACGTCTTGTTGACCAGGCAAGCCCTTTCGTTTAGCCGAAGAAATCGACATACCTAGGATAAGACACATCATCCATGGTCATGAATAGTGCAGACATGAACATAAGAAAACAACAAACTAGTAGTGCTTCAGTATGTACATTGGTCGTCTCGTTTCAAACAGTAATGTTGTGTCACTAATTTGGTCAGTGCAAATTGAGGTTAGAAAAAGAGATCTATCTATCTTAGCATACTCGAAGAGATAAATCAATAGCTATCCATCAGAGCAAGGTAAATATCTTGACATCCATCAAAGTAAGACTACGTACTTGAACAGACCTATAGCAGGATTAGATCCCAAACAGCAGAAAGGATAAAAATCGAGTCTTTCTGCATAAGACAGTGGAAAAATACTACGCAGTGTATCTGCACAAAACAGAATATAGGCGATGCGACGAGAGGGAGGGGCAAGATCCGACTTACTACGGGATTGGATTTTCCGGTGGCGCCGACGCTGCCGCATGGACATCAACCGGTTAAGCTCCAGCAGCCCCATGATACCCTCCTGAAGCCGATACGAGAGATCGGGGCAGGTTTCACCCCTCTATTTAGTTGAACCCAGCAGAGGTGACCGCCGTCCCAGGTTGCAATTTCGATTTAAATGAATCGGACAAAGGCAATTCGCGGGACAGGAAACCGGATCGGCGCCGCCGCGCGGGGATAACTATGGCAGGACTCCGCGGCGTGAACCAAACCCTAACCTGCTTACTTCGCGCGTAAGCCTTGCTGGGCCTCCTGGAAGCCTGCGTTTACCAGCCCATATGAGAGACCCAGTAGCAATATGGCTCGACCAGTATTTTCCCAAAATTTCCACTAAAGAAAAGTATTTTCCCAAAATGTGTCTAAAAAAGTATTTTTCCCAAAATCACTAGTTCAACGAGGTTGCCTAAAAAAATTCAAAAAAAAACGAGGTTGCCTAAAATAGACTAGTTGAATGAGTATCTATCTATTATCTTTCCCTAATAATAAAGCGGCTAACACTTCTGCCAGCACTTCTGCAGAAAAAAAATCTAAGGATGATAAAGAGGGGACTTGGTTTGATTTTCAGTATGAAAAAGTCCCGCACTTCTGCTTTGAATGTGGTAGATTGGTTCATGTGGGAGGAGTGTGTAATCCGCCCCTAAACTCATCTGATCAATGGGGGGAATGGTTAAGAGCTTCTTTGGGTAGCAGCAATCAGGGTAAGGTGGGATCTTCTAGTGCTGCTACGTATGGTAATAACAGCTTTGTAAGTACCCAGAGTGGAGATGTTTCAAGGGCTAGACTGGAGCAACCGAGGGTGAGAGATATCCCATCGAAAAGAAATACTAGCTCGGATTTTGTTTTATCTAACGAGTACCGCACTGGCAGTTGCTCAAGGAGGGATAAGGGATTGTCTGACGATTCTTATAATGTGGACATCAGGTTTAGGGGTTCTTGTGAGGAGGATCTGCGACATGGTCTGGAACAGCAGAGAAAACGGGTTTTGAGGGACAGGCTAGTTGAACAAAGCCAACAGTCTCAGGAGGAAGCTAGCAGGAAGGAACTGTGGAACAGAAAAGGAATGTCTACTTTCAGAGCTAAAGATTATGATATACATGCAGGGGCAAAAACATGCACCAGACTTTTCTGAGTGAACCACTGGGGGAACCTATTTTGCATGGACCCGGTATGCATGGCGAGCGCTTCCGACGTAACGGGCACTATGTTAGGAAACATAGGAGTGATATTAATTATCAACATGTCATTATGTCTCGGGCTAGTGATGAGCAAGAAAGTAGAAAGAGAAGAACTAAACACGTGTGGATTGCCAAAGGAGATTTGGATAGATAAGGAGTACAGGATGCTTCCATTCATGATACGAGCCGCAAGACGTCTACAGTGTTTGATCACATTTCTGAGCATTATGACAAAGCGGCGGGCCCTGCGGAGCAATGAATTTCCTAACTTGGAACTATCGAGGTTTGGGATTGGCCTCGACAGTTGGTGAATTAAGGGACCTGATTAGGTCTTGCAATCTAGCGGTGGCGTTCTTGTGTGAAACAAAAAATAAGGCGAGGGCTATGGACAGCATAAGGTGTAGTTCGGGTTTCCAGAATGGTGTTGCCATTGACTGTGTGGGTTTAGCGTTGTGGTGGAGAGATCATATTCAAGTTACCGTTCGACCGTGGTGCAGTATTTCATAGATGCAATGATTGTCCATGATGGCAAAACTATTAGATTCACTGGATTCTAAGGTGAGCCAAGGACGGATCTTCGTAAGAAATCTTGGGAGGCGATTCGTTATCTGCGGGCACAGGATGATCTCCCTTGGTTGTGTGCTGGTGATTATAATGAGGCACTCTTTCATACCGATCAACTTGGTGGCAATCCTCGAAGTTTTGCTCAAATGGAAGATTTTCGTGACTGTTTGGCCGACTGCGGTCTTGCTGACATGGGTTTCTCGGGTTTTCCGTTCACATGGGATAATAAGAGAGATGGGAGTGATAATACAAAACTGAGATTGGATAGGGAAACATGTTATGATAGTTTTATTGAACTCTTCCCGGAGTCGTTAGTGGAGCATCATCACTGAGGAGTCGGACCACCAGGCGTTGCTGATTAGAGCCATGGAGACGGCTCCATGTGCCAAACAGGGAGGGGTTCGCCCTTTTCGATATGAAGAAGCCTGGACGCGGCATGATCGGTATGATACTATGGTTGCGGAGGCGTGGGAGGCGACTGTCGGTGTCAAAACCGGCAGATCTCGGGTAGGGGGGCCCAAGCTATGCGTTTGAGGATCAATAGTAACAATGGAGAAGGGACACAATGTTTACCCAGGTTTGGGCCCTCTTGATGGAGGTAAAACCCTACTCCTGCTTGATTATATTCGAGAGTATAGGGGTTACAATAGTTTATCTACCTGGAGATCGATTCGGCTAGCCCTAGATAGCTAGCCTAGCAATGTTATGACCCTGCCTCCGATCTAACCCTCCGGTTTATATAGACACCGGAGGGGCTTAGGGTTGTACAAAGTCGGTTTTAAAGAAAGGAACAATATATCCAGACACCTGTACTTGCCATCCATGCATGTGAGAATCCCCACTAGACACGAGAGATAATCTTCTATCTTGTATCTTGACGGCCCATCAGTCCGGCCCACAGCGATAACCGGACGCCCGAGAACCACCTAGTCCAGGACTCCCACAGTAGCCCCTGAACCAGTCTTCAATGATGATATATTCGGCGCTCAGATTGTCTTTGGCATTGCAAGACGGGTTCCTTAAAGAATACACATCAGCTTCCCTCTGTAAAAGAATTGTATTCGGCTTTTCGCAATAAACACAACCCTTAGCCGTGAAGGCGGGATATATGAAAAATGAGAACAGTGTCTTTTACTGACAACTTTTTCAACGAAGCGTCATACTTGACCTTTCGGCATTTCGAACCATTTTCACACCCCGCTTTCCGTGTTTCGAGGCCACACCTCATTGGCATGTCCTGTCAAAACAAAGGTCGTGCCCACTTAATACGGGATTGCATATCAATGATATTTGGGTAATCCAACCGACTGCGGCGCATACCCACATCAGGAACAGGCGAGGTTTTAAGGCTAGGGGGCGGCCGCTCGGTATTCACAGCCTATATAAACGGGTAAAGATCCATCTTTTCTATCCCACGCCTTCTTCCTTCCATTGTCTCCCTATCTTCAAGCTCTAGCGCCCGAGCCTCGACACCTCCCACCACCATCAACCTCTCCAGTCATGTCCGGATCCGGCTTTCAAGGCAAGTGGGTGGCCTCCTCCATAAGGGAGAAGGACATCAAGGAGCTCCAGGATGCGGGGTACCTGAGTACGGACATCACGTACAGGATCCCTACCAAGAAGCAAGTCATCCCCACCTCGGAGCCTGGTGAAAGGGTGGTATTTATCCCCCACTTCCTCCACGGACTAGGGTTTCCACCTCACCCTTTTGTCTGCGGCCTCATGTTCTATTACAGGCTAGATTTCCATTATCTAGCCCCAAACTCCTTCCTCCACATCTTGGCGTTTATCATCGTGTGCGAGGCGCTCCTCCTCATCCCTCCCCCCACTTCGGCTTCTCGCTCAAAGTCTTCAACATGAAGCCAAAGGTGGTGGACGGGCAGCACGCAGACTACGGAGGTGCGATGGTGAGCAAACTCCCCAACGTCACCTGGCCCAAGGGGGCCTTCGTGGAAACTGTGAAGATATGGCAGCAGGAGTGGTTCTACATTACTAAACCTCGCGGCACCAATTGGGCTGCCACTCCTGACTTTAGATCCAGACCCCTAATGTGGCTCGCGTTGTGGATCAACAAGGGTCTAGACGGTCGGCCGACGAGGTGATGATGCTGCAAAAGCGCATCAAAAATATGATAGCAAAGAACACCAGCCTCACTGACATGGTTCAGGTGATGCTGCTCCGCCGGACCCTTCCTTGTCAGCGCCGGCCTCTCCATACGTGGGAGTTTAATCCGGAAGGGCCGCGGACCCTGCAGCGATTCTTTGGCACGACGGACGAAGATATCTGGAGGCTGCTCTTCAAGGCCCAAAAGTCGTGGCCGGAGACCACTAACAACATCGGCCTCGACTGTAGTCACCCAGCCTCCCCAGTAAGTTCCGGTTTCCGAACATAACTTAGTTCAAAAATCACAGGGGTGTATTGAGGCTTTCATACTTTAAACGGGGCTGGACGAAGAAGGCGCAGCAGATCAATGTGTCCGGATCCGCTGCCCGAAAACCCAGCGGATCCTCTACTGTTGAGGATGCTGGTTCCGGCGCCGTACCAGGCACCGGAGAAGAAAACCAAGAAGAAGGGCAAGGAGGCCAAAAATGGCCCCCGCCGTAAAGGTCCTCCGGACACTATGTTCGGGGATTCCGAAGCTCTCTCCTCCCACGAGGGAGGTGAAGACGAAAAGGAGGAGGAGGAAGAGAGCGATTCTCCCCCTAAGGGGAGGAGGAAGAAGAGGGCGGCTTCCGTAGACCCAGAAGTGGAGGCGTCCAAAAGGGGGAGAGTATCCCTCACGGATGACTCGGATTCGGATGCTGAAGTCATCCCTGAGTATTGCCCCAGGTAGAAGCCCCCAGCCGAATCGTAAGTATCTCCAGATGCCTTACATACATCGGCATTTACAATTGTAGTTTTTAACATATTGTATTATGTTTTAGTCCAGCCCGTGACCTCCCCCAACTATCTTCATCTCCGGGGAATTCGCTGGAGCCGGGGATGGTGGAGAGCGAAATGCCTCCGCGGGCCTCCCCGCCAACCGCCACGGATGAAACCGAGGTTTTGTCTTGAAGAGCCTCTCCGGGCCATGGAGAGAGGCGGGAGCCCGTCAAGACGGCGCCAGAGGGTAACACCTTAGCTGTCGAAGACATGGGGGGACCCACCCCCATGGATACTGATGACGGGGGCCATGACCAATCCGGCCCCCGGCCGAACACCATTCCGGAGACCCATACGGCTCCGAAATCGGGCCAGCGACCCCCTTTGAAGGAGGGGGGAGCGTCAACTCCACCGGCGGCCTCCATCAATCCGTAGGCGCCGGATACTTTGGCGGAAGCACTTCGTTGTGCTTCCGTCGTGGAGGGGCATGATAACCCACAAGTATAGGGGATCGCAACAGTTTTTTAGGGTACAGTATTCAACCCAAATTTATTGATTCGACACAAGGGGAGCCAAAGAATATTCCCAAGTATTAGCAGTTGAGTTGTCAATTCAACCACACCTGAAAGACTTAATATCTGCAGCAAAGTATTTAGTAGCAAAGTAGTATGGAAGTAACGGTAACAGTGGCAAAAGTAACAGTAGCAGTTTTGTAGTAATTGTAACATCGGCAACGGTAAAGTAACTAAGCAAAGAGCAATATGTGAAAAGCTCGTAGGCATTGGATCAGTGTCGGCGTCCTGGATTTGGGGGTATCCAACCCTGCCTGCCTGCGGCCCACCACGTGACTCCACCGACGACCTGGTACGGCCTAGCTTCAACACCAACACCACAAGACCCTCGCGAGGGGCCAAGCCTCGCGAGGCGGACGACGCCAAGACCCCCGAAGGAAGTGGCCTCCTTAGGAGGGCTCTTGAGGGGTGGAGAGTTCTATGCAAGATATCTCATGAGGCTCGGTCTGACGTGAGCCATGACGACCAAGGTGGACGCTAGGCAGGCGCAGAGTGCAGGTTTCCTCTTCGGTGCAAGGGAGGTAGGCCACAGGTGCGGAGCCCTGAGGAATCAGTCAAAGGTTTCCATTTTGGTGCAACAAGACCAAGACCGCTAGGACGGCAGGACGGAGGTCATCACCGAGCCCACCGCCGCGTCACGACCAGAGGCTTTTCACAGGCGAAGACTACTTTTGTCAGGATAGACTGTACTACTTGTCCCCTTTCAAATCCCGCTGTTGTGGAATCCCTTCCCGCTCATATTTGGGGAGAGGACCAAGGCCACTATATATAGGACTTACCCACCACCATAGGAGGGGGACCAAAATCAGAACAAGTAGAGCACCACACTAGCTCAAGAACACCTCACCTCCTGAGGCTTGTTCATCCTTTGTACTAGTTCATCCATGGCCCCTCGAGGCAATCCACCACACCACACTGGATTAGGGTATTACACCACAACGGCGGCCCGAACCAGTATAAATCTCTATGTCTTTGTGTCTCCTTGAGCTCAACGCACTAGGCTAGGGAGGATCGCGAGTAGGCAGGCTGGGCAGGTTGAGATCTCCGCACGCACCCCAGAGTTCGAACCTCTCAAGGGTTGCCGGATCCCTAAATCCAACATTTGGCGTGCCAGGTAGGGGTGCGTCGGAATCTCCTTCCTCGACCTCCAGATCGTGCCACTGACCCTCATGGCGGGCGCTCCTCCGTCAGCCCCGTCGACGCGCGTTCCCGGAGAAGCGCCGGGGCTGCGCTGCTTCACCCTCTCCCTGCGGCAGGTGCAGTGGCCTCCCAAGTTCCTACCGGAGATGCCGTCGTGCTACACGGTACATCAGATCCAGCCGCCTTTCTTCAGGCATACGAGGAGGCAGTTTGGGCGGCTGGCGGAGACGACAAGGTTAAGGCCAATTGGTTCCCCATGGCCCTCCTAGGTGCACCGCGCGCCTGGTTTCTCAACCTACCGGCATCTTTTGTGGCCTCTTGGGAGGAGCTGCATGACCTCTTCCTCGCCCACTACGCGGCGCCGGCGCCCCCGGTCGTCGCAGCTCTCCTAGGTGGCTCACAAGCGCCACCCTCCGACCGCCACATCAAGCAGTTCTACCGGCGGGCAGGCAACACTCAGGCAGGCTCGGGGGCTCCCCCGGGCTGGGCGGCGCCCCAAGCTGACCTCGCCTTTGGCCCCGAAGATCACCCCGCCGCCACGACAGGAGCAGGCGCGCTCCCGATGCTCTGCACCCCCACCATCTGCCACGTGGCGATCACCAGGACCCTCATCGACGGCGGAGCTGGCCTCAACGTGCTCTCCCCAGAGGCGTTCGGCCTGCTCCACGTGCCGCCCAGCCGGCTCCGCCCCTTCAAGCCTTTCTCCGGGGTCGGCGACGGCTCCACCAGGCCCCTGGGGCAGATCCGTCTCCCTGTCACCTTCGGGACCCGCGACAACTACCGCACCGAGCTCATCGACTTCGACATTGCCAAGATTGACCTGTCGTACAATGCTATTCTGAGATACCCAACCTTGGCCCAGTTTATGGCTGCGACCCACCCTGCGTACAACCTCATGAAGATGCCTGGCAGCAACGGTGTCCTCACAGTGGCGGGGGACACCAAAGGCGCGCTGCAGGCTGATACGTCTCCAACGTATCTACTTTTCCAAACACTTTTGCCCTTGTTTTGGACTCTAACTTGCATGATTTGAATGAAACTAACCCGGAATGACGCTGTTTTCAGCAGAACTGCCATGATGTTGTTTATTGTGCAGAAAACAAAAGTTCTCAGAATGACCTGAAAATCCACGGACATAAGTTTTGGAAAATATAAAAAGTACTGGCGAAAGAATCAAGACCAGGGGGCCCACACCCTGTCCACGAGGGTGGGGGCGCGCCCTCCCCCTTGGGCGCGCCCCCCTATCTTGTGGGCCCCTGACGCTCCACCGACCTCAACTCCAACTCCATATATTTCGTTTCGCGGAGAAAAAAATCAGAGAGAAAGTTTCATCATGTTTTACGATACGGAGCCGCCGCCAAGCCCTAATCTCTCTCGGGAGGGCTGATCTAGAGTCCGCTCGGGGCTCCGGAGAGGGGGATTCATCGCCGTCGTCATCATCAACCATCCTCCATCACCAATTTCATGATGCTCACCGCCGTGCGTGAGTAATTCCATCGTAGGCTTGCTGGACAGTGATGGGTTGGATGAGATTTACCATGTAATCAAGTTAGTTTTGTTAGGGTTTGATCCCTGGTATCCACTATGTTCTGAGATTGATGTTGCTATGACTTTGCTATGCTTAATGCTTGTCACTAGGGCCCGAGTGCCATGATTTCAGATCTGAACCTATTGTGTTTTCATGAATATATGTGTGTTCTTGATCCTATCTTGCAAGTCTATAGTCACCTATTATGTGTTATGATCCGACAACCCCGAAGTGACAATAATCGGGATACTTCTCGGTGATGACCGTAGTTTGAGGAGTTCATGTATTCACTATGTGCTAATGCTTTGTTCCGGTTCTCTACTAAAAGGAGGCCTTAATATCCCTTAGTTTCCACTAGGACCCCGCTGCCACGGGAGGGTAGGACAAAAGATGTCATGCAAGTTCTTTTCCATAAGCATGTATGACTATATTCGGAATACATGCCTACATTACATTGATGAACTGGAGCTAGTTCTGTGTCACCCTATGTTATAGCTATTACATGAGGAATCGCATCTGACATAATTATCCATCACTGATCCAATGCCTACGAGCTTTTCACATCTTGTGTTTCGCTTATTTACTTTTCCATTGCTACTATTACATCTACTACAAAACTATTATCTTTACTTTTGCCACTGTTACCATTACTATCATACTACTTTGCTACTAAATACTTTGATGTAGATACTAAGTTATCCAGGTGTGGTTGAATTGACAACTCAACTGCTAATACTTAAGAATATTCTTTGGCTCCCCTTGTGTCGAATCAATAAATTTGGGTTGAATACTGTACCCTCGAAAGCTGTTGCCATCCCCTACACTTGTGGGTTATCAAGACTAATTTCTGGCGCTGTTGCCGGGGAGCATAGCTCTATTCTTTGAGTCACTTGGGATTTATATCTATTGATCACTATGAGGAATTTGAAAGACGAAAGAACCAAGATTTTGCCCTCAACTACGAGGGGAGGTAAGGAACTTCCATCTAGCTCTACACTAGATTCTCCTTCTGTTATTAGTAAGCTTGCGACACCTAAACCTGCTACTACTATGAATTCTGATATGTCGCATGTTATTGATGATGCCACTTCTGCTATGCATGATACTTATGATGAAACTACTTCTGTGCGTGATACTACTTTGCCATTAGGTGAATTTCTTGATGAACAACTTGCTAGGGTTAGAGAGAATGAAATTATTGAAGATGCTATTATTGATGATAGTGATGATGAAAGTTCTCCCCCTGATTATGAATTACCTGTTGTTCCTGAGGGTTCTCTTATGGATGAAGAAGCTGCTAGAGCTATCTTTGCTTGCAAAGATAGATATGATCTTAAAAAGTTATTAGCTAAATGGAAGCAGCAATCTCTTAATTCTAGAATGAAACCTGGCCCTGCTTTTGCTACTTCACCTATCTGTGTTACTAATAAGGATTATGAATTCTTTGTTGATCCTAAAATAATTACTTTGGTTGAATCTGATCCTTTTTATGGCCTTGAATCTAAAACTGTTGTGGCACATCTTACCAAGTTGAATGATATAGCCACCCTGTTTACTAATGATGAGAAGTCTTGCTATTATTATATCCTTAAGATATTTCTGTTCTCATTAAAGGGTGATGCTAAGACTTGGTTTAATTCTCTTGATCCTGGTTGTGTGCGTAGTCCTCAGGATATGATTTATTACTTCTCTGCTAAATATTTCCCTGCTGATAAGAAACAAGTTGCCTTGCGGGAAATATATAAGTTTGTGCAAATCAAAGAAGAGAGTCTCCCACAAGCTCGGGGGAGGCTTCTCCATTTACTTAATGCTTTGCCTGATCATCCTCTTAAGAAAAATGAAATACTTTATATCCTTTATAATGGACTAACCGATGCTTCCTAGGACTACTTGGATAGTTGTGTTGGTTGTGTTTTCAGGGAAAGAACAGTCGACCAAGCTGAATTACTATTGAATAATATGTTGACTAATGAAAATAATTGGACTCTTCCTGAGCCAATTCCTAAGGCAATTCCTGAACCAATTGAGCCAACTCCTGAGCCTATTCCTAAACTCACTCCTAAGAAGAGAGGTGTTCTATTTCTCAGTCCTGAAGATATGCAAGAGGAAAGAAATCAATGAAAGAAAAAGGTATTAAAGCTGAAGATGTTAAGAATTTACCACCTATTGAAGAAATACATGGTCTTAATATGCCGCCTGTTGAAGAAACACATTTTCTTGATAACCCGACACAGGTAGTAAAGGTAAATTCTCTCTATAGATATGATAAAGTTTAAACTCCCTCTACTAAATTTCATAGCCCATGCTTAGATGAATTTGATGACTTTATGGCTAGACAAGAAAGTTTTAATGCCTATGTTGGTAGAGAATTAAAGAATAATGCTTTCAAAATAGGACGCTTGAGTGACTATATGGCTGGAGTTAAAGGTGAACTTAAACTCATTAGCAAATATGCTTCTATGGTTACCACTCAAGCTGAGCAAGTACTTAAAGCTCAAAGTGATTTGCTTGATGAATTAAATAATAAATATGACTTTGCTGTTAGAGTGGCTACTAGAACTGGTAGAATGACTCAGGAACCTTTGTATCCTGAAGGCCACCCTAAGAGAATCGAGCAAGATTCTCAGAGAAACAATTTAGAAGCACCTAGTTCTTCCAAAAAGAAGAAAAATAAAAATGATAGGACTTTGCATGCTTCTAGTGAACCTGTTGTATACATACATGAGAACCCCAATGATATTTCTATTTCTGATGCTGAAACACAATCAGGTGATGAGCATGAACCTAGTGATAATGTTAATGATAATGTTCATGTTGATGCTCAACCTAGCAATAATAATGAAGTAGAGGTTGAACCTGCTGTTGATCTTGATAACCCACAATCAAAGAATCAACATTATGATAAAAGAGACTTTGTTGCTAGGAAGCATGGTAGAGAAAGAGAACCATGGGTTCAGAAACCCATGCCCTTTCCTCCTAAACCATCCAAGACAAAGGATGATGAGGATTTTGAGCGCTTTGCTAAAATGATTAGACCTATCTTCTTACGTATGCGCTTGACTGATATGCTTAAAGTAAATCCTTATGCTAAATATATGAAGGATATCCTTACAAATAAAAGAAAGATACCGGAAGCTGAAATTTCCACCATGCTTGCTAATTATACTTTTAAAGGTGGAATACCAAAGAAACTTGGAGATCCAGGGGTACCAACTATACCATGCTCCATTAAAAGAAACTATGTTAAAACTGCTTTATGTGATCTTGGAGCCGGTGTTAGTGTTATGCCTCTCTCTTTATATCATAGACTTGAATTGAAGAAGTTGACACCTACTGAAATATCTTTGCAAATGGCTGATAAATCAACTGCTATACCTGTCGGTATTTGTGAGGATGTGCCTGTTGTGGTTGCAAATGTCACTATCTTAACAGACTTTGTTATTCTTGATATTACCGAGGACGATAGTATGTCGATTATCCTTGGTAGACCCTTTTTGAATATTGCAAGGGCTGTTATTGATTGCAACAAAGGCAATGTCACTTTTCATGTTAATGGTAATGAGCATACGGTACACTTTCCGAGGAAACAATCTCAAGTTCATAGCATCAATTCTATTGGAAAAATTCCAACTATCATTATTGGAGGTTTTGAATTTCCTCTTCCTACTGTCAAGAAAAAGTATGATATTCTTATTGTTGGGGATGTTCATATCCCCGTTGAGGTAACCTAGTGTTATTCGAAATTTCTCCGATTCCATGTTATTCGGAATGAGCTTGTTAACAAGACTTGATCAACCTTGTTAGTGGATTCATTTTGATGATCATGAGATGGATGAAACTAGAAGGCACAACCTTCTATACCCTCTTTTTACTTTCTGTTATTTAAAATAAATAAAGCAAATATAGTATTATCTGTCAGTTTTCTGAATTATCCGTGCAATAAAAAATATCCCAAAAATAAAAGTGCTCCAAATGCCCTGCAAATTTAGTATGAATTTTTATGGAATATTTGAGGATTTTAGGCACTGAAAACACTGCAGGAGGGGCAAGCACCAGGCCACGAGGGTGGAGGGCGAGCCCACACCCCCTGGGCGCGCCCCCCTGTCTCGTGGGCCCACGGTGGCCCCCCTCCACTTATTCCTGCACCCACACACTCCATCTTCTTCCCAAAAAATCCTCATCTAGCTCAAGCACGAGTTCTAGCTCATTTTGCTGCAATTTTTGATCTCCTTGCTCAAAGCTCCATTCACAAAACTGCTTTGGGAGATTCTTGCTTGGTATGTGACTCCTCCATTGGTCCAATTAGTTTTTGTTCTAGTGCTTTATTCATTGCAAATTTTTGCTGCATAGGTGACCCTGTTCTTGAGCTTGCATGTCAAATTTATGAGGTCCCAAGTAATTCTAATGCATGATATAGGCTCTAGGCACTTGTAGGAGTAGTTGCTACCAATCTTGTTTAGTTTTATTCACTTTTATTTTGAAGTTACTAAAATTTCAGAAATTTTTCAGAAAAAGAAATATGTCTAGGAGAATGTATCAAGGTGGTTCCTCAATAAAGAAAGGACCCAGGCTTGCTATGCGTGAGCAAGACGATGAACTACCGAGGGACGCAAAAGTGCGAGCTTGTGAGTGGCCATCAGACGATTTTATGGTCAATGCAGGCTTTAAGGAGGAATTTGATGCATATGTGCGTAATGCCAATCTCGAGGACTTCTTACAAGATAAGTGTCCTCAGTACTATCAATTTACTAATTCATTTGTGAGAAGGTTTAAATATAAATGTTCACGTAATTCTCAGAGTGTCCTGTTTGATATTTATGATAGATCTTATACCATGGACTTAGAGGATTTTACAACTGCTTGCAAACTTCCGCAGTGGGGCAATGTTAATGATCCCCACAAATCTGAATTTAGAGACTTTCTTGCTAGTATTACTGTGGGAGAATCTAGGGATATAGCACAAGCTACCATTGGGAGCATTCATTTTCCCGCTATACATTATTTTGCTCTCTTCATTGGTAGATGCATTAACGGTAAAGATGAAGCATGTCATATGTGTGTCCTTGATCTTTGTGTCCTCAAGAGTGTCGTGTTAGGTAATAAAGATTACAACTTGGGGGGCAATAGTTGCACGTAGGTTGCATAATAATGGTAGGGATGGAGATTTATTTGGAGGAATTTATGCGACCCGTGTGGCTAATTATCTTGGTATAGCCCCATGAGAGGGGGATATGGTGTTGCCTCATGCTTATTTAGATTATGACGCTATGGTCAAACATCATTTTCTTAGGAGGAATGAACAATTCCTCCAGTATCGACTAATCTTTGACAGACATAGCTCTGTCCATGTTACTCTTCCTGCTCCTTTCCTTTTTTATTACCAGGAAAAACGAAGATATGTTGTTACCAGGGAGGAAGCAGATAAACACGAGGGGAGAGCGGAGGCGGCTCGCCAACATGCCACAGCTCAGGAGGCATTTGCTGCTGCATCTCAGTATGACCCCAATTAGAACTACGGATATCAGCCACACTACCCTTGGCCTTAGACCAACTTAGGCCAAAAGCCTAAGCTTGGGGAGTACGTATTTCTCACCGACTTTACATTCATGTTCACACACTATTTTAGTCATCGGTGCTCATACTCTTTCATTATATTATCCATGCTAGTTTAAATTCCTTTTTCTAGACTTCTTCTTGTGTGTTTGATAAACCTTGAGAAAAATCAAAAAAATAGTTAGTTTAATTTCCATGCTTTTAGTAGAAATTAAAATGAAAACCCCAAAAGATTTCTCGTTCTTCTTTTACTTGTTGGGAGCTTTCCCGTGTAAATAGTTTTATTATATTTTCTTTCCTTTGGGGGTCGAGAGTAGAAGACCATATTGAAAATGTTTAGTGGCTCTCATATGCATGATTGTTGATTTAACTTTGAACCCATATAAATTTGTCTTATCGCTTGAGTTGAATGCTTGCAAATTCCAGCTTAGTCCAATGCACGTGCACTATTATTATTATACACACTGTTCGGTCGTGCAAGTGGAAGGCAATAATGACGATATATGATGGACTGATTGAGATGAGAGAAGCTGGTATGAACTCGACCTCTCTTGTTTTTGTAAATATGATGAGTTCATTGTTTCTTATTCAGCTTATTATGAAGTAAACATATTTGCAATGACATTTAGAGATTATAGTTGCTTGTGCCATGCTTGATTAGCTATGAGTTATAATGGTTTACCTTGTGTGCCAACATGCTATTAAAATGATTATGATGTGGTATGATGGGATGGTATCCTCCTTTGAATGAATTGAGTGACTCGACTTGGCACATGTTCACGCATGTAGTTGAAACAAATCAACATAGCCTTCATGATATTTATGTTCATGGTGGATTATATCCTACTCATGCTTGTACTCTCTGTGTATTAATTTTAATGCATGTTCATGACTGTTGTCACTCTCTTAGTTGGTCGCTTCCCAGTCTCTGCTAGCCTTCACCTGTACTAAGCGGGAATACTGCTTGTGCATCCAAACTCCTTAAACCCAAAGTTGTTCCATATGAGTCCACCATACCTTCCTATATGCGGTATCTACCTGCCGTTCCAAGTAAATTTATATGTGCCAAACTCCAAACCTTCAAATGAAATTATGTTTTGTATGCTCGAGCAGCTCATGTTTCAACTAGGGCTGCCTATATCTTCCATGCTAGGTGGGTTATTCTCAAGAGGAGTGGACTCCACTCCTCATTCACGAGAAAGGGCCGGTAACCGGGATGCCCAGTCCCATGATCCAAAAAGATCAAAGAAAATCAAATTAATGAAACAAAACTCCCCCAGGGCTATTGTTAGTTGGAGGCACTCGTTGTTTCGAGTAAGCCATGGATTGATGCTTGTTGGTGGTGGGGAGTATAAACTTTTACCATTTTGTTTGGGAACTGCCTATAATGCATGTAGTATGGAAGATATCGCCATCTCATAGTTGTTGCGTTGATAGTGAAAGTATGCCGCTCAAAATGTTATTCATCTCTATTTTAAAATCGAGCTCTGGCACCTCTACAAATCCCTGCTTCCCTCTGCGAAGGGCCTATCTATTTACTTTTATGTTGAGTCATCACCTTCTTATTAAAAAGCACCCACTGGAGAGCACACTGTCATTTGCATTCATTATTATTGGTTTATATTGGGTATGACTTGACTGGATCTCTTTTACCATGAATTACAATGTTTAGTCAGTCCTTGATCTTTAAAGGTGCTCTGCATTTATGTTTTGCGGTCTCAGAAAGGGCTAGCGAGATACCATCTTGTTATATTATATTATGATTGTTTTGAGTAAGTGTTGTCATCCGAGTTTTATTATTATGGCTCTCTAACTGATTATGCCATTGATATGAGTGATTGTGAGACCTAAGTGTTATTGTGAGTATGGTTAGTTCATAATACTTGTTGAAAACTTGAATGCTGGCTTTACATGTTTACAACAACAAGAGCAAACAGAGTTTGTAAAAGTTTTCTTTATCACTTTCAGTTTATCAACTGAATTGCTTGAGGACAAGCAAAGGTTTAAGCTTGGGGGAGTTGATACGTCTCCAACGTATCTACTTTTCCAAACACTTTTGTCCTTGTTTTGGACTCTAACTTGCATGATTTGAATGAAACTAACCCGGACTGACGTTGTTTTCAGCAGAACTGCCATGATGTTGTTTATTGTGCAGAAACCAAAAGTTCTCGGAATGACCTGAAAATCCACGGAGATCAGTTTTGGAAAATATAAAAAATATTGGCGAAAGAATCAAGACCAGGGGGGCACACCCTGTCCACGTGGGTGGGGGGCGCGCCCTACCCCCTGGGCGCGCCCCCCTGTCTCCTGGGCCCCCTGACGCTCCAACGACCTGTCACACCCTAGCTAGTCATGCATTAGAGTGTTGCATCATGTTTACTCTTTCATCAGAAACTTGAAATGGGGATGACAGAACCCCCAGTCCCCTCTGAAACCAACTAGGGTTTACTAAAAACTTTTTCAATGAACCTGAAATGCCCTTCTAAAATGCCCATCATTTTTGTCTTGGTTCAGAACCTCTGCCAAAAGTGGTGCACATTTTCCTAGGCCATCTTAGGGTTTTTGAATTAAATCATAAATATTTGAATTTGGGCATTTAAAATTATATAAAATATTTAAATGCTCAAATATCTCCAAACTAAAATGTTTCATGTTGGAAATAATCCAACTATGGACCAGGAGTAATTTGGTGATTTTTGAAGTTGCCTAGGTATTTTATTAAATTCAACAAAGTTGCAGATATATTAAATAAAAACAGAAACAGAAAAAAAGGAGAAAACTTACCTGGCGCCACCGCAGGCCCACCAGCCAGCCCACCTGGCCGGCCCAGCCCGGCCACCGCTCCAGCGAGCTGCTTGGCTCGCCAGGCAGGCAGCCAAGGTGCTCGGCGGCGGCACCGCAGCTCGCCACGCAGCTGCACGCCGCCCTGCCTCCCCCTCTCGCCGCCCTGATGGCCTGGACGAGTTCCACGTCGCGCCCCGACCCTCCTGGACATCTCCATTCGCCCCCAGTTCCTCTCCCTCGCGCTCCCACGCCATGGCCGACGCCACCGTCGCCGCACCTCCGCCGTAGCCGTGCTCCCCTTCGTCTCCACGCCGCGCCACCGTGTCCAGAAGCTCTGCCGTCCTCCACTTCTTCGAGCTAGTCGAGCCCCGAGCGCTCGCGTGCCCCGAAGCCGCCGCACCAACCTCGCCCGAACCGCCATCGCCGGAGATCCCCTTCGCCGTCGCCGCCGCAGCAGCTCGTCCCCGACCACGCCGTCCTCTCCATCAAGACCGCAGTGAGCTGGGCTAACTTCCCCTTCCTCTCTTTCTCTCTCTCGTGCACCACAGCGAGCACACCAAGCTCACCCGCACGCGCCGTCGCGGACCTCGTCGCCGACGTGCTTCCGGCCACACTCCGGCCACAAGATGGTGTCCATCTTACTCACCGAGTCCCACAACACCTAGCTAGCCACTCCACGAGCCTCACCGACCCCTCTAGCGCCAAGTTCATCTTCGACCGAGCCCCGGTGGCCGCCAAAGTCGTCGCCGGCGCCAACTCCGGCCACCCCGACCCCAACGGACTCCGCCAAGAGCTGCGGTTTGTCCTCAGCTCCACTCCGGTGGTCTCCGCGACCCATTTGGTGGCCGAAATGGCCAAAACCACTCCCGCCGCCGCGTCGGGCTCGCCGGCGGCTAAACGCCGGCGTCGCTGGCTTTGACTTTGACCACGGGTGGGCCCTGGTTGACTCCCCTGAGTCAATGACAGGTGGGGCCCAGCCCTGTTAATTAAACAGGATTAGTTTTAATTAAATTTTAATTAAAATAATCACCCTGACATGCGGGACCCACTGTCAGGTTTGACCCAGACCTGTTCCGTTGACCTGCTGACGTCACACTGATGTCAGGCTGACGCAGTAATTGATTTTTTGGATTTAATTTAAATCAGGAAATTCCAGAATATAATTTAAACTTCAAAAATTCATAACTTTTATTCTGTAACTCCAAATTGGACAAATTATATATGAAAAATGATCAGAAAAATCCAATCTATCCATCTGTACTATTTTTATGCATGATCAAACAAGTTAAATTGATGTTTTAAGCAGAACAAGGAAAAGCACTTTAAAAGGCCATGTTTGAGTTTGAAATTTGAATCTTTGATTCAAATTTGTTCAAACCCTTCTGGTTTTAGTTGCATTAGCCCAACACACTCATATTGCCATGTTTCATGCATGCATCATATTGTTGCACATTGTTTGGTGATGGTTGTGTATCGGTGTCCTTTGCGACAGGTTCTGCCTCCGAGGAGTACCGTGATTACCCTAACGAAGAGCAATACCAGTGCACCGACCCGTCAGGCAAGCAACCAACCATTTGATCATATCGATACAATCCCATGTTCTCGCTCCTGCTCTCTTTTACTGCATTAAGACAACGCGTTTCAAACTGCTGTGTGCTACGGTAGTTGAACCCATTTCCTCTGCATGACCTGTCATTGCCACAGTAACTAGATGAAACCCACTAGCATGTGTAGGAGTTGTTTGAGACATATGTATGTGTTGTTCCTACCTTGCTATGCCTGCTATGCTTAGAGTCGTGTCAGGTCTGGTTCATCTGGGTGATGGGCTAGAGTGAAATGTTTATGTCGGTAATGAGAGTGGTGTGGTGAACACGATTTGGTAAAGGTATCGATGAGAGGCCATGTAGGAGTACATGGTGGGTTGTTTCATTGAAGCCGACCCTAAGCACTGAGATCTGTATGTGTGATTTAAGAATCAGCTACTACCATGCATTGGGCCCGAAACCAATGGACCCTCTCGGCTTCTTATTCACCCTAGTTCTCCGTCTAGGAGTTGCAAGTAGTTTCTGGTGTTTGTAGCCTACTGGAGGCCGTGGACAGCGCTGACCGTAGGGGTGGGCTGTGATGCGGTAGGTACGTGGCACGGTGTACCGAATACCCGTTAGGTATCTCGGGAACCCTGTTCACATCGTTCGGGGTCGTATGGGAAACCTCGGCCGGACTCCCTGCGGATGGAACCTGGATAGGCGATAAACCTGGACTGGAGGCTTAGGTGATTAGGTAGGTCGTGGCCGACACCCACGTTGGGCTTCCGCTTGAAGGTTGCCGAGTACATGTCGTGTAAACGACGATAAGTGGTGAGAGCGTGTATGAAGAAGTACACCCCTGCAGGGTTAACATGATCTATTCGAATAGCCGCGTCCGCGGTAAAGGACTACTTGGTTGCCTATACAGTTCATAGACAAGTAAATGGAAACTGCTAAAAGCCTCAAGATAAGTGTGAGTGTCGAGGATGGCTCTTCCGTAGGAAGACGGAGGCGAATCCTCGGTAGTGTATTGAATTGGTGAGTAGTGGACTCGTGTGCGCAAAACCATTTCAAGTTGGAGTATCGTAGGATAGTCTAGCCAAGAGTCAAAGCTGGCTTGCTGCAATAACTCCACCAACCCTTCTTGATAATATGCATGTATGTAGGATCTGATGTAAGCCTTGCTGAGTACCTTTGTACTCATGTTGCTATAATTTACATTTTTACAGAAGACGCTGCAACCCCTTCTGATGGGTTTTACGTAGACGTTGACATCAACGAGTAGGCTAAAGACCCAGGTGGTGACCCTGAGCTTGTGAAGAACCTTGTAGTATAGCTAGGCTTCCCAAGCCTCCTTTATTTTACTAGTTGTCTGTACTCAGACAAGTTACTTCCGCTGCTGGTTTGTATGACTGTATGACTTGTATGTTAGGTCGTGAGACCCGTACCTTCGTGTATGTTATGAATGGCTCCCTGAGCCTTAAATAAAGTACTTGTGTTGTAGAGTCATGTTGTGATGCTTCGTTGTATTTGCACATATCGAGCATATTGTGTGTATGACTGAAATGCTTGGTATGTGTGGGATCTGACTATCTAGTTGTTTATCTTTAGTAGCCTCTCTTACCGGGAAATGTCTCCTAGTGTTACCGCTGAGCCATGGTAGCTTGCTACTGCTCTGGAACACTTAGGCTGGCCGGCATGTGTCCTTCTTCGTTCCTGTGTCTGTCCCTTCGGGGAAATGTCACGCTTTGAGTACCGGAGTCCTGTTAGCCCGCTACAGCCCGGTTTACCGGAGTCCTGCTAGCCCAGTGCTACAGCCCGGACCCACTTGCTGATGACCGACACGTTCGAAGCTGGGTCATGGATGCCTGTCCCTGTAAGTCTGTGCCACTTTGGGTTTACGACTAGTCATGTCAGCCCGGGCTCCTTATCATATGGATGCTAGCGACACTATCATATACGTGAGCCAAAAGGCGCAAACGGTCCCGGGCAAAGGTAAGACGACACCCGTGGGGATACCGTGCGTGAGGCCGCAAAGTGATATGAGGTGTTACCGGCTAGATCGATGTGACATCGAGTCGGGGTCCTGACATTTGCCTTCTTGATACTATGCATGTATGTAGGATCTGATGTAAGTCTTGCTGAGTACCTTTGTACTCATGTTGCTATAATCTACATTTTTACAGAAGACGCTGCAACCCCTTCTGATGGGTTCTATGTAGACGTTGACATCAACGAGTAGGCTAAGACCCAGGTGGTGACCCTGAACTTGTGGAGGACCACGTAGTATAGCTAGGCTTTCCAAGCCTCTTTTATTTTACTAGTTGTCTGTACTCAGACAAGTTACTTCCGCTGCTGGTTTGTATGACTGTATGACTTGTATGTGGGGTCGTGAGACCCGTACCTTTGTGTATGTTATGTATGGCTCACTGAGCCTTAAATAAAGTACTTGTGTCATAGAGTCATGTTGTGATGCTTCGTTGTATTTGCACATATCGAGCATATTGTGTGTATGATTGAAATGCTTGGTATGTGTGGGATCTGACCATCTAGTTGTTTATCTTTAGTAGCCTCTCTTACCGGGAAATGTCTCCTAGTGTTACCGCTGAGCCATGGTAGCTTGCTACTGCTCTGGAACACTTAGGCTGGCCGGCATGTGTCCTTCTTCGTTCCTGTGTCTGTCCCTTCGGGGAAATGTCACGCTTTGAGTACCGGAGTCCTGTTAGCCCGCTACAACCCGGTTTACCGGAGTCCTGCTAGCCCAGTGCTACAGCCCGGACCCACTTGCTGATGACCGACACGTTCGAAGCTGGGTCATGGATGCCTGTCCCTGTAAGTCTGTGCCACTTTGGGTTTACGACTAGTCATGTCAGCCCGGGCTCTTTATCATATGGATGCTAGCGACACTATCATATACGTGAGCCAAAAGGCGCAAACGGTCCCGGGCAAAGGTAAGGCGACACCCGTGGGGATACCGTGCGTGAGGCCGCAAAGTGATATGAGGTGTTACCGGCTAGATCGATGTGACATCGAGTCGGGGTCCTGACAGCGTTGGCATCAGAGCCGGACTGCCTGTAGGTTCTCCAAGCCAAACTGGTCGATGTTGAGTCTAGAAATTCTTTAGTTATATGTAGGGGAATTGTTTGTGGGTTGGAACGTAAGTCTCTTTTTACTCCTTTATCTTATGACATTCTGATCTGAGTCAGTCCATTCTTCTACCGGGGGTTAAGGAATTAGGATCTATTCTCTCTATCAGGATCACGTGTTACTAATGAGTAGTACCTTATAAGTTTGATGGATACAAGCCTAGTTCAGTTCTACTACCACATTATGTTGTTAGAATGGATTCAGAACTTTGATATGATGATGTTGAGTGTGTATGAAATCCTTTGTCAAATGTCTCAAAATCCTTCTTGAGCATTTACAGCTGTTATGCTGCCAAAATTTCGCTAGAAATTCTAATGCCTTTGCATTATGATTGTGCTTTCAGATGGCCACTCGCGACCTCAATCAAGTGGTTCGCCTGACTCGATGCCTAGATGTACCCGGCCATACTGCCAAGTTGGTCAGGGTAATGACTGAGGCTGGATACCGCTGGTATCCTGAGTACACGGTCGAAGAGCAATTCCGAGACTTTAATCAAAGCCAGTATCTCTGCACTGTCAGGATATTTCCATCTTATCCTGGATCCACCGAGCCTCTTCACTGCTCCTATGGACTCGGGGTTACTATTGAGATGGCTGTGCAGGACGCCGCCTACTCTATGATGACCATTATGCGAGTCAGATCTGGTCTATTTCGGGACTCTGATTTCCGGTATATGCCAGGATCACTTCCGGGGGCACAAGGGTATCTCCAGGCTATTTATGCTGACCCCACTCAGGAGGATTCACGGACTCGCACCACTGCTGAGATGCTCGAGGATAAGGACCGTGAAAATCGGGCCTTGAGGTTAGAGCTTTTCAATACCCGTGCTGACCACTGGGCTACTTTGACTCGGTTCGCACCGGCGGTGCAAGCTGGATTCTCAAATATGCGCGATCTCTATCCTGTGAGATCTGCTCTGCCAGACGTGATGGTTTGGCGTGATGTAGGAGGCATCACCCCACCTCGCGGGCCCCGCAGGCCACTGTCTGTTGGTCCAAGACCCCATCCTAGCCCCTATGGTCCACAAGCTCCGCGAGATCGTCTGTTTCCGGATGATCATGTTGAGCTTCCAGGCTATGGAGGTGACTTCTACGAGGACTACTACGGATCGGTCTGAGTTAGTGGTAGTATCACTAGTTCGCACTAGCTGTGTCGTCTATCGTCCCACGTGACTCGTGGGATATGACCTAGTTTGTACTCCTTCTGGAGGTGTAGAGAAATAATGTATAGGAGCTTGGAATGCCTCCGATGAGATGTAATCCTCTTTTCACCGTAATAGTACTTTGTTTGGTCTTGTACTAAACCCGGTATGGTGTGTATGACGATGGAATAAAGAAGCAGTTTCTGTATCTACCATGTCATACGGATGATCATCTTGCATTTCGAGTTATTCCTTACATTTTTACCCTATGTCGGAATTTTATCATCCTGACTAAATCATTGTCTTGTTTACCTAGGATGGTCAACACGCGCGCTAACCCTGCTTCTCAAGAGCAGGCCGAAGGCAGTGAAGCCAGGGATGCAAATCTGCCTCATCCTCCTTCACTAGCCGAGGTTATGATGGAAGCTGAGAGAAACAAGCGGGAGACCAACCGTTTGTTGGAGCGTATTGAACAGAACACAGCACACCATCAGAGGACTAACGTGGTGTCACTCAGTGATTTCATCAAATTACATCCACCCACGTTCCACCACTCCGTCGAGCCTCTCGACGCTGATGACTGGCTTCGCAGTATCTCTCACAAACTGCGTTCCGCGCTGGTAGCGGAGGCTGACAAGGTCACCTTTGCTGCATATCATCTTGAAGGCCCTGCCAGTCTGTGGTGGGAGAATTATGGAGCTATGCGCCCAGCGGGCCATGTCACTACTTGGGCTGAATTCAGCGAGGCTTTCCGTGAACATCACATTCCGGAGGGTCTCATGGACCGTAAACGTGAGGAATTTTGCAGTTTCACCCAAGGCCGACTTTCTGTGGATGCTTACAGCAGGGAGTTTGGTAATCTCGCACGATATGCAACTGAGGAAGTGTCTACTGATGCCAAGAAGCAAGCAAGGTTCCGTAAGGGCCTTAGTCCTGAGCTTCGCCGCGACCTCCGTCTGCATGAGTGCACATCTTTCCAGAAACTTGTCAACAAAGCCATCAGTGTTGAAACTGGTCAGACTGACTATGACGCAACACGCAAGCATGGCCGTGACATGGGTTCCTCATCCGGTGCTGGTCCTCAGAAGCGCCACGTGTGGGTACCCAACACCGCCCTGCCACCCAGGTTCACACCGAGGCCATCCTTCCAGGCGCCTCGCCCCGTTCAACAGTCTGCACCGGCCAAGCCCTATGGAGGTCCAACCAACAATGCTCCTCCACGTACCAGTTCCGTGACTTGTTTCAAGTGTGGGGAATCTGGCCACTATATGCGTGAGTGTCCCCAGACCAACCCCAACCAGTCTGCTAAAGCTGTTGGCCGTGGCAAGCCGACAGGAAAAATATTCCACGCCAAGCCGGTCACCGCTTCACGTGGCCATGTCAACTGTATCTCTGCCGAAGAAGCTCAAGAGGATCCCAACGTCGTTCTCGGTACGCTTCTTGTCAATTGCCACCCGACATCTGTTCTTTTCGATACAGGAGCCTCTCATTCTTTTATATCTGAAAATTATGCTCGTTTGCATAACGTCGCATTCGGTGATATGCCAACCTCTATGGTAATTCAAACTCCGGGATCCAAATGGCAAACTTCTAGAGTAAGCCATGGAAATGAAATCCAAGTCGACAGACTTGTTTTCCTTGCCTCCTTGATAGCCCTTAAATCTTCAGATATTAATATCATTCTGGGTATGGACTGGATGTCAGCTCATCATGCCAAAATTGATTGCTTCTCTAGGACTGTTCAACTCACTCACCCTTCGGGCAAGATAGTCAATGTCTTGACCCGAATAGCCAAGCGACAATTATATTCTCTTAACGCCAGCCCTTTGCCAGACCTTGAGGACGTTCCGGTAGTCTGTGACTTTCCGGATGTCTTTCCAGAGGAATTGCCAGGTGTTCCACCTGACAGGGATGTTGAGTTTGTAATAGACCTCATTCCAGGAACCGTTCCGATTGCTAGAAGACCTTATAAGATGGCACCCTTAGAACTAGCCGAGCTTAAGAAACAACTCAATGAGTCCCTGAAAAAGGGTTTCATCCGACCTAGCTCCTCTCCGTGGGCTTGCCCCGTCCTATTCGTCAAGAAGAAGGATGGTACGGACCGGATGGTTGTAGATTACCGACCTGTCAATTTGGTCACAATCAAGAACAAATATCCGCTTCCCAGGATCAACGACCTGTACGATCAGCTCGCTGGATCCTCAGTCTTCTCCAAGATGGATTTGAGGTTGGGCTACCATCAAATCAAAATCAGAAACGGGGACATTCCTAAAACGGCCTTTGTTACTCGTTATGGCCAATACGAGTACACCGTCATGTCCTTCGGTTTAACCAACGCTCCAGCCACCTTTTCTCGGTTAATGAACTCAATCTTCATGGAGTATTTGGATAAATTCGTCGTGGTTTACCTCGATGATATACTCATCTACTCCAAGAACGAGGGAGAACATGCCAAACATCTAAGGCTAGTGTTGCAGAAACTTCGAGAGCATCGCCTTTATGCCAAATTTTCTAAATGTGAATTCTGGTTGTCAGAAGTGACCTATCTGGGTCATGTAATATCTGGTAAAGGTATTGCTGTTAACCCTGAGCGAGTTCAAGCCGTCCTTAATTGGACTCCACCTGAATCGGTCAAGCAAGTTCGGAGCTTTCTGGGCTTAGCGAGCTACTGCCATCGCTTTGTCGAAAACTTCTCCAAAGTTGCTAAACCTCTAACCGAACTCCTCAAGAAAGATAAAAAGTTCGAATGGACTCCACAATGTGAGCACAGCTTTCAGGAACTGAAAAGACGCCTGACTTCTGCTCCCGTACTGGTACCGCCAGACTTCTCCAAGGATTTTGTTATCTACTGCGACGCCTCGCGACAAGGACTAGGTTGCATTCTCATGCAAGATCGACACGTAATTGCCTACGCTTCACGGCAATTGCACCCACACGAGGAGAATTATCCTACTCATGACCTAGAGCTTGCAGCTGTAGTCTATGCACTTAAGACCTGGCGACATTACCTCCTCGGTAATCGTTGCGAAATATTCACTGATCACCAAAGTTTGAAGTACATTTTCACCCAACCGGATCTAAATCTCAGGCAAAGACGTTGGGTTGAATTGATCACAGACTTCGACCTAGGAATAACCTACACCCCAGGGAAAGCCAACGTCATGGCTGATGCGCTAAGTCGTAAATCTTATTGTAACAACCTGATGTTACAACAAAGTCAACCGCTTCTCCATGAGGAATTTCGGAAGCTTAACCTTCACATTGTACCTCAAGGTTTTCTTTCCACCTTGGTGGCAAAACCTACCCTTACGGATCAGATTATCAAAGCACAGAAGGTAGATCCGGGAATCTCCCGCATCAAGAGAAACATTCAGAAAGGAATTGCGAATTGCTTCTCCATTAATGATCAAGGGGTCGTATACTTCGGGAATCGACTAGTGGTTCCCAAAGTGCGAAACCTGAGGCGTTTGATCCTTAAGGAAGCTCATGAATCTCCTCTCACCATTCATCCCGGTAGTACTAAGATGTATCAGGACCTACGCCAGAGGTTCTGGTGGACTAGGATGAAGAGAGAAATTGCTCAGTATATTGCAAATTGCGACGTCTGTCGTCGTGTAAAAGCAGAGCACCAACGGCCTGCTGGCACCCTTCAACCCTTAGCTATTCCTGAATGGAATTGGGATAAAATTGGTATGGATTTCATTACTGGTTTTCCCAGGACCAAGAGAGGGAATAATGCTATTTTCGTCGTGGTCGATCGTCTTTCCAAAGTAGCCCATTTCCTACCTGTTCGAGAGTGTATAACCGCTAGTCAGCTGGCAGACTTATACATCTCCCGAATAGTGTCCCTCCATGGTGTTCCTTTGGAAATTAACTCGGATCGAGGAAGTCTTTTCACCTCTCGATTTTGGGAAAGTTTCCAAAATGCTATGGGAACCCGTCTCTCCTTTAGCACCGCCTTCCACCCTCAGTCGAGTGGTCAAGTGGAACGTGTCAACCAGATTCTAGAAGACATGCTTCGAGCCTCTGTTATCTCATTCGGAATGGACTGGGAGAAGTGCCTTCCATTTGCCGAATTCGCTTACAACAACAGCTATCAATCTAGCTTGGGTAAAGCCCCTTTTGAAGTTCTCTATGGACGACGGTGTCGAACACCCCTTAACTGGTCAGAGACCGGGGAAAGACAATTCTTTGGCCCGGATATGATTCAGGAAGCAGAAGAACAAGTTCGTATCGTTCGTGAAAAGTTGAAAACAGCGTTGATAGTGAAAGTATGCCGCTCAAAATGTTATTCATCTCTATTTTAAAATCGAGCTCCGGCACCTCTACAAATCCCTGCTTCCCTCTGCGAAGGGCCTATCTATTTACTTTTATGTTGAGTCATCACCTTCTTATTAAAAAGCACCCACTGGAGAGCACACTGTCATTTGCATTCATTATTATTGGTTTATATTGGGTATGACTTGACTGGATCTCTTTTACCATGAATTACAATGTTTAGTCAGTCCTTGATCTTTAAAGGTGCTCTGCATTTATGTTTTGCGGTCTCAGAAAGGGCTAGCGAGATACCATCTTGTTATATTATATTATGATTGTTTTGAGTAAGTGTTGTCATCCGAGTTTTATTATTATGGCTCTCTAACTGATTATGCCATTGATATGAGTGATTGTGAGACCTAAGTGTTATTGTGAGTATGGTTAGTTCATAATACTTGTTGAAAACTTGAATGCTGGCTTTACATGTTTACAACAACAAGAGCAAACAGAGTTTGTAAAAGTTTTCTTTATCACTTTCAGTTTATCAACTGAATTGCTTGAGGACAAGCAAAGGTTTAAGCTTGGGGGAGTTGATACGTCTCCAACGTATCTACTTTTCCAAACACTTTTGTCCTTGTTTTGGACTCTAACTTGCATGATTTGAATGAAACTAACCCGGACTGACGTTGTTTTCAGCAGAACTGCCATGATGTTGTTTATTGTGCAGAAACCAAAAGTTCTCGGAATGACCTGAAAATCCACGGAGATCAGTTTTGGAAAATATAAAAAATATTGGCGAAAGAATCAAGACCAGGGGGGCACACCCTGTCCACGTGGGTGGGGGGCGCGCCCTACCCCCTGGGCGCGCCCCCCTGTCTCCTGGGCCCCCTGACGCTCCAACGACCTGTCACACCCTAGCTAGTCATGCATTAGAGTGTTGCATCATGTTTACTCTTTCATCAGAAACTTGAAATGGGGATGACAGAACCCCCAGTCCCCTCTGAAACCAACTAGGGTTTACTAAAAACTTTTTCAATGAACCTGAAATGCCCTTCTAAAATGCCCATCATTTTTGTCTTGGTTCAGAACCTCTGCCAAAAGTGGTGCACATTTTCCTAGGCCATCTTAGGGTTTTTGAATTAAATCATAAATATTTGAATTTGGGCATTTAAAATTATATAAAATATTTAAATGCTCAAATATCTCCAAACTAAAATGTTTCATGTTGGAAATAATCCAACTATGGACCAGGAGTAATTTGGTGATTTTTGAAGTTGCCTAGGTATTTTATTAAATTCAACAAAGTTGCAGATATATTAAATAAAAACAGAAACAGAAAAAAAGGAGAAAACTTACCTGGCGCCACCGCAGGCCCACCAGCCAGCCCACCTGGCCGGCCCAGCCCGGCCACCGCTCCAGCGAGCTGCTTGGCTCGCCAGGCAGGCAGCCAAGGTGCTCGGCGGCGGCACCGCAGCTCGCCACGCAGCTGCACGCCGCCCTGCCTCCCCCTCTCGCCGCCCTGATGGCCTGGACGAGTTCCACGTCGCGCCCCGACCCTCCTGGACATCTCCATTCGCCCCCAGTTCCTCTCCCTCGCGCTCCCACGCCATGGCCGACGCCACCGTCGCCGCACCTCCGCCGTAGCCGTGCTCCCCTTCGTCTCCACGCCGCGCCACCGTGTCCAGAAGCTCTGCCGTCCTCCACTTCTTCGAGCTAGTCGAGCCCCGAGCGCTCGCGTGCCCCGAAGCCGCCGCACCAACCTCGCCCGAACCGCCATCGCCGGAGATCCCCTTCGCCGTCGCCGCCGCAGCAGCTCGTCCCCGACCACGCCGTCCTCTCCATCAAGACCGCAGTGAGCTGGGCTAACTTCCCCTTCCTCTCTTTCTCTCTCTCGTGCACCACAGCGAGCACACCAAGCTCACCCGCACGCGCCGTCGCGGACCTCGTCGCCGACGTGCTTCCGGCCACACTCCGGCCACAAGATGGTGTCCATCTTACTCACCGAGTCCCACAACACCTAGCTAGCCACTCCACGAGCCTCACCGACCCCTCTAGCGCCAAGTTCATCTTCGACCGAGCCCCGGTGGCCGCCAAAGTCGTCGCCGGCGCCAACTCCGGCCACCCCGACCCCAACGGACTCCGCCAAGAGCTGCGGTTTGTCCTCAGCTCCACTCCGGTGGTCTCCGCGACCCATTTGGTGGCCGAAATGGCCAAAACCACTCCCGCCGCCGCGTCGGGCTCGCCGGCGGCTAAACGCCAGCGTCGCTGGCTTTGACTTTGACCACGGGTGGGCCCTGGTTGACTCCCCTGAGTCAATGACAGGTGGGGCCCAGCCCTGTTAATTAAACAGGATTAGTTTTAATTAAATTTTAATTAAAATAATCACCCTGACATGCGGGACCCACTATCAGGTTTGACCCAGACCTGTTCCGTTGACCTGCTGACGTCACACTGATGTCAGGCTGACGCAGTAATTGATTTTCTGGATTTAATTTAAATCAGGAAATTCCAGAATATAATTTAAACTTCAAAAATTCATAACTTTTATTCTGTAACTCCAAATTGGACAAATTATATATGAAAAATGATCAGAAAAATCCAATCTATCCATCTGTACTATTTTCATGCATGATCAAACAAGTTAAATTGATGTTTTAAGCAGAACAAGGAAAAGCACTTTAAAAGGCCATGTTTGAGTTTGAAATTTGAATCTTTGATTCAAATTTGTTCAAACCCTTCTGGTTTTAGTTGCATTAGCCCAACACACTCATATTGCCATGTTTCATGCATGCATCATATTGTTGCACATTGTTTGGTGATGGTTGTGTATCGGTGTCCTTTGCGACAGGTTCTGCCTCCGAGGAGTACTGTGATTACCCTAACGAAGAACCGTATCAGTGCATCGAACCATCAGGCAAGCAACCAACCATTTGATCATATCGATACAATCCCATGTTCTCGCTCCTGCTCTCTTTTACTGCATTAAGACAACGCGTTTCAAACTGCTGTGTGCTACGGTAGTTGAACCCATTTCCTCTGCATGACCTGTCATTGCCACAGTAACTAGATGAAACCCACTAGCATGTGTAGGAGTTGATTGAGCCATATGTATGTGTTGTTCCTACCTTGCTATGCCTGCTATGCTTAGAGTCGTGTCAGGTCTGGTTCATCTGGGTGAAGGGCTAGAGTGAAATGTTTATGTCGGTAATGAGAGTGGTGTGGTGAACACGATTTGGTAAAGGTATCGATGAGAGGCCATGTAGGAGTACATGGTGGGTTGTTTCATTGAAGCCGACCTTAAGCACTGAGATCTGTATGCGTGATTTAAGAATCAGCTACTACCATGCATTGGGCCCGAAACCAATGGACCCTCTCGGCTTCTTATTCACCCTAGTTCTCCGTCCAGGAGTTGCAAGTAGTTTCTGGTGTTTGTAGCCTACTGGAGGCCGTGGACAGCGCTGACCGTAGGGGTGGGCTGTGATGCGGTAGGTACGTGGCACGGTGTACCGAATACCCGTTAGGTATCTCGGGAACCCTGTTCACATCGTTCGGGGCCGTATGGGAAACCTCGGCCGGACTCCCTGCGGATGGAACCTGGATAGGCGATAAACCTGGACTGGAGGCTTAGGTGATTAGGTAGGTCGTGGCCGACACCCACGTTGGGCTTCCGCTTGAAGGTTGCCGAGTACATGTCGTGTAAACGACGGTAAGTGGTGAGAGCGTGTATGAAGAAGTACACCCCTGCAGGGTTAACATGATCTATTCGAATAGCCGCGTCCGCGGTAAAGGACTACTTGGTTGCCTATACAGTTCATAGACAAGTAAATGGAAACTGCTAAAAGCCTCAAGATAAGTGTGAGTGTCGAGGATGGCTCTTCCGTAGGAAGACGGAGGCGAATCCTCAGTAGTGTATTGAATTGGTGAGTAGTGGACTCGTGTGCGCAAAACCATTTCAAGTTGGAGTATCGTAGGATAGTCTAGCCAAGAGTCAAAGCTGGCTTGCTGCAATAACTCCACCAACCCTTCTTGATAATATGCATGTATGTAGGATCTGATGTAAGCCTTGCTGAGTACCTTTGTACTCATGTTGCTATAATTTACATTTTTACAGAAGACGCTGCAACCCCTTCCGATGGGTTTTACGTAGACGTTGACATCAACGAGTAGGCTAAAGACCCAGGTGGTGACCCTGAGCTTGTGAAGAACCTTGTAGTATAGCTAGGCTTCCCAAGCCTCCTTTATTTTACTAGTTGTCTGTACTCAGACAAGTTACTTCCGCTGCTGGTTTGTATGACTGTATGACTTGTATGTTGGGTCGTGAGACCCGTACCTTCGTGTATGTTATGAATGGCTCCCTGAGCCTTAAATAAAGTACTTGTGTTGTAGAGTCATGTTGTGATGCTTCATTGTATTTGCACATATCGAGCATATTGTGTGTATGACTGAAATGCTTGGTATGTGTGGGATCTGACTATCTAGTTGTTTATCTTTAGTAGCCTCTCTTACCGGGAAATGTCTCCTAGTGTTACCGCTGAGCCATGGTAGCTTGCTACTGCTCTGGAACACTTAGGCTGGCCGGCATGTGTCCTTCTTCGTTCCTGTGTCTGTCCCTTCGGGGAAATGTCACACTTTGAGTACCGGAGTCCTGTTAGCCCGCTACAGCCCGGTTTACCGGAGTCCTGCTAGCCCAGTGCTACAGCCCGGACCCACTTGCTGATGACCGACACGTTCGAAGCTGGGTCATGGATGCCTGTCCCTGTAAGTCTGTGCCACTTTGGGTTTACGACTAGTCATGTCAGCCCGGGCTCTTTATCATATGGATGCTAGCGACACTATCATATACGTGAGCCAAAAGGCGCAAACGGTCCCGGGCAAAGGTAAGGCGACACCCGTGGGGATACCGTGCGTGAGGCCGCAAAGTGATATGAGGTGTTACCGGCTAGATCGATGTGACATCGAGTCGGGGTCCTGACACGACCTCAACTCCAACTCCATATATTCCGTTTCACGGAGAGAAAAAATCAGAGAGAAAGTTCCATCGCGTTTTATGATACGGAGCCGCCGCCAAGCCCTAATCTCTCTCAGGAGGGCTGATCTAGAGTCTGCTCGGGGCTCCGGAGAGGGGGATTCGTCGCCATCGTCATCATCAACCATCCTCCATCACCAATTTCATGATGCTCACCGCCATGCGTGAGTAATTCCATCGTAGGCTTGCTGGATGGTGATGGGTTGGATGAGATTTACCATGTAATCAAGTTAGTTTTGTCAGGGTTTGATCCCTGGTATCCACTATGTTCTGAGATTGATGTTGCTATGACTTTGCTATGCTTAATGCTTGTCACTAGGGCCCGAGTGCCATGATTTCAGATCTGAACCTATTTTTTTCATGAATATATGTGTGTTCTTGATCCTATCTTGCAAGTCTATAGTCACCTACTATATGTTATGATCCGACAACCCCGAAGTGACAATAATCGGGATACTTCTCTGTGATGACCGTAGTTTGAGGAGTTCATGTATTCACTATGTGCTAATGCTTTGTTCCGGTTCTCTATTAAGAGGAGGCCTTAATATCCCTTAGTTTCCACTAGGACCCCGCTGCCACGGGAGGGCGGAACGAAAGATGTCATGCAAGTTCTTTTCCATAAGCACGTATGACTATATTCGGAATACATGCCTACATTACATTGATGATCTGGAGCTAGTTCTGTGTCACCCTATGTTATAGCTATTACATGAGGAATCGCATCTGACATAGTTATCCATCACTGATCCAATGCCTACGAGCTTTTCACATCTTGTGTTTCGCTTATTTACTTTTTTGTTGCTACTATTACATCTACTACAAAACTATTACCTTTACTTTTGCCACTGTTACCATTACTATCATATTACTTTGCTACTAAATACTTTGCTGCAGATACTAAGTTATCCAGGTGTGGTTGAATTGACAACTCAACTGCTAATACTTAAGAATATTCTTTGGCTCCCTTTGTGTCGAATTAATAAATTTGGGTTGAATACTCTACCCTCGAAAGCTGTTGCGATCCCCTACACTTGTGGGTTATCACAGGCCCTCAAGCTCGCCTTCAAGGCGTCCGCGGCCGCGCTACCTGGCGAGAAGAAGGACCAGGAGGCCCCAGAAGTAGCACCCGCCAAGAAGAAGCAATTGTTCTCCCAAGACCGAGCTGAGACAAAGCAAGTGCCGGTCTGCGAGGATGGGACGGCCAGCGCCACCTTCACCATAGAGGCTGGCCTCCCTCGGGATCAAGAGGAGGCATTCATCAACTTTTTGCAAGCCAACAAGGATGTATTCGCTTGGGAACCCAAACACTTGGCTGGGGTCCCAAGGGGGATAATCGAGCACCACCTAAGGGTATGCCCAAATGTGCGTCCGGTGAAGCAAATGGCTCGCCAACAGTCCACCGAGAAGCAGACCTTCATCGTCCAAGAAACCTGTAAGCTACAAGCCGCAAGGGTCATTAGAGAGGTGTGGTACCTAGAGTGGCTGGCGAACCATGTCATCGTCCCCAAGAAAGGAGGGAAGGAGCGCATGTGTGTCGACTTCACCAACCTCAACAAGGTCTACCCTCAAGACCCCTTCCCGCTCCCTCGCATCGACCAGATCGTCGACTCCACCACCGAGTGCGACCTGTTGTGCTTCCTGGATGCCTTCTCCGTCTACCACCAGATCAAGATGGCCGTGGAGGATGTGGAGAAGATGACATTCCTCACCCCATGCGGGGTGTACTGCAACACCTGCATGCCCTTTGGGCTGTGCAAAGCCGGAGCAACCTTCCAGCGGTTGATGCACATCACACTGGGTTCACAACTCGGGAGGAACGCAGAGGCCTACATTGACGACATAGTGGTGAAGTCTCGAGAGGCCAGGACTCTGATAGAAGATCTGGAGGACATGTTCGCCAGCCTACGCATGGTGGATCTTCGGCTAAACCCCGAGAAGTGCGTGTTCGGGGTCCCCTCCGGCAAGCTGCTGGGCTTCTTGGTGTCACCAGAGGGATCGAGGCTAACCCAGAAAAGGTCAAGGTGATAGAGGATATGAACCCCCCCACAGACCTTGAAGGAGATGCAGAAGCTGGCTGGCTGCGTAACTCACTTAAGCGCTTCATTTCCAAGCTGGGGGAGAGCACCCTCCCATTTTTCAAGTTGATGAAAAGGAAGGAGCCATTCGAGTGGACCCTCGAGGCAGATGCAACCTTCCAGGACCTCAAGAGATATCTGACAAGTCCGGCCGTGATGGTGGCACCGCGCCCTCTCGAGCCCTTGGTACTCTATCTGGCAGCAACCCCTCACTCAGCCAGTGTCGCCCTGGTGGCGCTAAGGAAGGAGCGCCTGATCAGAAAGCCGCAGTAGGATGCACAACCGGCAAGCAAGGCACAGAACCCATAGGGCGAGGCATCTGAAGTTTTGACATTCCTCCTGAAGCCATGATTGACCCTGTGACTGTCAAGGCTCCGAAGGATGGGCCTCATGAGGCCGTAAGGGACCTGTGCCCTCGTGAAGAACAATATCTCGCTGATGCTTCCCCCCTCGTCGAGCACCCTGTCTACTTCGTCAGCACAGTACTGAGGGAGGCCCGGGCACGCTACCCCATGCCACAGAAGCTCTTGCTCGCACTTCTAGTTGCCTCCAGGAAGCTGCGCCACTACTTTCAAGGCCACCCCATTAAAGTTGTCTCAGCGTACCCGCTGGAGAGGGTGCTCCGAAGCCCGAACGCAGCTGGGCGAGTTGCTGAATGGAACATTGAGCTTCAAGCATTTAATCTCGAGTTCAGTACCACCAAGGTTATCAAGGGCGCGACCCTCACGGACTTCGTGGCCAAGTGGACCGACGCTCCAGTCCACGGAGAAGGCAAGGACTGCTCCCTCCTGCCAGGAGATGAAGAACCGGACAGATGGATCATTTACTTCGACGGGGCGTTTGCTCGGCAAGGCGCAGGGGTGGGGGCCATCTTCATCTCACCCACCAAGGACAAGCTTTATTATGTAGTGCAACTCTGCTTTCAGCGAGGCGAGAAGGTCTCCAACAACATCGCAGAATTCGAAGGCTTGCTTGCCGGACTCAGGGCAGCGGCCGTGCTGGGGGTAAAGCGCCTCACCATCAAGGGAGACTCTCAGCTTCTCATCAACTTCTCCAACAAGGAGTACACGCCCAAGGACGAGCACATGGAGGCGTACCTAGAGGAGGTGCGCAAAATGGAGAAGCGGTTCATGGGCGTGGAGCTGCAACACGTGCCGCGCAGGATGAACAAGGAAGCAGATGACATCGCCAAAAGAGCCTCTCGCAGGCTCCCTCAGGAGCCAGGGGTGTTTGAGGAGCGGCTCTTCAATCCATCTGCGACCCCGCACGTCACGACTCCAGCACCACCTTAGGAGGACTTGCCACAGACACCCGAGACGGGCGCTCCAGCCTGTGGTCACTATCGGTGTCAAAACCGGCGGATCTCGGGTAGGGGGTCCCGAACTGTGCGTCTAAGGCTAATGGTAACAGGAGGCTGGGGACACGATGTTTACCCAGGTTCGGGCCCTCTCGATGGAGGTAATACCCTACTTCCTGCTTGATTGATCTTGATGATATGAGTATTACAAGAGTTGATCTACCACGAGATCAGAGAGGCTAAACCCTAGAAGCTAGCCTATGGTATGATTGTTGTTGTGTCCTGTAGACTAAACCCTCCAGTTTATATAGACACTGGAGGGGGCTAGGGTTACACAGAGTCGGTTTACAGAGGAGGAGATCTACATCCGAATCATCAAGCTTGCCTCCCACGCCAAGGAGAGTCCCATCCGGACACGGGATGAAGTCTTCTATCTTGTATCTTCATAGTCCAACAGTCCGGCCAAAGTATATAGTCCAGTTGTCCGGATACCCCCTTATCCAGGACTCCCTCAGTAGCCCCTGAACCAGGCTTAAATGACGATGAGTCCAGCGCGTAGATTGTCTTCGACATTGCGAGGCGGGTTCCATCTCCGAATACTCCAAGATAAATTCTGAACACAAGGACCGTGTCCGGCTCTGCAAGATAAATTCCATATACCACCGTAGAGAGAATAATAATCCACGAATCTAATCTGCTGACAACTCTTCGAAAAGTGACATCACCATGGTCCGGTTTTTATTCGAACCATTTTTTACAACCTGCTTCTGGACATATTGCGAGGCGGTTTCTTTGTCACGTCTTGTCAAAGCAGAGATCGTGTCCCCTTAATGCGGGATCCTCTTCAATACGGGCGTGGGTAACCCAACCATACCATTAATTATGGTAAGTGGGGAACGAGCAAGCTCTATTAGGCAAGCGGGGAGGCATAAAGTTTCATCACCTTTATAAAGGGGGAAAAGCCTCCTCCTTTCTACCCACGCCTTCTTCTACTTCTGCTCGCCCCTTTCCTTTCGCCCGAGACCAAGCGCCCAAGCATTCATCCTCCCCACCCACAAAGGTCCTCCAAAAATGTCCGGGTCCGGAGCAGGAGGCAAGTGGATGGCCTCCTCCGTCCAGGAGAAGGATATTAAAAAGCTGCGGGCGGCCGGATATCTGGCCAAGAAAATCGGCCACCATCTTCCAACGGCGGGACAGATTGTCCCTACTCCGGAGCCCCATGAGAGAGTCGTTTTCCTCCCCCATTTCGTCCGTGGGCTCGGGTTCCCCCTCCACCCTTTTGTTCGCGGCATCATGTATTACTACGGGATTGATTTTCATGATCTATCCCCCAATTCTTTCCCCAACATCTCGATGTTTATCGTCGTGTGCGAGGCCTTTCTCCATATATCATCGCACTTCGGGCTATGGCTCAAGATCTTCAACGTGAAGCCCAAAGTGGTGAATGGCGAACATGCCGAGTGTGGAGGCGCCATGGTGAGCAGGATGCCCAAGGTCACATGGCCGATGGGTACTTTCAACGACTACGTCAAGGAGTGGCAGCAACAGTGGTTCTATATCACCGAGCCGCGCGGCAAAAAGTTGGCCGCTACTCTTGAGTTTCGATCTAGAGCCCCTTTGCGGCTCAAATCCTGGCCCAAGAAGGGCGTGAACTCGTCGTCGTCCGACGAACTGTCAATGATCTTGGCGCGCGTCAAAGGTATGGAGGACAAGGCCATCAGGCTTGTTGACATGGTCTAGGTGATGCTGGTCCGCCTGATCCTTGCCAGCACAAAGGCTGTGATTTGTGGGAGTATGACCCGGCCGAGCACCAGACCCTGCGGGAGCTTTTCGGCTCCTCGCACAAGGACATCTGGAAGGTGCTCTTTAAGTCTGGCAAACCATGGCTGAACTCTGCCGCAGACCACGGGTACCAATTGTCCCACCCCGCCAGTCCGGTAAGTTGTCATCATATCTTGGCTATTCGCATGTTTCATTGATATGTCCCGAAGGAGATGTTTTTTAACGTGTCTTTTCACGATTGCCTCAGGGATGGACGAAGGTGGCGGAGCGGATTCATTGCCCGGCCCCGCTGCCGGAAGAACCGGCGGGACCTCTTCTGACGAAGATGCTGGTCCCAGCGTCTTACAAGGCGCCGAAGAAAGAGGCCAACAAAAAGGCCAAGGAGACCAGGAGCGGTCTCCGTCGTCGTGGTGCTTCGGACACGAAGTCCGAAGACTCCAGTGACGCTCCCTCCTCTGGAGAGAATGAGGAGGAGGAAGAGGATGAGGAGGAAGAAGAGCCCGAGTCCCCTTCGAGGGGGAGGAAGAAAAGGACAGGCTCCTCATCCTTAGAGGCAGATTCACCTAAGAGGGGAAGAACATCCATCCCCGAGGCATCCACCACGGCTACCGACAGCAGCCCAGAGTGGGATCCTAGGGCCCAGCCCCTGGTAAAATCGTAAGTGTACGAAATCCGAACATATTCATGCATCCAGACTTTACTAGGATGTAGTATTTTGATTCGCACCGTACTTTTTACAGTCCGGGTAGGTCTCCGGCCCAATAGGCCTCATCAGACGACTCATTGAGTTCTGATGCCTTGGAGAGTGAGACGCCTCCCAGGGCCCCTTCCCCAAAGCCTGGCTATGACACCGAGGTGTCGTCCAAAAAGGACCTGAGCTAGGGGGCATACCTCGGGGGCCGAAAAGCGCGGGAGCGGCGGTTCCCATGAATGTCGACGGCGGGGGCGATCGTGGATCCGGCCCGCAGCCGGACACAGTCCCAGAGGCCCTTAGGGCTCCGGGATCAGGCAGACAGCCCCTCTTGACTGGAGGGGGCGATCCTACTCCTCCTGCGACCTCCGTCCAACCAAAGGTGCCAGGCGGCCTATCGACAGCACTGGAGAGTGCGTCCATCATTGATGAACACCGCGCCCTTATGGGCGTGGTGATAGAAAAGATTCAGGCTGCCGAGAGCGGACTGAATGAATCTTGCGTCAGCCTTATAAAAGGCTTGGAGGTATGTGTAGAAGACTGTCATAGTATAGATAGTAGCCCCTGATACACTGTTCGGAGAGGACAGGAACCAGACAGGGGATCAACTTCCCGTCCGCAGGAGACTTAGCTAATGACATATTTTTTTATGAATCAGATGTCTGCAGCGACTGCCTCCTCTCATACTGCGGAAGTGTCCGGACTCAAGCAGAGTCTGGTGCGGGCCAAAGAGGAACTCGGCCGAGTGAAGAAGCAACTGGAGGATAAACAATGTATGTTTTGAAACTTTTTTAGGAATTTTTAGCACAAGTAAGTAGTTGTGACTATCTTAAAGTATATATATCGCGCACTCCAGGGGCAGATGCCAAAATTGAGGCGCTCAAGAAGGTTGTTGCCTTGGCCAAAAAGAAAGCGGTTGCAGAGAAGGCTCTCCGTGAGAAACACGAGGCGAGGGTCGTGGAAGCTGAATGAGAGCTTCAGGAGGCCGTAGGGAGAAGTGAGAGCTTGGAGCAGAGTCTATCATTGAAAGAATCAAACTCGCCCAAGCTCTCCGGACCGCGAATGAGGCTCGGGAGGAAGCCCAGGCTGCGCCGAAGGATATTCAGGAGCCACAGCTGGTAAGGATTGTGAGGGCCTGCCATCGGTTGGACGTCATTAAGCGGTCGGTTTGCATAGAAGGGGCACGAATGGCATTTGCCCGTGCGAAAGTGCACTGGGGGAAGCTTGATGCTGAGAAGCTGATGACCGAGGGGCCGCCAGAGGGGAAGGAGCACCGCAAGCCCGAATTATATTATGATGGTGTCCTGAAAGGGGCCCGCCTCATGGCTGAGCAATGTATGAAAGACATTATTTTTCCCTAAAAGCAGTTGTGCTATCCTTTGTAAGGCAAAACAGAGTCACTTATATGTAGGTGCATGTTATGTGTAAATTGTATTCCTGCGTGGCCGTTTTAATATGTTAGTCTTGAGAGTTGGCCAGTCGTCGGCTTTTGCCCCCACGTAGGAACTGATACGTCCCCATCGTATCTACTTTTCCAAACACTTTTTCCCTTGTTTTGGACTCTAACTTGTATGATTTGAATGGAACTAACCCGGACTGACGTTGTTTTTAGCAGAATTGCCATGGTGTTGTTTTATGTGCAGAAAATAAAAGTTCTTGAAATGACCTGAAACTCCACGGAACACCTTAGAAAGAACAATAAAAAATCCTCGCCAAAGATGAAGACCAGAGGGCCCACACCCTGTCCATGAGGGTGGGGGGCGCGCCCCCCTACCTCATGGGCCCCCTGGTGGCCCTCCGACGCCAACTCCAACCCCATATATTGGCTTTCGGGGAGAAAAAATCAAAGAGAAGAAATCATCGCGTTTTACGATACGGAGCCGCCGCCAAGCCCTAATCTCTCTCGGGAGGGCTGATCTGGAGTCCGTTCGGGGCTCCGAAGAGGGGGATTCGTCACCATCGTCATCATCAACCATCCTCCATCACCAATTTCATGATGCTCACCGTCGTGCGTGAGTAATTCCATCGTAGGCTTGCTGGACGGTGATGGGTTGGATGAGATTTATCATGTAATCGAGTTAGTTTTGTTAGGGTTTAATCCCTAGTATCCATTATGTTCTGAGATTGATGTTGCTATGACTTTGCTATGCTTAATGCTTGTCACTAGGGCCCGAGTGCCATGATTTCAGATCTGAAGCTATTATGTTTTCATGAATATATGTGTGTTCTTGATCCTATCTTGCAAGTCTATAGTCACCTACTATGTGTTATGATCCGGCAACCCCGAAGTGACAATAATCGGGACCACTCCCGGTGATGACCATAGTTTGAGGAGTTCATGTATTCACTATGTGCTAATGCTTTGTTCCGGTTCTCTATTAAAAGGAGGCCTTAATATCCCTTAGTTTCCAATAGGACCCCGCTGCCACGGGAGGGTAGGACAAAAGATGTCATGCAAGTTCTTTTCCATAAGCACGTATGACTATATACGGAATACATGCCTACATTACATTGATGAACTAGAGCTAGTTCTGTGCCACCCCATGTTATGACTGTTACATGACGAACCGCATCCGGCATAATTATCCATCGCTAATCCGGTGCCTACGAGTTTTCCATATACTGCTTCTCGCTTATTTACTTTTCCATTGCTACTGTTACAATCACTACAAATACCAAAAACATTACTTTTGCTGTCTTTACTTTTGTTACCGTTACCACCACTATTATATTACTTTGCTACTAAACACTTTGCTGCAGATACTAAGTTTCCAGGTGTGGTTGAATTGACAACTCAGCTGCTAATACTTGAGAATATTCTTTGGCTCCCCTTGTGTCGAATCAATAAATTTGAGTTGAATACTCTACCCTCGAAAACTGTTGCGATCCCCTATACTTGTGGGTTATCAAGACCTTTTTCTTGCGCCGTTGCCGGGGAGCATAGCTTTATTCTTTGAGTCACTTGGGATTTATATCTGCTGGACACTATGAAGAACTTGAAAGGCGATCGAACTACTATTTTGCCCTCAACTATGAGGGGAGGTAAGGAACTACCATCTAGCCTTGCACTAGATTCTCCTTCTGTTATAAGTAAGCTTGCGACACCTAAACCTGTTACTGCTATGAATTCTGATATGTCGCATGTTATCGATGATGCCACTTCTGCTATGCATGATACTTATGATGAAACTACTTCTATGCTTGATACTACTGTGCCCCTTGGTGAATTTCTTGATGAGCGAATTGCTAGGTCTAGAGAAAGAGAAATTATTGAACCTAAATACGATGATGATAGTGATGATGAGGATATGCCTGCTATTCCTGAGGGTTATCTTTTTTATGCAGAATCTTCTGCAGCTATTTTTGCTTGCCAGGATAGATATGAACTTAAGAGGTTGCTAGTTAAATGGAGTAAAGAATCTTTTAGATATAGAATGAGACCCGACCCTGCTTTTGCTACTTCACCTATTTGTGTTCCCGATAAGGATTATTATGATTTTTCTGTTGATCCAGATATAATTACTTTGGTTGAATCTGATCCTTTCTATGGCTATGAATCTGAAACTGTTATGGCACATCTTACTAAGTTGAATGATATAGCTGCCCTGTTTACTAATAATGAGAGATCGCGCTACCTTTATTTACTCAAAATATTTCCTTTCTCATTAAAGGGTGATGCTAAGATATGGTTTAATTCTCTTGATCCTGGTTGTGTGCAAAGTCCCCAGGATATGATTTATTACTTCTCTGCTAAATATTTCCTTGCTCATAAGAAACAAGCTGCTTTGAGTGAAATATACAACTTCGTGCAAATTGAAGAAGAGAGTCTCCCACAAGCTTGGGGGAGGCTTCTCAAGTTACTTAATGCTTTGCCTGATCATCCTCTTAAGAAACCTGAAATACTTGATATCTTTTATAATGGACTAACTAATGCTTCCAGAGATTACCTCGATAGTTGTGCTGGTTCTCTTTTTAGGGAAAGAACACCGGATGAAGCTGAAATTCTATGAATAATATGTTGACAAATGACAATAATTGGGCACCTCCCGAGCCACCTCCTGAGCCAATTACTGAGCCTATTCCTAAACCAACTCTGAAGAAGAGAGGTGTCCTATTTCTCAGTCCCGAAGATATGCAAGAGGCAAAGAAATCTATGAAAGAAAAAGGTATTAAAGTTGAAGATGTTAAGAATTTTCCTCCTATTGAAGAAATACATGGCCTTAATTTACCGCCTGTTGAAGAAGTATATGATCTCAATTACTTATTTACTGAAGAACCTCCCGATATCCCGACACAGGTAGTAAAGGTAAATTCTCTCTATAGATATGATAAAGCTGAAGTCCCCCCTACTAAAATTGCTAGACAGTGCTTGGATGAGTTTGATGACTTTATGTTTAAGCAATATGACTTTAATGCTTATTTTGGTAGACAATTAAAACAGAATACCTTTATGATTAAACGCTTGGGTGATTATATGGCTGATATTAGAGGTGAACTTAAACTTGTTAGCAAACATGCTTCTATGGTTACCACTCAAGTAGAACAAGTACTTGAAGCTCAGAAAGAAGTGCTTGATGAAATGAATAGTAAGAAAAATGATTATGCTGTTAGAGTGGCTACTAGAACTGGTAGAATGACTCAGGAACCTTTGTATCCTGAAGGCCACCCTAAGAGAATCGAGCAAGATTCTCAGAGAAATAATATTGATGTACCTAGTTCTTCTAAGAGGAAGAAAAAGAAAAATGATAGGACTTTGCTAACTTCTAGTGAACCTATTGCTGAACCACCTGAGAATCCAAATGATATTTCCATGTCTGATGCTGAAACACAATCAGGTGATGAACGTGAACCTAGTGAAAATGTTAATGATAATGTTCATGCTGATGCTCAACCTAGTAATGATAATGATGTAGAAGTTGAACGTGTTGTTGATCTTGATAACCCACAATCAAAGAATCAACGTTATGATAAAAGAGACTTCGTTGCTAGGAAACATGGTAAAGAAAGGGAACCATGGGTTCAGAAACCCATGCCTTTTCCTCCGAAACCATCCAAGAAAAAGGATGACGAGGACTTTGAGCGCTTTGCTGAAATGATTAGACCCATCTTTTTGCGTATGCGATTAACTGATGTGCTCAAAACAAATCCTTATGCTAAGTATATGAAGGATATCATTACTAATAAAAGAAAGATACATGAAGCCGAAATTTCCACCATGCTTGCTAATTATACTTTTAAGGGTGGAATACCAAAGAAACTTGGAGATCCCGGAGTACCTACTATACCATGCTCCATTAAGAGAAATTATGTTAAAATTGCTTTATGTGATCTTGGAGCCGGTGTCAGTGTTATGCCTCTCTCTTTATATCGTAGACTTGACTTGAATAAGTTGACACCTGCTGAAATATCTTTGCAAATGGCTGATAAATCAACTGCTATACCTGTCGGTATTTGTGAGGATGTGCCTGTTGTGGTTGCAAACGTTACTATTTTAACGGACTTTGTTATTCTTGATATTCCGGAGGATGATAGTATGTCTATTATTCTTGGAAGACCTTTCCTTAATACTACAGGGGTTGTTATTGATTGCAACAAAGGCAATGTTGATAACCCACAAGTATAGGGGATCGCAACAGTTTTCGAGGGTAGAGTATTCAACCCAAATTTATTGATTCGACACAAGGGGAGCCAAAGAATATTCTCAAGTATTAGCAGCGGAGTTGTTAATTCAACCACACCTGGAAACTTAGTATCTGCAGCAAAGTGTTTAGTAGCAAAGTAATATGATAGTGGTGGTAACGGTAACAAAAGTAAAGACAGTAAAAGTAATATTTTTGGTATTTTGTAGTGATTGTAACAGTAGCAACGGAAAAGTAAATAAGTGTAAACCAGTATATGGAAAACTCGTAGGCATCGGATTAGCGATGGATAATTATGCCGGATGTGGTTCATCATGTAGCAGTCATAACATAGGGTGACACAGAACTAGCTCCAGTTCATCAATGTAATGTAGGCATGTACTCCATATATAGTCATACGTGCTTATGGAAAGGAACTTGCATGACATCTTTTGTCCTACCCTCCCGTGGCAGCGGGGTCCTATTGGAAACTAAGGGATATTAAGGCCTCCTTTTAATAGAGAACCGGAACAAAGAATTAGCACATAGTGAATACATGAACTCCTCAAACTATGGTCATCACCGGGAGTGGTCCCGATTATTGTCACTTCGGGGTTGCCGGATCATAACACATAGTAGGTGACTATAGACTTGCAAGATAGGATCTAGAACACACATATATTCATGAAAACATAATAGGTTCAGATCTGAAATCATGGCACTCGGGCCCTAGTGACAAGCATTAAGCATAGCAAAGTCATAGCAACATCAATCTCACAACATAATGGATACTAGGGATCATACCCTAACAAAACTAACTCAATTACATGATAAATCTCATCCAACCCATCACCGTCCAGCAAGCCTATGATGCAATTACTCACGCACGCCAGTGAGCATCATGAAATTGGTGATGGAGGATGGTTGATGATGATGACGGCGACGAATCCCCCTCTCCGGAGCCCCGAACGGACTCCAGATCAGCCCTCCCGAGAGAGATTAGGGCTTGGCAGCGGCTCCGTGTCGTAAAATGCGATGATTTCTTCTCTCTGATTTTTTTCTCCCCGAAAGCCAATATATGGAGTTGGAGTTGGCGTCGGAGGGCCACCAGGGGGCCCACGAGGTAGGGGGGCGCGCCCAGGGGGGCGCCCCACCCTCCTGAGCAGGGTGTGGGCCCCCTTGGTCTTCATATTTTGTGAGGATTTTTCTTTATTTTTTCTAAGGTATTCCGTGGAGTTTGAGGACATTCCGAGAATCTTTATTTTCTGCACAAAAAACAACACCATGGCAGTTCTGCTGAAAACAGCGTCAGTCCGGGTTAGTTCCATTCAAATCGTACAAGTTAGAGTCCAAAACAAGGGCAAAAGTGTTTGGAAAAGTAGATACGACGGAGACGTATCAACTCCCCCAAGGTTAAACCCTTGCTTGTCCTCAAGCAATTCAGTTGACAAACTGAAAGAGAAAAAGAGAAACTTTTACAAACTCTGTTTGCTCTTGTTGTTGTAAACATGAAAAGCCAGCATTCAAGTCTCAACAATTATTATGAACTAACCATACTCACAATGACACGTTGGTCTCACAATTACTCATATCAATAGCATAATCTGCTAGCGAGCCATAATAGCAAAACTCGGATGACAACATTTTCTCAAAATAATCATAACATGATATAACAAAATGGTATCTCGCTAGCCCTTTCTGTGACCGCAAAACATAAATGCAGAGCACCTTTAGAGATCAAGGACTGACTAAACATTGTAATTCATGGTAAAAGAGATCCAGTCAAGTCATACCCAATATAAACCAATAATAATGAATGCAAACGACAGTGTGCTCTCCAACGGGTGCTTTTTAATAAGAAGGGTGATGACTCAACATAAAAGTAAATAGATAGGCCCTTCGCAGAGGGAAGCAGGGATTTGTAGAGGTGCCAGAGCTCGGTTTTGAAATAGAGATAAATTATATTTTGAGCGGCATACCTTCATTGTCAACATAACAACTAAAAGACGATGATATATTCCATGCTAAACAGATTATAGGCGGTTCCCAAACAGAATGGTAAAGTTTATACTCCCCTTCCTCCACAAGCATCAATCCATGGCTTGCTCGAAACAACGAGTGCCTCCAACATTCAATGGGTCCCAAGGGGAGTTTTGTTTGCAGTTATTTTGATTTAGTTTGCCCAAAGCATGGGACTAGGCATCCCGGATACCGGCCATTTTCTCGTGAATGAGGAGCGGAGTCCACTCCTCTTGAGAATAACCCGCCTAACACGGAAGATAAGGGCAGCTCTAGTTGACATATGAGCTATTCGAGCATGCAAAACAGAATGTTTATTTGAAGGTTTAGAGTTTGGCACATACAAATTTACTTGGAACGACAGGTAAATACCGCATATAGGTAGGTATAGTGGACTCATATGGAATGACTTTGGGGTTTAAGGAGTTTGGATGCACAAGCAGTATTCCCGCTTAGTACAGGTGAAGGCTAGCAAAAGACTGGGAAGCGACCAACTGAGAGAGTGACAACAGTCGTAAACATGCATTAAAATTAATTCACACCGAGTACAAGCATGAGTAGGATATAATCCACCATGAACATAAATATCGTGAAGGCTATGTTGATTGGATTCAACTACATGCGTGAACATGTGCCAAGTCGAGTCACTCAATGCATTTAAAGGAGGATATTACCCCATCATACCACATCATAATCATTCTAATAGCATGTTGGCACGCAGGGTAAACCATTATAACTCATAGCTAATCAAGCATGGCACAAGCAACTATAATCTCTAAATGTCATTGCAAATATGTTTACTTCATAATAGCTGAATCAAGAACGATGAATCATCATATTTACAAAAACAAGAGAGGTCGAGTTCATACCAGCTTTTCCCTTCCCAATAAGTCCATCATATATCATCATCATTGCCTTTCACTTGCACGACTCAACGGTGTGTATAATAATAAGAGTGCACGTGCATTGGACTAAGCTGGAATCTGCAAGCATTCAACTCAAGAGAGAAGACAAGTAATATGGGCTCTAAGTTTAAATAATCAATCATGCATATAAGAGCCACTAAGCATTTTCAATATAGTCTTCTCGACCCCCAAAGAAAGGAAACGAAATAAAAACTATTTACACGGGAAAGCTCCCAACAAGTAAAAAGAAGAACAGGAAATATTTTTTGGGGGTTTTCTTTTTAATTCTACTACAAACATGGAAAGTGAACTAACTAATTTTTTTGTTTTTTCTTAAAGTTTATCAAACGCACAAGAAGAAAGCAGAAAAGGAAATTTAAACTAGCATGGACAATACAATGAAAGAGTATGAGCACCGACATCTAGCAATGAGTGTGTGTGAACATGAATGTAATGTCGGTGGGAAATACGTACTCCCCCAAGCTTAGGCTTTTGGCCTAAGTTGGTCTATTGCCAGGGATGGCCTGGCGGATATCCGTAGGTGAAGCTGGGGTCGTACTGTGATGAAGAAGACTCCGACTGCCACTGGCTGGCAGCCTCCTCTGGATCCAAAGAATACACAGATAGTCATGGAGGCTCATCTTGTGGCTCCGGCTCCGGGGCTGGTGCAGGGTTCCGATAGGCTTGAACAGCCGACCACGAAATGATGTGAGGTTCTGCAAACAAGTTAAACAAAGAAGGAGCAGGCAAGGTAATAGTCCTAGGGTGATGTTTATCAAAGTATAATTTATATTTGAGCTCCCATCGCGACTCTTAACAAGAAAATCATGCGCTATCATACTCTTGTAATCTAAATAAGCACGGGGCAGCACTGTTTCTTCTTTCTCCGCATGCCTAATAGGTATTTCAAAATGTTCAGCTAGGCGTGAAGCATAAATGCCTCCAAAGATGGGGCCCTTAGTACGGTTCAGACTTAACCGTCTAGCAACAATTCCACCCATACTAACAGAGTTATTGCGGTATAAACCATGGAGCAAAATAATAATATCAGGAATACTAAGGTTACCACAGTTCCCGCGTCCAATTAAACAACGACTAGCAAATAAGGCAAAGTAGCATAAAACAGGATAATGTATGCTAGTGATCCTTGCATCAGAAACCTTCCTGGTTTCTCCCACCGTGATGGTGTTAACAAAAGCTTCTAATTCATTACGGTGGGGTTCATCTAAGGTGCCCTCAAAGGGTATTCTGCAAACCTCGTAGAATGCTGCTAATGTCATCTCTTTAACAATGTCATATAAATCAAACTCTACTGTCGGAGGTGATTTCTTAGGGAAAAAGTAGAAGTTTTGCACAAAATTATTTGTGAGTAAGAGATACTGATGATGTTGGTTGTGGAGGAAGTTGGTAAGGCCAGCATTCTCAATCAATAATTAGAAATCTTCATAAATCCCAGCTCTCCTCAGGAAGTCATCGGAAGGCCATTCACAAGGCCGAACCCGCGAGGTAAATTAAATTTGGGCTTCTCCTCTTCTTCCTTTTGTTTTTCCTTAGAGCTTCGGCTCGACGAGCCCCTCAAAAGTCTCTTCATTATTTCTGAAACAATCTGAAATTTTTAGTAACTTCAAATAAAAGTGAACCAACTTCAATAAAATTGATAATAACAACTCCCACAAGTGCCTAGAGCCTATACAAAGCATTAGAACTACTTGGAACCATATAAATTTGACATGCAAGCTCAAGAACATGGTCACCTATGCAGCACAAATTTGCAATGAATAAAGCACTAGAACAAAAACTAATTGAACCAATGGAGGAGTCACATACCAAGGAACAATCCCCCCAAGCAGTTTTGCAAGAGATGCTTTGAGCAAGGAGATCGAAAATCACAGCAACGGGGGCTGGAACTCGTGCTTGAGTTGGTTTTTCGTGTTTGTGTGAGGCAGAGGAAGAAGATGGGTGCAGGAATAAGTGGAGGAGGGCCACCGTGGGCCCACGAGGTAGGGGGGCGTGCCCAGGGGGGTAGGGGGCGCCCTCCACCCTCGTGGCCAGGTGCCAGCTCCCCCCGTGGTAATTTTGCACAGTAAATTCTCAAATATTCCCGAAATAATCATATTAAATTGGCATGGCATTCCGAGGACTTCTATTTTCGGGATATTTTTATATTGCACGGATAAGTCAGGAAACAGACAGAAAAATATTATTTTACTTTATTTCTACTAAATAATAGAAAATATAAAGAGGGTACAGAAAGTTGTGCTTCTAGTTTCATCCATCTCGTGATCATCAAAATGAACCCACTAACGAGGTTGATCAAGTCTTGTTAACAAACTCATTCCGAATAATCCCGGAACCGGAGAAATTTCGAATGACACTAAGTTACCTCAACGGGGATATGAAAATCCCCAACAATAAGAATATCATACTTTTTCTTGACTGTAGGGAGAGGAAATTCGAAACCTCCAAATATAATCGATGAAACTTTTCCAATAGAGTTGATACTATAAACTTGAGGTTGTTTCCTCGGAAAATGTACCGTGTGCTCATTGCCATTAACATGAAAAGTGACATTGCCTTTGGTGCAATCAATAACGGACCCTGCAGTGTTAAGGAAAGGTCTTCCAAGAATAATAGACATACTATCATCCTCAGGAATATCAAGAATAACAAAGTCTGTTAAAATAGTAACATTCACAACGGCACATCCTCACAAATACCGACAGGTATAGCAGTTGATTTATCAGCCATTTGCAAAGATATTTCAGTAGGTGTCAACTTATTCAAGTCAAGTCTACGATATAAAGAGAGAGGCATGACACTAACACCGGCTCCAAGATCACATAAAGCAGTTTTAACATAATTTCTTTTAATGGAGCATGGTATAGTAGGTACTCCGGGATCTCCAAGTTTCTTTGGTATTCCACCCTTAAAAGTATAATTAGCAAGCATGGTGGAATTTCAGCTTCAGGTATCTTTCTTTTATTAGTAATAATATCCTTCATATACTTAGCATAAGGATTTGTTTTGAGCACATCAGTTAATCGCATACGCAAAAAGATGGGTCTAATCATTTCAGCAAAGCGCTCAAAAACCTCATCATCCTTTTTCTTGGATGGTTTCGGAGGAAAAGGCATGGGTTTCTGAACCCATGGTTCCCTTTCTTTACCATGTTTCCTAGCAACAAAATCTCTTTTATCATAACGTTGATTCTTTGATTGTGGGTTATCAAGATCAACAACAGGTTCAACTTCTACATCATTATCATTACTAGGTTGAGCATAAACATGAACATTTTCATTAACATTATCACTAGGTTCATCTTCATCACCTGATTGTGTTTCAGCATCAGAAACAGAGATATCATTTGGATTCTCAGGTGGTTCAGCGATAGGTTCACTAGAAGTTTGCAAATTCCTATCATTTTTCTTTTTCTTCCTCTTAGAAGAACTAGGTATATCAATATCGTTTCTCTGAGAATCTTGCTCGATTCTCTTAGGGTGGCCTTTAGGATACAAAGGTTCCTGGGTCATTTTACCAGTTCTAGTAGACACTCTAACAACATAATCATTTTTCTTACAATTCATTTCATCAAGCACTTCTTTCTAAGCTTTAAGTACTTGTTCTACTTGAGTGGTAACCATAGAAGCATGTTTGCTAACAAGTTTAAGTTCACCTCTAATATCAGCCATATAATCACCCAAGCATTTAATCATAAAGGTATTCTGTTTTAATTGTCTACCAAAATAAGCATAAAAGTCATCTTGCTTAAACATAAAGTCATCAAACTCATCCAAGCACTGACTAGCAATTTTAGTAGGAGGGACTTCAGCTTTATCATATCTATAGAGAGAATTTACCTTTACTACCCGTGTCGGGATATCGGGAAGTTCTTCATTAAATAAGTAATTGAGATCATATACTTCTTCAACAGGCGGTAAATTAAGACCATGTATTTCTTCAATAGGAGGTAAATTCTTAACATCTTCAGCTTTAATACCTTTTTCTTTCATAGATTTCTTTGCCTCTTGCATATCTTCGGGACTGAGAAATAGAACACCTCTCTTCTTCGGAGTTGGTTTAGGAATATGCTCAGTAATTGGCTCAGGAACTGGCTCAGGAGGTAGCTCGGGAGGTGCCCAATTATTTTCATTAGCCAACATATTATTCAATAGAATTTCAGCGTCATCCGGTGTTCTTTCCCTGAAAAGAGAACCAGCACAACTATCCAGGTAATCTCTGGAAGCATCAATTAGTCCATTATAAAATATATCAAATATTTCAGGTTTCTTAAGAGGATGATCAGGCAAAGCATTAAGTAACTTGAGAAGCCTCCCCCAAGCTTGTGGGAGACTCTCTTCTTCAATTTGCACAAAATTGTATATTTCCCTCAAAGCAGCTTGTTTCTTATGAGCAGGGAAAAATTTAGCAAAGAAGTAATAAATCATATCCTGGGGACTTTGCACACAACCAGGATTAAGAGAATTATGCCATATCTTAGCATCACCCTTTAATGAGAACGGAAATATCTTAAGTAAATAAAGGTAGCGATATCTCTCATTATTAGTAAATAGGGCAGCTATATCATTTAACTTAGTAAGATGTGCCACAATAGTTTCTGATTCATAGCCATAAAAAGGATCAGATTCAACCAAAGTAATTATATCTGGATCAACAGAAAAATCATAATAGTCCTGATCAGGAACACAGATAGGTGAAGTAGCAAAAGCAGGGTCGGGTTTCATTCTACCTCTAAAAGATTCTTTACTCCATTTGATTAGCAACCTCTTAAGTTCCTGTTTATCCTGGCAAGCAAAAATAGTTGCAGAAGATTCAGCATCAAAAAGATAACCCTTAGGAATAGCAGGCATAGGTTCATCATCACTAACATCATCGTGTTCAGGTTCAATAATTTCTCTTTCTCTAGACCTAGCAATTTGCTCATCAAGATATTCACCAAGTGGCACAGTAGTATCAAGCATAGAAGTAGTTTCATCATAAGTATCATGCATACCAGAAGTGGCATCATCAATAACATGCGACATATTAGCAGTAGTAGGTTTAGGTGTCGCAAACTTACTCATATCAGAAGGAGAATCTAGTGCAAGGCTAGATGGCAATCCCTTACCTCCCCTCGTAGTTGAGGGCAAAATAGTAGTTCAATCGTCTTTCAAATTCTTCATAGTGTCCAGTAGATATAAATCCCAAGCGACTCAAAGAATAGAGCTATGCTCCCCGGCAACGAGCCAGAAAATAGTCTTGATAACCCACAAGTATAGGGGATCGCAATAGTTTTCGAGGGTAGAGTATTCAACCCAAATTTATTGATTCGACACGAGGGGAGCCAAAGAATATTCTCAAGTATTAGCAGCTGAGTTGTTAATTCAACCACACCTGGAAACTTAGTATCTGCAGCAAAGTGTTTAGTAGCAAAGTAATATGATAGTGGTGGTAACGGTAACAAAAGTAAAGACAGTAAAAGTAATATTTTTGGTATTTTGTAGTGATTGTAACAGTAGCAACGGAAAAGTAAATAAGTGTAAACCAGTATATAGAAAACTCGTAGGCACCGGATTAGCGATGGATAATTATGCCGGATGCGGTTCATCATGTAGCAGTCATAACATAGGGTGACATAGAACTAGCTCCAGTTCATCAATGTAATGTAGGCATGTACTCCGTATATAGTCATACGGCTTATGGAAAAGAACTTGCATGACATCTTTTGTCCTACCCTCCCGTGGCAGCGGGGTCCTATTGGAAACTAAGGGATATTAAGGCCTCCTTTTAATAGAGAACCGGAACAAAGCATTAGCACATAGTGAATACATGAACTCCTCAAACTATGGTCATCACCGGGAGTGGTCCCGATTATTGTCACTTCGGGGTTGCCGGATCATCACATAGTAGGTGACTATAGACTTGCAAGATAGGATCTAGAACACACATATATTCATGAAAACATAATAGGTTCAGATCTGAAATCATGGCACTCGGGCCCTAGTGACAAGCATTAAGCATAGCAAAGTCATAGCAACATCAATCTCAGAACATAATGGATACTAGGGATGAAACCCTAACAAAACTAACTCCATTACATGATAAATCTCATCCAACCCATCACTGTCCAGCAAGCCTACGATGCAATTACTCACGCACGGCGGTGAGCATCATGAAATTGGTGATGGAGGATGGTTGATGATGATGACGACGACGAATCCCTCTCTCCGGAGCCCCGAACGGACTCCAGATCAGCCCTCCCGAGAGAGATTAGGGCTTGGCGGCGGCTCCGTGTCGTAAAACGCGATGATTTCTTCTCTCTGATTTTTTTCTCACCCAAAGCCAATATGTGGAGTTGGAGTTGGCGTCGGAGGGCCACCAGGGGGCCCACGAGGTAGGGGGCGCGCCCAGGGGGGCGCCCCCCACCCTCGTGAGCAGGGTGTGGGCCCCCTGGTCTTCATCTTTTGCGAGGATTTTTCTTTATTTTTTCTAAGGTGTTCCGTGGAGTTTCAGGACATCCCGAGAATCTTTATTTTCTGCACAAAAAACAACACCATGGCAGTTCTGCTGAAAACAGCGTCAGTCCGGGTTAGTTCCATTCAAATCATACAAGTTAGAGTCCAATACAAGGGCAAAAGTGTTTGGAAAAGTAGATACGACGGAGATGTATCAAATGTCACTTTTCATGTTAATGGCAATGAGCACACGGTACACTGCCCGAGGAAACAACCTCAAGTTTATAATATCAACTCTATTGGAAAATTTCCATCGATTATATTTGGAGGTTTTGAATTTCCTCTCCCTTCTGTCAAGAAAAAGTATGATATTCTTATTGTTGGGGATTTTCATATCCCCGTTGAGGTAACTTAGTGCTATTCGAAATTTCTCCGGTTCCATGATTATCGGAATGAGTTTGTTAACAAGACTTGATCAACCTAGTTAGTGGATTCTTTTTGATGAGCATGAGATGGATGAAACTAGAAACACAACCTTTTGTACCCACTTTATATTTCCTTTTTATTTAGTAGAAGTGAAGTAAAATAGTATTTTTCTGTCTGTTTCCTGACTTATCTGTGCAATATAAAAATACCCTGAAAATAAAGTCCTCAGAATGCCATGCCAATTTAATATGATTTTTTTGGGAATATTTGAGGATTTACTGTGCAAAAATCACCACGGGGGGGGCTGCCACCTGGTCACGAGGGTGAAGGGCGCGCCCTACCCCCTGGGCGCGCCCCCTGCCTCGTGGGCCCACGGTGGCCCTCCTCCACTTATTCCTGAACCCATCTTCTTCCTTTTCCTCACACAAACACGAAAAACCAACTCAAGCACGAGTTCCAGTTCCCGTTGCTGTGATTTTCGATCTCCTTGCTCAAAGCACCTCTCGCAAAACTGCTTGGGGAGATTGTTCCTTGGTATGTGACTCCTCCATCGGTCCAATTAGTTTTTGTTCTAGTGCTTTATTCATTGCAAATTTGTGCTGCATAGGTGACCATGTTCTTCAGCTTGCATGTCAAATTTATATGGTTCCAAGTAGTTCCAATGCTTTATATGGGATCTAGGCACTTGTGGGAGTTGTTACTATCAATTTTATTGAAGTTGCTTCACTTTTATTTGAAGTTACTAAAAATTTCAGATTGTTTCAGAAAATAATGAAGAGACTTTTGAGGGGCTCGTCGAGCCGAAGCTCTAAGGAAAAACAAAAGGAAGAAGATCAGAAGCCCAAATTTAATTTGCCTCGCACCGCGGAGGTCCGGCCGTGTGAATGGCCTTCCGATGACTTTTTGAGGAGAGACGGGATTTATGAGGATTTCTATTTATTGATTGAGAACGCCGGCCTCACCGACTTCCTCCGCGACCAACGTCATCAGTATCTCTTACTCACAAATACTTTTGTGCAAAACTTCTACTTTTTCCCTAAGAAATCACCTCCAACAGTAGAATTTCATTTATATGACGTTGTTAAAGAGATGACATTAGCTGAATTCTGCGAGGTTTGCAGAATACCCTTTGAGGGCACCGTAGATGAACCCCACCGTAATGAAGTAGAAGCTTTTATTAACACTATCACTGTGGGAGAAACCAGGAAGGTTTCTGATGCAAGGATCATTAGCATACATTTTCCTGTTTTACGCTACTTTGCCTTATTTGCTAGTCGTTGCTTGACTGGATGCGGAAACTGTGAGAACCTTAGTATTCCTGATATTATTATTTTGTTCCGTAGTTTATACCGCAATAACTCTATTAGTATGGGTGGAATTGTTGCTAGATGGTTAAGTCTAAACCGTACCAAGGGCCCCATCTTTGGAGGCATTTATGCTTCACGCCTAGCTGAACATTTTGAAATACCTATTAGGCATGAGGAGAAAGAAGAAACAACACTGCCCCGTGCTTATTTAGATTATAAGAGTATGATAGCGCATGACTTTCTTGTTGAGAGTCGCGAAGGGGAGCTCAAATACAAATTATACTTTGATAAACATCACCCTGAGACTAATACTTTGCCTGCTCCTTCTTTGTTTAACTTATCTGCAGGTCCTCACATCGTTCCGTGGTCGGCTATTCAATCCTATCGGAATCCTGCACCAGCCCCAGAACCGGAGCCACAAGATGAGCCTCCACGACTATCTGTTTATTCTTGGGATTCAGAGGAGGTTGCCAGCCAGTGGCAGCCGGAGCCTTCTGCGTCACAGTATGACCCCAGCTTCACCTACGGGTATCCGCCAGGCTATCCCTGGCAATAGACCAACTTAGGCCAAAAGCCTAAGCTTGGGCGAGTACGTATTTCCCATCGACATTACATTTATGTTCACACACACTCATTGCTAGATGTCGGTGCTCATACTCTTTCACTGTGATATCCATGCTAGTTTATTTTCTTTTTCCTGCTTTCTTCTTGTGTGTTTGATAAACCTTAAGAAAAAACAAAAAAATTAGTAGTAGTTTATTTCTTTGTTGTAGTAATTAAAAAGAAAACCCAAAAATATTTCCCGTTCTTCTTTTGCTTGTTGGGAGCTTTCCCGTGTAAATAGTTTTTATTTCTTTTCCTTTCTTTGGGGGTCGAGAAGACCATATTGAAAATGCTTAGTGGCTCATATATGCATGAATGATTATTTAACTTAGAGCCCATATTACTTTCTTCTCTCTTGAGTTGAATGCTTGTTGATTCCAGCTTAGTCCAATGCACGTGCACTCTTATTATTATACACATCGTTCGGTCGTGCAAGTGAAAGGCAATAATGACGATATATGATGGACTTATTGGGATGAGAAAAGCTGGTATGAACTCGACCTCTCTTGTTTTTGTAAATATGATGATTCATCGTTTCTGAGTCAGCTATTATGAAGTAAACATATTTGCAATGACATTTAGAGATTATAGTTGCTCGTGCCATGCTTGATTAGCTATGAGTTATAATGGTTTACCTTGCGTGCCAACATGCTATTAGAATGATTATGATGTGGTATGATGGGATGGTATCCTCCTTTAAATGAATTGAGTGACTAGACTTGGCACATGTTCACGCATGTAGTTGAATCAAATCAACATAGCCTTCATGATATTTATGCTCATGGTAGATTATATCCTACTCATGCTTGTATTCGGTGTAAATTAATTTTAATGCATGTTTATGACTGTTATCGCTCTCTCAGTTGGTCGCTTCCCAGTCTTTTGCTAGCCTTCACCTGTACTAAGCGGGAATACTGCTTGTGCATCCAAACTCCTTAAACCCCAAAGTTGTTCCATATAAGTCCACTATACCTTCCTATATGCGGTATCTACCTGCCGTTCCAAGTAAATTTGTATGTGCCAAACTCCAAACCTTCAAATGAAATTCTGTTTTGTATGCTCGAGCAGCTCATGTTTCAACTAGGGCTGCCCTTATCTTCCATGTTAGGTGGTTATTCTCAAGAGGAGTGGACTCCGCTCCTCATTCACGAGAAAAATGGCTGGTCACCAGGATGCCCAGTCCCATGCTTTATGCATACCAAATCAAAATAATCGCAAACAAAACTCCCCCTGGGACCCGTTGAATGTCGGAGGCACTCGTTGTTTCAAGCAAGCCATGGATTGATGCTTGTGGAGGAGGGGGAGTATAAACTTTACCATTCTGTTTGGGAACCGCCTATAATTTGTTTAGCATGGAAGATATCGTCATCTCATAGTTGTTGCGTTGACAGCAAAAGTATGCCGCTCAAAATGTTATTCAATCTCTATTTTAAAACCGAGCTCTGACACCTCTACAAATCCCTGCTTCCCTCTGCGAAGGGCCTATCTATTTACTTTTATGTTGAGTCATCACCCTTCTTATTAAAAAGCACCCGCTCGAGAGCACACTGTCGTTTGCATTCATTATAATTGGTTTATATTGGGTATGACTTGACTGGATCTCTTTTACCATGAATTACAATGTTTAGTCAGTCCTTGATCTTTAAAGGTACTCTGCATTTATGTTTTGCGGTCTCAGAAAGGGCTAGCGAGATACCATTTTGTTATATCATGTTATGATTGTTTTGAGAAAGTGTTGTCATCTGAGTTTTATTATTACTAGTTGACCCGTTGCGCCAAATGGCGCAGAGACTCGCTAAAGCCATGTTGTCGATGAAAATAGTTTCATTTTGCAAGGATCATGTGTTAAACCATGCTATATTGAAAATATGTTTATCATGTTGTGGAATCTGAGTTTGGAAAAAGAAAATATTTGTATAACATGTACAGACCAACTAAGCAAGCATTGTTTTAGTTTTAAAATATGGTCATCATGATGAGAAACCTAAGCTAAAAAAGACATTTGTATAAGATGTATAGACCAGCTATGGATGTATTTTTAGCAGTGTTTGCACCAAACTCTTATTTTCCATGTGCATGAAGAAAAAAGAACCTCTTTGTGTTGTGTGTATGGAGGCATAGATATTCGAATGGCCCATATGTTACATGGCCTAACCCACGAACAACAATGTGTGTGGCCCGGCAGGAGTAGAATATTGAAGTGGCAGGGACTGCATCCACCGAACATGTTTATCCCATTTTCTTCCTCGGTTCCTCAGTTGGGCGAGCGAAGCATTTCAAGTGAGATTTCTTCTTTCCTTTGATTTCGGATTTCTTTGCATGCATGGATTTAGTTCTCATTTATCTGGATCTTGCATTTCCCCTCTTTCTATGCCGATTTTTACTCCTCATGTGTCTTTTTTTAAGCATGGTAGATCTTGTGCTATAATTCTTTCTATTTAGGTATACGGATGCAAACAAATCATTATTCCAATGGTTATTGGTGTATAGGTTGATTAGGTTGCTGTCACACCCTGATTTTCATGCCACTACACTTAAGCTAACAATCATGATAAAATGTGGTTTGACAAAAACTTTTGAGTGTTTTGGACCTTGCCTTGATTGGTTTTTGTCTGTTGTTTGCAAGTCCTCTAAAAATAAAATAAATCCTCCAACTCTTGTACTCCATCTCCTTGATCCAAAAACCTTTCCCAATGATCATGCCATGTGTATAGGACATAAAAATAATTTCTTGCAAAAATAATTTGGCCAAATAGTATTTTCAAAAATTAGTTTTTTCAAAAACCCCTGAATTGAGGTTTGCACTGCAAGTACTTAATTAAGGGCAGTAAAAATCTTTCCAAAAATATATTTTGCTCCTATTAGATATAGGATACCAGAAACCACAAAAATATAATTTTAAAAGTTATTTTCCTATTTTATTTAAAACCTTTCTCTTAAGGCTAGAAATGGTCTTTAATAGGCAAAAAATATTTTATTATTTTAAAAATATTTGACAAAAATCAGGGAAACTCAGTGGCCATATATTTCCCATATATAAGAGTTTAAATACATGGTCATGTTCAAAATATTGGACAAAACCTCCCAAAACCATTTCTGCCCATTTCAAGGATTTGAAATATTTCTACAGGAAATACTCTCATAAAAATCCAAGGAAAATCCAGCAGGTCACAAATGCATATTGTGATCACCTTGCAAAGCCTCATATCAATCAAGGTCATTTTGGTTCACCAAAATACCCCAAAACCCTCTCTGACCAGAATCAAATTTGAACAACTTTGTACTACCAACTTTCTCTCCTTGACCCCAACTTTTGTGAGCATGTTCACATGACCAAATGAGGCGACTACACCAAGTGGTTCATCAAGGGGAAGTGATTTGCTCAACTAGATCTACACAAGTTCATTTCTGCTAATTTCTAGGGTTTACAAAAGTTGCATTGGCAACTTTGCCCAAATAAGCTCCAAATTGGTGGAAGGCCCTAATTATATGTGTCATTTCACCGTGTGGAGTCTCATGGCAAATGGAGATCATCTACTTGCCCAAACCATTATCAAACACCTTCTGACACTTTACCAAAATGCCATTTTTGACCTCTTCCACTAATCTCCATGGGCTCAACTTTGTACCACAGCTGCTCCTGACCCTCTCCTACCTCCAGTAACTCTCCCCTGGCCATTGCTCAATGATTAAGGGGTGAAACACCCCCATTTACCTCCCTGGACAGCAACTTCTCTCTCTCCCTCAACCTCCCTCCTCACTCCAGTGGCTCCCCAGGGCATCCAAGGCCATATCCCACTTCTTTACTTCCCCTAGAGCTACCAGACACCTTTGGCCGTGACCACATTGCATAGAAAATGGCCATGCCGGCCATTTGGGTGCTCTGGAGCGCGCTACAGTGCACTCCCGCACTGTAGCCGCCCCCTTCCAACCGCCTCCGGCCATCTCGGGCCTCCCCAACGCACCAGACGATGCACCTCGACGTCTGCGACACGCCACGCCTCTGTCCCCCTCCTGCTTCTCCCTCCTCTCGCCCCAGCTCGCACGCGCGCCGGCCGCCCCAGAGCTCCAATGAGCAAACTCACACGCGCGGTGCCCCTGGCCCCCTGCTCTCTCTCTTCTCTCCCCTAGCTCTGGACCGAATCCAGGAACGCCCTAGACACACCAAGACGAGCTCCCGTGACCCGTGGCGACGGCAACGAGCGTGGACCGTCGCCCACCTATTTAAAGGCCACCCCCGAGCCCTATCTCGTCTCCAGCTGCCCTCTCTCCCTCCCCTGGACCCCCCAGACCGCGCCATTCTTCCTCCTGTGCCCCCCATCCACCTCCAAGGCCGAAGCCGAGCCGTCGTCCATCGCCAAAATTCGCGTTCCCGACTCCCTCCTCTCCCTATAACCGCATCACAGGACCCCCCCAGAACCAGAGGAGCTCTACCGCACCCTTCTTTCTCCTCCGGCAAGCCGCTAGGCCATGGCTACTCTCGCCCGACGCCACTGTCCGCCGCGGGCAAAACCCTGCTCCCATTCGGTGACGTAGGCACCCGTAGTGGGGTCTCCCTGGTTCGTCTCTCTCCGCTGAGCACGCCGGTGGGCGGATCATCGCTGGAGACGCCCTGTAGAACCGGCGGCCGGCGTCGAACGCCTCCTCTGTCTCCCTTCGCGCCAGCGCGGGAGGTTGAGGACGAACCTGCAGGCGGGGCCCGCTCGTCAGTGGCCCAGCCACCGGGCCACGCTGGCAAGTGGAGGCGGGTTCGCCGTCTCCAGCGTCCCCGCAGGGAAGGCGCTCTACGCCTGGGCGCCTTCGACGTCGCCCTGTCGTCCGCGTGGCCGAGCCGCTGGGTCGGGCCAGTGCGCTGCGGCGCTATACTGCGCCTGGTGCGTGGTATAGGTATAACCCCCACTTCCTTTGTCTTTTTCTTTTTCCAGAAATTTGTAAAATCTTCCAAATATTCATATTAACTCCAAATTGAATGATTCAAATTTCTGGTAACTCCTTAAATCATGCTCTACCTGTTGGTGCAGCATGAGCATTTTTCCAGAACACCTCTCTTCACAAAAATCCAATAAAACCCCATTTTCCAATTCTGTGATGAACTTTAGAAAACCACAAAGAGCTCAAAATTGATCCAAATGCCATGATTCAAAATCCCTGATACTTCTAAGTTCGTAACTTAGTTTTTCAACATTTTTACTAATACGTTATGTGCCACACAAAATAATGAGCCATTTCTTCATATTAGCCAACTTTGCAAATTCATAGGAAATTCATTTGAACTCCAAATCCAGTGAAACCAACTCCTAGATGCTTCTAAAATTATTCCTTATTAAATGGATGCCTTTGATCATTTTTCAAATAGTTCTTCTGTACACTTCTTGCAAATCCATAAACCCCTTGATTCCATCATATCGAAATGTTTAGAAATATCCATTGATCCACTTCCAATGAAATCACCTTGGTCATTCCTCATATGACCAGAGGTATCCTAAAAAAGTCCAACTCACATTTTTAGAGCACTTTTATTTTTGCCTTGTCGTGTTGCTTATTATGGTTGTTTTCGACGATAGTTGACGAAGTAGACGAAATGCTCGGAGTTGGACCAGAGATATTTGAAGACCTCGAAGACTTTGTTAAAACATGCAAGCAGCCCTTTGACCATGTTTATGAAACCCTTTTTATGCATGTCATATAGCACCATATTGTTGTTACAAAGGAATCATGATGAGGTGGTAACCACCTTGATGGGTTGCCTCTGTTACTTCCTCATTGATACTTGCATTGTGCAAGACCCTACCTTCTTATGAGGGTTATGCAGGTGGGAGTAGATAGGATGCTAAAGTAGTGCTACGCAAAAAGGGACGGGAATATGCATGGTGATGGAGACAAAGTATTTTCAAAAGACTTTTCAAAAAACCCATCGGGTGCCACTTATGCCCGGGGTAGATGATGAGTTGGGTAGACACTTGATGACGAAGTGGTGTACCGAGGCAAGTGTGTGTGTTGTTTTCAAAACGGATTGGTTTAAGTTGCGACCGTTATTCCAACCTTACATGCGCAACCACTCTACCCTTATATGGAAAAGGGTAGTATTGATTACCTAGGCCGATACTAGCTTGGAGCCCGCATTACTAGTGATGGGGGAGAGTTGGTGCTCTCTCTCGGGACGGGGTCGTGCCAGGTAGGGCGGCCAAGAACATTTTTATGGGGCACCGGACACACCGTTGGTACCCCGCGCCAGTGGTATGTGACGAATATGGGAGCGAGGCTCCACAATTTTAAAATGTGACATATTGGGCACGGGGATTACTACTAATCGAGTGGACCCTATGTTAGTGTTGTCTAGGGAAAGATAGGGATCGGGTGCTTACCCCGGGTACTTGAGGTACCGCGGGTCGTGGATGACACGAAAGTTCCATGGATCTTGTGGGTAAAGTGTGCAACCTCTACAGAGTGTCAAACTATTCGAATAGCCGTGTCCACGGTCAAGGACAGTTGGGTAACCGCTCTTGGGCTACGTCCACATGTTTACAAACCAGTGTGTGTGTTTGGATAAGTGGGAAGATCTACTTGGGTCAAGTGAAAGGACTTGACATGATTGAGTTGGGTTGATGCCCACTCTATTTATGTTGATATATGTAACCTGTCCTCATGGTTACTTGAATTCTCCTGATGCATGTCTTACAAGTTGTTGAACATGTCATTGCACTCAAAACTAGCTTTCTACAAAAATTTACCTATATCATGCATTGTTGTATCTTGAACCAAAACATGGGTTGCTTGCGAGTACATTCAAAGTACTCATTGGCTTGCCACTGGTTATTTTATTGGCCAGGCATGAAAGAACAAGATAAAATGAAGAGTACCTTGGTGACGAACATGCGAGCTAGGACGCTTCCCTGTCAGAATGCCTGTAGGGTTAAGGCAGATGGCATGGGTCCAAGTTGTTATTGAAGATTTCCGCTGCGATGATACACTCAAGACTTGACCATAATGGTCCTACTTGTGTAAAATGGTATGTATGGATGTAAGACTCTTGTTATTTAGCTTCTGTGTGTTCAGTGAGCATTGATCTCTAGGATCACTGTACACGTGCATTCGGTTATCTCGACTTATGAGTCGGGGTCCCCACAGAGCTGGTATCAGAGCCATCCTGACTGTAGGAAGCCTTAGTTAGCATGGTCGTTAGTTAGGGAAAAACAATTTCCAAAACTACTACTAGTTTTCAAAAGTATCTATACTTCTCTTCCCTTCTCAGTTTTTCGAAAACTAAGGTATACTTTCCTTATTGGTCACTTCCCCTTCAAAACTTTTGGTCGCTAGAACCCTTGTGCCCCTGACCACCGGATTCCTTGAAATCCTTGTGGATAGTCTAGAAGGAGGATGCCTTGTCAGACATCCACCCACATCTTCTAAACACAAGATTGGAGACACCACAACAAGATGATACCAACAGAAGATACATCTTCGAGGAATGAGGACATGAAGACCCAGAGGATGGAGATACCTTTGAATTTTCCCCAGGATGATGCAACCTTGTCCTATGACGATCAGGGTGTAAGATATGCAAGATCATGATATACATCGCTAATAGAGCAACCATGTCCTTATCATTGTTGTAACGGCAACCACTGGTGGATGAGAACCTCGCCATTTGGTCGGCCTCACTATAGTGAGCAGGAAAACGGTTCTCTTCATCCCCCGCTCTTGGTGTCGATGTTGTCATCAACGTAACCGACATGTTGGACCTCTATTATGCCTTGTTAATGTCCTTGCATAAAGGATTACAAACCTGGTACCATCGACGCCTTAGAAAGCAAAAGCGATCATCATGATTAAGAAGACAAGAGAAGACCAAGTCAAAGACAGCCACGAGGAGCCACCATCACCCCATCACCTCATCAGGCGAGAAGTTGTCGAAGATTCTTCGGGATCAACCCAGATCGTTTCATCAAACAAGAGACGTAGCAACACCTGAGGATAACTCAGAAGACTGTATGAGGCACAAGGCACGACTACTGAGTCCGAGAACCCCTAGGGTAGGATGAGTCGTGTACCCCCTATGCGCAGTCGAGTCTGTATGATGGTTCGAATAGAACCATGATTGTTTGTTGCTTGTTTTTATTTGTTTGTGTTTTGATATAGGTCGCACTTTTGCCCTAGGCGACAAGTATGCAACTATATCACCTTCCTTACCTTGCTTCTTCTGTTTGGCCCTTTTTGCACCTGTTTGTTTGCACTTGCACTATAGAACCCCCTTTAGGCATCCCCCTCATCTATGCTGCTTTTCCCTCTCATCTCTGAAGACCAGTAAGACAAGATACACCAAGGGATTCTACTTCGGCGACCAACTGGCACTAAAGAACCTTTCTACAGCCTCCTCGACCAAGTGAAACCCCGTAGAGTTATGTTTAACCCTCCAGACTAGAAACCCATTCCTATACCCTTCGAGACTTCACGAGATACCCCAGCTCGAATCCTTAACCAAGTGCTTAACCCACATAATTACAAGCGGACCAGTTAAGCCTTTGTAACCTCGCATAGCACTGGGTTCATTATGGAACTAGTGGACATAGCGAACGAGCACATTATCATCCTAAGATAGCACCAAAACTGACGATGCCACAGGAGAGACCAATTTGGGGATATAGGAACGGAGGACGAATGACTTGATGAGTTTATATCAGAGACCTTGAGGAATTGACTGAGACTCATTGGTGGATTATGAGGCTTTCATATTGGTAGATGAACTTGGTGGGATCGCATTAAAAGAGTAGCGTAACTTTCATCACCCTAGAGTAAACTGGATTTTGTAAGACAATTAGGATCATAAGCTAAGATTCTTGGAGGAATAAGATTTTGACCTGATCAGATGATATCAATAGGAGGTTGTTGACATTGCGAAAATGACCCGGAGGGAAATATGTAGGAATTCTCGTTGGACATGAGATTTGGATTTAAGTAGGTGATCCTAGTTGAGCATAGATGCTGAGTAAGTCTACATGGTTCGGAGTAAATTGGCTTTAGACTGAAGATCTCGAACATGAGACCATGTTTCTTGGTGGACGATAAACTAGGAGATTGGGTTAATTGTCGGGGTTTATTTAGGGATCTGTATGAGCTTGACCTTGGAGTTTACTTGACCATGATAATGGGAATTGGTGGACTGACTATAGTAAAGATAACCCTTTTCAAGTATTTGAGGATTATAGGACATTAGAAGATCATGTGGAACACCATAAACATTGGATTTGTAGAATTAAATGGATTATGTAGTGATTGATGGAAGTTAATGGGCTGTTGGAGTTGATTCATAGGAAGGAAACAAGATCTTGGAGTGGCTTACGACGTGTTTCCTTAGGATAGAGGTGCTTTATCTTAGACCTTGGAAGAATAGGTTGAGCACTTGGATTGTCACGTTCAAGCTTAGCAGCTTATATGTTCTACCCATGGATTTTTAGGGGTAGACATACATATGAGTTTGGGGATTGTAGACATATATGATTTTGTTAGACCTCCTCTCGAGAGTCATGAGGATATGAATTACATGAGTGATGATTGGAGTTGACCTATACGAAATGATGCTATCAGTGATATGATGTGATTTGATTAAAGGACTAGATAGCACAATTGGCATCTCAGAAACCGTTCTTAAAGATAAGATGATAAATGTTCACTCGCACACTAGAATCCTTGAAACCCTTACGCCCTACCAAGCTACAACATGGTCGGATCAGGACCTTAGGGCCTTGACACTAGATCTAGAACACCTTGGCCCACACTCAACAAAGACAACCACTAATTCCCCAACCTACTTTATGTACCCGTGAACAAAGTCTTCATGGAGTGCTTAGACAAGATAGTTGTCATCATCATTTGGTGACCTACTTGTCCACCCGAAGACGGAAGAAGAATCGTTGAGCTGGTCAAGGAACATCTGAAGATCGTCATGTCTAGGAGGAAGAACTACACCAACCACCATCTTCAAGAAGTATACTTCTGCGTCAAAGACCATGTGTATCTGCAAGCCACTCCTCTCTAAGAAACCAAGCATTTCCATGACAAGGAGACCCACACCAAGATTCATCGGCCCCCTTCGAGATCACTCCAAGATTTAACAACCCCCTCTGAGATCACTACAAGACGAAGAGAAGACAGTTACCAGCTGGAGTTGCCACCTGAGTTACCTGATGTGCACAACGCTTTCCATGCATCACAACACTGGAAGTGTTTCCAACTTCCTAACTTGCCCGATCTCTACGAGGGCATTGACCACCGAGCCATCGACCCCTAGCCCAATCTAACCTACCGCGAGCTACCCATTAGCAACCTGGATCAAGAAGAGCGTCATACACGAAGCCACACCATCAAGTACTTCAAGCTCAATGGAGCACTACACGGAAGCAGAAACAACATGAGGACTTGAAGACTACCCCAGATCCAAGTTTCTGTATCCCTTTCCGCGCCTAGTTTGGAAATCTCGGGGACGAGATTCTTGTAAGGGGGGTAGGTCTGTCACACCCTGATTTTCATGCCACTACACTTAAGCTAACAATCATGATAAAATGTGGTTTGACAAAAACTTTTGAGTGTTTTGGACCTTGCCTTGATTGGTTTTTGTCTGTTGTTTGCAAGTCCTCTAAAAATAAAATAAATCCTCCAACTCTTATACTCCTTCTCCTTGATCCAAAAACCTTTCCCAATGATCATGCCATGTGTATAGGACATAAAAATAATTTCTTGCAAAAATAATTTGGCCAAATAGTATTTTCAAAAATTAGTTTTTTTCAAAAACCCCTGAATTGAGGTTTGCACTGCAAGTACTTAATTAAGGGCAGTAAAAATCTTTACAAAAATATATTTGGCTCCTATTAGATATAGGATACCCAGAAACCACAAAAATATAATTTTAAAAGTTATTTTCCTATTTTATTTAAAACCTTTTTCTTAAGGCCAGAAATGGACTTTAATAGGGAAAAATTATTTTATTATTTCAAAAATATTTGACAAAAATCAGGGAAACTCAGTGGGCATATATTTCCCATATATAAGAGTTTAAACACATGGTCATGTTCAAAATATTGGACAAAACCTCCCAAAACCATTTCTGCCCATTTCAAGGATTTGAAATATTTCTACAGGAAATATTTTCATAAAAATCCAAGGAAAATCCAGCAGGTCACAAATGCATATTGTGATCACCTTGCAAAGCCTCATATCAATCAAGGTCAGTTTGGTTCACCAAAATACCCCAAAACCCTCTCTGACCAGAATCAAATTTGAACAACTTTGTACTACCAACTTTCTCTCCTTGACCCCAACTTTTGTGAGCATGTTCACATGACCAAATGAGGCACTACACCAAGTGGTTCATCAAGGGGAAGTGATTTGCTCAACTAGATCTACACAAGTTCATTTCTGCTAATTTCTAGGGTTTACAAAAGTTGCATTGGCAACTTTGCCCAAATAAGCTCCAAATTGGTGGAAGGCCCTAATTATATGTGTCATTTCACCCTGTGGAGTCTCATGGCAAATGGAGATCATCTACTTGCCCAAACCATTATCAAACACCTTCTGACACTTTACCAAAATGCCATTTTTGACCTCTTCCACTAATCTCCATGGGCTCAACTTTGTACCACAGCTGCTCCTGACCCTCTCCTACCTCCAGTAACTCTCCCCTGGCCATTGCTCAATGATTAAGGGGTAAAACACCCCCATTTACCTACCTGGACAGCAACTTCTCTCTCTCCCTCAACCTCCCTCCTCACTCCAGTGGCTCCCCAGGGCATCCAAGGCCATATCCCACTTCTTTACTTCCCCTAGAGCTACCAGACACCTTTGGCCGTGACCACATTGCATAGAAAATGGCCATGCCGGCCATTTGGGCGCTCTGGAGCGCGCTACAGTAACCTCCCGCACTGTAGCCGCCCCCTTCCAATCGCCTCCGGCCACCTCGGGCCTCCCCAGTGCACCCGACGATGCGCCTCGACGTCTGCGACACACCACGCCTCTGTCCCCCTCCTGCTTCTCCCTCCTCTCGCCCCAGCTTGCACGCGCGCCGGCCGCCCGAGAGCTCCAATGAGCAAACTCACACGCGCGGTGCCCCTAGCCCTCCTGCTCTCTCTCTTCTCTCCCCTATCTCTGGACCGAATCCAGGAACACCCCAGACACACCACGACAAGCTCCCGTGACCCGTGGCGACGGCAACGAGCGTGGACCGTCGCCCGCCTATTTAAAGGCCACCCCCGAGCCCTATCTCGTCTCCAACTGCCCTCTCTCCTTCCCCTGGACCCCCCGGACTGCGCCATTCTTCGTCCCGTGCCCCCCATCCACCTCCAAGGCCGAAGCCGAGCCGTCGTCCATCACCAAAATTCACGTCGTCCCGACTCCCTCCTCTCCCTATAACCGCACCACAAGACCCCCAGAACCAGAGGAGCTCTACCGCACCCTTCTTTCTCCTCTCGCCTGACGCCATTGTCCGCCACGGGCAAAACCCTGCTCCCATCCGGTGACTCAGGCACCCGTGGTGGGGTCTCCCTGGTTCGTCTCTCTCCGCTGAGCACGCCGGTGGGAGGATCATCGCCGGAGACGCCCTGTAGCACCGGCGGCCGGCGTCGAACGCCTCCTCTGTCTCCCTTCGCGCCCGTGCGGGAGGTTGAGGGCGAACCTGCAGGCGGGGCCCGCTCGTCAGTGGCCCAGCCACCGGGCCACGCTGGCAAGTGGAGGCGGGTTCGCCGTCTCCCGCGTGCCCGCAGGGAAGGCGCTCTACGCCTGGGCGCCTTCAATGTCGCCCTGTCTTCCGCGTGGCCAAGCCGCTGGGTTAGCCCAGTGCGCTGCGGCGCTATACTGCGCCCGGTGCGTGGTATAGGTATAACCCCCACTTCCTTTGTCTTTTCTTTTTCCAGAAATTTGTAAAATCTCCCAAATATTCATATTAACTCCAAATTGAATGATGCAAATTTCTGGTAACTCCATAAATCTTGCTCTACCTGTTGGTGCAGCATGCGCATTTTTTTCAGAACACCTCTCTTCACAAAAATCCAATAAAACCCCATTTTCCAATTCTGTGATGAACTTTAGAAAACCACAAAGAGCTCAAAATTGATCCAAATGCCATGATTCAAAATCCTTTGATACTTCTAAGTTCATAACTTAGTTTTTCAACATTTTTACTAATACGTTATGTGCCACACAAAATAATGAGCCATTTCTTCATATTAGCCAACTTTGCAAATTCATAGGAAATTCATTTGAACTCCAAATCCAGTGAAACCAACTCCTAGATGCTTCTAAAATTATTCCTTGTTAAATGGATGCCTTTGATCATTTTTTTCAAATAGTTCTTCTGTACACTTCTTGCAAATCCATAAACCCCTTGATTCCATCACATCGAAATGTTTAGAAATATCCATTGATCCACTTCCAATGAAATCACCTTGGTCATTCCTCATATGACCAGAGGTATCCTAAAAAAGTCCAACTCACATTTTTTAGAGCACTTTTATTTTTGCCTTGTCGTGTTGCTTATTATGGTTGTTTTCGACGATAGTTGACGAAGTAGACGAAATGCTCGGAGTTGGACCAATGATATTTGAAGACCTCGAAGACTTTATTAAAACAGGCAAGCAGCCCTTTGACCATGTCTATGAAACCCTTTTTATGCATGTCATATAGCACCATATTGTTGTTACAAAGGAATCATGATGAGGTGGTAACCACCTTGATGGGTTGCCTCTGTTACTTCCTCGTTAATACTTGCATTGTGCATGACCCTACCTTCTTATGAGGGTTATGCAGGTGGGAGTAGATAGGATGCTAAAGTAGTGCTACGCAAAAAGGGACGGGAATATGCATGGTGATGGAGACAAAGTATTTTCAAAAGACTTTTCAAAAACCCCATCGGGTGCCACTTATGCCCGGGGGAGATGATGAGTTGGGTAGCCACTTGATGACGAAGTGGTGTATCGAGACAAGTGTGTGTGTTGTTTTCAAAACGGATTGGTTTAAGTTGCGACCGTTATTCCAACCTTACATGCGCAACCACTCTACCCTTATATGGGAAAGGGCATTATTGATTACCTAGGCCGATACTAGCTTGGAGCCCGCATTACTAGTGACGGGGGAGAGTTGGTGCTCTCTCTCGGGACGGGGTCGTGCCAAGTAGGGCGGCCAAGAACATTTTTATGGGGCACCGAACACACCGTTGGTACCCCGTGCCAGTGGTATGTGACGAATATGGAAGCGAGGCTCCACAATTTTAAAATATGACATATTGGGCAAGGGGGTTACTACCAATCGAGTGGACTCTATGTTAGTGTCGTCTAGGGAAAGATAGGGATCGGGTGCTTACCCCGGGTACTTGAGGTACCGCTGGTCGTGGATGACACGAAAGTTCCTCGGATCTTATGGGTAAAGTGTGCAACCTCTACAGAGTGTCAAACTATTCGAATAGTCGTGTCCACGGTCAAGGACAGCTGGGTAACCGCTCTTGGGCTACGTCCACATGTTTACAAACCAGTGTGTGTGTTTGGATAAGTGGGAAGATCTACTTGGGTCAAGTCAAAGGACTTAACATGATTGAGTTGGGTTGATGCCCACTCTATTTATGTTGATATATGTAACCTGTCCTCATGGTTACTTGAATTCTCCTTATGCATGTCTTACAAGTTGTTGAACATGTCATTGCACTCAAAACTAGCTTTCTGCAAAAATTTACCTATATCATGCATTGTTGTATCTTGAACCAAAACATGGGTTGCTTGCGAGTACATTCAAAATACTCATTGGCTTGCCACTGGTTATTTTATTGGCCAGGCATGAAAGAACAAGATAAAATGAAGAGTACCTTGGTGACGAACATGCGAGCTAGGACGCTTCCCTGTCAGAAGATGGCATGGGTCCAAGTTGTTATTGAAGATTTTCGTGGCGATGATACACTCAAGACTTGACCATAATGATCCTACTTGTGTAAAACGGTATGTATGGATGTAAGACTCTTGTTATTCAGCTTCTATATGTTCAGTGAGCATTGATCTCTGGGATCACCGTACACGTGCATTCAATGATCTCAACTTATGAGTCGGAGTCCCCACAATTGCGATTCGATCTTGCTTTTTCAACCGCATTTCCATGGGTATATGATGTGCCAGATTTTTACACTGGCATATTAATGACCTTTATTAGGCTGTTTTGATTGAAAATCCATGATTCCATAGGTTTCTCTCGCCCAGCAGCTGTTTTGATGGAAGTGCTGATAGTAGCTCTAATGAACGTTCGGACAGCAGCTCAGACGAAAGTGTCGATAGCTTCTCCGATGTCCGGCAAATTCCAGTGCCTAATGAAATGTATACAACATAATATTTCAAATGTATATGTAAGACTGATCAAATTTCACCAAAGAAGCATTGGGACATCAAGAAAATGCGAGCTATCATCTTATTTTGCAAAACCGTACCAAGTTCCAACTCTTACAAATATAGAGGTAACCCAACTTTCACATGCTTAGACTCTTGACAGACATGCAACTACATGGCAATTCCTGATGCATCGTCAGACCTGTGATATAGGGATAGCCACCCTATCCTCAATTGTTTCCACATTCTACACACAGGTTAAAGGTCGGGAGAAACTGTCCAATGATGGCGCTACAAAGGGCATTGTAATCAACATTGTATTGTGTACGGTGTCGTCGGTGAGTATGATCTCCGGTAAAATATTATATTCATTGCTCATTTAGTTAAGAACTAATATTGCAACAATTTGTGCTTAGCATTTTATAGCAGCCAAAAGAAGTAGCAATATACATTTATAATTGGAACAACCCCTCTGGTTTGCAAAATCAGAAAAGGTCACTTTAAATCAATAACCAAAAACAGTATGGGAAACCAAGTATGCCACTAATGATTTATTTCACATAAGAAATGAAAAATAACAAGAATTCGAGACACATAATTATACCTGAACTTAACAATGAGCTTTACTCAATAGAAGTGTGTACAGCCGGTCGTATTATCTTCCGATCAGAACCAAATAAGGTTGGTTGCACAAACAAATAAAGAAATAGCTTGACCAAAGTTCTCCTTTAGCAGGTCCTATTATCTAATTTCCTAAAAATGCAGAATATATTTCTACACTCGTAACATCAAAATGCAAGTTTCGTTCAACAAAATCTTCTGATAGCTTCTTCATCTACCCTTCTTTATGAAATCCGTAAACACGGTGTCTAGCTAAAAACATAGATTATGAAATCAAAATCAGAGACACGGGAGTAAAGAGGTAAAGAGAAAGGAGCACTTAACAGAGATTTATTGTGGGCTGATTATTGCTGCTGCCGTAGGATTGTTTGGCCCCACACCATTGTAGCTATATCACCTCACACTGTTTGTTGACACTGCATATACTTCAATACTTTAGCTCGTCAAAACCAAATAAGCATGGTTGCAATAATGACATATTTGACCAAAGATCTCCTTTAGCCGGTCGTATTATCTTCCAATCAGAACCAAATAAGGTTGGTTGCACAAACTAATAAAGAAATAGCTTAACCAAAGTTCTCCTTTAGCAGGTCCTATTATCTAATTTCCTAAAAATGCAGAATATATTTCTACACTCGTAACATCAGAATGCAAGTTTCGTTCAACAAAATCTTCTGATAGCTTCTTCATCTGCCCTTCTTTATGAAATCCGCAAACACGGTGTCTAGCTAAAAACATAGACTATGACATCAAAATCAGAGACACGGGAGTAAAGAGGTAAAGAGAAAGGAGCACTTAACAGAGATTTATCGTGGGATAACTATTGCTGCTGCCGTAGGATTGTTTGGCCCCACCATTGCAGCCATCGCATCTCACAATGTTTGTTGACACTGCATATAGTTCAATGGATAGGCACTGTAAAACGAGGTCTAGCTGAAAACTGCATATAGTTCAATGGATAGGAACTGTAAAAAGAAGCTAACTAATCCGGATGTCCTTTGTCCTCTGAAAAGAAAAATGGGGAAAGTTTCAAGACATGAAACATCAGTTTTGGAAAAGCAATTGGCTGGCATCCTTTCAGGTTCGACCTGTAGAAATGATATTAGACAGAGGTCTCGTACTTGATGAGTTCACAACTGGTTGAATTTTGTAGATTTGTTCTTCACAATGATAAAAATAAAGGGAAAAATCTGTAGACTGTTGTCACAAATCCAGGATAGTATTATCAAGGTTCAGAAAAAGCAAATCATGACAACATAACTGAAGATATATATACTAAAAACCTATAAAGTTTCTAGCTAAGTCGTCCAATGCCTAATCTACATGGACTGGAAACGGAATCACGCTCGATGCTCAGTCCTCAATAACGACTCATATATGTAGGTAAGACCAGACTATCTCGGTCCTTCTTCTCTACCAGATCAAATCTCACAATATATGCCGAGTACAACCTGCTATAAATATAGCACAAGGGGCGCATACCCTGAATATATGAGCTATTCGTGATTGCCTAGTGCCTTGAAAGAAACCCTGTGGCCTTTATGCCCAAAATTGGGAATATCCCTCCACATGCAGCCCAGAACGGCGAGGTAGAGCACAATGTATATTTTCAAACAATCACTTGTATTTTTATCATGCAAACTGGCAGAAGGCCCTCCTATGGGTAAGCATACAAAGGGGTGCCACTGCAAGAGATCTGAGTGCCTGAAGAAATACTGCGAGTGCTTTAATCTAGTATTCTATGTTCAGAGAACTGCCGTATCACCCAGCGGCACCTTGTGTATGCACATCATATGCAGAATCCTGCTATAATGGGTATTAGTCGGCCATCTGTGGCTCTTTCTCATGCAGCAGAAAAGCTCTCCAATCTCTCAGTGGATTCATTAGGCAGAGATCAGCTCATCAGTCAAAATGATTGTTCACAAGTAATTCTTTTTTCCAAGATCCTTTCTGTAATTTTCATTTTTTTCAAAAAGGCTTTCATAATTTTCACGACTTCTGCCTACGTTATGTGGACTTAGAAAATAATTTCAGGTATAAAATATAGCAGCTAAGAACATGTGGCGTCTTACGGATACCCGACTTAATATTTATGATTAGTAGCTCAAATGCTAGAACATATCATTCAGTTAAAATAAAAGGTCAACAAAAGTTGAAAATCTGGCTATTAACATATACTTCTGTTTTTTCCCGTCTCAGGTGACTTCGTCTTTGCTCACTTCTGTTCCTATAGAAAGCACTCAAAGTACTGTCAAATTAGGGCCGCAAAGAGTTACATTTTGAATCTAATGTTTTGGACTGGGTATTAGAGATAAATTATATGAGTATAAGTTATCTAGAGCAGAAATTCAGTATAGATACTCCTCTGCTGAGTGGACGCAAGGACAGCCAAAGACAAAATTAAACGGTGTTGAGAAGTTGAACAGCTGGGCCACCAGTCTGCCACAGTTCTTGGGCTCGACAGCTTAGTCAAAGGTGACGACAATCCATTCCACTTCAGACAACTCTGTCATGTCACAATTGCCATCGCATGTCAACAGGAGCAGAGCAATCCTAGTATATTAATTTTCATAAACTCATGCTTCTAAGTAGATCAATCCAAATCATGTGTAGCAAAACAAGTATAAAGTAAGACAAAAAAGATTCAAAGTAGACCAATGCATACTGACTGGCAAAAATACTCACAGTTAGTGCCATGCATAGTACATGATGCACCCAGATAATAAAGAAGAGACCAAATCTCTTTATGAATTTTTTATACTGACGAAGGGGGAGTTGAATGCTGAATTAAAAACCCTTTGTAAACTAAAGAGCACTGGTAGTGAATCAAACCTAACATTGACATTGTTGTGAATTATCGTCTAAATCTTGCTAATTCAGAAGGGAATAACATTAAGTACGATGCAGACATGTGCAAGAGCAAATTTAATCCATATATCAAACAGCTTTGCATAGCACATTGACCAATCAGAGAGAGTGTGAAATAAGTACCGGAAGAAGGGAAGATTCAGAATCAGATCAATTCCCTGAGTATCAATCGCACTTGCTGCGATTTATTCTGAGTACTTCATCTCGCTGTGTTGGATGATGCAGCTTCACTGAAATTGACAGAGAGCGGACAGAACTTAGGTGGCCAAAATATGTACAGGAGATCAAAACCTAGGAAAAGAGAGAAAGGATGTAGAGGCAAATCTGAACCACCTCAAGGTCTTTCTCCTGCTGCTCCGGTGGGCGACCCTCCCTCAAACGTTGACCCCGGCCGCATTCGATGCTCCACCAATCCCTGCTGCTTCTTCCAGAGGCAGAGGCGGCGCCTCTCATGGCGCTAAGGAGGTGAGGACGCGCTGGCGCGACGAGTCAACCAGCCAACCGCCGTGGGGAGGAGGACGGTGTGCGAGCTGTCACCCTTCTCCTTCTCCCTGCTGCTTGTCCTCCTCGCCAGCCACCTCCTTCGCCCTGTCCTCCGCATCCTCCCCCTCCACTCCTCCGCGAAGACCCCGATGCCCTGCTCTTGCATGACGGCGACCTGCGCCCAATCTGGAACCATGGTGGCATGGAAGAGGAGAGGAGGAGACGAGCGAAGAGGCAAGGCCGGCGGCGTGGGGGGATGGAGAGGAGGCGGCTGCTGTGGGTATCGGGGAAAGGGGGCTAGGGTTCAGCTGGTGTGGGACGAGGGGATTGGGCCAGCAGGTCAATGCGGCGCGTGAGGCGTGATTGGGCAAACACCTCTCCCACAAGCGTGGGGCTGACCCAGCCAATGCGAGCTCGAGGCGAGCCCACCCGTTATTGGACACAAAAAAACAACCGTGAGGTGAAAAAAATTTAACTGTAAGGCAAATATCCAACGGTTCAGACACGCCGAAGGCCAGATCAGACGGCCATAAAGGGCTGCGCGCGAGGGAGCCATCTGGAGGCAAGTTGGCTAGCCTCATTATATGTTAAAATGGCTCGCTAGCTGATTATGCTATTGATATGAGTAACTATGAGACTTACGTGTTATTGTGAGTATGGTTAGTTCATAATAATTGCTGAAACTTGAATGCTGGCTTTTCATGTTTACAACAACAAGAGCAAACAGAGTTTGTAAAATTTTTTCTTTTTCTCTTTCAGTTTATCAACTGAATTGCTTGAGGACAAGCAAGGGTTTATCTCTGGTCAATAACCAATAGCGGAACGTGGATGCTCATATTGGTTCCTACATATTCTATGAAGATCTTTATTGGTCAAACCGCATAACAACATACGTTGTTCCCTTTGTCATCGGTATGTTACTTGTCCGAGATTCGATCGTTGGTATCTCAATACCTAGTTCAATCTCGTTACTGGCAAGTCTCTTTACTCGTTCCGTAATACTTCATCCCGCAACTAACTCATTAATCACAATGATTGCAAGGCTTATAGTGATGAGTATTACCGAGAGGGCCCAGAGATACCTCTCCGAAACACGGAGTGACAAATCCTAACCCCGATCCATGCCAACCAAACAAACACCTTTGGAGACACTTGTAGAGCGCCTGTATAATCACCCATTTACGTTGTGATGGTTGGTAGCACACAAAGTGTTCCTCATGTATTCGGGAGTTGCATAATCTCATAGTCTGAGGAACTTGTATAAGTCATGAAGAAAACAGTAGCAATGAAACTGACACAATCATAATGCTAAGCTAACGGATGGATCATGTCCATCACATCATTCTCCTAATGATGTGATCTCGTTAATCAAATGACAACACATTTCAATGGTTATGAAATATAACCATCTTTGATTAACGTGCTAGTCAAGTAGAGGCATACTAGGGACTATATGTTTTGTCTATGTATTCACACATGTACTAAGTTTCCGGTTAATACAATTCTAGCATGAATAATAAGCATTTATCGTGAATTAAGGAAATAAATAATAACTTTATTATTGCCTCTAGGGCATATTTCCTTCAAATTTCAGTATTGTCATGGAGCACTTCTACGACAGCACATGTTTGACTATCTTGATTCTGTCATAAAATCGTCATAGATGTACATGCATGACAGAAAACGTGACCTACTATGACAAACACTCATCATCATGAAAGTGTTTTTTCGTAGTGTATGGAAATGTTTAACTTTCGCTATGTTATTAACTTATGACAAATGGATCTCATGGCATAACAACAATTGGGTCGGTTCAACACAATATGTTCTCCTAGCATTGTGTCCTCATAGTTGTCGGCATTCACTTGCCCATGACCAGGAAAACGTAACCATCATGCAACACTTGAGCTAGTCTTAGAGGTGAGACTAGGAACCTATTTTACTGTTTATTATTTGACATGTGCACATGAGTTTCCCTCTGAGCCCCGTGGTTACTGCAGAGAACCATTGAAGTTATAATATAGAACATAAACATTAATTACAGACTTGGAGATAAAAAATAACTTTTATTATTGCCTCTAGGGCATATCTCCTATAGAATAACGCCGCCATGGGATGGACGGTTTACTCTATGCCTTAATGTACAAGGATATCATCCACGAGGACACACTCGAGAACTCCGATGTGCGTACATGTTGATGTGTTTGCTAATGTGGTCACTGTTGGGGAACGTAGTAATTTCAAAAAAATTCCTATGCACACGCAAGATCATGGTGATGCATAGCAACGAGAGGGGAGAGTGTTGTCCACGTACCCTTGTAGACCAAAAGCGGAAGCGTTAGCACAACGCGGTTGATGTAGTCGTACGTCTTCACGATCCGACCGATCAAGTACTGAATGCACGGCACCTCCGTGTTCAGCACACGTTCAGCTCGATGACGTCCCTCAAACTCTGATCCAGCCGAGCTTTGAGGGAGAGTTCCGTCAGCACGACGGCGTGATGACGGTGTTGATGATGTTACCGATACATGGCCTCACCTAAGCACCGCTACGATATTACCGAGGTGGAATATGGTGGAGGAGGGCACCGCACATGGCTAAGAGATCAATGATCAATTGTTGTGTCTATGGGGTGCCCCCCTGCCCCCGTATATAAAGGAGCAAGGGGGAGGCGGCCGGCCTAGGAGAAGGGCGCGCCAAGGGGGGAGTCCTAATCCCACCGGGAGTAGGACTCCTCCTTCCCTTGTTGGAGTAGGAGAGAAGGAAAGAGGGGGAGAGGAAAAACGAAAAGGGGGTTGCACCCCTTGTCCAATTCGGACCAGAGGAGGGCTGCGCGCCTCCTTCCTTTTGGGCTCTCTCCTCTATTCCTGTATGGCCCAATAAGGCCCATATATTCCCCGGCGAATTCCCATAACTCTCCGGAACTCCGAAAAATACCCGAATCACTCGGAACCTTTCCGAAGTCCGAATATAGTCGTCCAATATATCGATCTTTACGTCTCGATCATTTCGAGACTCCTCGTCATGTCCCCGATCTCATCCGGGACTCCGAACTACCTTCTGTACATCAAAACACATAAACTCATAATATAACTGTCATCTAACTTTAAGCGTGTGGACCCTACGGGTTCGATAACTATGTAGACATGATCGAGACACATCTCCGGTCAATAACCAATAGCGGAACGTGGATGCTCATATTGGCTCCCACATATTTTACCAAGATCTTTATCGGTCAAACCGCATAACAACATATGTTGTTTCCTTTGTCATCGGTATGTTACTTGCCCGAGATTTGATCGTCGGTATCTCAATACCTAGTTCAATCTCGTTACCGGCAAGTCTCTTTACTCGTTCCGTAATACATCATCCCGCAACTAACTAATTAGTTGCAATGCTTGCAAGGCTTATAGTGATGTGCATTATCGAGTGGGCCCAGAGATACCTCTCCGACAATCGGAGTGACAAATCCTAATCTTGAAATACGCCAACCCAACAAATACCTTTGGAGACACCTGTAGAGCACCTTTATAATCACCCAGTTACGTTGTGACGTTTGGTAGCACACAAAGTGTTCCTTTGGTAAATGGGAGTTGCATAATCTCATAGTCACAGGAACATGTATAAGTCATGATGAAAGCAGTAGCAACATACTAAATGATCAAGTGCTAAGCTAACAGAATGGGTCAAGTCAATCACATCATTCTCCTAATGATGTGATCCCGTTAATCAAATGACAACTCTTTGTCCATGGCTAGGAAATATAACCATTTTTGATAAACGAGCTAGTCAAGTAGAGGCATACTAGTGACACTTAGTTTGTCTATGTATTCACACATGTACCATTTTTCCGGTTAATACAATTCTAGCATGAATAATAAACATTCATCATGATATAAGGAAATAAATAATAACTTTATTATTGCCTCTAGGGCATATTTCCTTCAGTCTCCCACTTGCACTAGAGTCAATAATCTAGTTCACATCGCCATGTGATTTAACACCAATATTCACATCTGTATGTGATTAATACCCAATAGTTCACATCGTCATGTGATCAACACCCAAAGGGTTTACTAGAGTCAATAATCTAGTTCACATCACTATGTGATTAACACCCAGAGAGTACTAAGGTATGATCGTTGCTTGTGAGAGAGAAGTTTAGTCAACGGGTCTGTCACATTCAGAGCCGTATGTATTTCGCAAATATTCTATGTCTACAATGCTCTGCATGGAGCTACTCTAGCTAATTGCTCCCACTTTCAATATGTATCCAGATTAAGACTTAGAGTCATCTGGATCAGTGCCAAAACTTGTATCGACATAACCCTTTACGACGAACCTTTTGTCACCTCCATAATCGAGAAACATATCCTTATTCCACTAAGGATAATTTTGACCAATGTCTAGTGATCTACTCCTAGATCACTATTGTACTCCCTTGCCAAACCAGGGCAGAGTATACAATAGGTCTGGTCCATAGCATGGCATACTTTTATATAACCTATGACTGATGCATAGGGAATGACTTTCATTCTCTTTCTATTTTTTGCCGTGGTTGGGATATGAGTCTTACTCAATTTCATACCTTTGCAACACAGGCAAGAACTCTTTCTTTGACTGTTCCATTTTGAACTACTTCAAAATCTTGTCAAGGTATGTATTTATTGAAAATCTTATCAAGCGTCTTGATCTATCTCAATAGATCTTGATGCTTAATATGTAAGTAGCTTTACTGAGGTCTTTCTTTTAAAGAACTCCTTTCAAACACTTATTTATGCTTTCTAGAATTTTTTTTACATCATTGCTGATCAACAATATGTCACTCACATATACTTATCAGAAAGGTTGTAGTGCTCCCACTCACTTTATTGTAAAATACAGGCTTCACTACAAGTCCGTATAAAACTATATGCTTGGATCAACTTATCAAAGCGTATATTCCAACTCCGAAATGCTTGCACCAGTCCATAGATGGATCGTTGGAGCTTGCACAATTTGTTAGCACCTTTGGGATTGACAAAACCTTCTGGTTGCGTCATATACAACTCTTCTTTAATAAATCCATTAAGGAATGCAGTTTTGACATCCATTTGCCAGATTTCATAAAATGTGGCAATTGCTAATATGATTCGGACAGACTTTAAGCATCGATATGAGTGAGAAAATCTCATTGTATTCAACACCTTGAACTTGTCGAAAAACTTTTTGTGACAAGTCGAGCTTTGTAGATAGTAACACTACTATCAGTGTCTGTCTTCCTCTTGAAGATCCATTTATTTTCTATGGCTTGCCAATCATTGGGCAAGTCCATCAAAGTCCACACTTTGTTCTCATACATGGATCCCATCTTAGATTTCATAGCCTCAAACCATTTCGCGGAATCTGGGCTCATCATCGCTTCCTCATAGTTTGTAGGTTTATCATGGTCTAGTAAAATGACTTCCAGAACAGGATTACCATACCACTCTAGTGCGGACCATACTCTGGAAGACCTACGAGGTTCTGTAGTAACTTGATCTGAAGTTTCATGATCATCATCATTAGCTTCCTCACTAATTGGTGTAGGAATCACTGGAACTGATTTCAGTGATAAACTATTTTCCAATTCAGGAGAAGGTACTATTACCTTATCAAGTTCTACTTTTCTCCCACTCACTTCTTTCGAGAGAAACTCCTTCTCTAGAAAGGATCCATCTTAGCAACGAATATCTTGCCTTCGGATCTGTGATAGAAGGTGTACCCAACAGTTTCCTTTGGGTATTCTATGAAGACGCACTTCTCCGATTTAGATTTGAGCTTATCAGGTTGAAACTTTTTCACATAAGCATCGCAGCCCCAAACTTTAAGAAACAACAACTTTGGTTTCTTGCCAAATCACAGTTCATAAGCCGCGTCTCAACGGATTTTGATGGTGCCCTATTTAAAGTGAATGCAACTGTCTCTAATGCATAACCCCAAAACGATAGTGGTAAACCGATAAGAGACATCATAGGTCGCACAATATCAAATAAAGTGTGGTTACGACGTTCGGACACACCATAACATTGTGGTGTTCCAGGTGGTGTGAACTGTGAAACTATTCCACATTGTTTTATATGAAAGCCAAACTCGTAACTCAAATATTCTCCTCCATGATCAGATCATAGAAACGTTATTTTCTTGTTATGATGATTCTCCACTTCACTCTGAAATTCTTTGAACTTTTCAAATGTTTTAGACTTGTGTTTCATTAAATAGATATACTCATATCTGCTCAAATTATCTTGTGAAGGTCAGAAAATAACGATACCCGCCACGAGCATCAATACTCATTGGACCGCATACATTAGTATGTATTATTTCCAATAAGTCACTAGCTCATTCCATAGTTCCGGAGAACGGAGTTTTAGTCATCTTACCCATAAGGCACGGTTCGCAAGCATCAAATGATTCATAATCAAATGATTCAAAAAATCCATCTTTTATGGAGTTTCTTCATGCGCTTTACACCGATATGACCCAAACGGTAGTGCCACAAATATGTTGCACTATCATTATCAACTTTGCATCTTTTGGCATAAATATTATGAATATGTGTATCACCATGATCAAGATTCAATAAACCATCAACATTAGGTGTATGACCATAAAAGGTTTTATTCATGTAAACAGAATAACAATTTATTCTCTATCTTAGATGAATAATCGTATCGCAATAAACATGATCTAATCATATTTATGCTCAACGCAAACACCAAATAACATTTATTTAGGTTCAACACTAATCTTGAAAATATATAGGGAGTGTACGATGATGATCATATCAATCTTGGAACCACTTCCAACACACATCGTTACTTCACCCTCAACTAGTCTCTGTTCATTCTGTAACTCCTGTTTTGAGTTACTAATCTTAGCAACCGAACAAGTATCAAATAATCAGGGGCTACTATAAACACTAGTAAGGTATACATGAATAACCTGTATATAAAATATACCCTTGTTCACTTTGCCATCCTTCTTATCCACCAAATATTCAGGGCATTTCCGCTTCTAGTGACCATTTTCTTTGCTGTAGAAGCACTTAGTTTCAGGCTTTGGTCTAGCTTTGGGCTTCTTCATGGGAGTGACAACTTGCTTGCCATTCTACTTGAAGTTCCCTTTCTTTTTCTTTGCCCTTTTGTTGAGACTAGTGGTCTTTATCAATCATCAACACTTGATGCTCTTTTCTTGATTTCTACCTTCATCGATTTCAGCATCATGAAGAGCTTGGGAATCATTTTCGTCATCCATTGCATTATAGTTCATCACGAAGTTCCAGTAACTTGGTGATGGTGACTAGAGAACTCTGCCAATCACTATCTTATCTGGAAGATTAACTCCCACTTGATTCAAGAGATTGTAGTACTTAGACAATCTAAGCACTTGCTCACTAGTTGAGCAATTTTCCTCCATCTTTTAGCTATAGAACTTGTTGTAGACTTTATATCTCTCAACTCGGGTATTTGCTTGATATATTAACTTCAACTCCTGGAACATCTCATATGGTCCATGACGTTCAAAACGTCTTTGAAGTCCCGATTCTAAGTCGTTAAGCATGGTGCACTAAACTATCAAGTAGTCATCATATTGAGCTAGCCAAACGTTCATAACGTCTGTATCTACTCCTGCAATAGGTATGTCACCTAGCGGTGCATCAAGGACATAATTCTCCTGTGCAGCAATGAGGATACACCTCAGATCATGGACCTAGTCTGTGTCATTGCTACTATCATCTCTCAACATAGTTTTCTCTAGGAACACATCAAAATTAACATATGAAAACAACAACGCGAGCTATTGATCTACAACATAATTTGAAAAATACTACCAGGACTAAGTTTATGATAAATTTAAGTTCAATTAATCATATTACTTAAGAACTCCCACTTAGATAGGCATCCCTCTAATCATCTAAGTGATCACGTGATCCAAATCAACTAAACTATAACCGATCATCACGTGAAATGGAGTAGTTTTCAATGGTGAACATCACTATGTTGATCATATCTACTATATGATTCACACTCGACCTTTCGGTCTCAGTGTTCCGAGGCCATATCTGTATATGCTAGGCTCGTAAAGTTTAACCTGAGTATTCTGCGTGTGCAAAACTGGCTTGCACCCGTTGTAGATGGACGTAGAGCTTATCACACCCGACCATCACGTGGTGTCTGGGCACGGCGAACTTTGGCAACGGTGCATACTCAGGGAGAACACTTTTATCTTGAAATTTAGTGAGAGATCATCTCATAATGCTACCATCAATCAAAGCAAGATAAGATGCATAAAGGATAAACATCACATGCAATCAATATAAGTGATATGATATGGCCATCATCATTTTGTGCTTGTGATCTCCATCTCTGAAGCACCGTCATGATCACCATCGTCACCGGCGCGACACCTTGATCCATTGTAGCATCGTTGTTGTTTCGCCAACTATTGCTTCTACGACTATCGCTACTGCTTAGTGATAAAGTAAAGCAATTACAGGGCGATTGCATTGCAAACAATAAAGCGACAACCATATGGCTCCTTCTAGTTGTCGCTAACTCGGTTATAAAACATGATTATCTCATACAATAAAATATAGAATCACGTCTTGACCATATCACATCACAACATGCCTTGCAAAAACAAGTTAGACGTCCTCTACTTTGTTGTTGCAAGTTTTACGTGGCTGCTACTGGCTGAGCAAGAACCGTTCTTACCTATGCATCAAAACCACAACGATAGTTCGTCAAGTTAGTGTTGTTTTAACCTTCTCAAGGACCGGGCGTAGCCACACTCGGTTCAACAAAAGTTGGAGAAACTGGCACCCGCCAGCCACCTGTGTGCAAAGCACGTCGGGAGAACCAGTCTCGCGTAAGCGTACGCGTAATGTTGGTCTGGGCAGCTTCATCCAACAATACCGCCGAACCAAAGTATGACATGCTGGTAAGCAGTATGACTTGTATCGCCCACAACTCACTTGTGTTCTACTCGTGCATATAACATCAACGCATAAAAACTAGGCTCGGATGCCACTGTTGGGGAACGTAGTAATTTCAAAAAAAAATCTACGCACACGCAAGATCATGGTGATGCATAGCAACGAGAGGGGAGAGTGTTGTCCACGTACCCTCGTAGACCAAAAGCGGAAGCGTTAGCACAACGCGGTTGATGTAGTTGTACGTCTTCACGATCCGACCGATCAAGTATCGAACGCACGGCACCTCCGAGTTCAGCACACGTTCAGCTCGATGACGTCCCTCGAACTCCGATCCAGTCGAGCTTTGAGGGAGAGTTCCGTCAGCACGACGGTTTGATGACGGTGTTGATGATGCTACCGACGCAGGGCTTCGCCTAAGCACCGCTACGATATTACCGAGGTGGAATATGGTGGAGGAGGGCACCGCACACGGCTAAGAGATCAATGATCAATTGTTGTGTCTATGGGGTGCCCCTGCCCCCGTATATAAAGGAGCAAGGAGGGAGGCGGCCGGCCTAGGAGGAGGGCGCGCCAAGGGGGGAGTCCTACTCCCACCGGGAGTAGGACTCCTCCTTCCCTTGTTGGAGTAGGAGAGAAGGAAAGAGGAGGGGGGAAGGAAAAAGGAAAAGGGGGCTGCACCCCTTGTCCAATTCGGACCAGAGGGGGGCTCGCGCCTCCTTTCTTTTGGCCTCTCTCCTCTATTCCCGTATGGCCCAATAAGGCCCATATACTCCCGGGCGAATCCCGTAACTCTCCGGTACTCCGAAAAATACCTGAATCACTCGGAACCTTTCCGAAGTCTGAATATAGTCATCCAATATATCGATCTTTACGTCTCGATCATTTCGAGACTCCTCGTCATGTCCCCGATCTCATCCGGGACTCCAAACTACCTTCGGTACATCAAAACACATAAACTCATAATATAAGTGTCATCTAACTTTAAGCGTGCGGACCCTACGGGTTCGAGAATTATGTAGACATGACCGAGACACGTCTCCGGTCAATAACCAATAGCGAAACTTGGATGCTCATATTGGCTCCCACATATTCTACGAAGATCTTTATCTGTCAAACCGCATAACAACATACGTTGTTCCCTTTGTCATCGGTATGTTACTTGCCCGAGATTTGATCGTCGGTATCTTAATACCTAGTTCAATCTCATTACTGGCAAGTCTCTTTACTCGTTCCGTAATACATCATCCCGCAACTAACTAATTAGTTGCAATGCTTGCAAGGCTTATAGTGATGTGCATTATCGAGTGGGCCCAGAGATACCTCTCCGGCAATCGGAGTGACAAATCCTAATCTCGAAATACGCCAACCCAACAAGTACCTTTGGAGACACCTGTAGAGCACCTTTATAATCACCCAGTTACGTTGTGACGTTTGGTAGCACACAAAGTGTTCCTCTGGTAAATGGGAGTTGCATAATCTCATAGTCATAGGAACATGTATAAGTCATGATGAAAGCAGTAGCAACATACTAAACGATCAAGTGCTAAGCTAACGGAATGGGTCAAGTCAATCACATCATTCTCCTAATGATGTGATCCCATTAATCAAATGACAACTCTTTGTCGATGGCTAGGAAACATAACCATCTTTGATAAACGAGCTAGTCAAGTAGAGGCATACTAGTGACACTTAGTTTGTCTATGTATTCACACATGTATCATGTTTCCGGTTAATACAATTCTAACATGAATGATAAACATTCATCATGATATAAGAAAATAAATAATAAATTTATTATTGCCTCTAGAGCATATTTCCTTCAGTCACGTGTGTTCTGCTTAGTGTGGGTCTATTAGTGTTTGTTCATAGTTATGCAGGGAACTAGAGACCCTTTGTGGATCATTCATAAATCATGTTGTTCATAATTCATTAGCTTCGTGTAGAAGGTAGGCCATGCTGAGTCGCTGAGATCATGCCATGGTATAGAGAAGATAAAAAATACACTAAGTGATCTTTCGTAACAAGGTTGACGCATCAAATTCATGTTAGTACACACATGGCATGAAACTATGTCTTTCTACTGTGTATTCCTTTCACAACCGTACGCCCTAGGAACGAGCACCGTGAGCATTCGGCTCGAGGCGGTGCTCTCATCCCAAGTGACAGTCGATCGACATATCTTTGCATGCGAGAAGTTCTCGTATGAACTATCTTTGCTAGGCATCGAATGCAATCGGTCTGGACTGATATGTCCATCTAGGGCCGACCACCACATTGGTTGTAACTGCAGGGAATGCCCTTTCGCCAGGCCGGTTGAGGATTTCGTGCATGTGCGATAATGAAGGTGAGACCCGACACGGACACGGCAATGGGCGAGCCCAAGCCTAGCTTCTTCCCCCGCAAGAGGAATCTGCATCGCTAGGTTCCTCCTACGGCCCAACACCCACGAAGAATGTTGTGGTCGGGGCAGGCGCCTCCCAGCTCCCTAGAAGGAATTCCCTATTCGCCGCTTACTGCGGCAAGTAGTCTTCGCTTCGCATAGGGAGAAGCTCACCCTGGACCGGCCCATTTGAGTTGTTTTCGCCTCGGAGATGAACCGCAAAAAACAATGGTGCTAGGGATCGAACCTACGACCTCCCCGCGACTAACTCGTGGAGCTGTAAGAATAGCAATGCTAAACTTAAAGAAACTAAAAGCGACGAAAAACAATTTGTGCCTCCTACTGTTTTTTCTTCAGTCTTATTCTGTTCTTTCTTTTTTCTCATTTTCTTTCTTTTTCTTTTTTAATATTTTTTCTTTTTATTTATAAGCTTTTCGAAAAATTCAAATATGGTTCAAAATTTTAAAAAATGCTCTTTTTGTCAAATATTGTTCATATTTCTGAAATAGTGTTCGCATTTACAAAATTTTGTTCACAATTTCGACACAATGTTCATGACTTTTTTGTTTGTTTGTTTAGATTTCCAAAATTTTGTTCACATTTAAAATCTTTTTAAAATTAATTCAAAAAAGTTGGAGTTTCAAATCTTGTTCGCATTTTCAAAAAATGTTCACATTGCCAAATTTTGTTCAGAGTTACAAAAAATGTTCCCTTTCTTAAAAATTGTTCACAGCTCCAAATATATGTTCGCTTTCTTCAAATTTTGTTCCAAGTTTAATTTTTTTTGAGTTTCCAATCTTGTTTGCATTTTCAAAAAATGTTCACAATTCGAAATAATGTTTGCATTGCCAATTTTTTTTCAGAATTACAAAAAATGTTCCCTTTCTCAAAAATTGTTCATAGATCCAAAAATATGTTCGCTTTCTTCATATTTTGTTCCAAGTTTCAAAAAATGTTTGCCTTTTCAATTTTTCGTTTAAAATTTTATGAAATGTTCTTGTTTTTGAAAATTTGTTCAACATTACAAAACAACTTTACTGTTTTCAAAAAAAATTTCACAGGTCAAAAAATGTTCAACATTTTAAAATAATTATTCGCTATTTTTGGAATTGTCCGCGTTCAAAAAAAGATACAGGTTTTGAAAACGAACTGCGTTTTTCCTGAAAAAAAGGAATGAACTGTGTTCGAACTTCTAAAAAAGTTTAGATCTGTAGTAGATTATGTTCTTATAGGATTTGCTGCTTAATATTGGCATAGAACGTTTAGTGGTGCAATGGCTAACACATGCGTGTACTAATCAGGAGGTCTCGAGTTAGAATCTCCAACCGCCTTTAGTTTTTTGTGTTGTATATTTTACGTCAGTAGCTGCTCCTTCGTGGGCCGGCCCAAACGAGGCACCCCTGTGCGAAGCCCCTCCAGTCTGCCGCCGAATGCGACAGATAGGAGCTCCCGTGACGGGAGCTCCTATGCGACGCTAACTGCGGCAAGGAGTCCGCAGGTTCGCAAAGGGCGCAGCCGATCTTGGGCCGGCCCATTTGCGGTGGCTCGCGAAGATAAAAATCGCATAAATAGTTTTCCTAAATTCTTTAGAGCGCACGCGCACTATCTGGAGCGAACGAGCGGCCGAACCAGAGCCGCTCGATCTCGTCCCGATCGACGGCCGCGGTGTCCAGGTGTCCCCTGGTCGGATGGTGGAGCCGCGCCGCTTCAACCCGCGCGTGGACAGATCGCCTGGTCCGATTGCGCCACGCCGCGCGAGATAAACTCCCCGTGGGACCCACATGTCATAGAGGATTAGGCAGTTCCCCAGCGTATTAGCCGTCATGTGTAGTGGGCGGCGGATTCGAATTTCGTGCCATTACCCCGTCCATCCCCCACCTATCGCGGCCCATTCCTCCTCTTTCCCCCTTGCTTTCGCCGTTAGTTGGTGCTCGGAGGCGGTTCCGAATCCGCTGGGTTGTGGTCGACGGCGGGGTGCGCTGCGAGGGTCATCGTCCGCGGCAGCACATGTACTGCTCCTATGCGCGTTCCCCGTTCTTCGTCCCTGCTTGTTTATCCACTCGTCCGCCCTCCTTTTTTCCGGTGAGGTCGCACGTTTTCCGGTGAGGTCGCGGTTGTTGTCAGGGAGGTCGAGGTAGAGGTCGAACTCGAGGTCGCGGTTGGCGTTAGGGAGGTGGAAATCATTTTCCGGCGAGGTTGAGGTCACCCCCGCGGACTACTTTGTTTGGGAAACCGTCGGATTGGCAGGGGTGGGCTAGGGTCGTGCTCATCCCGTCGTTTTTGCGTTGCAATAGGGGAAGAGCTCGTGCATATACGTACGAGATGAGTGGTTCAGGGAGGATGAGTGGTTCGCGGCGATAGAGCCTCGTCTATGGATTGTAGCCTCGCGGTGGATCTGGTGTTTTTGATGAGTGTTTTCCCCCCACGGTGTGCAACTGTGTTGCCCCTTGCGTGCAAATTAGGAGTAGTAGTAGACAATTTTTGAGATAATATAGCCAATGTGTCAGCCTTGTGGTGGTTCTCCTGGGTCATGTGTTTTTCCCTGTTGTGTGCAATTAGGGACCATTACTTGTGCAAATCAGTACCTATGCTTGCCAATTTCCCAACATTAACTATCCAAGTTGCCATCCTTTGTGATTGATCTAGTGGTCCGTGTGTTTTCCCGCTGCTGTGTGCAACTAGGAACCCTTGTTTGTGCAATGTAGCACCAATGCTTGCCTTTTTTTGTAATATAGTGTACCCAATCTGCCAGCCTTGTGGTGGATGTGGTGGTCCACGTGTTTTTATTCTGCTGTGTGCAAATAGATATTATCACTTGTGCAAATTAGTACCAATGGTTGACAATTTTCCAATATAGTCTACTAATTTTTCTGCCAGCCTTTGTGCTGGATCTGGTCGTTCATGTGCGTTTCCCCTGCTGTGTGCAACCAGGCACCCTTGTTTGTGCAATTTAGCACCAATGCTTGCCAGTTTTCCAATATGGTCTACCCAATCTGTCAGTCTTGTTGTCTATGTGGTTGTTCATGTGTGTTTTCCCTGCTGTGTGCAACCAAGGACCATTATTTGTGCAAATTAGTTCCAATGCCTGCCAATTTTCCAATATAGTATATTCTTGTTGCACAAGTTCTGTTTGTCCCAGTTGCACAAGTTATCATAATGAGCTTGTTGCCTTTAGTTAACTATTTTCTGCCTAGTTATTACTTTGCCACAGTTAAACTTTAGTTGGTTTATATGATTTCTCCTAGTCCTTCTTCAAGTTCTATGTTGAGTTCATGTTGTTGTTTGTTAGATGTGTGCATGCTGTGTGCAATGCAATGGCTGATTGAACTTGTTGTATATGTTTGTAGTTGCACAAAATTCTCCCCTGTTGGCTGCATCCATATAGTAGTTGGTTGTCCATATGCTGTGCAGTTGCACTAGTTGTCTTGGTCAGTTGGTTTACTATTTCTAACTGTTTGTACTAGTTGGTTGTCTACACGCTGTACAGTTGCACAAGTTGCCTACTGATTTGGCAGCATCACTATACTAGTTGGCTGTCCATGTATTCTCACTGGACACTAGTTACCCTGCTTAGTTTGCTTGCTGTTTTGTGCTAGGTTGTCTGTCTACGCGTCGTTCAGTTGCACAAGTTTCCTAATTAGTTGACTGCATCCATGTACTAGTTGGTTCTGTACTTCATTTGCGCATCTTCTAACTATGTTTTCTTTTCTTGTATTTCCCCCACAGGCTAAAAATGGTTATAATAGGAGGAGAAGCTGATGGCAATGGATATGTATTTTTCTCATTTTTTCTGCATATTTGAGTTGTTTTCAACTTATCCATGTATGCTTATGTCCTTTTTTTCATGTTTTCTTGGTTGCTTAATTAGGGTTCTGGAAGTCAGTCCCTTCGCCGGAACTCAAAGCATGTTGCTAATCGCCAACCACGCCCAAAACGTAGTGTTGAGCAGGGAGAGGAAGTTGAGGTAAGGGCATGCTGATTACACATTCACCTTATTTTGGGTAATATAATAATTTTTTCCCATACCCACATTTTTTTATTTTCTTAGGATGTTGATCGGTTTCGGGTTGTAAAGCGAACTAAACGTGTAGCAGCAGCAGGGCGAGCTGAATCATCTACTAGGGTAAGTAAATCCTTGAATATCAATGTTTCTCGGGTTTTTAGGGGCTGATGAATTTATGATGGTGTTGGCACAACTATTTTTGTTCTAGTTGCTCAATTACCATCTTGTAGTTGACATCACTGGTCATCTTGATGTACATATAGTTTTCACAGAAGTTGACATGAGTTGGCATCTTTGTAGTTGACATAATTGGTCACCATTTTTTTGCAGGCAGCAGTTGGTGGAGGAGCTGCCTCATCTTCCGCAGCAGATGCTGAGGTATGTGGGTTTTTTGAGTGTGTTTATGAGCTATTGAACTGTTTCTTGCAAACCTTTTTTTTAGTTGTTGTTATCTTCTTTCCAACATCATGCTTTATCGTTGCACATCCCTTAGAACTTTTTGTAGTTGTCAGGTCTAGTATGTTTTCCTAGTTTTCTTGCAGGTTGCACACTGGTAGTCTTCAGTTGCCATGATGAGCTTTCTTAGTTGCACAACAACATCATATTAGTTGGCATGATCCATTTTATGTGTATATAGTTTTTGTAATACTTATCCACATGATCATTGCTAGTTTTTTCACAGTCCAGTTTTCTGTCCTGTGTTTAATTTTTTTATTTTTTCATCATCAGGCCAGCGGTGAAGGAGTTGAGGTGGCTGCCCGGGAAGATGTGGAGCGACCATCACAAGCTGGAAGGTTAAGGGCATAACCAGGGCGGTTTGCTAAGTTCAACAACTCGCGATCCCCGCCACAAAAGTCTGAGCTAGTTTCAAGGTTGTTTGGGGGCCTCTTGAACTTTTCAGATACACTTCCAGGGGACTTTAGTAAATTCCTAGTGCAGTCCTACCAGCCAGAGACATCTGAAATGGTGTTCCCAGGCAGGGGAAGTATTCATGTCGATGCTGATAGTGTTCAAAGGGTATTTGATCTTCCTAACATGGGTCAAAAAGTCAGATATAAAGTTGACAAGGATACAACTAGGAGATTCAGAGACTTTCCACATTCCCAGATCACTACATGGACCAAGATGATTAAGGATATGGGGGGAAGAACAGATGACATATTCTTTATGGCCTGGCTTGCGGTTGCATTCAACACTTTCCTAGCACCAACCACGGGCCTGAGGCTGAGCCCAAGGACTCGTGCTAGATCATCAAAACCTCAAGAACACAAACATCTGTCTTTTTGTAGCAGAACACATTAATGAAGCTTTCCGAAACATGGACCAGGCGAAGCAAACTGTTTGCTGCTGCTTGTATCACTTGATGGTGAGTGAAAACTATCACCTCCATGTGTTTTTCTTCTTTTTGTGCAGTCATAGTTTCTGAAAATACCCCTCATAATAACTGAAATTTGGTTTTTCTTTTTTGGTTCTGCGGCAGATCTTGTACCTTGACGCGCTCGTTCATGACATCCCAGTAAGCAACTGTGCGATACGATCGAATGCATGGGACAGTAACCTAATTGCCAAGGTGATCAAGAAGGACACAATCTCTCCTGGTGTGTTCGGCAAATTACAAGTGAGTTCCCTTTTGTTTTTTTCAACAATGGCTATTTTTATGTTCTATTCATTTCTACCCAGTTTTAATTCCTTGGTAGCTGCATATACGATTTTGAGATCAGCTTTTCAACACTTCTTGGTAGTTGCGCAAAAACTATAATCAGTTGGCACAATAATGCATGTAGTTGCACAGCTTGTAGCTCTAGTTTGGCATGTGGTCACATGTTTCAAGTTGCACAGTTTAACTTATCTTGTTGCACAGATGTGTGACAACAGTTGGTAGAAAATTCAATGGCTGATTGAACTAGGTTTTGGTTTAGTCGCACAAAATTCTACCCAGTTGGTTGCATCCCTTTTTTTAGTTGGCTGTTCACATGTTCTGCATTAGTTGTCTTCCTGTTTGTACTAGGTTGGTTGTCTATTAGTCTGCTTAGTTGGGGGTTAGTTATCCTTATGTTCTGCAGTTGTTTCCATATGTTGTTCAGTTGCACAAGTTGGTAGAAATTTAGGTAGAGATTTAGGTAGACACTTTTTGGTAGTTGCGCAAAAACTGTAATCAGTTGGCACATTAATGCATGTACTTCATGGTTCTGTACTTCATTTGCGCATCTTCTAGCTATGTTTTCTTTTCTTGTACTAGGAAAATTGCCCGTGCGTTGCAACGGGGAACATGCTATTAAAACATTTTCATGGTGTGAAAACATGCATAAAAAATGAAAGGATTATACTCCCTCCGTTCCAAAATAAGTGTCTCAACTTTATACTAAATTTAATACAAAGTTGTACTAAGGTTGAGACACTTATTTTGGGACGGGTGGAGTATGTGTTTTTACCTCCTCGTCGTATCTGGATTGATGCCTTTTTTTATATTGTGTACAATGACATGAAAGTGTACATACCATTGCCTAATATCATATCCGCCTTAGGAGTATTGTACATTATATTTTTCATCTATATATCTTCTGTAAGAAGTAAGATCATGGTTCGAATAAAGTTGTTCGCGCTACCATTACTCGTCATATAATCTCAAAATAATATATGCATAATCGGACTCGCCAAGATAAAGACGAGATGTTGTATTTTATGATGTTATCTTTTCTACACATGCAATGGTAGTTTCCTAGGAAAATAATCTCAGTAAAACAACTGAAATAAAAACAGATATTTTACCGGTATCTGATACGAACGTCAATAAAAATAGATCAGACCACCATCAATTAACACACACATATATATGGAATTGTGCTCGATTTTTACTCAACATGGCAAAACAAAAATTCTGCAAATGAATGATAATTGATGAACTGTTATTAGGTTGAAATTCGATTGCTATGTGATTTGAGTATTTCCTCCTAATTTTACTTTTCTATCGATCATCTGGAAGAAAGACTGCTATATGTTTCTAGTGATTTGGTCAGAACTTGAATTCCATGTTATATGCAGCACTACATGATTGCCTTAACACCCTTTTTTAAGAGTACATGTACTAATCTGATAATCTAGATCAGAAATATGCTAATGTTGGAACCAAAATATGTAAAAGAACATAAATTACAATATATACATTGAAGATAAGTACTAAAAACACAATTCCATAACGGTGCTAGCTGACTTGTATTATTCTTAAAATAGCATAATACTGCTACTGATTGCTTGTTTGATTAACTATAGGGCCATTTTTTCGATTTCACTTGAGAAAGTAAGTGAATCTTCTTCTGATACATGATACCACCTTTTGTGTTCATCATGCACTGTGATTTTTTCCAGTTGTGTATAAACTAAACTGAAGCTATCAGTTAAATGTGAGATCGATCAAAATGGCTAACAAAATGATGCCAATTTATGCATTTGCAAACATCTAGCGTGTTGCAACTAATTTTCTCGGCTCTCTTTTTTTGAGCTGCAGGTTGACTCCCAAACAAAGCAAAGGATAAAAGAAATAAAAACAAAAAAATAATGTACGAACAAGGGATCGAACCCGGAACTCCCCTTTGCAGCCGTGAGGCATAAGCCATTGTGCTACACAAACGATTCTGGCATACAATGGACTTTCCCTTTTAATAAACTAAAGCCAGTGACCACTTGAGAAGGGAAAAAACGAATCGTTTTTTTCACTTACCGGTGGCAAGGGGGTAATTATTAGCAACTACGGGGGTAATTCTTATAACGGACGACAGAAACCCAATTCTCTTTATTATTAGGTAAAGATAAAGATTTCCCCCACGGGCTAAAAATGGTTATAATAGGAGGAGAAGCTGATGGCAATGAAGGAGATGTATTTTTCTCATTTTTTCTGCATATTTGAGTTGTTTTCAACTTATCCATGTATGCTTATGTCCTTTTTTCATGTTTTTTGGTTGCTTAATTAGGGTTCTGGAAGTGATTCCCTTCGCCGGAACTCAAAGCGTGCTGCTAATCGCCAGCCACGCCCAAAACATAGTGTTGAGCAGGGAGAGGAAGTTGAGGTAAGGGCATGCTGATTGCACATTCACCTTATTTTGGATCATATAATAGTTTTTTCCCCATACCCATGTTTTTTTATTTTCTTAGGATGTTTATCGGTTTCGGGTTGTAAAGCGGACTAAACATGCAGCAGCAGCAGGGCGAGCTGAATCATCTACTAGGGTAAGTAAATCCTTGAATATCAATGTTTCTCGGGTTTTTAGGGGCTGATGAATTTATGATGGTGTTGGCACAACTATTTTTGTTCTAGTTGCTCAATTACCATCTTGTAGTTGACATCACTGGCCATCTTGATGTACATATAGTTTTCACAGAAGTTGACATGAGTTGGCATCTTTGTAGTTGGCATCATTGGTCACCATTTTTGTGCAGGAAGCAGTTGGTGGAGGAGCTGCCTCATCTTCCGCATCAGATGCTGAGGTATGTGGTTTTTTTGTGTGTTTATGAGCTATTGAACTATTTCTTGCAAACTTTTTTTTAGTTGTTGTTATCTTCTTTCCAACATCATGCTTTATCGTTGCACATCCCCTAGAACTTTTTGTAGTTGTCAGGTCTAGTATGTTTTCCTAGTTTTCTTGCAGGTTGCACACTGGTAGTCTTCAGTTGCCATGATGATCTTTCTTAGTTGCACAAAAACATCATATTAGTTGGCATGATCCATTTTATGTTTATATAATTTTTGCAATAATTATCCACATGATCATTGCTAGTTTTTTCACAGTTCAGTTTTCTGTCCTGTGTTTATTTTTTTTATTTTTTTCATCATCAGGCCAGCGGTGAAGGAGTTGAGGTGGCTGCCCAGGAAGATGTGGAGAGAGCATCACAAGCTGGCAAGTTAAGGGCATAACCAGGGCAGTTTGCTAAGTTCAACAACTCGCTATCCCCGCCACAGAAGTCTGAGCTAGTTTCAAGGTTGTTAAGGCATATCTCTCTCTATTAGTTTTGGTGATTGATGACAACATGTTTGCAGACTAATCGTGTGCTTTGAGCATTTCAGAGATTCATCCTTTGGCACGAGACAATTCCTTCCCCTCGAAGTTTTAATAAAAGACGGTGTAGCTCTTTCGTTTCTGTTTTGGTGGAATGGTTTCGTAGGAGTCACCGTACTATCAAGAAGGGATCCGCTTTGGTAATGCTAGGGTGGAATCAACACGTACACATCCTCTTCGCACCTTCTGAGCCTTCCCGCTTCGATGGAGCTTCCATTTCCTTCCTATGTGCATGTTTTGGTCCCAGCGGTAGTACCACGGTGCCCAGCGGTAGTACCGCTCAAGAGCCACAGGCGGCAGTACCGCTCTGCAGCGGTAGTACCTTCCTGGGGGTCCTCAGCCGTAGTACCGCTGCGGTACCGGGCTCCTACCGCCTCGACTCGAGGGGGTCGCCTCTCGTGTCGGATTGTGCGGCACTAAGCAGCGGCAGTAGAAGCGGTAGTACCGCTCGTGAGCGGTAGTACCGCTCGTGAGCGGTAGTACCGCCCTACCAGCGCGGTAGTACCGCACTGGGTCCGATTTCTGCCCATATTCTTGCCCTCCCAGACTGCACGACAGTACCGCGAGGCGGAGCGGTAGTACCGCGGGCACCAGCGGTAGTACCGTTGCCCCTGCGGTAGTACCGCCCTCTGCAGGGCTGTTTTTGGGGGTAACGGTTGGATTGTTCCCCCCACTATAAAAGGAGGTCTTCTTCTCCAAAGTTGACTAACCTCTTCCCCCAAAGCTCCATTGTTGCTCCAAGCTCCATTTTCGCCCGATCTCTCTCCCTAGCCAATCAAACTTGTTGATTTGCTCGGGATTGGTTGAGAAGGCCCCGATCTACACTTCCACCAAGAGAAATTTGATTCCCCCCACTAATCCCTTGCGGATCTTGTTACTCCTGGGTGTTTGAGCACCCTAGACAGTTGAGGTCACTGCAGAGCCATAGTCCATTATGGTGAAGCTTCGTGGTGTCGTTGGGAGCCTCCAATTAAGTTGTGGAGATTGCCCCAACCTTGTTTGTAAAGGTTCGGTCGCCGCCTCCAAGGGCACCAATAGTGGAATCACGGCATCTCGCATTGTGTGAGGGCGTGAGGAGAATACGGTGGCCCTAGTGGCTTCTTGGGGAGCATTGTGCCTCCACACCGCTCTAACGGAGACGTACTTCCCTTAAAAAGGAAGGAACTTTGGTAACACATCCTCGTCTCCATCGGTTCCCTTTTGGTTATCTCTCACCTTTACTTCTGCAAGCTATATTGTGTTGTATCTCTTGCTTGCTTGTGTGCTTTTTGTTACCACATCATATAGGTTGCCCACCTAGTTGCATATCTAGACAACCTACTTTGATGCAAAGTTTAAATTGGTAAAGAAAAGCTAAAAATTGTTAGTTGCCTATTCACCCCCCCTCTAGTCAATTATATCGATCCTTTCAATTGGTATCAGAGCCTCATCTCTTTATTAAGGACTTTGCCGTCTGAAGAGTATGGTTGACACCGTAGATGGTGGGGAGGAGCACTCTGGTGTGAATCCGAGCTCTCCTACGGTCGATGGGGGGAACTGCGGTCTCTCGTCAGGAATTCAATGTGGCTTTGGACACATTGAAAACCTCCATGACAACCGAGGTTGAAAGCATGTTTAATAAATTCTTAGAAGGACTTAAACTATCTACCTCGCCGATGAAAGTGGGTGATCCCACTAACAAGGATACGGATGCTAACTCCAACAAGGGGGAAGCTACTAGTGAAAAGGGTCCTTCTACTAGTGGTAGAAATGGCACCGACATCTTCGCCCATGTGGAACCTCCAATTTATGGAGGACCAATTCCCTCTACTCATTTAAATCATGCCGTCCCTCCTCCTAAGATTGTGAAAAATGAAGATTTTGATGCTTGGGTCTATCGCTTTAAGCGTCATTTAAAACATGTTAACACTAATCTTTGGATAATTATTGAAGAAGGTTTATATCCGCATGACCCAAGCAACTTCACTCCAAGAGAAGCCGCGGATAATCAATTCAACAAGAATGCTCTCTTCACCATTCAAGATGCAATTCCACCCGAAGACATTGCTCATCTCCGACCATTCACCATGGCCAAGGAAGCATGGCACCATGTTGTTTCCCTCTACAAGGGAAGCGCTAGCATTCAACGCTCCAACTATGAAGTGGTGCAAGATGAAGCTGATGAGTTTGCAATGAATGAAGAGGAAGAACCTCATGTGCTTTACCGGGGATTGACCACTCTCGCGGTATTACTCCGAGATCATGGGAGTAAGGATACGGATGACAATTGGATCAAGTGCAAGTTCCTCAAGGCCATGATGCCCTACCACAAGGCCATGTCCTCCGTCATCCGTCAAAGACCGGACTTCCACTCCTTGTCCTCAAATGAAGTGTTGGATGAGTTTGTGGCAATGAGGATCTTGGACAAGACCGCCGACAACGTGGTGTTGTGTTCTCAAAGAGCAAAGAAGCCCAACCTTGCCTTGAAGTCCAAGGTTATTGTGGAAGAAGAGGAAGAAGAGGAAGATGAGGAGAGCAACCCCGAAGATACAAAATATGATTATCATGAGCACATGGCTCTTGCTTCAAGGCAATTTTGGAGCAAGAATAACACAATGCCCAACTTCAACAAGAACAACTCAAGTGGTTTCAAGGGAAAGCAATGTGTGAGAACTGTTACAATCGTGGCAATGTGAGCCACTTTGTTGTGGATTTCCCTTACGAGAAGCGGGAAGACAATGGTGGCAAGCTCATCCGAAAAGACAAAGCCAAGTCCTTCCCCAACAAGAACAACTTCACCAAAAACACTCCTACTCGAGGGTTGGTGGTTCAAGAAGAATACCATGAGGATGACAATGATGATGAAGATAGTGAAGCCATGGCCATGGCCTCCGTTGCCATTGCCACAACTCCACGGGTGTCCCTCTTTGACTCACCCAATGAGAACATCACCGCGAAGTGTCTCATGGCTAAATCCACCAACAAGGTAACCCCCAACATCAAAACCACCATCATTACTAATCCCTCCTTGACGGATGGCATTGATGAAAGTGAGGGGTCTAATGAGGAAGTGAATGAATTTGAGTCTTTTATGAGAAAGCTCAAGGGCAAATCCAAGAAGCACTTCGTTGCTCTCTTGGAACAACTTGGTGAAGCCAATGACATGATCGAGGCTCATGAAGAAACCATCTCTAATATGGAAGGTCATAGTCATGACTATCCCGATGAGATATCGGATCTCTCTAATGCTCTTGAGGAAGAGCGTGACCATCGTTTGGCTCTTGAGGAGTCACACAACAATGACCATGCTAAATTAAAGAAAGATCTTGATCATGCTCTTGCTGTATCTCGTGTGCTAAATTCCGAGAAGGCTAAACTTGGCATTGACCATGCTAGACTCAAGGAGGAGTTTGATATACTCGACAAGGCCCACAAGGTCTTGAAGGGTGCTCATGCTAGCACTACAAAAAAAGACACATCCATGACATTTTGGACCGAACGAATTTTTTTCCTGTCATACATATGACACTTCTATGACGATAATTGTGACAAAACCCGGTATCATCATAGATGTGGTGGGCTCCTACTTCTATGACAAAAAATCATGACAGAAAATGGGCTTTTCATCCTAGGCGGGCCGGAGACGCAACTGCATGACATTCTTCGGGCTGTCCATGACGGAAAAAAATGTGGTAGAAGTGAGGGTGAGGAAAATTTTGGGGAGTTCCCGGTTACGGTGGGTGGTCGGGGGCCGAGCGATGCGCGTTTCTCTCATACACGCACACGCGAGTGTGCGAGGCGTTGGCTCTAACTGAACCCGAGCGAGGCGTTGGGCTCTAACTGAACCCGAGGGATTGCACTGCAGGCTACGCGTTACTGAACCCGAGCGATCGATCGATGGCTGTTAACTGAACCCGATCGAGCGATTCCTTCGCTACTGCTGCTAACTGAAGCCGATCGATGCTGCCTCTCTGGATGAACAGTGAGCGGTGGGGGTGGATGAACAGGACCCCGTGGCATTGCCTCTGGAACAGGACCCCGATCGATCGAGCCGGTTGGGGCTGGATGAACAGGACCCCGTGGAGGTCTGGATGAATAGAACGACCCCGTGGAGGGCTGGATGAACAGTAGACGGTGGAGGGGTGCCCATGAGGGGTGGTTGAACAGTAGCCGGTGGAGTAGCACGCGGTGGAGGCTGGATGAACAGGAGCCCGTGGAGGCTGGAGGAGGTCGACGGTAGCCCGTGGAGGCTGGAGGAGGTTGATGGTGGAGATGAACAGTATCCCGTGGAGTCCCATTTTGCGGTACGCCACACCCCTCCTGATGAACAGGACCCCCATTTCGACCGTAGCGCTCCAACACAAGTCTATTTCGTCCGTTTTGCGGTACGCCGCACCCCTCCCGATCAACAAGACCCCCGTTTCAACCGTAGGAGGTCCATTTCCTCCGTTTTGCGTTACGCAGACCCCTCCCGATGAATAGGATCCCGTTTCGAACATGGCCGGTCGAACACAAGGCCGTTTCCTCCATTCTGCGGTACGCCCGGCCTCGTTTCCATTGTTTGTTACATCCAGGCCCACCTGATGAGCACGACGACACATTCCATTCCAACCCAGCCGGTTAACTCCCCATGAACACGACGACGACGTTGTTTCTCCGTTCCGACCCAGCCATGTACACGAGCCCTGTCTGTACGTATGCGCAAGTAGGCGTTCGAGACCCCGCCCGTATGTACACATACGTGGCCATATTTTCTTTCTTACACACTAGCCGTTGTACGTACGTGTACATGTCATGACCCACAAGTATAGGGGATCTATCGTAGTCCTTTCGATAAGTAAGAGTGTCGAACCCAACGAGGAGCAGAAGGAAATGATAAACGGTTTTCAGCAAGGTATTCTCTGCAAGTACTGAAATAAGTGGTAACAGATAGTTTTGTGATAAGATAAATGGTAACGAGCAACAAGTAACAAAAGTAAATAAAGTGCAGCAAGGTGGCCCAATCCTTTTTATAGCAAAGGACAAGCCTGGACAAACTCTTATAATAGGAAAAGTGCTCCCGAGGACACATGGGAATATCGTCAAGCTAGTTTTCATCACGCTCATATGATTCGCGTTCGGTACATTGATAATTTGATATGTGGGTGGACTGGTGCTTGGGTACTGCCCTTACTTGGACAAGCATCCCACTTATGATTAACCTCTATTGCAAGCATCCGCAACTACAACAAAAGTATTAAGGTAAACTTAACCATAACATGAAACATATGGATCCAAATCAGCCCCTTACGAAGCAACGCATAAACTAGGGTTTAAGCTTCTGTCACTCTAGCAACCCATCATCTACTTATTACTTCCCAATGCCTTCCTCTAGGCCCAAATAATGGTGAAGTGTTATGTAGTCGACGTTCACATAACACCACTAGAGGTTAGACAACATACATCTTATCAAAATATCGAACGAATACCAAATTCACATGACTACTAATAACAAGACTTCTCCCTTGTCCTCAGGAACAAACGTAACTACTCACAAAGCATATTCCTGTTCATAATCAGAGGGGTAATATTGTGCATAAAGGATCTGAACATATGATCTTCCACCAAATAAACCAACTAGCATCAACTACAAGGAGTACTCAACACTACTAGCAACCTACTAGCACCAATCCCGGACTTGGAGACAAGAATTGGATACAAGAGATGAACTAGGGTTTAGAGATGAGATGGTGCTGGTGAAGATGTTGATGGATATTGCCCTCTCCCGATGAGAGGAGTGTTGGTGATGACGATGGTGATGATTTCCCCCTCCTGGAGGGAAGTGTCCCCGACAGAACAACTCTGCCGGAGCCCTAGATTGGTTCCGCCAAGGTTCCGCCTCGTGGCGGCGGAGTCTCGTCCCGAAAGGTTCTCTGCTATTTTTTTCTCCTCGAAAGACTTCATATGGGAGAAGATGGACGTCGAAGAGCCACCAGGGGGCCCTGAGGTAGGGGGGCGCGCTCAGGGGGGGGGGGCGCCCCCCACCCTTGTGAGCAGGGTGTGGGCCCCCTGGCCTTCATCTTTGGCGGCAATTTTTTTATATTTATTTTAAGGTGTTCCGTGGAGTTTCAGGATTTTTGGAGTTGCACAGAATAGTCCTTCAATATTTGCTCCGTTTGCAGCCCAGATTCCAGCTGCCGGCATTCTCCCTCTTCATGTAAACCTTGTAAAATAAGAGAGAATAGCCATAAGTATTGTGACATAACGTGAAATAACAACCCATAATGTAATAAATATCGATATAAAAGCATGATTCAAAATGGACGTATCAACTCCCCCAAGCTTAGACCTCACTTGTCCTCAAGCGAAAAGCCGATAACAATAAATATGTTCTCATGTTTAGAGGTAGAGGCGTCGATAAAAATAAAATACGGACATGAAGGCATCATGATTACTTCATAACAGCAACATATATAAATTTTGTCATATGATTACTTATGTTCTAGTGATGATCTTTTCACAAAGCCAAAATATGAATCAGAAACTTTATTGGGCACCAACAATTATAATCTCAGTCATTGAAGCAATTGCAATTTATCATAACATCGGAAAGCGTCTATGTCAGAGCTTAAAAGCAAGTCCACATACTCAACTATAACTTAGTCCTTCATAATTGCTAACACTCACACGATACTTGTGGTTACAGAGTTTTAATCGGACACAGAGAAATATAGGGGCTTATAGTTTTTGCCCCACAACCTTTTACCTCAAGGGTAATGTCAACAATAATAATTCACGCTCCCCCACATCCAGATATAAACGAAAAAGGATAAAATGAAAAAGGAAGGGTGAAGATCACCGTGAGTCTTGCATAAGGTAGAGGATAATAATAAAAGATAGGCCCTTTGCAGAGGGAAGCAGAGGTTGTCATGCGCGTTTAGGGTTGATGCACAAAATCTTAATGCAAAAGAACGTCACCTTATATTGCCCCTTGTATGTGAACCTTTATTATGCAGTCCGTCGCTTTTATTGCGTCCACAACAAGTTCGTACAAAGTTTATTTCTCTGCACTAATAAGTCATGCATATTTAGAGAGCAATTTTTATTGCTTGCACCGAGGACAACTTACTTGAAGGATCTTACTCAATCCATAGGTAGATATGGTGGACTCTCATGGCAAAAATGGTTTAAGGGTATTTGGAAGCACAAGTAGTATTTCTACTTAGTGCTAAAGATTGGCTAGCATGAGGGGGAAAGGCAAACTCAACACGGTAGAGGAACCATGACAACATACTTTATCTCAGATGTAAGAGAACATAACTCATTATGTTGTCTTCCTTGTCCAACATCAACTCTTTAGCATGTCATATTTTAATGATTGCTCCCAATCATAAAAGATGTCAATGATAATATATCTATATGTGAAACCTCTCTTTCCTTATTACTTCCTATTAATTGCAACGATGACCAAAGCTATATTTTCCAACTCCCAACAACTTTAAATCATCATACTCTTTCTATGTGAAGTCATTACTTTCAATAAGATCAATATGAACTCTTGATTCTTTTTATTCTTTTTCTTCTAATCACCCAAGATCATGGCAAAATACTCAAGCCCTTGACTCAACACTAATCTTTATTATATAGCTCATGGACTCAATTACAAAGAAGGATCATAAAGCAAAACTCAAAACTAGATCATGCCATGACTTTATTCTACTAAATCAAGATAATACTAATAGGATCGAACTAAGAGAACGGTAAAGATAGGAGTTGTGATGGTGATACGATACCAGGGCACCTCCCCCAAGCTTGGCAGTTGCCAAGGGGAGTGCCCATAACCATGTGATTATGTCTCCTTCCTTGTTGGCGGTGGAGGCGTTGATGATGATGCAAGCTTGTCGTCCAGCTTCCACAGCATAGGCTCACCATCATAGAAGGATGATTGAGTCTACGGAATCCTCAAATCTGCAGCCAAACTCATCCTTTTGAATCTATATTCATACTCACAGTTTTGGTTTTGCAGATCATAGATTTGGGCTTGGAGGTGCTCGATCTTCTCATGTAGCTTATATATGGCTTCCTCGGTCTTCTTGGCATCCGGCTCATAGTTGTTGGTGAACTCCGCGAGCATCTTGTGGGTAGTGTTGATTCCACGCTCCACCATCCCCTGGCACTTGAAAACTTGTTGCTCCATTGCTTCGAGCCTCGACTCCATGCTTCCGGTTCCCTTTGGTCCCTCAACATCGCGGATGTGCAGCAACCCATCACGCATCTCAATGGTTTGAGGGTGTCGCAGCACCTCCGCGAGGTAAGGGTTGATAACCTTCTCGAAGAACTTGTCCTTGGAAGCACTTGGGGTCGTCATGATGATCTAAACCTGTCAGAAAAACAGCTCGAAACAAGAACGGGAGAGATTTGCGTGATACGAGAGTCAAAACCTTCGGGAGTATATATAATGAATTTTTACCTACGTACTATGCAAGGAAATGGAGTCCGGAGGGCACACGAGGTGCTCACGAGGTAGGGGGGCGCACCCAGGGGGGTAGGGCGCGCCCTCCACCCTCGTGGAGGCCTCGTGTCCTCCCCGGACTGCTACTTATTTTCTATTTTTCTAAATATTCCAAAACGGAGAAATATTGCCTTAAAAATTGTTTTGGAGTCGGTTTACTTACCGTACCACATACCTATTCCTTTTCGGGGTCTGGAACGTTCTGGAAAGTGTCCCTTATATATTCTTCCGGGGTTACGGTTTCAATAATATTAGTTTCAATATTTATAGGATTACCTGAGATATAGTGTTTGATCCTTTGACCGTTCACCACCTTCGGATTTGTGCCTGCGAAGTTGTTAATTTTTATGGCACCGGAACAATAGACCTCCTCGATAACGTAAGGACCTTCCCATTTGGAGAGAAGTTTTCCTGCAAAAAATCTTAAACGAGAGTTGCATAGCAATACATAATCACCTACATTAAACTCACGCTTTTGTATCCTTTTGTCATGCCACCTTTTAACTTTTTCCTTAAACAACTTGGCATTTTCATAAGCTTGGGTTCTCCATTCATCAAGTGAGCTAATATCAAATAACCTCTTCTCACCGGCAAGTTTGAAATCATAGTTGAGCTCCTTAATAGCCCAATATGCCTTATGTTCTAGTTCGAGAGGTAAATGACATGCTTTTCCATAAACCATTTTATACGGAGACATACCCATAGGATTTTTATATGCAGTTCTATAGGTCCATAATGCATCATCCAGTTTTTTGGACCAATTCTTTCTAGACCTATGAACAGTCTTTTGCAAAATTAATTTGAGCTCTCTATTGCTCAATTCTACCTGACCACTAGACTGCGGGTGATATGGAGATGCAATTCTATGATTAACGTCGTATTTAGCAAGCATCTTACGGAAAGCACCATGAATAAAGTGTGAACCACCATCAGTCATTAAGTATCTAGGGACTCCAAACCTCAGAAAAATAACTTCCTTAAGCATTTTAATAGAAGTGTTATGATCAGCACTACTAGTTGGTGAAAGGATCGATATGGTTGACTAGAGGGGGGGGGGGTGAATAGGCAACTAACAATTTTAAGCTTATCTTTACCAAATTAAACTTTGCAACAAAATAGGTTGTCTAGATGTGCAACTAAGTGAGCAACCTATATGATGCAATAACAACTAGCACAGAAGCAAGCAATGGATGTAAAACAAGTAGGCTTGCAAAAGTAAAGGCACGAAATAACCAAGAGTGGAGCCGGTGGAGACGAGGATGTGTTACCAGAGTTCCTTCCTTTTAAGGGGAAGTACATCTCCGTTAGAGCGGTGTGGAGGCACAATGCTCCCCAAGAAGCCACTAGGGCCACCGTATTCTCCTCACGCCCTCACACGATGCGAGATGCCGTGATTCCACTATTGGTGCCCTTGAAGGCGGCGGCCGAACCTTTACAAACTAGGTTGGGGCAATCTCCACAACAATCGGAGGCTCCCAACAACAACAACACCACGAAGCTTCACCACAATGGAGTATGGCTTCGAGGTGACCTCAACCTTCTAGGGTGCTCAACACCCAAGAGTAACAAGATCCACAAGGGATAAGTGGGGGGAATCAAATTTCTCTTGGTGGAAGTGTAGATCTGGGCCTTCTCAACCAATCCCGAGCAAATCAACAAGTTTGATTGGCTAGGGAGAGAGATCGGGCGAAAATGGAGGTTTGAGCAACAATGGAGCTTTGGGGGAAAGAGGTAGGTCAACTTGGAGGAAGAAGACACCTTTATATAGTGGGGGAACAATTCCAACCGTTACCCCACTGAGCAGCCCCGCACAGAGCGGTACTACCGCTAGGGCAGGGCGGTACTACCGCTGAGAGCGGTACTACCACTCCCTACCCAGCGGTACTACCGCGCTGGCGAGGAAGACAGGCCACTGGCCCCAGAGCGGTACTACCACGGGACTAGGAGCGGTACCACCGCTAGAAGCGGTACTACCGCTTCTACTACCACTTCTAGTGCCGCAAAACCCAACGCGAGAAAACACCAGTCTCGAATCGAGGCGGCAGTAGCACGGAATAGCTGCGGTACTACGGCCGAAGCCCGCGAGCGGTACTACCGCCCTGCGGAGCGGTACTACCCGCTGAGAGCGGTACTACCGCTTCGTGGAGCGGTACTACCACTGGAGGGCTTCGGCGATACTACCGCTGTAGATCGCGGTACTACCACTGGCACAGGACAAAGCAGGTACGGAAGAGAAGTTGCAGCTCCAAAGATGCGAAAGGAAGACGACGGGTGTGATTGGGATGTGTACGTGTTGATTCCACCCTAGTCTTACCAAAGCGGATCCCCTCTTAATAGTACGGTGACTCCTACGAAACTAGTCCACCAACAACGAAATGAAGGAGCTACACCGTCTTGAATAAAACACCGAGGGGAGGAAATCGTCTCGTGCCAATGGATGAATCTCTGAAAGAACTTAACGCACACGATTAGTCCGCAAAAGCATTATCATCAATCACCAAAACCACTTGGGGATAAATATGCCCTTACAGTTGGAATAGCTTTTACCCACTTAGTAACGTAATCAACAGCAACTAGAATATGGGTGTAACCATTAGAGGCAGGAAAAGGTCCCATATAATCAAAGCCCCAAACATCAAATGGCTCAATAACAAGTGAATAATTCATAGGCATTTCTTGACGTCTACTGATATTACCAATTCTTTGACATTCATCGCAAGACAAAACAAACTTACGTGCATCCTTGAAGAGAGTAGGCCAATAAAACCCGGATTGCAATACCTTATGTGCAGTTCTATCTCCAGCATGATGTCCTCCATAAGCTTCGGAGTGACACTTGCGTAGGATCTTTCCTGTTCATGCTTAGGTATAGAACGTCTAATAACACCATCTACTCCTTCTTTATAAAGATGTGGGTCATCCCAGAAGTAATGTCGCAAGTCATAGAAAAACTTTTTCTTTTGTTGGTATGTGAAGCTAGGTGGTATAAATTTAGCAACAATATAATTAGCATAATAAGCATACCATGGAGTGCTACGAGAAGTACTTATGACATTTAATTGCTCATCAGGAAAGCTATCATCAATAGGTAGTGGGTCATCCAGAACATTCTCTAGCCTAGATAAGTTGTCTGCAACGGGGTTCTCAGCTCCTTTTCTATCAACAATATGTAGATCAAATTCTTGAAGCAAGAGAACCCATCTAATGAGTCTAGGTTTTGCATCTTTCTTTTCCATAAGATATTTAATAGCAGCATGATCTGTATGAATAGTTACTCTAGAATCAACAATATAGGGTCTGAATTTATCACAAGCAAATACAGCCGCTAAAAGTTCCTTTTCGGTAGTAGCATAATTTCTTTGAGCATTGTCTAGAGTCTTACTAGCATAATGGATAACATTCAATTTCTTATCAACTCTTTGCCCTAGAACAGCACCTACAACATAATCACTAGCATCACACATAATTTCAAAGGGTAAATTCGAATCAGGTGGCTGAACAACAGGTGCAGAGACTAATGCTTTCTTAAGTATTTCAAATGCTTCTACGCAATCATCATCAAAGACAAATGGTACATCTTTTTGTAATAAATTGGTCAGAGGCCGAGAGATTTTTGAGAAGTCCTTGATGAACCTCATATAAAATCCGGCGTGACCAAGGAAACTTTTATACCTTTGATGTCCTTGGGACATGGCATCTTTTCAATAGCATCAACCCTGGCTTTATCAACTTCAATACCTCTTTCAGAAACTTTGTGCCCCAAGACAATACCTTCATTAACCATAAAGTGGCACTTTTCCCAATTCAAGACAAGATTAGTTTCTTCACATCTCTGCAAAACTCGAGCGAGATTGCTCAAGCAATCATCAAAAGAGGAACCATAGACGGAAAATTCATCCATGAAAACCTCACAAATTTTCTCACAGAAGTCAGAGAATATAGCCATCATGCATCTTTGAAAGGTAGCGGGTGCATTACATAAACCAAAAGGCATACGTCTATAAGCAAAAGTACCAAAAGGGCATGTAAAAGTAGTCTTTGATTGGTCTTTAGCCGACACAGGTATTTGAGAAAAACCAGAATAACCATCTAGAAAGCAATAATGTGTATGTTTGCATAATCTTTCTAGCATTTGATCAATAAACGGTAAGGGGTAATGATCTTTCTTAGTAGCCTTATTTAATTTGCGGAAATCAATTACCATCCTATAACCTGTGATAATTATTTGCGGAATCAATTCATCTTTATCATTAGGGACAACAGTAATACCTCCCTTCTTAGGGACACAATGGACAGGACTTACCCACTGACTATCAGCAACGGGATAAATTATACCTGCCTCCAGAAGCTTGAGTATTTCTTTTCTTACCACTTCTTTCATTTTAGGATTCAAACGTCGTTGGGGACCACAAACTGGTTTGGCATCAGCTTCCAAATTTATTTTATGTTGACATAGAGTGGGACTGATGCCCTTAAGATCATCCAGAGTATATCCAATAGCGGCATGATGCTTCTTCAGAGTTTTCAATAATCTTTCTTCTTCATGCTCTGAAAGGTTAGCGCTAATAATAACAGGATATATTTTCTTTTCATAAGATAAGCATATTTAAGATTATCAGGCAACGGTTTAAGCTCAAACACGGGATCACCCTTGGGTGGAGGAGGATCCCCTAGGATTTCAACAGGCAAATTGTGTTGCAGAATAGGTTCCTGTTTAAAGAATAATTCATCTATTTCCCTTCTTTCATTTGTGAACATATCATTTTCATGGTCTAGCAAATAGTGTTCTAAAGGATCACTAGGAGGTACAACAATATAAGCAATACCAATATTTTCATCCTTACTAGGCAATTCTTCCTCACGATGTTGTTTACTAAATTTAGAGAAATTAAACTCATGGACCATATCGTCCAAGCCAACATTAACAACATTCTTTTTGCAGTCTATCTTAGCATTAACAATGCGCAAGAAGGGTCTACCAAATATAATGGGACAAAAGCTATCTTGTGGAGAACCAAGAACAAGGAAATCAACGGGATATTTGGTTTTCCCACACAAGACCTCAACATCTCTAACAATTCCCATTGGAGATATAGTATCTCTATTGGCAAGTTTAATTGTAACATCAATATCTTCTAACTCAGCAGGTGCAATATCATGCATAATTTCTTTGTATAAGCCAATGGGTATAACACTAGCACTAGCACCCATATCACATAAGCCATGATAACAATGATCTCCTATTTTAACAGAAATAACAGGCACGCCTACCACAGGTCTATGTTTATCTCTATCACAGGGTTTAGCAATTCTAGCAGTTTCACCAGTGAATTGAATAACATGCCCATCAATATTATCAGACAAGAGATCTTTAACAATAGCAATATTGGGTTCTACTTTGACTTGCTCAGGAGGTGTATAAGTCCTAATATTGCTTTTACGAACAACAGTTGAAGCTTTAGCATGATCCTTCATTCTAACAGGGAAAGGAGGTTTCTCAACATAAGAAGTAGGAACAATAGGATCATTATAAGTGACAATCTTTTCTTCAACTTTAATAGGTGCAGCTACTTTTACTTCTATGGGAGGATGATATTTAAACCACTTCTCCTGGGGGAGATCAACATAAGTAGCAAAAGATTCACAGAAAGAAGCTACTATCTCAGAGTCAAGTCCATATTTAGTGCTAAACTTATGGAAAATATCGGTATCCATAAAAGATTTAACACAATCAAACTTAGGTGTCATACCTGACTCCTTACCTTCGTTGAGGTCCCAATCTTCAGAGTTGCGTTTAATTCTACCCAATAAATTCCATCCAAATTCAATAGACTTCATCATAAAAGAGCCAGCACAAGAAGTATCGAGCATGGTGCGATTATTATCAGAAAGCCGAGCATAAAAATTCTGGAGAATTGTCAATTTTGAGAGCTCATGATTGGGGCATGAATATAACATTGATTTAAGCCTCCCCCAAGCTTGAGCGATGCTTTCTTCTTCGCGAGGCCAAAAATTATATATATAATTGCGATCACGATGAACAAGATGCATAGGGTAATACTTTTGATGAAATTCCAATTTCAATCTTTTATAGTTCCATGATCTCGTATCATCACATAGCCTATACCATGTCAATGCGTCTCCCTCCAAAGATAAAGGGAAAGCCTTCCTCTAAATGGCATCATCAGGTATACCTGCAAGCTTAAATAGTCCACAAATATCATCCACAAAGCGTAGATGTTTGTCAGGATGCTTTGTTCCATCTCCTGCGAAAGTGTTAGCTAGCAGTTTTTCCATCATACCCGAAGGAATCTGAAAAGCAGTTTCATTTTCAATAGATTCAGTAGGTTCAGTAGGTTGAGGAGCAACTCTTGGCTCAACTGGACGGGGTGAAGATATCCTGAACAAGCCCCTCAAGCAATTACTTTCCATGGTAACAAGTGACAGAAAATTTCAGCACACTAAATAAATTTTTCCTTACCAAATTCCACCTACCAAAGGCGCTTCACTCCCCGGCAACGGCGCCAGAAAAGAGTCTTGATGACCCACAAGTATAGGGGATCTATCGTAGTCCTTTCGATAAGTAAGAGTGTCGAACCCAACGAGGAGCAGAAGGAAATGATAAGCGGTTTTCAGCAAGGTATTTTCTGCAAGTACTGAAATAAGTGGTAACAGATAGTTTTGTGATAAGATAAAAGGTAACGAGCAACAAGTAACAAAAGTAAATAAAGTGCAGCAAGGTGGCCCAATCCTTTTTGTAGCAAAGGACAAGCCTGGACAAACTCTTATAATAGGAAAAGCGCTCCCGAGGACACATGGGAATATCGTCAAGCTAGTTTTCATCACGCTCATATGATTCACGTTCGGTATGTTGATAATTTGATATGTGGGTCGACAGGTGCTTGGGTACTGCCCTTACTTGTACAAGCATCCCACTTATGATTAACCTCTATTGCAAGCATCCGCAACTACAACAAAAGTATTAAGGTAAACCTAACCATATCATGAAACATATGGATCCAAATCAGCCCCTTACGAAGCAACGCATAAACTAGGGTTTAAGCTTCTGTCACTCTAGCAACCCATCATCTACTTATTACTTCCCAATGCCTTCCTCTAGGCCCAAATAATGGTGAAGTGTTAACGATGTTCACATAACACCACTAGAGGTTAGACAACATACATCTTATCAAAATATCGAACGAATACCAAATTCACATGACTACTAATAGCAAGACTTCTCCCTTGTCCTTAGGAACAAACGTAACTACTCACAAAGCATATTCCTGTTCATAATCAGAGGGGTAATATTGTGCATAAAGGATCTGAACATATGATCTTCCACCAAATAAACCAACTAGCATCAACTACAAGGAGTAATCAACACTACTAGCAACCTACTAGCACCAATCCCGGACTTGGATACAAGAATTGGATACAAGAGATGAACTAGGGTTTAGAGATGAGATGGTGCTGGTGAAGATGTTGATGGAGATTGCCTCTCCCGATGAGAGGAGCGTTGGTGATTGCTACGTCTCGATCTTCGTTGGTTTTTCTCGAAGAGGAGAGGATGATGCAGCACAGTAGCGTAAGCATTTCCCTCAGTTTTTGAGAACCAAGGTATCAATCCAGTAGGAGGTCACGCGCAAGTCCCTCGTACCTGCACAACACGATAGCAACTTGCAACCAACGCTTAGGGGTTGTCAATCCCTTCACGGTTACTTACGGGAGTGAGATCTGATAGAGATAATATTTTTGGTATTTTTGATAGAAAGATGCAAAGTAAAAAGTAAAGGCAAAGTAAAAACAAAGCAAGTAAATAAAGTGATATAGATTGATATGATGAGAATAGACCCGGGGGCCATAGGTTTCACTAGTGGCTTCTCTCAAGAGCATAAGTATTCTACGGTGGGTGAACAAATTACTGTTGAGCAATTGATAGAATTGAGCATAGTTATGAGTATATCTAGGCAATGATCATGTATATAGGCATCACGTCCGTGACAAGTAGATCGAAACGATTCTGCATCTACTACTATTACTCCACTCATCGACCGCTATCCAGCATGCATCTAGAGTATTAAGTTAAAAACAGAGTAACGCCTTAAGCAAGATGACATGATGTAGAGGAATAAATTCATGCAATATGATAAATACCCCATCTTGTTATCCTCGATGGCAACAATACAATACGTGCCTTGCAACTCTTTCTGTCACTGAGTAAGGACACCGCAAGATTGAACCCAAAGCCATGCACTTCTCCCATTGCAAGAACTACCAATCTAGTTGGCCAAACCAAACGGATAATTCGAAGAGACTTGCAAAGATAACTCAATCATACATAAAAGAATTCAGAGAAGAATCAAATATTTTCCATAGATAAGTTGGATCATAAACCCACAATTCATCGGTCTCAACAAACACACCGCAAAAAGAAGATTACATCGAATAGATCTCCATGAGAGAGGGGGAGAACATTGTATTGAGATCCAAAAAGAGAGAAGAAGCCACCTAGCTACTAGCTATGGACCCGAAGGTCTGAAGTAAACTACTCACACTTCATCGGAGGGGCTATGGTGTTGATGTAGAAGCCCTCCATGGTGGATGCCCCCTCCGGCGGAGCTCCGGAACAGGCCCCAAGATGGGATCTCGTGGATATAGAAGGTTGCGGCGGTGGAATTAGGTTTTTTGGCTCCTCCCTGATCATACGGGGATACGTAGGTATATATAGGAGGAAGGAGTACGCCGGTGGAGCTCCGAGGGGCCCACGAGGTAGGGGGGTGCGCCCAGGGGGGCGCCCTCCACCCTCGTGACCTCCTCGGAAGCTTCTTGGAGTAGGGTCCAAGTCTCCTGGATCACGTTGGTGAGAAAATCACGTTCCCGAAGGTTTCATTCCGTTTGGACTCCGTTTGATATTCCGTTTCTCCGAAATACTGAAATAGGCAAAAAACAACAATTCTGGGCTGGGCCTCCGGTTAATAGGTTAGTCCCAAAAATAATATAAAAGTGGAAAATAAAGCCCAATATAGTCCAAAACAGTAGATAAAGTAGCATGGAGCAATCAAAAATTATAGATACGTTGGAGACGTATCAAGCATCCCCAAGCTTAATTCCTGCTCGTCCTCGAGTAGGTAAATGATAAAAAAAAGAATTTTTGATGCGGAGTGATACTTCGGCATAATTTCAATCTAAATCTTCTTAATCATGGCATGAATATTCAGATCCGAAAGATTCAAGATAAAAGTTCATATTGACATAAAAATAATAATACTTCAAGCATGCTAATCAAACAATTATGTCATCTCAAAATAATATGGCCAAAGAAAGTTCATCCCTACAAAATCATATAGTTAGGCTATGCTTCATTTTCGTCACACAAAGATGTTCCCAACTTCTATACCCCCGATGACAAGCCAAGCAATTGTTTCATACTCAAATAATCTCAAACTCTTTCAACCTTCACGCAATACATGAGCGCGAGCCATGGATGTAGCACTATGGGTGGAATAGAATATAATGATGGGGATTGTGTGGAGAAGACAAAAAAGGAGAAAGTCTCATATTGACGAGGATAATCAACGGGCTATGGAGATGCCCATCAATTGATGTCAACATGAGGAGTAGGGATTGCCATGCAACGGATGCACTAGAGCTATGAATGCTCAACAAAAGAAAACTAGTGGGTGTGCATCCAACTCGCTTGCTCATGAAGACCTAGGGCATTTTGAGGAAGCCCATCATTGGAATATACAAGCCAAGTTCTATAATGAAAAATTCCCACTAGTATAAACAAGACAATTTATGAGACTCACTATATGAAAAACATGGTGCTACTTTGAAGCACAAATATATGAGACTCACTACATGAAGAACAAGGTGCTATTTTGAAGCACGAGTGTGGTAAAAGGATAGTAACATTGCCCCTTCTCTCTTTTTCTCTCATTTTTTTATTGGCCTTTCTTTTTTTATTGGCCTTTCTTTTTTTATTTCGTTCGGAGTCTCATCCCGACTTGTGGGGGAATCATAGTCTCCATCATCCTTTTCCTCACTAGGGCAATGCTCTAATAATGATGATCATCACACTTCTATTGATTACAACATAAGGATTACAAGTCGAAACTAGAACAAGATATGACTCTATATGAATGCCTCCGGCGGTGTACCGTGATGTTGCAATGAATCAAGAGTGACATGTATGGAAAATAATGCATGGTGGCTTTGCCACAAATACGATGTCAACTACAAGATCATGCAATGGCAATATGACAAAAGTAATGCATGTCACGATGATGATGGTGGAAGTTGCATGGCAATATATCTTGGAATGGCTATGGAAATGCCATGATAGGTAGGTATGGTGGCTGTTTTGAGAAAGATAAAAGGAGGTTTATGTGTGATAGAGCGTATCGTATCACGGGGTTTGGATGCACCGGCGAAGTTTGCACCAACTCTCAAGGTGAGAAAGGGCAATGCACGGTACCGAAGAGGCTAGCAATGGCGGAAAGGTAAAAGTGCGTATAATCCATGGACTCAACATTAGTCAAAAGAACTCATATACTTATTGCAAAAATTTAGAAGTCATCAAAAATTCAAATACTACGCGCATGCTCCTAGGGGGATAGATTGGTAGGAAAAGACCATCGCTCGTCCCCGACCGCCACTCATAAGGATGCACAAGCCAGGTACACTTCATGTTTCAAATTTGTTACACAACTTTAACCATACGTGCATGCTACGGGATTTGCTAACTTCAACACAAGTATTTCTCAAATTCACAACTATTCAAATATCACGACTTTGATATTATCACCTCCATATCTCAAAACAATTATCAAGCATCAAACTTAGTTTAATTCACTCAAAAAAGAAAGTTTCACAAATCTTGAATACCAAGTATATTAACATTAAGCAAATTACCATGCTATTAATGACTCTCAAAATAATCTAAGTGAAGCATGAGAGATCAAGTTTCTTTAAAACAAATTCACCATCGTGCTCTAAAAGATCTAAGTGAAGCACTAGAGCAAAAATTATCACGCTCTAAAGATATAAGTGAAGCACATAGAGCAAAGTTATCAAGCTCAAAAGGTATAAGTGAAGCACATAGAGTATTCTAACAAATTCCAAATCATGTATGGCTCTCTCAAAAGGTGTGTACAGCAAGGATGATTGTGGTAGACTAACAAGCAAAGACACAAATAATACAAGACGCTCCAAGCAAAACACATATCATGTTGGTGAATAAAAATATAGCTCCAAGTAAATTACCGATGGAAGTGGACGAAAGAGGGGATGCCTTCCGGGGCATCCCCAAAGCTTTGACTTTTTGGTGTCCTTGGATTATCTTGGGGGTTCCATGGGCATCCCCAAGCTTAGGCTTTTGCCACTCCTTGTTCCATAATCCATCAAAAGAATTCACCCAAAACTTGAAAACTTCACAACACAAAACTCAACAGAAATCTCGTGAGCTCCGTTAGAGAAAGAAAACAAAAGACTACTTCAAGGTACTGTAATGAACTCATTATTTATTTATATTGGTGTTAAACCTACTGTATTACAACTCCTCTATGGTTTATAAACTAATTTACTAGCCATAGATTCATCAAAATAAGCAAACAACACACGAAAAACAGAATCTGTCAAAAACAGAACAGTCTGTAGTAATCTGTAACTAACGCAAACTTCTGGAAACTCTAAAAATTCTACCAAAATAGGAAGTCCTGGAAAATTTGTTTATTGATCAGCAGAAAAAGAATCAACGCAAAATCACGTTCCTGTGATTTATAAAACTAAATTCATGGTCGCAAAGTTTCTGTTTTTCAGCAGAATCAAATCAACTATCATCGTAGGTTATCCTATAGGTCTTACTTGGCACAAACACTAATTAAAACATAAAACCACATCCAAACAGAAGGTAGATGGATTATTTATTCCTAAACAGAAGAAAAACAAAAAACACAAAATAAAATTGGGTTGCCTCCCAACAAGCGCTATTGTTTATCGCCCCTAGCTAGGCATAAAAGCAAGGATAGATCTAGGTATTGCCATCTTTAGTTTTCAATTTTTTAGCGGAGTCATGCTCAAATCCGCGGGGTTCTTCCCTCTTCCCGTCATACTCGGAAATTTTTAGATCTATAGAATCCAACCGTTTATTGCAAAGAGTAATCAACGTATTCATACGGTTAAGATTTCCGCTAATATTTTTAAGAGGCTCAAGAGACTTTTGTAAAATCTTTGTTACTTTGCAAATTTTCTCAAACACTTGGGTTTCTTCCTGGGTAGGATGAGATCCTCCCTTTTGGGGTGGTGTTCCCACTATTCCCTCTATAATCTCATGCGCAATACCGGGATCAATATTAATGAAATTTCCCTTGGCCATGCAATCCAAGAGTTGTCTATGCGTCATGTTTAACCCAACATAAAAATTGCGAAGAAGAATTCTAAAGTTCACCTCTAGGGTGCACTTACGATAAGATTCCATCATCCTGTACCAAGCATCTTTTAAGTTTTCTCCTTGCCTTTGCTTGAAGTGAAGAACTTCTAATTCGGGAGACATAGGAGCGGATAAGGAAGTAGTCATGATGACAAGCAAGCAAACTAACACACTAGCAAAAGGCAAAGGGAAAAAGGCAAACGGGAAAGAGAGGTGGAGATTGGGAAAGAGAGGGCGAATAAAACGGCAAGGGTGAAGTGGGGGAGAGGAAAACGAGAGGCAAATGGCAAATAATGTAATGCGAGAGATAGGGATTGCGATGGGTAATTGGTATGTTGACTTTTGCGTAATCCTCCCCGGCAACGGCGCCAGAAATTCTTCTTGCTACGTGTCGAGCTTGCGTTGGTTTTCCCCGAAGAGGAGAGGATGATGCAGCACAGTAGCGTAAGTATTTCCCTCAGTTTTTGAGAACCAAGGTATCAATCCAGTAGGAGGTCACGCGCAAGTCCGTCATACCTGCACAACACGATAGCAACTCGCAACCAACGCTTAGGGGTTGTCAATCCCTTCACGGTTACTTACGAGAGTGAGATCTAATAGAGATAATATTTTTGGTATTTTTGATAGAAAGATGCAAAGTAAAAAGTAAAGGCAAAGTAAAAACAAAGCAAGTAAATAAAGTGATATAGATTGATATGATGAGAATAGACCCGGGGGCCATAGGTTTCACTAGTGGCTTCTCTCAAGAGCATAAGTATTCTACGGTGGGTGAACAAATTACTATTGAGCAATTGATAGAATTGAGCATAGTTATGAGGTTATCTAGGTATGATCATGTATATAGGCATCACGTCCGAGACAAGTAGATCGAAACGATTCTGCATCTACTACTATTACTCCACTCATCGACCGCTATCCAGCATGCATCTAGAGTATTAAGTTAAAAACAGAGTAACGCCTTAAGCAAGATGACATGATGTAGAGGAATAAATTCATGCAATATGATAAATACCCCATCTTGTTATCCTCGATGGCAACAATACAATACGTGCCTTGCAACTCTTTCTGTCACTGAGTAAGGACACCGCAAGATTGAACCCAAAGCCATGCACTTCTCCCATTGCAAGAACTACCAATCTAGTTGGCCAAACCAAACGGATAATTCGAAGAGACTTGCAAAGATAACTCAATCATACATAAAAGAATTCAGAGAAGATTCAAATATTTTCCATAGATAAGTTGGATCATAAACCCACAATTCATCGGTCTCAACAAACACACCGCAAAAAGAAGATTACATCGAATAGATCTCCACGAGAGAGGGGGAGAACATTGTATTGAGATCCAAAAAGAGAGAAGAAGCCATCTAGCTACTAGCTATGGACCCGAAGGTCTGAAGTAAACTACTCACACTTCATTGGAGGGGCTATGGTGTTGATGTAGAAGCCCTCCGTGGTGGATGCCCCCTCCGGCGGAGCTCCGGAACAGGCCCCAAGATGGGATCTCGTGGATACAGAAGGTTGCGGCGGTGGAATTAGGTTTTTTGGCTCCTCCCTGATCATACGGGGATACGTAGGTATATATAGGAGGAAGGAGTACGTCGGTGGAGCTCCGAGGGGCCCACGAGGTAGGGGGCGCGCCCACAGGGGGGGGGGCGCCCTCCACCTTCGTGACCTCCTCGGAAGCTTCTTGGAGTAGGGTCCAAGTCTCCTGGATCACGTTCGGTGAGAAAATCACGTTCCCGAAGGTTTCATTCTGTTTGGACTCCGTTTGATATTCCGTTTCTCCGAAATACTGAAATAGGCAAAAAATAGCAATTCTGGGCTGGGCCTCCGGTTAATAGGTTAGTCCCAAAAATAATATAAAAGTGGAAAATAAAGCCCAATATAGTCCAAAACAGTAGATAAAGTAGCATGGAGCAATCAAAAATTATAGATACGTTGGAGACGTATCAAGCATCCCCAAGCTTAATTCCTGCTCGTCCTCGAGTAGGTAAATGATAAAAAAAAAGAATTTTTGATGCGGAGTGATACTTTGGCATAATTTCAATGTAAATCTTCTTAATCATGGCATGAATATTCAGATCCGAAAGATTCAAGATAAAAGTTCATATTGACACAAAAATAATAATACTTCAAGCATACTAATCAAACAATTATGTCATCTCAAAATAACATGGCCAAAGAAAGTTCATCCCTACAAAATCATATAGTTAGGCTATGCTTCATTTTCGTCACACAAAGATGTTCCCAACTTCTATACCCCCGATGACAAGCCAAGCAATTGTTTCATACTCAAATAATCTCAAACTCTTTCAACCTTCACGCAATACATGAGCGCGAGCCATGGATATAGCACTATGGATGGAATAGAATATAATGATGGGGATTGTGTGGAGAAGACAAAAAAGGAGAAAGTCTCATATTGCCGAGGATAATCAACGGGCTATGGAGATGCCCATAAATTGATGTCAACATGAGGAGCAGGGATTGCCATGCAACGGATGCACTAGAGCTATGAATGCTCAACAAAAGAAAACTAGTCGGTGTGCATCCAACTCGCTTGCTCATGAAGACCTAGGGCATTTTGAGGAAGCCCATCATTGGAATATACAAGCCAAGTTCTATAATGAAAAATTCCCACTAGTATAAACAAGACAATTTATGAGACTCACTATATGAAAAACATGGTGCTACTTTGAAGCACAAATATATGAGACTCACTACATGAAGAACAAGGTGCTATTTTGAAGTACGAGTGTGGTAAAAGGATAGTAACATTGCCCCTTCTCTCTTTTTCTCTCATTTTTTTATTGGCCTTTCTTTTTTATTGGCCTTTCTTTTTTTATTTTGTTAGGAGTCTCATCCCGACTTGTGGGGGAATCATAGTCTCCATCATCCTTTTCCTCACTAGGGCAATGCTCTAATAATGATGATCATCACACTTCTATTGATTACAACATAAGGATTACAAGTCGAAACTAGAACAAGATATGACTCTATATGAATGCCTCCGGCGGTGTACCGTGATGTTGCAATGAATCAAGAGTGACATGTATGGAAAATAATGCATGGTGGCTTTGCCACAAATACGATGTCAACTACAAGATCATGCAATGGCAATATGACAAAAGTAATGCATGTCACGATGATGATGGTGGAAGTTGCATGGCAATATATCTCGGAATGGCTATGGAAATGCCATGATAGGTAGGTATGGTGGCTGTTTTGAGAAAGATAAAAGGAGGTTTATGTGTGATAGAGCGTATCGTATCACGGGGTTTGGATGCACCGGCGAAGTTTGCACCAACTCTCAAGGTGAGAAAGGGCAATGCACGGTACCGAAGAGGCTAGCAATGGCGGAAAGGTAAAGTGCGTATAATCCATGGACTCAACATTAGTCAAAAGAACTCATATACTTATTGCAAAAATTTAGAAGTCATCAAAAATTCAAATACTACGAGCATGCTCCTAGGGGGATAGATTGGTAGGAAAAGACCATCGCTCGTCCCCGACCGCCAATCATAAGGATGCACAAGCCAGGTACACTTCATGTTTCAAATTTGTTACACAACTTTAACCATACGTGCATGCTACGGGATTTGCTAACTTCAACACAAGTATTTCTCAAATTCACAACTATTCAAATAGCACGACTTTGATATTATCACCTCCATATCTCAAAACAATTATCAAGCATCAAACTTAGTTTAATTCACTCAAAAAAGAAAGTTTCACAAATCTTGAATACCAAGTATATTAACATTAAGCAAATTACCATGCTATTAATGACTCTCAAAATAATCTAAGTGAAGCATGAGAGATCAAGTTTCTTTAAAGCAAATCCACCACCGTGCTCTAAAAGATCTAAGTGAAGCACTAGAGCAAAAATTATCACGCTCTAAAGATATAAGTGAAGCACATAGAACAAAGCTATCAAGCTCAAAAGGTATAAGTGAAGCACATAGAGTATTCTAACAAATTCCAAATCATGTATGGCTCTCTCAAAAGGTGTGTACAGCAAGGATGATTGTGGTAGACTAACAAGCAAAGACACAAATAATACAAGACGCTCCAAGCAAAACACATATCATGTTGGTGAATAAAAATATAGCTCCAAGTAAATTACCGATGGAAGTGGACGAAAGAGGGGATGCCTTCCGGGGCATCCCCAAGCTTTGACTTTTTGGTGTCCTTGGATTATCTTGGGGGTTCCATGGGCATCCCCAAGCTTAGGCTCTTGCCACTCCTTGTTCCATAATCCATCAAAAGAATTCACCCAAAACTTGAAAACTTCACAACACAAAACTCAACAGAAATCTCGTGAGCTCCGTTAGAGAAAGAAAACAAAAGACTACTTCAAGGTACTGTAATGAACTCATTATTTATTTATATTGGTGTTAAACCTACTGTATTCCAACTTCTCTATGGTTTATAAACTAATTTACTAGCCATAGATTCATCAAAATAAGCAAACAACACACGAAAAACAGAATCTGTCAAAAACAGAACAGTCTGTAGTAATCTGTAACTAACGCAAACTTCTGGAACTCTAAAAATTCTACCAAAATAGGAAGTCCTGGAAAATTTGTTTATTGATCAGCAGAAAAAGAATCAACGCAAAATCACGTTCCTGTGATTTATAAAACTAAATTCGTGGTCGCAAAGTTTCTGTTTTTCAGCAGAATCAAATCAACTATCATCGTAGGTTATCCTATAGGTCTTACTTGGCACAAACACTAATTAAAACATAAAACCACATCCAAACAGAAGGTAGATGGATTATTTATTCCTAAACAGAAGCAAAAACAAAAAACACAAAATAAAATTGGGTTGCCTCCAACAAGCGCTATTGTTTATCGCCCCTAGCTAGGCATAAAAGCAAGGATAGATCTAGGTATTGCCATCTTTAGTTTTCAATTTTTTAGCGGAGTCATGCTCAAATCCGCGGGGTTCTTCCCTCTTCCCGTCATACTCGGAAATTTTTAGATCTATAGAATCCAACCGTTTATTGCAAAGAGTAATCAACGTATTCATACGGTTAAGATTTCCGCTAATATTTTTAAGAGGCTCAAGAGACTTTTGTAAAATCTTTGTTACTTTGCAAATTTTCTCAAACACTTGGGTTTCTTCCTGGGTAGGATGAGATCCTCCCTTTTGGGGTGGTGTTCCCACTATTCCCTCTATAATCTCATGCGCAATACCGGGATCAATATTAATGAAATTTCCCTTGGCCATGCAATCCAAGAGTTGTCTATGCGTCATGTTTAACCCAACATAAAAATTGCGAAGAAGAATTCTAAAGTTCACCTCTAGGGTGCACTTACGATAAGATTCCATCATCCTGTACCAAGCATCTTTTAAGTTTTCTCCTTGCCTTTGCTTGAAGTGAAGAACTTCTAATTCGGGAGACATAGGAGCGGATAAGGAAGTAGTCATGATGACAAGCAAGCAAACTAACACACTAGCAAAAGGCAAAGGGAAAAAGGCAAACGGGAAAGAGAGGTGGAGATTGGGAAAGAGAGGGCGAATAAAACGGCAAGGGTGAAGTGGGGGAGAGGAAAACGAGAGGCAAATGGCAAATAATGTAATGCGAGAGATAGGGATTGCGATGGGTAATTGGTATGTTGACTTTTGCGTAATCCTCCCCGGCAACGGCGCCAGAAATTCTTCTTGCTACGTGTCGAGCTTGCGTTGGTTTTCCCCGAAGAGGAGAGGATGATGCAGCACAGTAGCGTAAGTATTTCCCTCAGTTTTTGAGAACCAAGGTATCAATCCAGTAGGAGGTCACGCGCAAGTCCGTCATACCTGCACAACACGATAGCAACTCGCAACCAACGCTTAGGGGTTGTCAATCCCTTCACGGTTACTTACGAGAGTGAGATCTGATAGAGATAATATTTTTGGTATTTTTGATAGAAAGATGCAAAGTAAAAAGTAAAGGCAAAGTAAAAACAAAGCAAGTAAATAAAGTGATATAGATTGATATGATGAGAATAGACCCGGGGGCCATAGGTTTCACTAGTGGCTTCTCTCAAGAGCATAAGTATTCTACGGTGGGTGAACAAATTACTGTTGAGCAATTGATAGAATTGAGCATAGTTATGAGGTTATCTAGGTATGATCATGTATATAGGCATCACGTCCGAGACAAGTAGATCGAAACGATTCTGCATCTACTACTATTACTCCACTCATCGACCGCTATCCAGCATGCATCTAGAGTATTAAGTTAAAAACAGAGTAACGCCTTAAGCAAGATGACATGATGTAGAGGAATAAATTCATGCAATATGATAAATACCCCATCTTGTTATCCTCGATGGCAACAATACAATACGTGCCTTGCAACTCTTTCTGTCACTGAGTAAGGACACCGCAAGATTGAACCCAAAGCCATGCACTTCTCCCATTGCAAGAACTACCAATCTAGTTGGCCAAACCAAACGGATAATTCGAAGAGACTTGCAAAGATAACTCAATCATACATAAAAGAATTCAGAGAAGATTCAAATGTTTTCCATAGATAAGTTGGATCATAAACCCACAATTCATCGTTCTCAAGAAACACACCGCAAAAAGAAGATTACATCGAATAGATCTCCACGAGAGAGGGGGAGAACATTGTATTGAGATCCAAAAAGAGAGAAGAAGCCATCTAGCTACTAGCTATGGACCCGAAGGTCTGAAGTAAACTACTCACACTTCATTGGAGGGGCTATGGTGTTGATGTAGAAGCCCTCCGTGGTGGATGCCCCCTCCGGCGGAGCTCCGGAACAGGCCCCAAGATGGGATCTCGTGGATACAGAAGGTTGCGGCGGTGGAATTAGGTTTTTGGCTCCTTCCTGATCATACGGGGATACGTAGGTATATATAGGAGGAAGGAGTACGTCGGTGGAGCTCCGAGGGGCCCACGAGGTAGGGGGCGCGCCCAGGGGGGGGGCGCCCTCCACCCTCGTGACCTCCTCGGAAGCTTCTTGGAGTAGGGTCCAAGTCTCCTGGATCACGTTCGGTGAGAAAATCACGTTCCCGAAGGTTTCATTCTGTTTGGACTCCGTTTGATATTCCGTTTCTTCGAAATACTGAAATAGGCAAAAAAATAGCAATTCTGGGCTGGGCCTCCGGTTAATAGGTTAGTCCCAAAAATAATATAAAAGTGGAAAATAAAGCCCAATATAGTCCAAAACAGTAGATAAAGTAGCATGGAGCAATCAAAAATTATAGATACGTTGGAGACGTATCAAGCATCCCCAAGCTTAATTCCTGCTCGTCCTCGAGTAGGTAAATGATAAAAAAAAGAATTTTTGATGCGGAGTGATACTTTGGCATAATTTCAATGTAAATCTTCTTAATCATGGCATGAATATTCAGATCCGAAAGATTCAAGATAAAAGTTCATATTGACACAAAAATAATAATACTTCAAGCATACTAATCAAACAATTATGTCATCCCAAAATAACATGGCCAAAGAAAGTTCATCCCTACAAAAATCATATAGTTAGGCTATGCTTCATTTTCGTCACACAAAGATGTTCCCAACTTCTATACCCCCGATGACAAGCCAAGCAATTGTTTCATACTCAAATAATCTCAAACTCTTTCAACCTTCACGCAATACATGAGCGCGAGCCATGGATATAGCACTATGGATGGAATAGAATATAATGATGGGGATTGTGTGGAGAAGACAAAAAAGGAGAAAGTCTCATATTGCCGAGGATAATCAACGGGCTATGGAGATGCCCATAAATTGATGTCAACATGAGGAGCAGGGATTGCCATGCAACGGATGCACTAGAGCTATGAATGCTCAACAAAAGAAAACTAGTCGGTGTGCATCCAACTCGCTTGCTCATGAAGACCTAGGGCATTTTGAGGAAGCCCATCATTGGAATATACAAGCCAAGTTCTATAATGAAAAATTCCCACTAGTATAAACAAGACAATTTATGAGACTCACTATATGAAAAACATGGTGCTACTTTGAAGCACAAATATATGAGACTCACTACATGAAGAACAAGGTGCTATTTTGAAGTACGAGTGTGGTAAAAGGATAGTAACATTGCCCCTTCTCTCTTTTTCTCTCATTTTTTTATTGGCCTTTCTTTTTTTATTGGCCTTTCTTTTTTTATTTTGTTAGGAGTCTCATCCCGACTTGTGGGGGAATCATAGTCTCCATCATCCTTTTCCTCACTAGGGCAATGCTCTAATAATGATGATCATCACACTTCTATTGATTACAACATAAGGATTACAAGTCGAAACTAGAACAAGATATGACTCTATATGAATGCCTCCGGCGGTGTACCGTGATGTTGCAATGAATCAAGAGTGACATGTATGGAAAATAATGCATGGTGGCTTTGCCACAAATACGATGTCAACTACAAGATCATGCAATGGCAATATGACAAAAGTAATGCATGTCACGATGATGATGGTGGAAGTTGCATGGCAATATATCTCGGAATGGCTATGGAAATGCCATGATAGGTAGGTATGGTGGCTGTTTTGAGAAAGATAAAAGGAGGTTTATGTGTGATAGAGCGTATCGTATCACGGGGTTTGGATGCACCGGCGAAGTTTGCACCAACTCTCAAGGTGAGAAAGGGCAATGCACGGTACCGAAGAGGCTAGCAATGGCGGAAAGGTAAAAGTGCGTATAATCCATGGACTCAACATTAGTCAAAAGAACTCATATACTTATTGCAAAAATTTAGAAGTCATCAAAAATTCAAATACTACGAGCATGCTCCTAGGGGGATAGATTGGTAGGAAAAGACCATCGCTCGTCCCCGACCGCCACTCATAAGGATGCACAAGCCAGGTACACTTCATGTTTCAAATTTGTTACACAACTTTAACCATACGTGCATGCTACGGGATTTGCTAACTTCAACACAAGTATTTCTCAAATTCACAACTATTCAAATATCACGACTTTGATATTATCACCTCCATATCTCAAAACAATTATCAAGCATCAAACTTAGTTTAATTCACTCAAAAAAAAGAAAGTTTCACAAATCTTGAATACCAAGTATATTAACATTAAGCAAATTACCATGCTATTAATGACTCTCAAAATAATCTAAGTGAAGCATGAGAGATCAAGTTTCTTTAAAACAAATTTACCACCGTGCTCTAAAAGATCTAAGTGAAGCACTAGAGCAAAAATTATCACGCTCTAAAGATATAAGTGAAGCACATAGAGCAAAGTTATCAAGCTCAAAAGGTATAAGTGAAGCACATAGAGTATTCTAATAAATTCCAAATCATGTATGGCTCTCTCAAAAGGTGTGTACAGCAAGGATGATTGTGGTAGACTAACAAGCAAAGACACAAATAATACAAGACGCTCCAAGCAAAACACATATCATGTTGGTGAATAAAAATATAGCTCCAAGTAAATTACCGATGGAAGTGGACGAAAGAGGGGATGCCTTCCGGGGCATCCCAAAGCTTTGACTTTTTGGTGTCCTTGGATTATCTTGGGGGTTCCATGGGCATCCCCAAGCTTAGGCTTTTGCCACTCCTTGTTCCATAATCCATCAAAAGAATTCACCCAAAACTTGAAAACTTCACAACACAAAACTCAACAGAAATCTCGTGAGCTCCGTTAGAGAAAGAAAACAAAAGACTACTTCAAGGTACTGTAATGAACTCATTATTTATTTATATTGGTGTTAAACCTACTGTATTCCAACTTCTCTATGGTTTATAAACTAATTTACTAGCCATAGATTCATCAAAATAAGCAAACAACACACGAAAAACAGAATCTGTCAAAAACAGAACAGTCTGTAGTAATCTGTAACTAACGCAAACTTCTGAAACTCTAAAAATTCTACCAAAATAGGAAGTCCTGGAAAATTTGTTTATTGATCAGCAGAAAAAAGAATCAACGCAAAATCACGTTCCTGTGATTTATAAAAACTAAATTCATGGTCGCAAAGTTTCTGTTTTTCAGCAGAATCAAATCAACTATCATCGTAGGTTATCCTATAGGTCTTACTTGGCACAAACACTAATTAAAACATAAAACCACATCCAAACAGAAGGTAGATGGATTATTTATTCCTAAACAGAAGAAAAACAAAAAACACAAAATAAAATTGGGTTGCCTCCAACAAGCGCTATTGTTTATCGCCCCTAGCTAGGCATAAAAGCAAGGATAGATCTAGGTATTGCCATCTTTAGTTTTCAATTTTTTAGCGGAGTCATGCTCAAATCCGCGGGGTTCTTCCCTCTTCCCGTCATACTCGGAAATTTTTAGATCTATAGAATCCAACCGTTTATTGCAAAGAGTAATCAACGTATTCATACGGTTAAGATTTCCGCTAATATTTTTAAGAGGCTCAAGAGACTTTTGTAAAATCTTTGTTACTTTGCAAATTTTCTCAAACACTTGGGTTTCTCCCTGGGTAGGATGAGATCCTCCCTTTTGGGGTGGTGTTCCCACTATTCCCTCTATAATCTCATGCGCAATACCAGGATCAATATTAATGAAATTTCCCTTGGCCATGCAATCCAAGAGTTGTCTATGCGTCATGTTTAACCCAACATAAAAATTGCGAAGAAGAATTCTAAAGTTCACCTCTAGGGTGCACTTACGATAAGATTCCATCATCCTGTACCAAGCATCTTTTAAGTTTTCTCCTTGCCTTTGCTTGAAGTGAAGAACTTCTAATTCGGGAGACATAGGAGTGGATAAGGAACTAGTCATGATGACAAGCAAGCAAACTAACACACTAGCAAAAGGCAAAGGGAAAAAGGCAAACGGGAAAGAGAGGTGGAGATTGGGAAAGAGAGGGCGAATAAAACGGCAAGGGTGAAGTGGGGGAGAGGAAAACGAGAGGCAAATGGCAAATAATGTAATGCGAGAGATAGGGATTGCGATGGGTACTTGGTATGTTGACTTTTGTGTAAGCCTCCCCGGCAACGGCGCCAGAAATTCTTCTTGCTACGTGTCGAGCTTGCGTTGGTTTTCCCCGAAGAGGAGAGGATGATGCAGCACAGTAGCGTAAGTATTTCCCTCAGTTTTTGAGAACCAAGGTATCAATCCAGTAGGAGGTCACGCGCAAGTCCCTCGTACCTACACAACACGATAGCAACTCGCAACCAACGCTTAGGGGTTGTCAATCCCTTCACGGTTACTTATTAGAGTGAGATCTAATAGAGATAATATTTTTGGTATTTTTGATTGAAAGATGCAAAGTAAAAAGTAAAGGCAAAGTAAAAGCAAAGCAAGTAAATAAAGTGATATAGATTGATATGATGAGAATAGACCCGGGGGCCATAGGTTTCACTAGTGGTTTCTCTCAAGAGCATAAGTATTCTACGGTGGGTGAACAAATTACTGTTGAGCAATTGATAGAATTGAGCATAGTTATGAGGTTATCTAGGTATGATCATGTATATAGGCATCACGTCCAAGACAAGTAGATCGAAACGATTCTGCATCTACTACTATTACTCCACTCATCGATCGCTATCCAACATGCATCTAGAGTATTAAGTTAAAAACAGAGTAACACCTTAAGCAAGATGACATGATGTAGAGGAATACATTCATGCAATATGATAAATACCCCATCTTGTTATCCTCGATGGCAACAATACAATACGTGCCTTGCAACTCTTTCTGTCACTGAGTAAGGACACCGCAAGATTGAACCCAAAGCCATGCACTTCTCCCATTGCAAGAACTACCAATCTAGTTGGCCAAACCAAATGGATAATTCGAAGAGACTTGCAAAGATAACTCAATCATACATAAAAGAATTCAGAGAAGATTCAAATGTTTTCCATAGATAAGTTGGATCATAAACCCACAATTCATCGGTCTCAACAAACACACCGCAAAAAGAAGATTTCATCGAATAGATCTCCACGAGAGAGGGGGAGAACATTGTATTGAGATCCAAAAAGAGAGAAGAAGCCATCTAGCTACTAGCTATGGACCCGAAGGTCTGAAGTAAACTACTCACACTTCATTGGAGGGGCTATGGTGTTGATGTAGAAGCCCTCCGTGGTGGATGCCCCCTCCGATGGAGCTCCGGAACAGGCCCCAAGATGGGATCTCATGGATACAGAAGGTTGCGGCGGTGGAATTAGGTTTTTTGGCTCCTCCCTGATCATACGGGGATACGTAGGTATATATAGGAGGAAGGAGTACGTCGGTGGAGCTCCGAGGGGCCCACGAGGTAGGGGGCGCGCCCTCCACCTTCGTGACCTCCTCGGAAGCTTCTTGGAGTAGGGTCCAAGTCTGCTGGATCACGTTCAGTGAGAAAATCACGTTCCCGAAGGTTTCATTCCGTTTGGACTCCGTTTGATATTCCGTTTCTTCGAAATACTGAAATAGGCAAAAAACAACAATTCTGGGCTGGGCCTCCGGTTAATAGGTTAGTCCCAAAAATAATATAAAAGTGGAAAATAAAGCCCAATATAGTCCAAAACAGTAGATAAAGTAGCATGGAGCAATCAAAAATTATAGATATGTTGGAGACGTATCAGTGATGACGATGGTGATGATTTCCCCTTCCCGGAGGGAAGTGTCCCCGGCAGAACAGCTTTGTCGGAGCCCTAGATTGGTTCCGCCAAGGTTCCGCCTCGTGGCGGCGGAGTCTCATCCCGAAAGGTTCTCTGCTATTTTTTTCTCATCGAAAGACTTCATATGGGAGAAGATGGACGTTGGAGAGCCACCAGGGGGCCCACGAGGTAGGGGGGCGCGCCCAGGGGGGGGCGCCCCCACCCTCGTGAGCAGGGTGTGGGCCCCCTAGCCTTCATCTTTGGCGACGATTTTTCTTTATTTATTTTAAGGTGTTCCATGGAGTTTCAGGATTTTTGGAGTTGCACAGAATAGTCCTTCAATATTTGCTCCTTTTCCAGCCTAGAATTCCAGCTGCCGGCATTCTCCCTCTTCATGTAAACCTTGTAAAATAAGAGAGAATAACCATAAGTATTGTGACATAACGTGAAATAACAGCCCATAATGCAATAAATATCGATATAAAAGCATGATGCAAAATGGACGTATCAACATGCTACGTGCGCGCCTCTACTACGACACGTACGCGCCTCTACTACTACACGTGCGTGCCTCTACATCGACCAGTATATATGTGCGTACATGTTCACGACCAGAATGACAACACTATGTACGCTTCGATCAGGTGGGTCCCGACTGTCAGGCACTTCCTTATGTGCGAAGATGTAGCTGGTGGGTCCCAGCTGTTAGGGGGCGAATCATTTTTTTCAGACGCACTTCCTTGCGTGCGAAGATGTAGTTGGTGGGTCCCAGCAGTCAGGGGGAAAGGTTTTTTTCGCGAAATACGGTGGCCTGTCCGATGGGTCCCTGCTGTCAGGTGGAGGAATCATTATTTTCCACGTAATAAGGAGGCACTTCCTTGTTGCGGCCGTGGACCCAACTGTTAGCCTCTCCACGTACAGTCCACGTCTGATGGAAGTCGTTCCTTGACCACATTGACCACGCCGCGCTGAGAGCACCACGGCGGTGGACAACGGTGAGGCCTAGGAAGGGGACGACGCGGAGCCAGGGAAGACGCGGCAGTGGATGCACACGCGGAGAGGAGTACGAGGTTCATTTGTTCGGCTGCGGTGTGAGGCTGCCGTCGCCGCAGAATAACAGGGGGTGTGGGTGAGTGGAGGATGGCCTGCCTAGCGGTGGGAGTAGTAGGGGGCGGTGAGGCCTTCGCGGCAGCATAGCTGACCACGGGAGGCAGGAGCAGGCGGCACGACCGGCGCTGCTTTGGGCGGCTGGAGCAAGAAGACCAGAGGTTGAAGAAGCACGACGGCCGTTGGATGGACATCGTATGGTCACTGCAGCTAGAATCGTTTATGTTGACTAAGTTGACAAAGCCCTTGGTACGTCAACTTAGTAGGCCCACAGGTCAGCTTCCGAAACGGTGTGCCCTAGATGTCAGGGGAAAGAATCATTTTTTGGGCGGGTGAAGCTAGAATATCCGAGATTGAAGAAGAAGCACGGCATCCGTTGGATGGACATCCAACGACCACTCCTGCTAGAACCATGTGTTGACTATAAGTTGACAAAGCCTTGCATACGCGTCAACTCTCTTTTTTAGGGGATGCGTCAACTTAGTAAGGCCAGAAGTGTGTGGTAGAGAACTTATAGCCCATTTGAGATTTGTAAGAATGTGCAGCCCATTTTTGAATTCTAATGGAATTTACTACAGCCCATTTACAGTTTGTTAAAAGTATAACCCATTTCAACCAACCGTTCAAAACAGAATTCAATAAAATTTCCCACATTTTGTTGGGATCCGAAATATTTTATCCCGAAATTTCTAGTCAGACTAAATACAATTTCAATATAAATTTATATTACGTAAAAATCCAACAAAACATTGCGCTCGCAACAATTAATGAAATTAAAATTTTCAATATCCAAAAATAATGTTTTAAAAGTAATTACGTGTTTGGTGCATTTTTTTATAGTTACTGCCCAGTTTTTATAATTACATCCCATTTATTATTTCTTAAAGCCCATTTTCTTGTTAAGCCTAATGCATCCCTCCTAGGAAAGATTTGCAGCCCAGCGGGGCGGAGAATAACAACTTGACCTTGCCTGGGTATTCCTAAAAAAAGTATAGCTGGGCTAGCCATTTTCAGCTTGAAAAAAAATTGATATCTGGGCTGGATATCTGGCCTGGGCTAGACGGGCCACAGCCCGCCCAGTTAATACCTCCAGCGATGTTTTCGTTGTTGTTCATAGGAGAAAAATTAATATCTGGGCTAAACATCAAAAAACTTTGCAATGCTCACACCTCAAAATCACAAATACTGCTGGAGCTGCTTGGTCCCAGCTGTCGGCCGCTTCTTGTGCAATTCTCTCGTTTATTGACTACTCCCTCCTTTCCGGTTTATAGTGCTCAATTCAAAAATCTCACCAATCAAGGTAGATGGCGAGTGGTGGAATAATTTTTGTAGTTTTGCAAAAGCACCTAATTAATGCTCTTGTTATCCTCAAAAAATTATGTTTATCAATGCATTAATTGCAGTGCATGCATGCATAAAGTACATGCATTGGTCAATTTTCTCTTAATACTTGCATGCAATGATTTAATGCACCTTGGAATCTGAACATGTGATGAAAAACAACCAAATTGAGCCTTGTAAAATGGAAAAACTAAAAAACCAGAAAGGAGGGAGTACATAGGTTGACAATGGTGTGGGACCGTGATGTCAGGAAACCAGGAGGAAGCAAAATAAACTATAGTTATATATATATATATATATATATATATATATATATATATATATATATATATATAAAATAAGGAGGCACTTGCGTACGTGAGGCTATGGCCCTGGTGGGTCCCCATTGTTATCCTCTCCAAGTAAAGTCATCTCCTCTCCCGCGCGCATATTCCGCCCGAAACAGCCAGCGCCGCCCGCCCCACTTCCCGGTGCAGGCGATTGCTCCGCCTTCAAACGACACAAGTGCCGTCCGTCCGTCCATCTGCCACCCACATTAATGATACGCGGTTGCCGAGGCGGCTACTCCAGTGTCACACGTCCGTCCCTCCGCCGCCCACCATTCCTATATAAACTGTTGCGCCGGCCATAGCCGCAGTTATCCGCATCCGTTCCCTTTCTCCTGTCCATACCACTACTGCCCACCATGGCTTCCTCGCGCTCCAGCGCTCTTCAGGATGGGCGAACGATGGACCACAAGGAGATGGCAGCCATTGCTGCCGACCGACCGGCAGGCAGCCGGAGGACGACGACGTCCCAATGGAGAACATGGTAGTCGACGATCCGGCGCCAACCCCCTCCTATGTGCCATCCTCGCTGGTGCATTGCACCATGACCATCGGTGAGGCCCATGCCCAATATATGGACACGGTGAGGCAGATGCGTGAGGAGCAGTTCTGGGAGGCGCAGGCCGACGCCGCCTACAACCACCATCTCCTCCAAGAGCACCTGCAGGTGGAGGAGCAGATCGCCGTGGAGCGGGTGGAGCAGGAGGCGCTGCTCGACTCGTACCGCTCCGCCCGCGAGGGCCGCCTCAAGCGTTGGCGGTACCGCATGCGGGTGGCGGAGGCTGCAGCCACCTACAAAGAGGGTGATGAAGCGGGCGAGGCGCTGTTTGGCGAGACCGAGGATAAGGCAGAGGACAATGCCAGCTCCGACGAGTGCCCGCTCTACTGGCGTCGACGAGGCCCTGCTCCGCCAAGGCCGAGGACACCGCCGGCTCCGCCGAGGCCTCGCCCCGCCAACAACGAGGAAGAGGACATCGCCGGCTCAGCCGAGGCCCCACCCTGCCGGCAACGAGGGGGAGGATTTCCACCGCTCCGCCGAGGCGCCGCCCGCCGGCAACGAGACAGAGGACATCGCCGGCTCTACCGAGGCCCCGCCCCGCTGCCAACGAAGCCGCGCCACACAGAAAACAAGGAAGAGTAGAACACGGTAGGTCACCGCCGCTCGGGTCCAAGTAAGGCCACCACTGCTACCCTCCGGTTGAAGCCAAGTTAGGCGGGTTGACCATTGACGGCCGGTTAGCTTCTTGAGGGCGACGTGGAGTCGGAGAGCTGTGCTGGAGAAGAACGCTGCTTCTACTTAACTGCTGGTGTAGTTGGCTGACTGACACGTGGGCCCAACAGGCCACATGTCAGTTACACAACTGCAACTGCAGTTAAGTCACTGAAGCTTCTGTTCGGCTCAGCGGGACACAGGTGGGTAGCTTCAGTTAAATACCTCCAGCACACCCCTTTTTAGTTGAAGAATGTATGAAATGTAATGAAATCTGGCATGTTTATATGAAATCCGACCATGTATGAATGAATTTATTTCGATTAGTTCGAGTTCCTATATCACTGGCATTGGATGAACATGCAAAACAATACATACTAGCATTATTCCTAGGGTGATCACCTAGTTTGCAGCAGTTTCACATGTACTCCCTCCGGTCCTTTCTAGTCTACATACAAGTTTTGTTTGCAGTCAAAGTATCTCTACTTTGACCAATCTTATACAAAAAGTATGCACTTTCACAATATGCGAAGTAAAAAGGAACAGAAGGAGTAAAAAGAGTTTGAGCAGCTTTTTAGCGTTTCTGTACATTGCAATCAAACACACAGGGCCTGGCAATTCATAGAGAACATTCAAGACAATCGATGATTATGCATCTCAGCAACTCACATGTTAGAGGCAATATTTACTTCACAACTAAAGAATAAATAAAAAATTGATCGACGTTGCTGACAGCAAAGGGCGTCCCATTCGAAAATATCAAACGCATGTCTTGCTAAAATAAATGAGCAAAATTTGACAAGGTTGTCCCATTTCAAAATATCAAATGCCTACAATTGTGGAATTGGCAGGGTTTGCCATAAGTTCGGAGATTGACATGGCACCTCGTGCTAAATAAACCAACTGTTCTTTTTGTGCAGTTCCACCAAAATCAACCAAATTCGCTCGTAGCTTGTATGATTTCGCCCTTATATGTTGCAACGCCTTGAACTTATCGGCACCTCCTTTCTTGTGGTGGAAATGAATAATTTGATGTATTCATGAACATTTTGTGCAGTTCCCATTGAAATCAAGCTGAGCACCCCTGTTTGCACAAATATAAAAAAAGTTATTAGTATAAAGCAAATTGTACTATGAATTGACAGTTTAAACAGGCACCTACATGGTCCATGTAGAGCACACTTTTAGAAAAATGGAACTCACTAGAAAGAATCCTAGAACAACATTGTACCCGTGCATCACAGCAAAAAAATGGAGATTTGTCAATCCTTCTGAGCTGAAGTTAGTTTGGTCTTGTGGGGAGTAATGTAACCATCCTTCCACTGCTCCTTCTGATGAGAACATAGACAGGGCTTCTTCATCCTGGCATAATCGGAACTAGTCACTTCACTTACTCCATATTCTTCTTCAGAGGAAGATGATCCTATTGTGCAAAGACAAGAGGACTACTAAATGCTAGCATCCCTGTTTGCTCGAAAAAAAAGGAAAGGAAATATTTAAAACAACACAGATGAAGCACTTCTCAAGGACAATACCACTTTTTCATGACAGTATCTAAACAACAGCACAACACCAATAGAGATGACAAAGCTCAATCATATGGATGAAATCAGTGGGCGAGTACCAACCTTTGTCAGGAGGCTTACTGTGTAGAGCATACAGATGAAGCACTTCTCCGGAACCATTTGTTGCTATCTACTATGATGGCCATGCTTACTATATACTCCTCAATTAGTTTAATGTTTCCAACATCTTCTTGTGCAGTTCCATTAAAATATATGGTATCTTCAAAGAAGATCCATGTTTGCACAAGTAGAGATAATTACGTATTACATTAAGAGTGTCATCAAATCAGTGGCAAAACAATTGCTCGTTCCAGCCATAGCAATAAATTAAGATGCAAAACTATATCATTACTTGTGTCATCACAGTTCCAGTGCTTCATTACAGCACGGGGAGTTGATTTTTGTTTTTCCGCTTGTTCTTCCCCTTCATCACTTGGTTCAATAATAGAGAAGCTTCGCCTTCAATGTAAGATTTGGCATGTCAATTAGGGAGCACAAGTATAGCACTAAACAATGACATTAATTTTATGATGAAAGTGGCAAAATACAGGCCAACAGTTGTGAAATATCCTTATCTTACCTCAATGGGATATTACGGTGCACATACAGATTGGAAGTCTTGTCTCCATTTGTGCAGTTCACTAAAATCAAGCAACATTACCATACAAGTAGCACAACATATGAAAGCACACTGCAGAATCATGTGAAAGAAGGCTAGTACTGACCTCTCATGACGCAGAATTCAAACAACTCACAAGAAGAAGATCTGAACCAAATTTGCCAACACGGATAGGAAGTAAGATCTCCTCTTGTGCAGTTCCACTAAGATCAAGCAATCAAGCAACGTTGTCGGTGTGACATTTTGGTTGAACTGCACAAAACACTCTTAAAACAAAAGTGTTTTGTGCAGTGTAACAAAAGGTCACAATGGCAACAAGGTCAAGTAGATAACCCTGTTTACACAGAGGTGCAAAGGAAACAACTAGTGGTCAATAACGGTGGATGACACAGAAGCCAACAAAAAGAAGCATCTACCTTATCTAGATGGGAAAGAAAGCAAGACAGTAGCATTTCTCAAATGGTGGAATTGATTAATATTAACATAGAGATTATATTAACAATAAAATTCATTAAACATGTAATTTTCTTTTAACTGTGGCATTGCATCATTTTTCCAGCAGCATCATTAGAGGGTGTTTGTTTACAGGGACATTTTGGTGTAGGGACTAAAAAAATCCATGTTAGTCCCATCTAAACCAAATAGGAGGGACTTTTAGGGACTCAGAGTGGGCATTTTTGGGACTAAAGAAACGAGACCCCGAGGGAGTCTTTTTGGGACTTTTTCCAATAGTTTTTTTACTATATACTGCAAGGCAATAGCCTCACAGTCCTTTATTAAAGCAAAGTAGCAAAAGAGTTACAAAGTTACAATAAAAGAACCAAGGTTAGGGAGGAGAGGCTACTTACAAAGAGGGTTTATGGTAGGGCAGCTATCCAAGAAGTTAGGCTATTCCTATATTTACACTTGATTCTATGAACTAAAAGAGAAATGTCATGGATAAAATTTCTCCTCCAGGATCTGAAATAAGGCAACTCATTTCTGAAAATCTTCCCATTCCTCTGTGTCCAAATATTCCAAGTAGCCGTGAAGACTACCTCAGAAAAAATGGGTAGCCAAAGTCCTTCCTAGCAGCACAAGCCATCTCAAAAGTAGTCTGGTAAGGATGAACACTCCATGAGATTCCCAAGTAATTCCAGACACGTTGGCTGAAGTTGCAAACAAAGAAGAGATGAGCTCTATCTTCATGCAAAGCTGAGAGACACATAACACACATGTCATCCTGGATAATCCAATGTCGTCACTGCATCATGTCTCTAGTGTTTAGACGATCCATCAAGAGGACCCAGCCAAACACCTTGAGCTTGAATGTGCAAGAACATTTCCAGATCCACCCGAATATGGGGTCAACCACGATGTCTGAAAAACAAGATAAGTAGTAAATCCTTGAATGATAATCACCAGATTTTGAAGGCCATTTCCAGACATCATTTCCCCCCTCCTGAAGATTAACCAAAGGCATTAAAGCCTAGAGCTGATTGAATTCCTCAAAGGCTTCAACCGATAAAGGTAGGTGAAAATTGTCGGTCGAATCAGACAACTCCAGCACATCCTTGATGGAAAGCGTGTCATCAATCACAAAAGAGTGAAGCCTCGGGAAACGTTGCTGCATGAGAACCACATTGTTATTAAGTTGCCATCGATCCAACCAAAAAATCACCGTATCCCCCGACCGCACGTGAGGGACTGCCAATTTGCAAAACTTGTCATACAGCTTCAACACATCTCGCCACTAGAAATAACCACAACTTTGAGTGACTTGGGGGGGGTGCGGCAGCATAATAAGTGTCCCAAATGAGTGATACCCAGGGCACGTCCAACTTATTAAAAAATTGAAGAGATGCTTGATCAGCAAGGCATCGTTTTGTATGCCTAGATCAAGCACACCAAGGCCTCCCAAATTCTTAGGCCAACATACCAAATCCCAAGCCGCCAATGATTGCCGTGGTGTATCCGTGTCCCCCCTCCACAAACATTGCCGCATGATACGTTCAATCTGCTTCCAAATTCCTTGTGGCAACAAGAGAGTGCACAAAAAATATATTGGCATGGAACAAAGAACATATTTTAAAAATTGTAGCCGGCTCCCTTGGTTCAATAGGCAAGAGGAAGCAGATAATTTTCTCTCAATGCGATCCACTAAGGGCAACAAATCATAAATTGTGGGTCGAGAGGTACCCATTGGCAATCTAAGATAGGTAAATGGCATGGAACCAACATCACACCCAAGCAAAGCAGCCACCCGCTTGCCCTCATCATCTGACATATTTATTGGTATCAATGAAGATTTACTAAAGTTGACCCTCAGACCCGTTGACTTAGCAAAGACCTCGAGCATTTCCTTGAAAGCAATGAGCTGGCTGTCAATAGCAGGAAGAACAATTAGGGTGTCGTCAGCGTATTGCACAATCGGATAATCCATCGAAGAGGTTGGGATGGGAAGTGTAAGAATGTTCCTTGAGCACATCTCATTTACCACCGACTGTAATAAATCAACAGCAATCACAAATAACAAAGGAGATAAAGGATCTCCTTGACGAACACCAGAACAGCAGACAAAGTGATTACTAGGTACTCCATTTAGAAGAACCGAAGAGGACCCAGTGGACAAGATGCTGTCAATCCAACTTGTCCAACGGCTATCAAAACCCTTGCATTTCAAGATCCTGAGAATCAACTCATGCTCAATGGTATCAAACGCCTTCGTGAAGTCAAGCTTAAGAAGGATTATAGGCCTTTTGTAGGCCTTGCATTGATGGATGTATTCAAAACACCACGCCAGGCAGTCTTGTATAGATCGACAGCGAACAAACCCGTACTGATTGCGGTGAATACACTTTAAGATCACACCCTGTAAGCGATTAGCCAAAAGTTTAGTTAAAAACTTTAAGCAAGTATTTGTCAATGATATGGGCCTAAAATCACCAACATATTCAGGGCTCAACTTCTTTGGAATGAGGGTAATAAGAGATGTATTCAGACACTCCAGATCACACTTTCCCTCATAAAAATCTTGGACCAGCTTCATAAAATCCTCCTTCAAAATATTCCAACATTTCTTTTAAAAAAAGACCAGTATATCCGTCCGGACCCGGAGCACGATCAATGGGCATGTTCTTAATTACCGCATCCACCTCGGAGTCCGTGAAAGGTAAGGATAACTCCTCAAGACCATTAACCCGAGTAACTAATGTGTCAAGATCAAAACCCATTTGAATACCTTTGGCTTGGCCTATTCTTTGATTAAAGTCAGACCAAAACATCCCCACTAGTTGCTGATGGTCAGTGACCACCTCCCCATCCACAGACTTGATTGAGGAAATGGTGTTCCTCCGAAACCTTTCCGTTGCCATGGCGTGGAATTTTTTTGAATTTTCCTCGCCAACTTTGATGTTTCTGATCGTGCAACGTTGTTTCCAATAAATAAACTGCCAATGCAAAATATCCTCAAGATGTGATTTAACAATCCTGAGAAAATTGAACTCCGACCAACTCAAGGGCCTAATTTCCTCAATATTGTCAAGAAAAATGATCACTTTATTGCAATCAGCAATGAGAGCCTTGACTGTGGACATGTTGAGATGCCATTTCTTTAGTGCATAACGTAGGGATTTGAACTTAGCAGAAATGGTTAAGGCAATAGAAGATTTGCCCACTGGCCTATTCCAAACCTCAATAACACAATCGGTAAAGCCAAGCAAATCAACCCAATAATTTTCAAAGCGAAAAACTTTTGCCTTGGGAATACAAGTGGCAATTGAGACCACACATGGGACGTGATTAGAGGCAGTGCGTGCTAGAGGAAAAACCATTGTGTTGGGATGATTGTGTGTCCAAGCCACAGATGTGAAAAACCAATCAATCTGTTCGAGAAGCGGTGAAGTTTGCATATTGGACCATGTATACTGACGACCCTTGATTGGCAGCTCGACAAGACCCAAATGACCAATTATTTCATTGAACAAAAAAAATATCATTGACGTCACCACCCGGAAGATTTGGGTTCTCAAGCGAGCGCATAAAGTTGAAATCACCCAAAAGCAGCCAATTTTCATCGAACTGAATATCAAGGTTATATAACCATTGCACAAAATCATCACGCGCAGAACCTTGACACGGGTCATAAATTGAAACAAGAGACCAAGATTCAGATGTGTGTTTAGACTGAAACTTCACAATAATTCCATAAGGTTTAGCCTCAATTAAGTTGCCTATGAAAAAGGACGAGTTCCAAATAACCACCATACCAGCAGATGCCCCAGCCGAAGGCACATAAACAAAGTTATCAAAACACCTCGGACAAAATTTTCGAATCAAACATTGATCAATATGCATGCATTTGGTTTCCTGGAGGCAAACGACAAAGCACCCGCTTTCATCAATATTTTGCCTAACCGCAAGCTGACGCGCTTCAGAATTAAGACCCCGAATGTTCCAACATAGAACCTTCCAATCCCTAAACATTGTCTGATTCATTACAAACCAAAAGTAAATGCATTAAAAGTAGGCCACGCAATGACCTACAACCCACTAAATGGACAAGCACTGCAAAGTTCCAAACAAATAAAGACAGATAAATGGCGATTACGGTACGCCATGGACCTAAACCCTGGATGATGTAGCTAATCATCAGAACTCGTGCTGTTGTTGGACTTGGCAGGATTAGCAGCAAGCTTATCCGCAGAGATCTTCTCGGGTGCAATGCAAAGACGAGCACCGATTCGCTGAAGATCAGCTATAGCAGTTAGAGGAGGCACTGCAGAGCTATCGTCAGGCTGGGACGCCATGGTTTTACGCTTCTTCAGAGTGTGTGGCCTCTTAGGTGGAGTACCAGCTGTCACCTTGCGATATCCATCACGTAGGGCACTGAGACGAGCACTGCGCCTAACCTCAGAATCAACAATAACACGAGAGTCCTTGGGTTTTCTTCCACGCTTCAGAGAGACTTGAGGAACAGCAGAAAACTCAAAAGCTTCAGCAACAGGCTCATCAATATCATCAAAACAAAGAGCCAGAGCTACAGGCCTTTTAACAGGTGACACCACCCTCCTTTGGCTGGGTGAAGGAACAGGTGCAGGCAGCAGCAACAAATTGGGGGCTGGATCACTGCAAAGAGACTCCCAGGACTGCTTGTTTAGTAAAGCACCAAGATCAGACTTGAAGACAAACTTGGGAATGTCAGAGTACCAGATAAATGGCATCACCTTCTCAAAAGTGCACTGCCACTGCATCACAGGGGGCAAGATTGGCCCAAAGACAGTTAACACTTGCCCAATCATAAGTGGAGGCTGCTGTGGTCCCATTGGGTGCTGGAAAACAGCCACATCTGCAGCGATATTCCCATTGTTAACTGAATCTTTAGATAGCTGCTGAACAATGGATTCCTGAGACTGAACTTCCTCAACATTGGCTTGCTACACAACATCATGGACAGGTGGTGGAACATTATGATGCTGCTCATTGACAGGGTGTGGCACATCATTCCATCCTAGCTCTAGAAATTCAGGCATGACCCAATTGTGGTTATTGAACTGCATATTGCCAGGGAGTGGGTCCGGATTGCCATTGAAGGGCATTGGGCCTTCAACAGCAGGCAGGATATCTGCAAAATCTGCTGAGAGAATATAGACAGGCGCAGTCCAGGAAATCCTAGCCCCTCCAAAATCAGCATATTCTCTGTATGCCACTGATCTAGGAACCAGAGACGGCGTAGGGAAATAAACATAGGCAAGAGATCGGACCATCATCGGATTGTTCTGATGCCAATGGTGGAAGCGGCCAAAAGTGCTGATAACATCGGCAAGATACTGAGAGCGCATATAATCCAGAGGAACACCCAGCAGCATAATCCATCCACGGCAAAAACCCTGTGTTGCTCTGTAGTTGATACCCTCATCGTGCGGAATAAACCGAACAAATCTATCGTTGCCCAGATCGAAAGGAGGATGATCAACTAAATCTTGGCGAGCCAGTGCACTACAGAAACAAAACAAGCCAACCCCTTGAATCCACAGTTGAGCATCCAGAACAGCTCTTCCCAGGTTGTTGACAACAAAATCACTGACCATATTCCGGAAGATAACGACTTCTTCAGGCAGAGGAGCTGGCTCGACAGTGGCGATGGCATAATCCTCATGCTATCAATCCGATGCCACCGCCGGCGCGAAGAAAGTGCGGGGCAGACGCAGCTCTCCGCCGTTGATGATGTCAAAACCATGCGGGAGAAAATCCATGGAGTCAAGCGCGAAGTTGGCCATAGCCGGAGCCGGGGACGTGGAGCAGTACTGGTCGGTGGTGTTGTGGTATGCAGGCAAGACCGGCGGCGACGAGGTGATAGGCAATGGAAGCGGGGAGGGAGGCGGAGGAGGCGTTATGGGTGGTGGATCTGCGGGCAATGGTGGAATAGGTGGGGTGGCAGGCTCGACGGGACTGGGCATAGACCCAGCGGGACTAGCTATGGGAGAAATCGAGGAGTCTCGCTCCGAAAATCTTGTTGACCGGTTGGACTCAGAAGATTTGCACCGAGGGACCCACATGTAAGAGGGAGAAGGGCTAGAATCCGAACAACCCTTTGACCGGTGCCCCAACCGAAAGCATCTACGACACCTAACCCGGCTGGTGCATGCACTGGTTAATGTCCCATGAACAAACAATTTTGGCATTTCCACACTTTAAAAACCATGTCATCAACAAGATCATTAAACTTATCAGAATCTCCTGATGAGTCTGATGTTTTGGAATGAATAAACTCCTCAGTTCCAAAAACAGATGGAGAAGCAGATTGAGATATGCAGCTAGCTTGGGCTAAAACAGCCTGGGCCGGGGAAATAGCCTGGGCCGGAGAACTAACCTGGGCTAGAGGAGTGATTGGACCAGCTAGCTCCCTCCCATGCACATGCAGATTCACGTCCGAACTGGATGGGGTGGCCACTGAAATCTCGACCAAAGAAATGGCTTGGACATTAACTGTTCTGAAAATGATGGGTGGTTCTGCCATCATCCATCGGAGTTCAGTCGCCGGCGGCGGAGGCAAAATAACTCTCTCACGAGGCAACACAGAACACCCAGCATCAGAGACCGCGTCAACAAGGCCTGGCGAAGCAGGAAAACAATATCCCTTGCAAGCATCATACTGCTAGAAAGTGGCAAAAGAAATCTTCTTCGCTGATCTAGAAACCGACCGCAAGCAGACTTGGAAGGTGGCTTATGCATAGCAATCAAACCAAGAGAAGCACGCCTCTTAGAAGGACTGATGATAATCCATTCGGCATCACACTCTTTCTTCCAAATAACAAACTCACGTTTCCAATTAGGACCACCATTTCCCCATAGATGGAAAAAGCATTTGAATTGCGGGCACGCGAAAGATCTCAAATGAAGAATAATAATGCCAACACGTTTGCATGAGACCATAAATGATAATACCTTGTCTTTAATGAGATGCATGGACAAATCAATTGCATATCCTCCAATTGCAGATTCCAATGCCGCCGCAACCGAACCCTCATCAAGACGAAATCTATGCCTGCTAAAAGACACAACCATAATAAAATGGCCCATCTCATCCAAGGGATGAATGCATTTCCCACAAGATCTAAGAACCTCCTCCGCAAAAGCCACTCCTTTGGACAAATCCAGATCCAAAGTTGATCCACCATGAGAACCCATGTGAGATGGGTATAGGGTGATAGATCAGAGAACGCCAGAGAAGATGGGTGGAGAGGGAACAAGATTTACTGGTTGGAGAGGGAGATCGCCGGAGAGCCTAGGGCACCGGTGGGAGGAGAGGTGGGACTCTCATTTCACATCATACCCAAGATTATATGCTTCCATTGTTTTGCCCATTTCTGTTTTTCCAACAGTTGCCCCTGGCACGCATCGCACCTTGTCTCTATTAGTTCATTACTAGGGGTAACATGGTCTTTTAGCATGTCATTTAATAACCTCTAGTCCATGTTTAGTCCCTGGAACCAAGCAGGTAGGGACTAGGGAGTTTTTAACCAAACACGGCCTTAGATTAACAACAGCTAAAGAGTTGCACGGGATAGTGGATGCACCAGCACCATGTGCATCTACCAATGTACTGTGGTCATGCACAGTCTGTTGCAACATAGAACAAACAACCAAGGAGCATATTTGTGTTGGTCCCAGTTTTGTTATATTTAGACACCTTTCCCTATGTGAGCGTAGCAAATCTAGTCTTGCTCAAACTCTACAGCCTTGTCCCCCAAAACAAAAGATCAGTTCGTTACAGATGTGCGTACTGTGTTTGTCATTGTTTTCCCTTTTCGACCAACGTAGGTGCTGGATAGCCAGTCTGTACTATTACTTTTGCCCCTTCCTTTCCTCTTTGAACCATGTCCTAGATTTATGCGATACAACTTTCCCCACTACTTTCCCCCACTCCTTTCCTCTTTGAACCATGTCCTAGATTCATGGTATACATGCACCTAGAGCAATGCATGTGGAATAAGTAAATTATACCTTAAGGTTCTTGGGGCGTGGTTCGGTGGGCGACGGGACGACGACGAAGAAGAAGGGGTCGGAGGCCCTCCCACGCCGCTACTGGGTGAAAGTGAACAACTGCGCCGGTAGTGGATTCCCTCCTCGCCGACGGCGACAACGTTAAGCCTCCTTCCCTTCCTGGTGGACGGATCCAGCCAGCTCTTTGAGCAGCAGTGAGGGGAGAGAGAGGCCAACGAAGTCTTGTTTAGATCTGGAGAGGGTGAGAGAGTGTGAAGAGAGCAACTACAAGCGCTGAGGCTCCAGCGTGTATAAATATACTGGAGAGAGAGTGTGAAGCGTGCAAACCCTAGAAAACAAGCACCGAGGCTGCAGCTTATAGAGTACGTGATGAGGTGATTATACGGTCACTACGAGTATAGCTCCATATCCATCCATTTTGACCAGTCAAAGAATCCTCCTGGCACAAATTATGCTCAAGTGTAGTTATCGAACCCGAGACCTCAAGTTTTTTTGAGTGGAACCCGAGACCTCAAGTTTGATGAGCGAACAGGCTAACCAGCTACACAACCCTCCCGTTATGTTCAACGAGAGGAAAATAACCTTTTATACATTCCTGCATTCATGTGACAAGCATGCCGTGTTTGTTTGTGTGTGGGAGTCATTGGGATTTAAATCTTAATCATGTCATGCGGCTTTGGTGGTAAGACTATCCACAGTGGTAGAGAAATGATGTAGCCTTAGTCACCTTACCTCTCTCCACGTAGTACATGGGTCCCACCAGTTAGAGGGTGAAACAAACAAATTAATAAGAAAAATTAAAAGCGCCAGCGGTGTATCTTACCTCACACATCTCGCTACTGCTTGGGAACACTGTCCAATTGATCCCTCTGTTAGCTCACGTACTATTTTAAGTGAATACTTATTATAACATGCACACAATTTTGGGCACTTGTATTCGACCTAAGTCAGTGTGCCACCGTATCTCGTACTTACTACTCCCTCCGTCTAGGTGTAATAAGTCACGTTAGAAGGTGCAGCGGGACCAAGGTGCGTGCGTGTGCGTGTGTGTGTGTGTTTAACGGCATGTGTGTGTTAGAGAGAGCGACAGATCGACCTACTCCTACGGAGAGATGGTGTGTAGTGTATGATTTTAGCCACGAGAGTTGGTGCATCCTCTCGTTTCTGGGCGTGTCCGGTAGGGACAGGCGGACAGCTACCACGCCCGCTCCTGACCAGCCTGGCCCACCCAAAGCCCCTCCATCGCCCGCGCGCGCTTCCTGCCCGAAACAGTCAGCGCCGCTCCAAAGAATCGGTGCCGCATTCATGCCCGGGCAGAGCGGACGCGACCTCTCACTGGCGCAAGAGTGATGGTTGCCTCGTCCGTCCAACTTACTGTTGGGTCTATTTGATTTGACGGCTCATTGGTCTTTATTACTGAGGTGGTAGGACTGCTGGATGTCCCACGCTTTTAGCGAAAGGAGGTACTACTAGATTACAATTTTCTCCATTCTTATAGCGGAGGAGTGCAAGAGCAGTGAAAACACGCAGACTCAGCGATTACATGGCCCACCTCACACTATCACCATATTTTCTGGACACCGTGCGACACCTAACTCTTTACAAAGCTCTCCCTCCGTTCCTAAATACTACTAGATGAGTCCCCGCGCGTTGCCGCGGAACAGCCGTATATCTCTCTGCGTAAAATTATCGATTTCATAGAACTAAAAAAAACTCTATAACCGCATGAAAAATGTGGTAGCCAAACTAAAAAACTCCCATCATCATGTAGATCATCCCATGTAAGGAAAAAAGATTAGCCAACTCCTACTACATAATGGGATTATATTTTTCTTTTTGACATGTTAATGGGACTTAAAAGCTCACTTACATGCATGTTACCAGTGCATGCTTCCGTGCAGACATGTTGATATGATTTAAAACCCACTCACATGCATGCCACGGTATTTCTGCATGCTTGCATGTGGCTTAGTGCGGAGCCTCTCAACGTCTAGATCAGACGGCTATTATGGACTGATTTAGTTCATCTAACGGCTACATTAATTTTGATGATGTGGCTCAAGGAGAGGATAGTGATTTCCTAGTAGTGGGGGCTAGCTATTACTAGTAGATAAGTCTTTGCAGAGATTCCACTAGGTGAACTACATACGGAACAAAATGAATGAATCTACACTTAAAATTCATCTATATACATCCGCATGTGGTTCATGGTGAAATCTCCACAAAGACTTATATTTAGGAACGGAGAAGTACTAGTATAGTACGTACTGTAATTTATCAGCGAGATAAATCTGTACAATGCTATGAAGCTTCTAGCTTCTGTTACATGTATCTTGCATCCAAGGTTGCCCGTCGCAACATTTCATCAAATACAAAGGAGACTAACATGCATGCTATTGCATCTCAATGATTGACAGATCATAGCAAATATGTACTCCCTCCATTCCAAAATAAGTGTCACAACTTTATGCAAACTTTAGTACAAAGTTGTATTACTACTAAAGTTGACACTTATTTTGGAACAGAGGTAACTAAAGAAAAAAACGATCCATGCAGTCCCTAGCCCTTGAACCGTGAACCCTAACCAGGCTTCAATTTGTTGGCAACGTTCGAGCTTCCTAAGAAATGAAGTTTGCAACCTTTTGACCATCGGGTCATTTTGTGCAGTTTCACCAAAATCGAGATGAGCATCCCTGTGGCAAAGAAATTGAAGAAGCGTGACTAGAATAAGATTACTGGGACTAGTTGATGAGACATAAACTCATCACAAATATAGTATGTAGAAGCCAGTAGAGGTATGTGCGGGGCAAAGAAGTAGAGAAATATCCACATGGAGTGATGTGGGCAGCTGGAGCAATGGTGCAAGCCGGCTGCAAAGGGAGTTGTACCTGAGGGACGTAGCTCAACCTTGAGGAGGGCGGCAGGAGGCGGCAACTTCCCACATCGCGGTAGTGAGCAAGGGATGAAGGTAACCTCACCGGCTTTGTGAGAGAGAATGGCGGGCCCCCTGATTGGGACGTGCCGACAGTGGGTTTTCGCCGTCGGCGACGGCGACCGCATCTACACTAAGCATCCACCCCTTCCCCCGGCGGACGTGATCCACCGGGATGTTAGAGATGTGGCCACAGTCATTTTGTGCGAGAGAGTGTGAAGAGAGCAACCCCAGCAAGCAACCGTGTAGGCTGGCCCATCCTGACTATGTATATAGTGGAGCGGTTTCCTTTTCTCTCCATATGAACCTATCATATTGCATACGTGCCACTAAAGAAAAAAAACTTCATTTATAAATGACGCGGCACCTACTACTCGTGCCCCTATAACCTTGCTCTTGGCATCTCCAAAATATTAACCTTGCGGTTGGCTATTCGCCTCTTCGGGAAGTCGAGCAATAATGGTAGTGCAGTGTATATCGTTCTGGCTATATGAGACCGAATGAATTGTTGCACGTCGACCATGTGGGCGAGGGTTGAGGGGCGAGGGAGAGTGCTACATACAGAGAAAAATGAGTGAATCTACACTCTAAAATACGTCTGTATACATCAGTGTTTGGAGTATGTACTAGTAGTTCATATTGAAATCTACTAAAGGACATATATATTCCAAACAATATGATATAATCTCTATAATGAAGGTAGTAGGGACGAGGAGTAAACGAAGGGAGTAGTAAATGTTTCTCCTCGTCCTGCGAGCCACCGTGCGCATGGGCGAGGGAGCGGGCGTAAGGCAGACAATACTAAGCAAGCTTCTCCTCATCCTGCGAGCCACCGCGCCCGTGGGCAGGGGAGACGGCGTACTAAGAAAGCTTCTCCTCGTTCTGCGAGTTGACGGGACACATCAAAAGTACTCCAGTGCATAGAGCCTTGCCTCTAAGGTAGGCCCCACATGGTTTGCCTCTTTTTTAACATAACGCGTCAAGTCACAATTTGTTTGTTCACCCGTGGTAGACGATCCTCCCTCCACCAAGTGGACAACCAGTACACGTGCCAAATTACCACGTGGGTTGCATTTTTGTACAGAACTGAGCTCCACCGTGTACCCGCGCGGGTGTGGTTGGGAAAGAGACGGGAGTACGTGCACTGTGCATGCACCTCTTCTCTTCGTGCACGTCCCCCACCTACATGGGTGTGTGTGAGAGATACAAACCGCGTTCGTGAGTGTTTTTGTTTTGGGGTGGGGGTGGTGGGGGTTGATTTTGTGAATGTATTTGTGGGAATATGTGTCGATGACATCTCAAACAAAATTTTGCATGCAATGTGTGTGAAATGGAGGCCTATCCATATCATATATAGAGGGAGGGGTCATAGATATCGATAGAGTCGAAGAGAGGATCAAGTGGGTGGGTGCGAGATCGATGAAGAGAGCCATCGAAATTGTGTGTGTGCAAGTCAAAGATATAGGGAGACTGACCCACCGGAACGTCAGAGGGCACATGTCAAGTTTGTGTGTGATGGGGAGACATGACTAGAGCACTCAATGTATCGGTGTGTGTGTGGGGGTGGGGGTGGGGGTGGGGGAAGGGGTAGGCAGAGGCTTGACTATAGAGGTAGAACGACTCGTATATGTGTTAAGAAGGAGAGACCCAGCTATGCCTTGAGGGAGATCAGTCGACATCCATACATAACTGAAGGACGGGAAATATGATGGACAGAGAGAGAGAGAGAGAGAGAGAGGAGAGAGAGGGAGGGAGGGAGAGGGAGGGAGAGGGGTAGAGTGTTGGATGGGTGATGGAGTTGCTTCTCGAAGATGGTGGGAGAGGCCTACTAGACAAACTGAGGGTGGAACTGCAATGTTATCAATAAGAGTGGGGATGTGTTTCTGTGTGTGCCTGTGTGTGATAGATCTGTCAGGACGCATCCATGGATGATGAAGGGGAACCATGTGTTTGGTAAGCAAACCTAACTAGATCGGTAGATCAATTGTTGTTTGTCGGAGGAAGGGAGAGACATAACTAATGAGGTAGATCGATCGACGCGTGGGTTAAAACGAGTTATAAGGACCTAGCTAGCTATATGTATAGCGAGAGATCGGTCGGTGTACGTCCATTTGTTAGAGGCAAATAAGGCCCAGCGAGACGGATAGACAGAGAGAATGGAGCTAGGAGGTGGTGTGAGAGGCCCAAGTACTAGCTAGATAGGGGGAGGAGTGTGCGGTTGCGAGATCGATGAAAAGAGGGGCGAGAGTTTAAACGTGTGTGTGACCGTATGAGAGACACGAGGCAAGGACACATAAAGGAGGAGATTGAAGGTGCGTGTGTATGTTGTAGGCAAGCATCGCTAGAGAGGTTTATTGATCGGTGTGTGTTGGAAAGGAGTTGTGGAGACTCTGGAACGACCTAAAGAAAAAATTTGAATGTGCCCGGTGGATAGAATGCCGAGGGAGGGGGAGGGCGAGGAGGGCGTGTGCATGCACGAGAGAAAGTTAGTGGTAGCTACAAAGGTTAGAGGATTGTGTGGGTGTAAGAGACTAACAAAGACCATAATTTGATATGAAAGCAGATTCATATATTTGAATAGGAGATCATAGTGTTTTAAACATATGCATGCATGAATATAGCGGTGATACACGTGCTGTGCACATGTTATACCATAATGTGATAATGCATGGTGTTTGCAACTCACAACTAAATGTCGAACAATCTAAACCATACTATACATCGAACAATCTCACATTTTATTTGAATTTGTGATAATGTGTGGCATTTGCAGCTTACAACTAAATATCGAACAATCTAAACAATACTATATATCGAACATTCTCACATTTTATTTGAATTTGTGGTAATGTGTGGTGTTTGCAACTCACATCTAAATACTTGTAGGCGTAGGGGGCGGGTGTCGTTGTCAAAACCGGCGGATCTCGGGTAGGGGGTCCCGATCTGTGCGTCTAAGGCTAATGGTAACAGGAGGCAAGGGACATAATGTTTACCCAGGTTCGGGCCCTCTCGATGGAGGTAAAACCCTACTTCCTGATTGATTGATATTGATGATATGAGTGTTACAAGAGTTGATCTACCACGAGATTGTAGAGGCTAAACCCTAGAAGCTAGCCTATGATGATTATGAATGTTGTGATCATCCTGATACGGACTGAACCCTCTGGTTTATATAGACACCGGAGGGGGCTAGGGTTTACATGGAGTCAGTTACAAGGAAGGGAATCTAATATCCGGGTCGCCAAGCTTGTCTTCCACGCAAAGGAGAGTCCCATCCGGACACGGGGCGAATTCTTGAGTCTTGTATCTTCACAGTCCAACAGTCCGGCCAAAGTATATAGTCTGGCTGTCCGGATACCCCCTAATCCAGGACTCCCTCAGTAGCCCCTGAACCAGGTTTCAATGACGATGAGTCCGACGCGCAGTTTGTCTTCGGCATTGCAAGGCGGGTTCCATACCCGAATACTCCAAAGTACTTGTTGTAACAAGCGGTGTCCGGCTTCCCATCAATGTTGTACTCCCCGGCTTATGTGCTTCAATAATGACCATCCGTGTCGAGCGAATACGAGGAGCCAGGGCATTTTTGCATTTGCCTCCCCGGTCCTGCAAGCAAAGGGAAGGGGATTCCCAGATCCAAACTCCATCTTCTTCCCTTGAGCGAGCACCCGACAGAGCGCGCCCAGAAAGAATCATTCCATCATGGCCGGTCGTCGCAGCTCCTCCTCTTTTTCCTGTAGCTCTAGGCCAGGTGACTGGGAAGAATGTTCTATTCCTCAAAACCGCGTAATAGAGCTGCAGACCCATGGGTTTCTTCCACCAGCGTTCATGGTCCCCATCCGAGCCGGACTAGCCACCTATAATGGCGGGGAGCAAGCATAGAGATCTCCTAATCCATCCCCAGGGGAGCGAATATGCCTCATCCTGCATCTGCTAAGAGGCGTCGGGTTTCCAATCCACCTATTCCTTCGCGGGCTCCTGGAGTTCTACGGCCTCCAGTTGCACAACTTCACCCCTGCCTCCGTGCTACACATAGCAGGATATGTCGCTCTTTGTGAACTATTTCTGGGCTGCGAGGCTCATTTCAGGTTATGGAAGAAGTTGTTCTGCCTCGTCCCTCGCAACCAGGGGGAATCCATATATCAAGTGGGCAGAGCCGAAGTATGGCGCGTCACCGAGACCGGATACCTATCCGGTACTCCCAAGAAGGCACCGGAGAACTGGCCCTCGGAGTGGTTTTATGTCGATGACGTTCCCCTTTCGGATCCAGTCCGGACAGGTCTCCCTAAGTTCAGTAATGGTCTGCCGAAGGCACGCCGAAGTTGGCACCCTCGGGGTCCCCGGGAGGAGGATACCACAGAAGTATACTTCCTGATGAACATGATAGAGTTACTGGCCAAATCAGGGCTGACAATAGTCGAGGTGATGGAAATATGCATAATGCGGGGAGTGCGGCCGCTTCAGTATCAGGGGAAGCCCATGTGGCACTACAACAGGGAAGATGATGCCACCCGCTGTGGTCGTAAGGGTCTAGACTCCGCCACTGCTCTGGCGAGAATATTGTCCGATTTGTATAAAGGAGAAGAGGAAGAATTCCTTCATATTAAGACGCGGGATGGGTTTTCCATGTACAACCCCCCAAGTTGGGTAAGTCGTCACTCTTCCCCCTCCTTCATTCATTCTGGCGTCCTTCGTCAAGATTATTTACCTCGATATTTCTGAGCAGGAACTATGGAGGGCCGTAGAAGGATTCTCCAGCCCCTCCCCACAGCCAGAGGACCCCGAAAGGGTCGTCGATCCAGGACTCGAAGACTCGGATATTACTGTAGAGTTCGTCGACGGGACATTTTATCAGGCGAGCTGCGATGGTGCCTCAGTGGCTATTATTGCCGACTATCCTAGACTGCTACCTGCATCGCATGTAAGCAAAGCTAAAAAAACCTATCCTCTGAAGAGGAATCCTTTGTGATGGCATGCCTAATGCCTGGAATATCATATTTTTGTAGAGACGACAGTCGGAACGCGACGCCGAGCCCCTAGGGGCTCGTCGGCAAAGGGCATCCGAATCGGGCAGGTTTAAGAGGAAGGCGGTTAGGGCCGAAATGCCGCTACAAAGGTATGGTAAAAACCTGATCTGTGATTATTGTGTTTGAAATGTGACAGCATCCTTTGTGTCCTGGCAGAAAGAGGAGTAGCCGGACTATATCTGGAGATCCTGCCAATCACGCCTCCACCGGCCAGATTCTAGGACTAGCTTCGAGGGAGGAAGCGGACACGGGGCCGATGCCGAATTGTCCTCCGACAGATGATGCAGATATGCGCTCTGCCATGAATCCGAAGTAGAGAGTTCTATGAATCACCGGCGTGGACGGGCCGTACTTCGCAACAACATCTTTTCCGAAGAGGCATTTAATGCCTTCAATTCGGGAGACACATATATCCGATCTGCTCAAGGCGGGCTTGCCCGTGCGACGGACCAGTATGCCAAAGACATACTGGTAAGAAAATTTGATAGGCATGTATAGCAGTAGCCCCTGAGACTTGAAATGGTTGGAACAACTATTTTAAGGATCAATTTATGCACATGTCCTTGTAGATAAGAATGAACAATTATCTCGAGAGCTGGAGGAGTGCAAGACCCAGCTGAGGGCCACGGTTGCCAAGCTGGAGGAATCCCAGAAGGGCTCATTTGGTAACATTTGTTTCAATTATATGGAAGTGTACCAGTTAGTAAGTGGCTTGTATGATAAGTCTGACAGAAAATTCTGCAGACAATCCCAGGGTGAATTCGGAGGTCGTAGGAGGTGACGAGTCACATCTCCAAAGGCAGCTAAAAGTCGGCGAGCGTATTTTTATGCAAGTTAGGCAGGAGAAGAACAATCTTCAAGATGCCAATGTCCGGCTGGGCGTTGAATTAGGAGATGTTCGCACTCAGCTGGCGGACTCCATGAAGGAGAATAGATGGCTCTGTCGCGACATTTATGGTAAGTGCCTAGACGAACTGTAGGACAGCTCGGCGAGGAAGCATATTGAAAGAGTTTATATCTGTAGGTATGCTGACGGGCCGTCCGGAAGAGGAGATGCCCGTGTCCGTAGGTGATCTACTGGAAGACCTCTCACAACTGCACGAGCGAGCTCGGCATGTGATGCAGGGTATTGCCCAGGCCTTGTGGCCATCCACTTCCCTGCCACAAGGCATGGGTGGGCTTGTGGATATGCTCCAAGGAGCACGGAGGCGCTTCCGATTGTGGAAGATGTCAGCCTGCCAACAAGGTGCAAGAGAAGCCCGGGCCATGGTGAAGACGCGCTACACCAAGCTTGACCCGAACCATATGGCCGAAGTCGGACCGGCCGGGCCAGATGGGCAAGAAATTCCCGTGAGTCTAGTGTATAACCAGGTAGCGTTAGCCGCAAAATATTCCCAACAGGATTGTAAGCTAGATAGCCTGTTGGATGGTATAGAGGAAGAATATAGTCAGTCCAAGTGACTATGTAATTCAATGGACATATGTAGTCCCTAACCGGATTAAAATCATTTGTCATGGCGGACCTTTTTGCTTCAGCCCCCGGATCCGACAGTCTGGGGTGTATCCGAATACCTGCTCAGTTATGCAGAACCAGGGTATGCGTGGAAACCAGGCATAGGGGTCATAAGTGCTTGAACAGACAAGTACCCAGCTAGTTATGTTATATTACATGGATAGTAAGAAACATCTTTGAGGGAGAATAGTTCCGTTAGGGGTTCCTTTCCCTGGGTGCGCATGCATCAATGTACATGTCCAGTCTACGAACAGAGACGCAGGATAAAAACTTCTGGGGGTTCACGTTGTGATAAATGAAAAAGAACATCTTTTGTTCATCGACCGAATATTCCTTAAGAACGCTAGCTTTTGGCTTCACCCAGTCTGAGGTACACATCTGGCTCAACCGGCAGTAACAATCACAGAGGTGCTCCCCTTATGCCCTAGCCGAATTAACGGGAACGTAGGGCATAAATACTAGTGCCAGGCAACCCAGCATGGCCACATCTTAAGTCATATCGATGCATATAATGGTGAAGAAAAGGCACATATGGAAAAAGAACGCATATATGATAAGCAAGAAGCCATGAAAGCAATTATATTTAGCTTCCGTATAGGAAGCCCCCAGGTATGACTTACACACATAGTGTGGTTGGAGCGATTCGAGCATCCGCACTGTTTTGAGTAATTTGTGTGAATAATGAAAAAGAACTAGAAGGGAAAAGGGGGAGGAACATAATGAAAAAGGAGTGGTAAGGAGACGAACAGTGAGTTCGGCGTTAGGCATAGAATCTCCGGAGTCTGGCCACGTTCCATGGGTTCGGCTCGAGTCTGTTATCGGATGCATTACGTAGGCGGTACGCTCCTCTGGTGAGAACTTTAACAAAGGGACCCTCCCACTTAGGTTTGAGCTTGTCCTTCTTCTTCTCCGGTAGGCATAGAACGAGTTTGCCAATATTATAAGTTTTGGACCGCACTTCTGTGCTTTGGTACCGTCGAGCCTGCTGCTGATAGAATGCAGAACGGGCCTTTGCGACATCGCGCTCCTCCTCCAGGGCATCTAAGTTGTCCTGCCGGTCTAGCTTGGCTTCCTTCTCTTCGTACATGCGTACGCGAGGTGAATCATGTATTATATCGCAGGGTAGTACTGCTTCTGCATCGTATACCATAAAAATGGTGTCTATCCGGTGGTGCGATTCAGCATGGTCCGCAGCCCCCAGAGTACGGAGTCGAGCTCCTCCACCCAGTGTGTGTCTGATTCTGTCAGGGGACGCACTAGTCTGGGTTTGATGCCGCTCATGATGAGACCGTTTGCACGTTCGACCTGGCCGTTTGTTTGGGGATGGTAGACGGAGGCATAATCGAGATTAATACCCATGTTGCTACACCAGGTTTTCACTTCATCGACTGTGAAGTTTGAGCCATTGTCGGTGATGATGCTATGGGGGACGCCGTATCGGTGTACGACCCCGGATATGAAGTCTATCACTGGTCCGGATTCGGCTGTTTTGACTAGTTTGGCTTCTATCCATTTGGTGAACTTGTCCACCATGACCAACAAGTATTTTTTCTTATGGCTTCCCCCTTTAAGTGGTCCGACCATATCCAGCCCCCAGACCGCAAAGGGCCAAGTGATGGGGATTGTTTGGAGAGCGGTAGGGGGCATGTGGCTCTGATTGGCAAAGAGCTGGCAACCAACACAGTGTTGAACAAGGTCTTGTGCGTCTGCTCAGGCTGTAGGCCAATAAAAGCCTGTGCGGAATGCCTTGCTGACAAGTGCCCGAGCCGCAGCATGGTGTCCGCCGAGTCTGGCATGGATTTCAGCCAAGAGCTGCCGCCCTTCCTCTTCGGAGATGCATCTTTGGAGCACTCCGGTCGCGCTTTTCTTATAGAGTTCCCCCTCATGGACCTTGTAGGCTTTGGAACGCCGCATGATGCAACGTGCTTCATTTTGGTCCTGAGGAGCTCCTGCCTATGTAGGTAGGCCAAGAAAGGCTCGGTCCACGAGGCAATTATAGCCATGATTTCGTGGGCCGAAGGTGTTATTTCGGTGGCGGAGCCTCCGATTATGTCTGATGGTTCGGAGTCTGGGGGTGTATTCGGGTCCGTGCTAGTGTTGCCGGACTCCCCTTCCCATACAACGAATGGCTTGAACAGCCTTTCCAGGAATATGTTAGGTGGGACAGGGTCATGTTTAGCGCCGATGCGGGCGAGGATATCCCCGGTTGGTTGTTTTCTCGAGCCACATGGTGGAATTCGAGCCCCTCGAACCGAGCTGACATTTTGAGGACGACATTATGATAGGCCGCCATTTTCCAATCCTTGGCATCAAAGTCTCCGTTTATTTGTGATATTGCTAGGTTTGAATCCCCGCGCACCTCTAGGCGTTGAATGCCCATAGAGACTGCCATCCGAAGACCATGCAACAGAGCCTCATATTCGGCTGTGTTGTTGGAGTCCGTGTAGAATATTTGGAGTATGTATTGGACCGTGTCTCCGGTGGGAGACGTCAGGACTACACCTGCTCCCAGTCTGGCCAGCATTTTAGAGCCGTCGAAATGCATGATCCAGTTAGAGTACGCGCTGTACTCTTTAGGGAGTTCGGCTTCTGTCCATTCGGCGACAAAGTCAGCCAGTACTTGCGATTTAATGGCCCGTCGTGGTTTGTATGTTATGTCGAACGGAAGGAGCTCGATGGCCCTTTTAGCAATCCGGTCTGTAGCATCGCGGTTATTTATTATGTCGTTGAGTGGTACTTCGGAGGCCACTGTGATCGAACACTCTTGGAAGTAGTGTCGTAGCTTCCGGGATGCCATGAAGACAGCGTATGCTATCTTTTGATAGTGTGGGTATCGGGATTTGCATGGGGTGAGGACCGTGCATATGTAATATACCGGCTTTTGGAGCGGGAATTTGTATCCGTCAGCCTCTCGTTCGACGACGAGCACTGCGCTTACAACTTGATGTGTTGCAGCTATGTACAATAGCATAGGTTCGCCAATATTTGGCGCTGTTAGGACTGGATTACTGGCCAATAAGGTCTTTATTTCATCCAGTCCGGCCACGGCTGCATCCGTCCACATGAAGTGTTCGGTGCGCCGAAGAAGGCGGTAAAGAGGTAATGCCTTTTCTCCTAATCAGGAGATAAAGCGGCTTAGGGCAGCCACGCACCCAGCTAGTTTCTGGATATGCTTGAGGTCTCTTGGGATAGCCAACTGTGACAGAGCTCGGATTTTTGCCAGATTCGCTTCAATTCCTCTATTGGAAACAATGAAGCTGAGCAGCTTTCCGGAGGGTACGCCGAAAACACATTTTTGCGGGTTTAGCTTGATGTCGTATGTCCGGAGGTTATCGAACATAAGCCTCAAGTCATCTATTAGGGTTTCGACGTGTCTTGTTTTTATGACCACGTTATCCACGTATGCCTCCACTGTTTTGCCGATTTGCTTCTCCAGGCATGTTTGAATCATGCGTTGATAGGTTGCGCCGGCATTTTTAAGCCCGAAAGGCATAGTGTTAAAGCAGAAAGGACCATATGGCTTATGAAGGCCGTTGCAGCTTGGTCGGACTCTGCCATTTTTATTTGATGGTATCCAGAGTATGCATCGAGGAAACACAGTGAGTCATGTCTTGCGGTGGCGTCGATGATTTGGTCGATGCGAGGAAGGGGGAAGGGATCCTTGGGGCAAGCCTTGTTGAGGTCTTTGAAGTCGATGCATAGGCGCCAGGATTTGTCCTTCTTCGGTACCATTACCAGGTTTGGCAGCCAATCCGGGTGCTTGATATCTCTGATGAATCCGGCCTCAAGTAGCTTGGCTAGCTCTTCTCCCATGGCTTGCCGTTTAGGCTCTGAGAAGCGCCTAAGAGTCTGTTTGACTGGCTTGTATCCTTTCAGTATGTTGAGACTGTGTTCGGCCAGCTCGTGTGGGATGCCCGACATGTCAGAAGGATGCTAGGCGAAAATGTCCCAATTCTCAAGTAGGAATTCACGTAGTGTGGCGTCCATTGTGGGGCTCAACTGTGTCCCGATGGAAGCTGTCTTCGTGGGGTCCATTGGATGGACCTGGAATTTAACTATCTCGTCTGCGGGTTTAAATGATGTGGACTTGGGTCGTTTTTTGAGTATCACGTCGTCCCTGTCCACTGTGGTGCGCAATGTTGTTAGTTCTTCGGCCGCTAGGGCTTCAGATAATGCCTCCAGGGCAAGTGCTGCAGTTTTGTTTTCGGCGCGGAGTGCGACATTCGGGTCACTGGCTAGAGTGATGATTCCATTGGGTCCGGGCATTTTAAGCTTCATGTATCCGTAATGGGGTATAGCTTGAAAGCTTGCAAATGCGTCCCGCCCTAAAAGGGCGTGGTATCCGCTGCTGAAAGGAGCCACTTGGAATGTGATTTCTTCAGACCTGTAATTCTCTCGGGTGCCGAATACTACATCGAGTGTGATTTTTCCCGCACACCGTGCCTCCCGACTAGGGATGATTCCCCTGAAGGTTGTGCCGCTCTGCTCAATGCGACTTTTGTCCATTTCCATCTTGCCGAGTGTTTCTTAATAGATCAAGTTTAGTCCACTTCCGTCGTCCATGAGTACTTTAGTGAGACGAAAGCCGTCCAATATTGGGCTAAGGACCAATGTGGCAGGTTCCCGGACTGTCTGGAATTGGGATTCGTCGCTGGCACTGAAAGTTATGGCAGTGTCGTTCCACGGGTTTATTTTTGCCACGTGGTAAATTTCGGCGAGATTTCAATGGGCTCGCTTGCACCTATTATTTGAGGCGAAAGTCTCGAATACTGTCAGTACTGTATTGTTTTCTTTGGCGGGATGTTGTTCTGCTTTATGGCATACAAGAAGATCCTCGCCACTTTTTGCTACCTGCCGGAGTATCCAACATGCTCTAAGGCTATGTGTTGGTGTAGTGTCCGATGAGCTGTGGAGTTTGCATGGCCCATTGAGCCATTCTTCCAATACGGTTTCACTCCCTGGGGTGGGCTTTGGTTTCTTGGGGATTGGATCAGCTGACTTACGAGAGTTCGCCCGTTTAGTTCGGACAAAGGTTTTGGTGAGAGCCGGACTATCCCAAAATTCTGTTTGGGATTCCCAGGTACTTTCCATCGCACAGTACTTCTGTACTATGGCTACTAAGTCAGCAAAGTGTACTATGTCATGGCGACTTATAGCATTAAGGATCCCTTTGCTCGTGTAATTTTTGCAAAAAAATGAAATTGCGTCCTCCTCGCGACAGTCCTTGACCTTGTTTATCACAAGGAGGAATCTGGCCCAGTAGCGATGTACTGTCTCTTGTGGCTCTTGTCTGATATGGGAGAGATGGTTTAAGTCCGAGTGGGTGGGTGTAGCTGAATCTGGATTCTGATCCGATCTAATGCCCTGGGGCAGGGGAACTCCCGGGCTAGACGGCTCGGGTTCCAGGATGTTGCCCGATTTCTCTGACCCGTTGCCCAATTCTAAGATCGGGATCTGGGTCATTTCCTCCCACGAACGGGTATCCAGCTCAGGGAGCTCGGTGATCCGGACATAGTTAGTCCTCAAAATAGAGGGACGGTCCATATGTGGCTCCTCCACTACCGCTATCTCGTGGGTGACCGGCGGGGATTTAACATCCCTTTGGTCGGGTTTAAGACCAATCCGGTCATAGTCTGTAGCGACTCCCAAAGTGGCAATGCGATCTGAGAGCTCATTAAGGGAGAGAGCTCTATTGGATCCATCTGTTCGGCGAGTTCCGAATTGACATGGAGGCTATTCGTGATGACCCGAGAGGTCATCATCGGTGCGACAGCCGATTGGGCGGCCATGATGAAGCCACCTAGTCGAAGAGTTTGGTCTAGAGCCAGAGCTCCCCCAGAGGTGATGTTGTCCTTGACAACGAGATGAACCATCGAGCCTTGCAGTGATGGCACAGAGGAACTCTCAATGAAAGCACCAATGTCGGTGTCAAAACCGGCGGATCTCGGGTAGGGGGTCCCAATCTGTGTGTCTAAGGCTAATGGTAACAGGAGGCAAGGGACGCAATGTTTACCCAGGTTCGAGCCCTCTCGATGGAGGTAAAACCCTTCTTCCTGCTTGATTGATATTGATGATATGGGTGTTACAAGAGTTGATCTACCACGAGATCGTAGAGGCTAAACCCTAGAAGCTAGCCTATGATGATTATGAATGTTGTGATCGTCCTCATACGGACTGAACCCTCCAGTTTATATAGACATCGGAGGGGGCTAGGGTTTACATGGAGTCGGTTACAAGGAAGGAAATCTAATATCCGGGTCGCCAAGCTTGTCTTCCACGCAAAGGAGAGTCCCATCCGGACACGGGACAAAGTCTCGAGTCTTGTATCTTCATAGTCCAATAGTCTGGCCAAAGTATATAGTCCGGCTGTCCGGATACCCCCTAATCCAGGACTCCCTCAGCGGGGCACCATACATAATGTGATAAACACATTATACATCCGAGACATGGTTTAGATTATGAAGATCTAGCTAGAGCTAGAAATGTATTGTGATTTGAAATCAACATAAAGTGGATTCAAAAAATCGAGTTCGAGTTCATATGTAACTCGAGACTAATCATGTGGTGTGCTGTGAAGATAATACACAAATGATGGTTTAACTTGACAATAATGATGATTGTAGATCTTATTAAAACGGAGAAACAAATTCAAATGCTTTGACTTCACAACAATCATTACTGTAGATCTTATTCAAATACAGAAACGAATTCAAATTTAGTTCATATTGAAGTGGTAGTATATACGTTTGGAATGCACTAAAACATTCATTTGAGTAGTAGGTTGCATGCATTATACATGTAGCAAAATATTTTAATTGAACATAACATGAATTCAAAGTTTTGAATGACATTTGTAGTGGGCACTGATTTGGTACAGTACATGTTAGGCTTGTCCGGAAATTTCAACCCGCGCCTTGTTAGCCCGAAATATTTAAGATATATCTTTGTCTCGTCGTGCTCCGACAACTCCCTCCATCTCAACCCGCGCCTTGCTATTCCGAAATTACAACGTGTGCGAAAACTCCCACCTCCTGTGAAATCCCGACATGCGAAATGCCCGTGGTAGCCCTGAACCGAAAGTACCGCCTCAAATCGATGGGGGTACTTTCATAACTTACCCCACATTTCGGACAAGCGCGTCCCTAAGCCATGGTTCCCCACTGCAATCTGATCCGCCCACCCATTCGTACACCGAGGCCACGAAAACCCACGACGAAGCCCCACACCCTGCTCCGTCCGCCACCCAGCCGGAGCCTCTTCCCCGACGACGTCGTCCACAGCAACACCTCGACGTCCCTCATCCACCGTACCGGATGAGGATCCATCATCGATCTCGTCGTCCCGCCAGTTCAGCCACCCCGTCCTCCACCTCCAAGGAGTTGCCCCGATGTTCCCCTCGTCTTTTGCCCCACCTCCATTCCCACACCGTCGTCTTCACCTGCACCACCAGAAGAGCATCATCATCACTGTTTCCTCGGATGAAGCTGCGACCTAATCGGCGCCACCAAAGAGGTTGTACACTAATCGCCGCATTTTCTTCTTCATTCAATCTCACGGTGCTGCTGGCGCTCGGTCCCGAGCCGACACGGTGCGTTCCATCCACAACGGCGTCGCCGGACACTTCCTCCACGGTGTCGCTCCCTCGGCAGCGACGTCCACATCAGTAGGAGTTGCTGCTGCTTTAGCTCTCGCTCGCGCTGTTGCTCTGCTCTTGCTCTTGGTCCCCTGCCTGGTCTGCTCTTGCTATTGCTCTTGCTCGCGCTGCTGCTCTCGCTCTTGCTCTTGCTTGCGATGCTGCTCCGATTTAGCTAATTCAGTCGACTGAATCGACTTTTGGGTCAGTCGATTTTCAGGGGGTGGGGGGGCTCACCGGGGTGAAGGAAGAACTAGCCGTAACGGGGAGGGGGGCTCACCGGAGAGGTACCCCACTATCTATCTTAGGGTTCAGGGTGGGGGCAGTGGTCGCCGGTGATGGCGTGGCGGTGGCGTGGGGACCGCCGGAGAAAAAGCTCGGCACGGGGGGGCCTAGAGGGATGGCCGGGGCGGCGGCGGACCCGCGGTGGGGAGTGTTTTCGGGGCGGCCGGGGCGGTGCACCGCCGGCCGTGGGCGACGGGGGGCTGTTGTTTGGCCGGTGGTGGCTGGCGGCTCAGGGGGTGGAGGTTGAAGATGAACTGTAGGCCCTTGATTTCGTATCCAACGGCTTCAAAATCGACTGACCAGAGATGAAAAAGTCAGTCGACCAACGTGTAGCCTCACCTTGCTAGTGCGTTCAATTTCGACAGCAAAATTCAGTTTTGACAGCAAAATTCAGTTTCGACTGTTAAGTTCAGTTTCGATAGTTAAGTTCAGTTTCGACAGTTAAATTCAGTTTCGATAGTTAAGTTTAGAGATGAGCGGCTGATGTATTTTACATGTAGCACTTTGCGGTTATGTATTTTACGTCATGTATTGGAGATGCTATTAGAATTCCACTCAGGTTAACCTTGTCTCGGTTGTCCTGCTTCAGCCTCGGCGTCGTACAACTCCCGGAGCTACTCCAACGACGAAACCCTCCATCACAGCGGAGCAGTACCTCGAGATCCATCTCCAGACGCCTAAGATCTTCTTCCCCTCCTCCGACAGCCAAGTCAGCCGGAGCATCCTCACCGGCCAACCCAATCGTGCTGAGATCGACATGGCTTCGCCAAAGAGGTTGTACACTTGTTGCATCTCTTTTTTACTCTACATGTTATATATATTGTCCATTGAGCACACGTAGTAATGGGAAATACGATTATTTTATCCTACTATATGACAAGCAGTGAGGTGATATGTCTCCAACGTATCTATAATTTATGATGCTATTTTATTATCTATTTTGAATGATTCTGGGCTTTATTATACACTTTTATATTACTTTTGGGACTAACCTATTAACCGGAGGCCCAGCCCATATTGTTGTTTTCTTGCCTATTTCAGTGTTTCGAAGAAAAGGAATATCAAACGGAGTCCAAACGGAATGAAACCTTCGGAAAAGTTATTTTTGAAACAGAAGCAATCCCGGGAACTTGGAGCGCAAGCCAGGGAAGCATCGAGAAGGCCACGAGATAGGGGGCGCGCCCACCCCCCTGGGCGTGCCCTCCACCCTCGTGGGCCCTCGAGGCTCCCCCGACTGACTTCTTTTGCCTATATATTCCCATATACCCTAAAACCATTGAAGAACAAGATAGATCAGGAGTTCCGCTGCTGCAAGCCTCTGTAGCCACCAAAAACCTCTCGGGATCCCGTTCCGGCACCCTGCCGGAGGGGGGATCCCTCACCGGTGGCCATCTTCATCATCCCGACGCTCTCCATGACGAGGAGGGAGTAGTTAACCATTGGGGCTGAGGTATGTACCAGTAGCTATGTGTTTGATCTCTCTCTCTCTCGTGTTCCCTCTATGGCACGATCTTGATGTATCGCGAGCTTTGCTATTATAGTTGGATCTTATGATGCTTCTGCCCCTCTACTCTCTTGTGATGAATTGAGTTTTCCCTTTGAAGTTATCTTATCGGATTGAGTCTTTAAGGATTTGAGAACACTTGATGTATGTCTTGTCGTGCTTATCTGTGGTGACAATGGGATATCACGCGATCCACTTGATGTATGTTTTGGTGATCAACTTGCGGGTTCCGCCCATGAACTTATGCATAGGGGTTGGCACACGTTTTCGTCTTGACTCTCCGGTAGAAACTTTGGGGCACTCTTTGAAGTACTTTGTGTTGGTTGAATAGATGAATCTGAGATGTGTGATGCATATCATATAATCATGCCCACAGATACTTGAGGTGACAATGGAGTATCTAGGTGACATTGTGTCTTAAGGTGTTATTATAGTATGAACTCTATGATAGATCGAACGGAAAGAATAGCTTCATGTTATTTTACTACGGACTCTTGAATAGATCGAGCAGAAAGGATAACTTTGAGGTGGTTTCGTACCCTACCATAATATCTTCGTTTGTTCTCGCTATTAGTGGCTTTGGAGTGACTCTTTGTTGCATGTTGAGGGATAGTTATATGATCCAATTATGTTATTATTGTTGAGAGAACTTGCACTAGTGAAAGTATGAACCATATGCCTTGTTTCCTACCATTGCAATACCGTTTGTGCTCAGTTTTATCATTAGTTACCTTGCTCTTTTTATAATTTCAGATTACAAAAACCTATATCTACCATCCATATTGCACTTGTATCACCATCTCTTCGCCGAACTAGTGCACCTATACAATTTACCATTGTATTGGGTGTGTTGGGGACACAAGAGACTCTTTGTTATTTGGTTGCAGGGTTGCTTGAGAGAGACCATCTTCATCCTACGCCTCCCACAGATTGATAAACCTTAGGTCATCCACTTGAGGGAAATTTTCTACTATCCTACAAACCTCTGAACTTGGAGGCCCAACAACGTCTACAAGAAGAAGGTTGTGTAGTAGACATCAAGCTCTTTTCTGGCGCCGTTGCCGGGGAGGTGAGTGCTTGAAGGTATATCTTTAGATCTTGCAATTGAATCTTTTTGTTTCTTGTTTTATCACTAGTTTAGTCTATAAAAGAAAACTACGCAAAAAATGGAATTGAGTTTGCCTCATAAGCTTCATCTTTTTAATATCTTTCGTGAGTATAATTGTGCTCAAGTGCTAGAAGAAGAATGCATTAAAATGCTTGGTACTAAATCTTTGAATGATGAGCATGATTGCAATGTTGTTAGTATGAACTCTTTGAATATCCATAGTACTAATGATGATTGCACTAGTTATGATGAAAATGTCTCCTATAAGCATGTCAATTTTTGTGGAGTGAATCGGGTTTGCAAGTACGCACCAAATAGGGAAGATAGATATTGCAAGAGGCATAAGCATTTAGAAACTAAATTGTTGCAAGAAAGTCTTGATGTGTGTGCTGAAAGATTCAATATTTTTCGCGCTCCTTGTGAACTTTGCAATGAACTTGGTCATTTAAATCTCCAATGCAAACTGTTTCATGATCGAATCGTGTCCAAAAATTGTGATAACTTGATTAACCTTGAGCATCATAAAGAGCTTAGTCTTCTTTTGGGGTATGAAGAAATGAAGCGTATAACTGAGGGTATTCCAAAGTCTAATCTTGATAGATTTCTTGATTTTGATCTAGAGGATATTTATATGTATTGTGCGGTGAATTGCATTGAAAATCCTTATATTGCCAATTACATAAAGAAAAGAAATCAAATATAAGATGAAGAGAATACTAATGAAAGGGAAGAGACTTCCCAATCTCCTCCTATTATTTCTTATGATGAATCAGGTAACGAGGAGGAGCTTTCTATTCAACCAATCTCATCAATAAGGAGCTCAAAGAAGGAGGTTGAACCCACACATAATGTGAAGAAGAAAAAGAAAAGAAGGAGCAACAACGGTAAAAAGGTATTCCTCCCAAATGAAGTTGATCCTACTACTCATGTGATGATGATAATTGCTATACTATTGTTGCTATCCATACTATTAATGATGAGAGTGATTATGCTTATGATATGAAAAGGCCCAATGATAGAGTAGCGAACAGTGGCAGTGGTGGATCGATCTATTTCACTCTCTGAAGTAGTAGCGATACAGATCGGTTACATGAATTGGTGAATTTAGGTAACACGAGAGGATAAACTAAGAACATAGGAGCTAGGGTTGCCGTCGCCTGGTAGTCGCCTGATCCCCTGGATGCCTCCACTCGTCAGATCTCCTTGCTTAAGTATTCTCTTGTGCTGCGCTTACCCACTCCAGGCCCAAGTATCTGGTGTTGGGTTGTCTGACCCGGCCCGGCCTTGTATCTCCCTTTGCTTGCTGGCGGCTCAGTCAGTCCGGTGAGTCAAGGGCCCTAACATCCCCCCTCCTTGAGAAGCGGCTTGCCCCCAAGCCGCAGCATGTGGGAATCTTGCTTGAAGGGCTTCGCGATCCTCCCATGTGTCCTCCATAGTTGGAGCTGTAGACCACCTGACCTTGACCTGTTCAAGCACGGTTCCATTTTTCCGACGCCACTTGGACTGCAGAACAGCTACTGGTACAGCAAGCTCATTAGTTTTGCTGGGAAGGCCAGGTAAAGCAGTTTTACCCAGAAGTAGAGCATGTCAAAGTTGGGAGACGTGAAACACTGGATGCACGGCAGCCTGAGGAGGTAGCTGAAGCTTATAAGCCACTTCATGGATCCTCTCGATCACTGGGTATGGACCATAATACTTGAAAGAGAGCTTATGATTTGCACGTGGCGCCACCGAGGTTTGCACATACGGTTGCAACTTCAAAAAGACTTTGTCACCCACCTGAAACTCCCTGAATGGCCGTTTCTTGTCAGCATGAGTTTTCATGTAGTTCCTCGCCCTGTGAAGGTGTTGCTGAATCAAGCCTTGCACCACTGCTCGTTCCTCCAACCAAGCAGCCAGTGACGGCCTTGAACAAGCATTGGTCGCTGACAACCACCAGTGTCTCGGATCATGTCCAAACAGAGCCTTGAACGGCGACATCCCAATGGCCGAATGGTGAGAAGTGTTGTACCAAAATTGAGCTAAGGGTATCCAGAAACTCTAGCGCTTGGGCCATGCGTGCGTGAAACATCGAAGGAATGTTTCAACACATTGATTCACTCGTTCAGATTGTCCATCCGTCTGAGGATGATTGGCCGTACTCAAGCGCAGTTCTGTACCAACATAGTTGAATAGCTCCCGCCAAAAGTGGCTTGTGAACACGGGATCCTTGTCTGAAATGATGGCTTTGCGGAACCCATGGATCTTATAGATTTGTGTCATGTAGAGTTGTGCAACTTTGGACGCTGTGTAAGGATGGGCTAACGGCAAGAAATGTGCATACCGTGTTCTTTTGTCCACCAGCACCCACAAACAATTGAACTTGCCCAATTGTGGTAGTCCCTCAACGAAGTCCATTGTTATCAATTCCCACGGTTCGGCTGGAATGGGGATTGGTTGTAACAGTCCTGGAGAAGTTGCTCTGTCCGGCTTCACTTGCTGACAAACTAAGCAACAACTGACATACTGCTGCACATGAGTTTTCATCTTCGGCCAAGCAAACAAGCGACGGATGCGACATTAAGTGACTGGAAATCCTGAATGACCACCCAAAGCACTGTCATGGAATGCCCCAATGATTTGTTGTTGAAGGGTCGTGGTTCCTCCCAACCAAATACGGCCTCTGAACCTGAGAATGCCTTGTTGCAGGGTGAACCTTCCTTTAGGATCAGTTCGAACCGCTAGATGTGTTAACAATTTTTGTGACTAAGGATTACTATTGTAGCTGGTGATGATATCGTCGAGCCACGATGGTTGGCATGTGGTAACTGATGCCAACATTTCTACTGTCGTGGTGCGGGAAAGTGCGTCAGCCTCTATATTCTCGGTGCCTTTTTTGTATTTGATCTGGTACTGTAAGCCTAGTAATTTTGTGGACGCCTTTTGTTGCCAAGGAGTGGTGAGGCGCTGCTGCTCGAGGTGAATCACACTCTTTTGATCAGTATAGATGACGAACTCAGCATGCTTTAAGTAGGGCCTCCACTGATCGACTGCTATGATGACCACCAAATACTCTTTTTCATAGGTGGAAAGACCCTGATAGCAAGGGGAGAGTTCCTTGCTCATGAAAGCAATAGGGTGACCTTTCTGCTGTAGAACGGCTCCGATTCCTTTATCACTGGCATCCGTCTCAACCATGAAATGCTCTTCAAAGTTAGGCAAGGCCAGAACTGGTGTTGTAGTGAGTTGCTCCTTGAGAAGGCGAAATGTTGTCTCTGTATTACTAGTCCAGACAAACGACACACCTTTTTTTAGCAGATTGAAAAGAGGGCGAGCAATGATCCCAAAGTTACGCACGAAGCGTCTGTAATACCCTGCCAAACCGAGGAAGCTGCACACACTTTGACATCTGTTGGTGTCACCCATTTTGCCACTGCCTCCACCTTGGATGGTTCTGTAGCAACCCCATGCTCACTGATCACATGCCCTAAATAGGATAACTGCTTCTGACCAAAGTCACATTTAGAGAGTTTTACCTTCCACTGATCACACCTCAACAATTCCAAGACTTGCCGGAGGTGCTGAACATGCTCTGTCAGAGTCTTACTAAAGACAAGAATGTCATCGAAGAAGAACAACACACACTTCCTGAGACAAGGATGCAGGGTAGTGTGCATTGCCCCATTGAAGGTGCCTGGTCCACCGGCCAATCCGAATGAAACTACCTTGAACTCAAAGTGGCCCTCATGTGTTTGGAAGGCTGTTTTGTACTCCTCCCCTTTTGCCAAACAAATTTGATGATATCCGACACGTAGGTCCAACTTGGAAAACCATATGGCCCCGTGTAGCTCATCGAGTAGTTCCTCAACCACATGCACTGAGTACTTGGCTATCACAGTGAGTGCATTGAGATAGCGGTAATCTACACATAAACGCCATGTCCCATCTTTTTTTGACCAAAATCACAGGCGACGAGAATGGACTAGAACTTTTCTGAATGATCCCCTGCCTCAAAAGTTCTGCTACCTGAGCCTCAATCTCATCCTTCTGATCGGGTTTGTACCGGTACGGCCGTATGTTAATAGGCTGAGCACCCGGAATCAGAGGTATCTTTTGGTTGCACGAACAACGAGGTGGTAAACCCTCTGGTTCGCCAAAGACATCAGCAAAATTTGCAACCACTTGTTGAATACACTCTGGAATCTGGTCGCTTCCTTCCTTGTGCCCTTGCGCTGAACATACGAACACCATATGAGAAATGGCTCCAGTTTTACACAGATTCTACAGCTGAACTGAATTGATAGTTAGACATCAGTTGATTGAGCTTCATGGCCATGCAGAGAGGTAGTGCCTATAGGCGTCACAATTTCAATGAGCTTTGCACGCCAATCTACCGTCATCGGACTGTTTGCTTCCAACCAATCCATCCCTAAGATGGCGTCATATGTGCCCAAGGGCAAAATCTTCATATCAGTAACAAATTGATTGCCCTGGGTACACCAAACACAAGTAGGAATCTCCGCCGCGCAACTGAGATCACCACCATCAGCAACTCTGACCTTGCACACACGGGAAAGAGGACGAGTTCCCGTCATTTTCTCAGCAAGCTTCTGGTTGATAAAAGAAGTGGTACTGCCCGAGTCCACAAGCATCAGCACTTCCTGTCCTTGTATCCAGGCTCGGAGTTGAAAGGCCTTGGCCGAAACGCCACCTGACAAAGCTTGCTGGGATATAGCCATCACTGTCTCAGCTATACCTGCGCCCGCTGTGTCATCGTCACGATCGCTACTGTTACTGATGCCGAAGATGTCGAGTAACTCTTCCACCACATGTAGTAGTACAGAAGTGGGGCAAACATGATCCTCCCCCCTCCTCTCGCCACACTTGAAGCAAAGACCGCGGGCGCGATGATAATCCCGCAATGCCTTGACCTTGGACGTGTCTGCTCGTGCCGCCTCAGTACCGCGATGATCCGTGGCGGTGACTGCGGCCATAGGACGGGCGGGCGGCAGAGGCAGAGGCAGCGGCGTCACTGTCAGAGGTGCAGTCTCCGGTGGCCGAGGAAGTCTGCCAAACACTCCATTCGCGACCTCTTCTTGAAGTAATGCCAGAGCACAAGCCGTGTCCAAGTCCGGTGGCCTCTGAACGAGGACCACGGCTCGGATATCCTTGCGCAGGCCCTCCACAAAGCGCGTGAGGAAATAAAATGGATGAATTGTATCAGAATAGGAACTCAGATGGTTGATAATTAATTCAAATTGCTCAATATATGCAGCCACGGAAGTTGTTTGCCGAATTGTATAAAACTGCCGAATTGTATAAAACTGCCGAATTGTATAAAACTGCCGAATCAACATTTGGTGTCGATCTCGACCAAAACGCGTGCATAGCAGGGAAGTAAAAGAATCCCAATCAAAATCAGTAAGCCTCTTCTGAATAGACTGTACCCAAATTGATGCCGATCCAGAGAAATTGAGGGCTGCCATAGGCACCCAAAATGATGGCAGTATTGCTCGCAGAGCGTCTTCCACAAATTCGGATTCTCACCAGAGAACTATGGAAATGCAACAGAATGATGTGCTTGGCCAAGCCCAGTCAACAGTTGGCTGGCATGTGCAAAAGGGGACAACGCAGAGGGAGAAGCCGTGGGATCAAACTGATCGTTTGTCGGGAGCGGCGGCGGCGTCTGGAAGGACGCCGCCGGCGGCCCCTGGGAGATGTTGTAGACGCAGTGGCTCACAGGCCGTTGAGGATCGATGGCTGCACCAAGAGCGGCTCCGGTGTGGCCGCGTCCGTCGCAGGCGGTGGCTGAGGCTTGGCATGGGTCGCGGACTCCTCGTTAGTTGCCTTGGATGATGACGGTTGTGCCCGTTGCAACGCAGCTACCGCATCGCCCAAGTCAGCCACACGGCGCTCCAGATCGGGGCGCCAAGCGAGCAGCTCGTCCATCCTGGTCGCGGTCGCTTGCTGGGCCTTGGTGTGGGCATCCATAGAGGCCTCGATCTTGGCCTCGAGCTTGATGAGGAAGGCCGAGACGGATGGATCCATTGCTTCCAGCAACGCACGTCCTTGGCTCAAGCTCCTGGTTTCAACGAGATGCGCCAGCCCGAACAGAGAGAAAGGAGTGGTCTCTAATACGAAATGATAGAGTAGCGAACGGTGGCAGTGGTGGATTGATCTATTTCACTCTCTGAAGTAGTAGTGATACAGATCGGTTACACGAATTGGGGAATTTAGGTAACACAAGAGGATAAACTAAGAACATAGGAGCTAGGGTTGCCGCCGCCTGTGAAGGAAATATGCCCTAGAGGCAATAATAAAGTTATTATTTATTTCCTTATTTCATGATAAATGTTTATTATTCATGCTAGAATTGTATTAACCGGAAACATAATATATGTTTGAATACATAGACAAACATAGTGTCACTAGTATGCCTCTACTTGACTAGCTCGTTGAATCAAAGATGGTTAAGTTTCCTAGCCATAGACATGAGTTGTCATTTGATTAACGGGATCACATAATTAGGAGAATGATGTGATTGACTTGACCCATTCCGTTAGCCTAGCACTTGATCGTTTAGTATGTTGCTATTGCTTTCTTCATGACTTATACATGTTCCTGTAACTATGAGATTATGCAACTCCCGTTTGCCAGAGGAACACTTTGGGTGCTACCAAACGTCACAACGTAACTAGGTGATTATAAAGGAGTACTACAGGTGTCTCCAAAGGTACATGTTGGGTTGGCGTATTTCGAGATTAGGTTTTGTCACTCCAATTGTCGGAGAGGTATCTCTGGGTCCTCTCGGTAATGCACATCACTATAAGCCTTGCAAGCAATGTAGCTAATGAGTTAGTTACGGAATGATGCATTATGTAACGAGTAAAGAGACTTGCCAGTAACGAGATTGAACTAGGTATTGGATACCGACGATCGAATCTCGGGCAAGTAACATACCGATGACAAAGGGAACAAAGTATGTTGTTATGCGGTTTGACCAATAAAGATCTTCGTAGAATATGTAGGAGCCAATATGGGCATCCAGGTTCTGCTATTGGTTATTGACCAAGAATAGTTCTAGGTCATGTCTACATAGTTCTCGAACCCGTAGGGTCCGCACGCTTAAGGTTTCGATGATAGTTATATTATGAGTTTATGAGTTTTGATGTACCGAAGGAGTTCGGAGTTCCGTATGAGATCGGGGACATGACGAGGAGTCTCGAAATGGTCGAGATGTAAAGATCGATATATTGGACGACTATATTCGGAGTTCGGAAAGGTTCCGAGTGATTCGGGTATTTTTCGGAGTACCGAAGAGTTACGGGAATTCGCCGGGGAGAAGTATTGGGCCTTATTGGGCCATACGGGAAGGAGAGAGGGGCTACCTAGGGCAGGCCGCGCGCCCCCCCCCATGGCCTAGTCCGAATTGGACTAGGGGGAGGGGCCGCACCCCCTCCTTCCTTCCCTTCTCTCTTCCCCTTCCTTGTCTCCTACTCCTACTACTTGAAAGGACTCCTAGTTGGACTAGGAAAGGGGGAATCCTACTCCCGGTGGGAGTAGGACTCCCCTAGGGCGCGCCATAGAGAGGGCCGGCCCTCCCCTCCTCCACTCCTTTATATACGGGGGCAGGGGGCACCCCATAGACACACAAGTTGATCTTCGTGATCGTTCCTTAGCCGTGTGCGGTGCCCCCCTCCATGATATTACACCTCGATCATATTGTAGCGGTGCTTAGGCGAATCCCTGCGACGGTTGAACATCAAGATCGTCACCACGCCGTCGTGCTGACGGAACTCCTCCCCGAAGCTTTGCTGGATCGGAGCCCGGGGTGCGTCATCGAGCTGTACGTGTGTCAAGAACTCGGAGGTGCCGGAGTAACGGTGCTTGGATCGGTTGGACCGGGAAGACGTACGACTACTTCCTCTACGTTGCGTCAACGCTTCCGCTTCGGTCTACGAGGGTACATAGACAACACTCTCCCCTCTCGTTGCTATGCATCACCATGATCTTGCATGTGCGTAGGAAATTTTTGAAATTACTACGTTCCCCAACAGTGGCATCCGAGCCTAGGTTTTATGCGTTGATGTTATATGCGCGAGTAGAACACAAGTGAGTTGTGGGCGATACAAGTCATACTTCTTACCAGCATGTCATACTTTGGTTCGGCGGTATTGTTGGATGAAGCGGCCCGGACCGACATTACACGTAAGCTTACGCGAGACTGGTTTTACCACCGTGCTTTGCACACAGGTGACTAACGGGTGTCTGTTTCTCCAACTTTAGTTGAACCGAGTGTGGCTACGCCCGGTCCTTGTGAGGGTTAAAACAACACCAACTTGACGAACTATCGTTGTGGTTTTGATGCGTAGGTAAGAACGGTTCTTGCTAAGCCCGTAGCAGCCACGTAAAATTTGCAACAACAAAGTAGAGGACGTCTAACTTGTTTTTGCAGGGCATGTTGTGATGTGATATGGTCAAGACGTGATGCTATATTTTATTGTATGAGATGATCATGTTTTGTAACCGAAGTTATCGGTAACTGGCAGGAGCCATATGGTTGTCGCTTTATTGTATGAAATGCAAACGCCCTGTAATTGCTTTACTTTATCACTAAGCGGTAGCGATAGTCGTAGAAGCAATAGATGGCGTAACGACAATGATGCTACGATGGAGATCAAGGTGTCGCGCCGGTGATGATGGTGATCACGATGGTGCTTTGAAGATGGAGATCACAAGCACAAGATGATGATGGCCATATCATATCACTTATATTGATTGCATGTGATGTTTATCCTTTATGCATCTTATCTTGCTTTGATTGACGGTAGCATTTTAAGATGATCTCTCACTAATTATCAAGAAGTGTTCTCCCTGAGTATGCACCATTGCGAAAGTTCTTCGTGCTGAGACACCACGTGATGATCGGGTGTGATAGGCTCTACGTTCAAATACAACGGGTGCAAAACAGTTACACACGCGGAATACTCAGGTTAAACTTGACGAGCCTAGCATATACAGATATGGCCTCGGAACACGGAGACCGAAAGGTCGAGTGTGAATCATATAGTAGATATGATCAACATATTGATGTTCACCGTTGAAACTACTCCATCTCACGTGATGATCGGACATGGTGTAGTTGATATGGATCACGTAATCACTTAGAGGATTAGAGGGATGTCCATCTAAGTGGGAGTTCTTAAGTAATATGATTAATTGAACTTAAATTTATCATGAACTTAGTCCTGGTAGTATTTTGCAAATTATGTTGTAGATCAATAGCTTGCGTTGTTGCTTTCATATGTTTATTTTGATATGTTCCTAGAGAAAATTGTGTTGAAATATGTTAGTAGCAATGATGTGAATCGGATCCGTGATCTGAGGTTTATCCTCATTGCTGCACAGAAGAATTATGTCCTTAATGCACCGCTAGGTGACAGACCTATTGCAGGAGCAGACGCAGACGTTATGAATGTTTGGCTAGCTCAATATGATGACTACTTGATAGTTTAGTGCACCATGCTTAACGGCTTAGAATCGGGACTTCAAAGATGTTTTGAACGTCATGGACCATATGAGATGTTCCAGGAATTGAAGTTAATATTTCAAGCAAATACCCGAGTTGAGAGCTATGAAGTCTCCGACAAGTTCTATAGCTAAAAGATGGAGGAGAATCGCTCAACTAGTAAGCATGTGCTCAGATTGTCTGGGTACTTCAATCACTTGAATCAAGTGGGGGTTAATCTTCCAGATAAGATAATGATTGACATAATTCTCTAGTCACCATCACTAAGTTACTAGAACTTCGTGATGAACTATAGTATGCAAGGGATGACGAAAACAATTCCCAAGCTCTTCGTGATGTTGAAATCGACGAAGGTAGAAATCAAGAAAGAGCATCAAGTGTTGATGATTGACAAGACCACTAGTTTCAAGAAAAGGGCAAAGGGAAGAAGGGGAACTTCAAGAAGAACAACAAGCAAGTTGCTGCTCAAGTGAAGACACCCAAGTCTGGACCAAAGCCTGAAACTGAGTGCTTGCACTGCAAAGGAAATAGTCACTGGAAGCGGAAATGCCCTGAATATTTGGTGGATAAGAAGGATGGCAAAGTGAACAAGGGTATATTTGATATACAAATTATTGATGTGTGCTTTACTAGTGTTTATAGTAGCCCCTGAGTATTTGATACTTGTTCGGTTGCTAAGATTAGTAACTCGAAACAGGAGTAACAGAATAAACAAAGACTAGTTGAAGGGGAAGTGACGATGAGTGTTGGAAGTAGTTCCAAGATTGATATGATCATCATCGCACACTCCCTATACTTTTGGGATTAGTGTTAAACCTAAATAAATGTTATTTGGCATTTGCGTTGAGCATGAATATGATTTGATCATGTTTATTGCAATATGGTTATTCATTTAAAGTTAGAGAATAATTGTTGTTCTGTTTACATGAGTAAAACCTTCGATGGTCAAACACCCAATGAAAATAGTTTATTGGATCTCGATCGTAGTGATACACATATTCATAATATTGATGCCAAAAGATGCAAAGTTAATAATGATAGTGCAAATTATTTGTGGCACTGTCGTTTGGGTCATATCAGTGTAAAGCGCATGAAGAAACTCCATAAAGATGGATTTTCGGAATCACTTGGTTATGAATCATTTGATGCTTGCGAACCGTGCCTTTTGGGCAAGATGACTAAAACTCCGTTCTCTGGAACAATGGAACAAGCTACTGACTTATTGGAAATAATACATATCGATGTATGCGATCCAATGAGTGTTTATGCTCGTGGCAAGTATCGTTATTTTTTGACCTTCACAAGATGATTTGAGCAGATATGGGTATATCTACTTGATAAAACATAAGTCTGAAATAGTTGAAAGGTTCAAAGAATTTCAGAGTGAAGTGGAAAAATCATCGTAACAAGAAAATAAAGTTTCTGCGATCTGATCACGGAGACGAATATTTGAGTTACGAGTTTGGTCTTCAATTAAAACAATGTGGAATAGTTTCATAGCTCACGCCACCTGGAACACCACAACGCTATGGTGTGTCCGAACATCGTAACCGCACTTTATTGATATGGTGCGATCTATGATGTCTCTTACTGATTTACTACTATTGTTTTGGGGTTATGCATTAGAGACAGCTGCATTCACGTTAAAAAGGGCACCATCTAAATCCATTGAGACGACACCATATGAACTGTGGTTTAAGCAAGAAACCCAAGTTGTCGTTTCTTAAAGTTTGGAGCTGCGATGCTTATGTGAAAAAGTTTCATCCTGATAAGCTCGAACCCAAATCGGAGAAGTGCGTCTTCATAGAATACCCAAAGGAAATTGTTGGGTACACCTTCTATCACAGATCCAAAGGCAAGACATTCGTTGCTAAGATGGATCCTTTCTAGAGAAGGAGTTTCTCTCGAAAGAAGTGAGTGGGAGGAAAGTAGAACTTGATGAGGTAACTGTACCTGCTACCTTATTGGAAAATAGTTCATCACAAGAACCAGTTCCTGTGACAACTACACCAATTAGTGAGGAAGCTAATGATATTGATCATGAAACTTCAGATCAAGTTTCTATTGAACCTCGTAGGTCTACCAGAGTAAGATCCGCACCAGAGTGGTACGGTAATCCTATTATGGAAGTCATGTTACTTGACCATGACGAACCTACGAACTATGAGGAAGCGATGATGAGCCCAGATTCCGCAAAATGGTTTGAGGCCATGAAATCTGAGATAGGATCCATGTATGAGAACAAAGTGTGGACTTTGGTGGACTTGCCCGATGATCGGCAAACCATAAGAAATAAATGGATCTTCAAGAGGAAGACAAACATTGATAGTAGTGTTACTATCAACAAAGCTCGACTTGTCGAAAAAGGTTTTTCGACAAGTTCAAGATGTTGAATACAATGAGATTTTCTCACTCGTATCGATGCTTAAGTCTATCCGAATCATGTTAGCAATTGCCACATTTTATGAAATCTGGCAAATGGATGTCAAAATTGCATTCCTTAATGAATTTATTAAAGAAGAGTTGTATATGATGCAAACAGAAGGTTTTGTCAATCCTAAAGATGCTAACGAAGTGTGCAAGCTCTAGCAATCCATCAATGGACTGGTGCAAGCATCTCGGAGTTGGAATATACGCTTTGATGAGTTGATCAAAGCATATGGTTTTATACAAACTTTTGGAAAGGCCTGTATTTACAAGAAAGTGAGTGGGAGCACTACAACATTTCTGATAAGTATATGTGAATGACATATTGTTGATCGGAAATAATGTAGAATTATTCTGCAAAGCATAAAGGAGTGTTTGACAGGAGTTTTTCAAAGAAAGACCTCGGTGAAGCTGCTTACATATTGAGCATCAAGATCTATTGAGATAGATCAAGACGCTTGATAAGATTTTCAATGAGTACATACCTTGACAAGATTTTGAAATAGTTCAAAATGGAACAGTCAAAGAAGGAGTTCTTGCCTGTGTTGCAAGGTGTGAAGTTGAGTGAGACTCAAGACCCGACCATGGCAGAAAATAGAAAGAGAATGAAAAGTCATTCCCTATGCCTCAGTCATAGGTTCTATAAAATATGCTATGCTGTGAACCAGACCTATTGTATACTCTGCCCTGGTTTGGCAAGGGAGTACAATAGTGATCTAGGAGTAGATCACTGGACATTGGTCAAAATTATCCTTAGTGGAATAAGGATATGCTTCTCAATTATGGAGGTGACAAAAGGTTCGTCGTAAAAGGTTACGTCGATACAAGTTTTGGCACTGATCCATATGACTCTAAGTCTTAATCTGGATACATATTGAAGTGGGAGCAATTAGCTAGAGTAGCTCCGTGCAGAGCAATGTAGACATAGAATATTTGCAAAAAACATACGGCTCTAAATGTGACAGACCCGTTGACTAAGCTTATCTCAGGAGCAAAACATGATCACACCTTAGTACTCTTTGGGTGTTAATCACATAAGCGATGTGAACTAGATTATTGACTCTAGTAAACCCTTTGGGTGTTGGTCACACGATGATGTGAACTATGGGTGTTAATCATATACAGATATGATTATTGGTGTTAAATCACATGGCGACGTGAACTAGATTATTGACTCTAGTGCAAGTGGGAGACTGAAGGAAATATGCCCTAGAGGCAATAATAAAGTTATTATTTATTTCCTTATTTCATGATAAATGTTTATTATTCATGCTAGAATTGTATTAACCGGAAACATAATATATGTGTGAATACATAGACAAACATAGTGTCACTAGTATGCCTCTACTTGACTAGCTCGTTGAATCAAAGATGGTTAAGTTTCCTAGCCATAGACATGAGTTGTCATTTGATTAACGGGATCACATCATTAGGAGATTGATGTGATTGACTTGATCCACTCCGTTAGCCTAGCACTTGATCGTTTAGTATGTTGCTATTGCTTTCTTCATGACTTATACATGTTCCTGTAACTATGAGATTATGCAACTCCCATTTGCCGGAGGAACACTTTGGGTGCTACCAAACGTCACAACGTAACTGGGTGATTATAAAGGAGTACTACAGGTGTCTCCAAAGATACATGTTGGGTTGGCGTATTTCGAGATTAGGTTTTGTCACTCCGATTGTCGGAGAGGTATCTCTGGGCCCTCTCGGTAATGCACATCACTATAAGCCTTGCAAGCAATGTAGCTAATGAGTTAGTTACGGAATGATGCATTACGTAACGAGTAAAGAGACTTGCCGGTAACGAGATTGAACTAGGTATTGGATACCGACGATCGAATCTCGGGCAAGTAACATACCGATGACAAAGGGAACAAAGTATGTTGTTATGCGGTTTGACCGATAAAGATCTTCATAGAATATGTAGGAGCTAATATGGGCATCCAGGTTCCGCTATTGGTTATTGACCAAGAATAGTTCTAGGTCATGTCTACATAGTTCTCGAACCCGTAGGGTCCGCACGCTTAAGGTTTCGATGACAGTTATATTATGAGTTTATGAGTTTTGATGTACCGAAGGAGTTCGGAGTCCCGGATGAGATCGGGGACATGACGAGGAGTCTCGAAATGGTCGAGACATAAAGATCGATATATTGTACGACTATATTCGGAGTTCGAAAAGGTTCCGAGTGATTCGGGTATTTTTCGGAGTACCGGAGAGTTACGGGAATTCGCCGGGGAGAAGTATTGGGCCTTATTGGGCCATACGGGAAGGAGAGAGGGGCTACCTAGGGCAGGCCGCGCGCCCCCATGGCCTAGTCCGAATTGGACTAGGGGGAGGGGCCGCACCCCCTCCTTCCTTCCCTTCTCTCTTCCCCTTCCTTGTCTCCTACTCCTACTACTTGGAAGGACTCCTAGTTGGACTAGGAAAGGGGGAATCCTACTCCCGGTGGGAGTAGGACTCCCCTAGGGCGCGCCATAGAGAGGGCCGGCCCTCCCCTCCTCCACTCCTTTATATACGGGGGCAGGGGGCATCCCATAGACACACAAGTTGATCTTCGTGATCGTTCCTTAGCCGTGTGCGGTGCCCCCCTCCATGATATTACACCTCGGTCATATTGTAGCGGTGCTTAGGCGAAGCCCTGCGACGGTTGAACATCAAGATCGTCACCACGCCGTCATGCTGACGGAACTCCTCCCCAAAGCTTTACTGGATCGGAGCCCGGGGTGCGTCATCGAGCTGTACGTGTGTCAAGAACTCGGAGGTGTCGGAGTAACGGTGCTTGGATCGGTTGGACCGGGAAGACGTACGACTACTTCCTCTATGTTGCGTCAACGCTTCTGCTTCGGTCTACGAGGGTACGTAGACAACACTCTCCCCTCTCGTTGCTATGCATCACCATGATCTTGCGTGTGCGTAGGAAAATTTTGAAATTACTACGTTCCCCAACAGCCTGGTAGTCGCCTGATCCCCTGGATGCCTCCACTTGTCAGGTCTCCTTGCTTAATATTCTCCTGTGCTGCGCTTACCCACTCCGGGCCCAAGTATCTGGTGTTGGGTTGTCTGACCCGGCCCGACCTTGTATCTCCCTTTGCTTGCTGGCGGCTCAGTCGGTCCGGGGAGTCAAGGGCCCTAACACCCAAGATTGGGGAAGCTATGTTTGATGAGGATGACATATTTGAGAATATATTTGCTGCAATTAACGTTTGTCCCAAGCTTGGGTATGGTACGCTTAATTAAGATGATATTTTTAGCCTCCCAAGTTTTGATATGCAAAGTTGTTATGATGATAGCATGCCTCTTACCTATGATGATTATATTGATGAAAGTGGGTTTGGAAGAGTGTCAACTTTAGCAAGTAGTTATCCCACTATTGTGTAGGATGTTGAATCTTATTGTGATGAATATGAAAGTGGATTTGGAAGAGTGTCAACTTTATTTAGTGATGATTCCACTATCTTGGAAGAGGTTTCAATCGATTATGATGAGAACAAAGTTGCTACTTATGATGATTATTGTGATGAAACTTATGCTATAAAAAGTAGTGATGATTATATTTATAAAACTTGTCATGTTTATGATTACCCTTTTTCTGAACATTACTCTTTTAATGTGGAAACAATTTATAGTATTCAAGTCTTTTATGATACTCCCACTATTCCGAATGAGAAGGATTTTGCTTATGTGGAGAGTAGTAAATTTTCTATGCTTGTAGATCATGAAAAGAATGCTTTAGGTGCTGGTTATATTGTTGAATTCATTCATGATGCTACTGAAAATTATTATGAGGAAGGAATATATGCTTGTAGGAATTGCAATAATGTCAAGTTTCCTCCCTATGTGTTGAAAATCTTGAAGCTATACTTGTTTTACCTTCCTGTTCTAGTTGATTATTGTTCCCATAAGTTGTTTGCTCATAAAATCCCTATGCATAGGAAGAGGGTTAGAGTTAAACTTTCTAGTCATATGCTTCATGATACTCTCGTTATGTTTCAATTCTTATCTTTTATGTGAGCACCATTGTCATCATCATGCCTAGCTAGAAAGGCATTAAAGAAAAGCGCTTGTTGGGAGACAACCCAATATTTATCCGTACTGTTTTTGTGTGTACACATGATTATGCTACTGTAATAATCATGTTTTATAGCTTTTGTTTCAATAAAGTGCCAAGTAAGACCTTTAGGATAGCTTATGGTGATAGTTGTGTTGATCCTGCTGAAAATCCGAAAATTTTGCACCCAGTTAATTAGTTTTGATAATTCACATAAATGTACTGTTGATCTAATTCTTTTTGTTATGGATTGTTACGCAAATTTATTAGGACTTCCTAATTTTGTACGATTTTTGGAGTTCCATAAGTATATGTTTGATACAGATTACTACAGACTGTTCTGTTTTTGACAGATTCTGTCTTCTATGTGTTGTTTGCTTGTTTTGATGAATCTATGAGTAGTATCGTAGGATATGAACCATAGATAAGTTGGAGTACAGTAGATATTACACCAATATTAATTTAGAATGAGTTCATTACAGTACCGAAGTGGTGGTTTTATTTTCTTATACTAATGGAGCTTACGAGTTTTCTGTTAAGTTTTGTGTTGTGGAGTTTTCAAGTTTTGGGTAAGGATTCGATGGACTATGGAATAAGGAGTGGCAAGAGCCTAAGCTTGGGGATTCCCAAGGCACCCCAAGGTAATATTCAAGGACAACCAAGAGCCTAAGCTTGGGGATGCCCCAGATGACATCCCCTCTTTCGTCTTCATCTATTGGTAACGTTACTTGGAGCTATATTTTTATTCACCACATGATATGTTTTTTGCTTGGAGCATCATTTTCTTTTGTTATTATTTGCTTTCTGTTATTTAGAATAATGTTTTGCATATTTATTTTCAATAAAAATGTCAAGGATAGCCTTTACCATGCTTATTTTGCTAGTATACATATTGCTGTTTGAAAACAGAAAGTTTACCGCTGTTGCAAAAATTCCCTAGAAAAGTCAGAGAATGGTACAATGTTGAAATTTTTTGCATATTGAGATTTTATAAGTCTTCTAGAGTGTAGTATTTTTTCTCATAATTGTTGGATTTAGGGAAGTATGATGAATCTTGCATTCTTTACAGACTATACTGTTTTGGCAGATTGCTGTTATGTTTGCATTGTTTGCATATGTTTGCTTGTTTAATGATTCTATTTGAGGATAGGAGTATTAAATATGCAGAGACATTTAGTATGCAATGTTGAATAATAATTTTAGTGATTTGTTACAGTAGAAATTATAAGGTTTTGCATTTTTTATACTAACCTATCTCACGAGTTCGTGTTGAGTTTGGTGTGGATGAAGCTTTTGATAAAAAGAGAAACCATGATATGAGAGGAATTAAGGACACAGAAAAGTTCAAGCTTGGGGATGCCCAAGGCACCCCAAGATAATATTTCAAGAAGTCTCAAGCATCTAAGCTTGGGGATGCCCCGTTAGGCATCCCACCTTTCTTCTTCAACAACTATCGGTTAGTATCGGTTGAACCTAAGTTTTTGCTTCTTCACATGAGTTGTGCTATCCTTGAAATGTCATTTTATTTTGTTTTGTTTGCTGTTTGAATAAAATACCAAGATCTGAAATTCTTAAATGAGAGAGAGAGAGAGAGAGTCTTCACATAGTTACATAATTATTTAGCTACTCATTGATCTTCACTCATATCTTTTTGGAGTAGTTTGTCATTTACTCGTGTGCTTCACTTATATCCTATGAGTAAATGGTTGAATGAGTTGAATGTCATAAATCTGAAATTATATATGTCTCATTTGCTTATCCCATGGGGAGTAGTGACTTCACATCTAATAAGAAGAGGTTGTAAATGTCACACCCTAGCTAGTCATGCATTAGAGTGTTGCATCATGTTTACTCTTTCATCAGAAACTTGAAATGGGGATGACAGAACCCCCAGTCCCCTCTGAAACCAACTAGGGTTTACTAAAAACTTTTTCAATGAACCTGAAATGCCCTTCTAAAATGCCCATCATTTTTGTCTTGGTTCAGAACCTCTGCCAAAAGTGGTGCACATTTTCCTAGGCCATCTTAGGGTTTTTGAATTAAATCATAAATATTTGAATTTGGGCATTTAAAATTATATAAAATATTTAAATGCTCAAATATCTCCAAACTAAAATGTTTCATGTTGGAAATAATCCAACTATGGACCAGGAGTAATTTGGTGATTTTTGAAGTTGCCTAGGTATTTTATTAAATTCAACAAAGTTGCAGATATATTAAATAAAAACAGAAACAGAAAAAAGGAGAAAACTTACCTGGCGCCACCGCAGGCCCACCAGCCAGCCCACCTGGCCGGCCCAGCCCGGCCACCGCTCCAGCGAGCTGCTTGGCTCGCCAGGCAGGCAGCCAAGGTGCTCGGCGGCGGCACCGCAGCTCGCCACGCAGCTGCACGCCGCCCTGCCTCCCCCTCTCGCCGCCCTGATGGCCTGGACGAGTTCCACGTCGCGCCCCGACCCTCCTGGACATCTCCATTCGCCCCCAGTTCCTCTCCCTCGCGCTCCCACGCCATGGCCGACGCCACCGTCGCCGCACCTCCGCCGTAGCCGTGCTCCCCTTCGTCTCCACGCCGCGCCACCGTGTCCAGAAGCTCCGCCGTCCTCCACTTCTTCGAGCGAGTCGAGCCCCGAGCGCTCGCGTGCCCCGAAGCCGCCGCACCAACCTCGCCCGAACCGCCATCGCCGGAGATCCCCTTCGCCGTCGCCGCCGCAGCAGCTCGTCCCCGACCACGCCGTCCTCTCCATCAAGACCGCAGTGAGCTGGGCTAACTTCCCCTTCCTCTCTTTCTCTCTCTCGTGCACCACAGCGAGCACACCAAGCTCACCCGCACGCGCCGTCGCGGACCTCGTCGCCGACGTGCTTCCGGCCACACTCCGGCCACAAGATGGTGTCCATCTTACTCACCGAGTCCCACAACACCTAGCTAGCCACTCCACGAGCCTCACCGACCCCTCTAGCGCCAAGTTCATCTTCGACCGAGCCCCGGTGGCCGCCAAAGTCGTCGCCGGCGCCAACTCCGGCCACCCCGACCCCAACGGACTCCGCCAAGAGCTGCGGTTTGTCCTCAGCTCCACTCCGATGGTCTCCGCGGCCCATTTGGTGGCCGAAATGGCCAAAACCACTCCCGCCGCCGCGTCGGGCTCGCCGGCGGCTAAACGCCGGCGTCGCTGGCTTTGACTTTGACCACGGGTGGGCCCTGGTTGACTCCCCTGAGTCAATGACAGGTGGGGCCCAGCCCTGTTAATTAAACAGGATTAGTTTTAATTAAATTTTAATTAAAATAATCACCCTGACATGCGGGACCCACTGTCAGGTTTGACCCAGACCTGTTCCGTTGACCTGCTGACGTCACACTGATGTCAGGCTGACGCAGTAATTGATTTTCTGGATTTAATTTAAATCAGGAAATTCCAGAATATAATTTAAACTTCAAAAATTCATAACTTTTATTCTGTAACTCCAAATTGGACAAATTATATATGAAAAATGATCAGAAAAATCCAATCTATCCATCTGTACTATTTTCATGCATGATCAAACAAGTTAAATTGATGTTTTAAGCAGAACAAGGAAAAGCACTTTAAAAGGCCATGTTTGAGTTTGAAATTTGAATCTTTGATTCAAATTTGTTCAAACCCTTCTGGTTTTAGTTGCATTAGCCCAACACACTCATATTGCCATGTTTCATGCATGCATCATATTGTTGCACATTGTTTGGTGATGGTTGTGTATCGGTGTCCTTTGCGACAGGTTCTGCCTCCGAGGAGTACCGTGATTACCCTAACGAAGAGCAATACCAGTGCACCGACCCGTCAGGCAAGCAACCAACCATTTGATCATATCGATACAATCCCATGTTCTCGCTCCTGCTCTCTTTTACTGCATTAAGACAACGCGTTTCAAACTGCTGTGTGCTACGGTAGTTGAACCCATTTCCTCTGCATGACCTGTCATTGCCACAGTAACTAGATGAAACCCACTAGCATGTGTAGGAGTTGTTTGAGCCATATGTATGTGTTGTTCCTACCTTGCTATGCCTGCTATGCTTAGAGTCGTGTCAGGTCTGGTTCATCTGGGTGATGGGCTAGAGTGAAATGTTTATGTCGGTAATGAGAGTGGTGTGGTGAACACGATTTGGTAAAGGTATCGATGAGAGGCCATGTAGGAGTACATGGTGGGTTGTTTCATTGAAGCCGACCCTAAGCACTGAGATCTGTATGTGTGATTTAAGAATCAGCTACTACCATGCATTGGGCCCGAAACCAATGGACCCTCTCGGCTTCTTATTCACCCTAGTTCTCCGTCCAGGAGTTGCAAGTAGTTTCTGGTGTTTGTAGCCTACTGGAGGCCGTGGACAGCGCTGACCGTAGGGGTGGGCTGTGATGCGGTAGGTACGTGGCACGGTGTACCGAATACCCGTTAGGTATCTCGGGAACCCTGTTCACATCGTTCGGGGTCGTATGGGAAACCTCGGCCGGACTCCCTGCGGATGGAACCTGGATAGGCGATAAACCTGGACTGGAGGCTTAGGTGATTAGGTAGGTCGTGGCCGACACCCACGTTGGGCTTCCGCTTGAAGGTTGCCGAGTACATGTCGTGTAAACGACGGTAAGTGGTGAGAGCGTGTATGAAGAAGTACACCCCTGCAGGGTTAACATGATCTATTCGAATAGCCGCGTCCGCGGTAAAGGACTACTTGGTTGCCTATACAGTTCATAGACAAGTAAATGGAAACTGCTAAAAGCCTCAAGATAAGTGTGAGTGTCGAGGATGGCTCTTCCGTAGGAAGACGGAGGCGAATCCTCGGTAGTGTATTGAATTGGTGAGTAGTGGACTCGTGTGCGCAAAACCATTTCAAGTTGGAGTATCGTAGGATAGTCTAGCCAAGAGTCAAAGCTGGCTTGCTGCAATAACTCCACCAACCCTTCTTGATAATATGCATGTATGTAGGATCTGATGTAAGCCTTGCTGAGTACCTTTGTACTCATGTTGCTATAATTTACATTTTTACAGAAGACGCTGCAACCCCTTCTGATGGGTTTTACGTAGACGTTGACATCAACGAGTAGGCTAAAGACCCAGGTGGTGACCCTGAGCTTGTGAAGAACCTTGTAGTATAGCTAGGCTTCCCAAGCCTCCTTTATTTTACTAGTTGTCTGTACTCAGACAAGTTACTTCCGCTGCTGGTTTGTATGACTGTATGACTTGTATGTTGGGTCGTGAGACCCGTACCTTCGTGTATGTTATGAATGGCTCCCTGAGCCTTAAATAAAGTACTTGTGTTGTAGAGTCATGTTGTGATGCTTCGTTGTATTTGCACATATCGAGCATATTGTGTGTATGACTGAAATGCTTGGTATGTGTGGGATCTGACTATCTAGTTGTTTATCTTTAGTAGCCTCTCTTACCGGGAAATGTCTCCTAGTGTTACCGCTGAGCCATGGTAGCTTGCTACTGCTCTGGAACACTTAGGCTGGCCGGCATGTGTCCTTCTTCGTTCCTGTGTCTGTCCCTTCGGGGAAATGTCACGCTTTGAGTACCGGAGTCCTGTTAGCCCGCTACAGCCCGGTTTACCGGAGTCCTACTAGCCCAGTGCTACAGCCCGGACCCACTTGCTGATGACCGACACGTTCGAAGCTGGGTCATGGATGCCTGTCCCTGTAAGTCTGTGCCACTTTGGGTTTACGACTAGTCATGTCAGCCCGGGCTCTTTATCATATGGATGCTAGCGACACTATCATATACGTGAGCCAAAAGGCGCAAACGGTCCCGGGCAAAGGTAAGGCGACACCCGTGGGGATACCGTGCGTGAGGCCGCAAAGTGATATGAGGTGTTACCGGCTAGATCGATGTGACATCGAGTCGGGGTCCTGACAGTAAATTTATTAAAGGTTAGCAAGCATTATATTGGTCATTTGAACAATTCATGAAAGAATATTGAAGGAAGAGAGATTTCACATATAAATATACTATCTTAGACATCTTTTATAATTGTGAGCACTCATTAAGTATGACATGCTAAAGAGTTGATGTTGGACAAGGAAGACAACGTAATGGGTTATGTTTTCTCACATGTCAGTTAAAGTATATTGTCATGGATCATTCAAACATGTTGAGATTGCCTTTCCCCCTCATGCTAGCCAAATTCCTTGCACCAAGTAGAGATACTACTTGTGCTTCCAAATATCCTTAAATCCAGTTTTGCCATGAGAGTCCACTATACCTACCTATGGATTCAGTAAGATCCTTCAAGTAAGTTGTCATCGGTGCAAGCAATAAAAATTGCTCTCTAAATATGTATGATCTATTAGTGTGAAGAAAATAAGCTTTATACTATCTTGTTATGGAAGTAATAAAAGCGACGGACTGCATAATAAAGGTCCATATACAAGCGGCAATATAAAGTGACGTTCTTTTGCATTAAGATTTTGTGCATCCAACCATAAAAGCGCATGACAACCTGTGCTTCCCTCTGCGAAGGGCCTATCTTTTACTTTATGTCTTTTACTTTATGTAAGAGTCAAGGTGATCTTCACCTTTCCCTTTTTTTGTTTTATCCTTTGGCAAGCACCTCGTGTTGGAAAGATCCTAATATATATATATATATATCCAATTGGATATAAGTTAGCATGAACTATTATTGTTGACATCACCCAAAGGTGAATACGTTGGGAGGCAACAATATAAGCCCCTATCTTTCTCAGTGTCCGATTAAAACTCCATAACCATTAGTATTGCGTGAGTGTTAGCAATCATGGAAGACTATATGATAGTTGAGTATGTGGAGTTTGCTAAATCAAAGCTCTGACATAGACCCTTCCTGAAGATAAGATGAATTGTAATTGTTTCATGACTAAGAATGAAGTTTGCTAGTTTTCAAGAAAGTTTATGGTCTATGCTTTAACATGTGAATATCTTGATCTTGGGAAGTTTTATGAGATGAACTACTGTTATGACATATAATCATGCTAGAAAAGGTGATTGAAATTATCATTGATCAAACTTGTGCACCTTCTAGCATTCACACTTCATAAATTCTTTCTTTTATCATTTACCTACTCGAGGACGAGCAGGAATTAAGCTTGGGGATGCTGATACGTCTCCAATGTATCTATAATTTATGAAGCATTCATGCTATTTTATTATCTGTTTTGAATGATTATGGGCTTTATTATACACTTTTATATTACTTTGGGACTAACCTACTAACCGGAGGCCCAGCCCATATTGCGGTTTTCTTGCCTATTTCAGTGTTTCAAAGAAAAGGAATATCAAACGGAGTCCAAACGGAATGAAACCTTCGGAAAAGTTATTTTTGGAATAGAAGCAATCTCGGGAACTTGGAGTGCAAGCCAGGGAAGCATCGAGGAAGCCACAAGATAGGGGGGCGCGCCCACCCCCTGGGCGCGCCCTCCACCCTCGTGGGCCCCTCGAGGCTCCCCCGACCGACTTCTTTCGCCTATATATTCCCATATACCCTAAAACCATCGAAGAACAAGATAGATCGGGAGTTCCGCTGCCGCAAGCCTCCGTAGCCACCAAAAAACTCTCAGAAGCCCGTTCCGGCACCCTGCCGGAGGGGGGATCCCTCACCGGTGGCCATCTTCATCATCATGGCGCTCTCCATGACGAGGAGCGAGTAGTTTACCCTCGGGGCTAAGGGTATGTACCAGTAGCTATGTGTTTGATCTCTCTCTCTCTCTCTCGTGTTCTCTCTATGGCACGATCTTGATGTATCGCGAGCTTTGCTATTATAGTTGGATCTTATGATGATTCTCCCCCTCTACTCTCTTGTGAGGAATTGAGTTTTCCCCTTGAAGTTATTTTATCGGATTGAGTCTTTAAGGATTTGAGAACACTTGATGTATGTCTTGCCGTGCTTATCTATGGTGACAATGGGATATCACGCGATCCACTTGATGTATGTTTTGGTGATCAACTTGCGGGTTCCGCCCATGAACTTATGCATAGGGGTTGGCGCATGTTTTCATCTTGACTCTCCGGTAGAAACTTTGGGGCAGTCTTTGAAGTACTTTGTGTTGGTTGAATAGATGAATCTGATATTGTGTGATGCATATCGTATAATCATGCCCACGGATACTTGAGGTGACAATGGAGTATCTAGGTGACATTAGGGTTTTGGTTGATTTGTGTCTTAAGGTGTTATTCTAGTATGAACTCTATGACAGATCGAACGGAAAGAATAGCTTCGTGTTATTTTACTACGGACTCTTGAATAGATCGAGCAGAAAGGATAACTTTGAGGTGGTTTCGTACCCTACCATAATCCATTCGTTTGTTCTCTGCTATTATTGGCTTTGGAGTGACTCTTTGTTGCATGTTGAGGGATAGTTATATGATCCAATTGTGTTATTATTGTTGAGAGAACTTGCACTAGTGAAAGTATGAACCCTATGCCTTGTTTCCTACCATTGCAATACCGTTTGTGCTCACTTTTATCATTAGTTACCTTCCTGTTTTTATAATTTCAGATTACAAAAACCTATATCTACCATCCATATTGCACTTGTATCACCATCTCTTCGCCGAACTAGTGCACCTATACAATTTACCATTGTATTGGGTGTGTTGGGGACACAAGAGACTCTTTGTTATTTGGTTGTAGGGTTGCTTGAGAGAGACATATTCATCCTACGCCTCCCACGGATTGATAAACCTTAGGTCATCCACTTGAGGGAAATTTGCTACTGTCCTACAAACCTCTACACTTGGAGGCCCAACAACGTCTACAAGAAGAAGGTTGTGTAGTAGACATCATGAGGTACCAGGCAACTTAGCTTTCCATGATGGACTCTCTTGAACGCCATCATTATTTATCTCTGCATGTTTGAGCTGTTCATTTGTCGATGGCCCTGGGAGTTGAGCTAGTAGGGGCAGTGGCCTGGGTCCAAAGTAATAGAAGTAGCAAAAAAACATTTTTTAGTGTAGGCTTTTCCTTGCTTAAGCCTGCCTACTAGAATCGCCAGTGCTTGAAACGAAAAGTGAATGAAAAACATAGGAATTGGGAAGTTTCCTATGGTACTACTATTCATGAATTTGGTTCAAAGGAATGGAGCAAAGGAAAACTGTAGGATTTGTTCCTTTAGTGTCTCCTTGAAACAAAAAACGTAGGAATTTTAATTTTCACTTGTCCTCCTTTTCAAATTCCTATTCATGAAGCACAAGACTAAGAGATAGTGGCGTAATAGCATTATAACCATACATTTTCTAGTGGTTTGACTTAATCTCACCATGCTTCTTTGCATCCTGTGATCTTCCAATTGTTGTGAATCAAACACCCAGCTTGGCAGAAATCCTGTGTTTTTAAATTCTCTGTTTTGCACGTGCATTCCTATCCTATTCCTGTCTATTTCCTATCCCTGCATTGTTCGAATCCTCCAATTCAAACGAGCCCTTACAGAATTACTTCTCTTACAGATAGTTGTCAAAGAAAACCTTGCGTGGTTTTTCCCGCTCCTGCTACGCCGCCGTCCACCCCAGCTCAGCTGCTCCAACGACCAAAGGGTCCAGCACAGCAGGGATCCGGCCTCTAGACTGTCTTTCGCTGCCTTAGATCTTCTTCCCCGTCGCCGGCAGCCATGAAAACTGCATTATCATCATCAACCAAGCAGATGACCTCGAGGACTACACGGGTCTGCAAGAGAGGTCACACTCCTTTGTGTCTGCTTACGTTATGCATCACTTAATATTACATGCTACTTTATCGTCCTGTTCACCGATTAGACTCTAAGTCAGCTCCAAACTAATGGTCAAACTTGAGTTTTTAAATGGTTGTGGGGTACATATCGGGGCCGCAATCAATAGTATCTATCTACTATCTGGTTAATCTCCGGTGTCTACTATGAGTTTCATGTTGGGTGGGAAACAAATAGTAAAGAAGCCATTATCTGTATTTTTAACTGAAGCCATTATCTGCCTGCTATTATTGGTTTTGGGTCTATCCACAGGTTGCTACCATCACTCTGGATTTCTGCATGCACTCCTTACATAATCTCACTATGTTTTATTCCTATGCATGACAGTTATTGTAAACAATGGAACTGAACATGTAGAGCAAAAGAGACGAGCCTTGCGTGGCAATAAAATTTCATGGAGACATCACTCCATGGTAGGAGCAAAGGCAGCCCCTCCTCCACACATTTCGGATTGTAATCGAGAGGAAGATATCTATTCTGAGGGGGATTCAGAAGGAGAAGACAACTCCTATTTACCCCCTGAGGTCTTCGCTCTAACTTGGCATGCTGATGTTGGTTATATCATGCATATGGTGCCTTTTATTGCTTAATTTATACATCAAATATGTCATCTGCTTAGTTTAGACATCCTTTGTGCAAATGTCATCTGTTTAGTTTATTCATCGTTTATGTGAATTATGCAACACCATCTTGTTTAGTCAGGCATCATATATGTGAATTTTGCAATGCCATCCTACTTAGCCAGTCATCTTATATGTAACTTATATCAGGCCATCCTTTTTTTCGTTAAATATTACATTTGTCAACAATGTTAGTACGTTCAACTGCTCTTCGTGTGCATCAGCCATTTGACACAGTGATGGAAAATTCTGGAGTGAAAAAAAGGTCTTCAGAGCAGACTATGCTATCTGACGAAGCGCATATCTCGCTGGTTACGGATAGCTCCACAGAGGAGGATTCAGAGATAGATGGCCAGTCCTATCCCCCCCAAGGTGTATGCTCTAACTTGGTAGGGTTATGTTGCTCATATCGTGCATATGGTGTCTTGCATTGCTATGTCATTTGATTAGTTTAGACATGCTTTGTGTGAATGCCACCTGTTCAGTGTCTAATTACCATATATGTGAATTATGCATTGCCATCTTGTTGCAAGACATTATATATGTGAATTATACAATGCTATCTTGTTGCAAAGGCATTATATATGTGAATTATGCAATGCCATGCTGTTGAGCCAATCATCATGTATGTGAATTATATCATGCTATCATTTTTTTGTATTACATGTTCCATTTGTCGACAACGTTTGTATATTCAACTACTCTTCCTCTGTATCAGCCATTTGAAGCGGTGATGGAAGTATCTGGAGTGAAAACAAGGTATTCAGAGTAGACATTGCTACCTGCTGAAGCAGACATCTTGCTGGTTATAGAGAGCTCCTCGGAGGAGGATTCAGGGACTGTTGACCAGTCCTATTTCCCCCTGAGGTCTATGCTCAAATTGGCAGGGTTATATTACCCATGTCATGCATGTTGTCTTGCATTGCTTAGTTTTTACATCATATATGGATTGCCATCTGCTTACTTGCTTACTATATAAATCATATATTTGAATTATACCATGCCATCATGTTTACATAGTACATACACATCATCTATCTGAATTATGGCATGGCAACCATTTAATAAAGACATCATATAGTTATATCATCTCATCCTGTTTAGTGTTTACAGTCATCATATTTTGAATTATGGCATTCTATCCGTGAATGTATGTGAATTATGGCATGCCAACCTATTTAATAAACACATTATATAGTTATATCATGTCATCCTGTTTACATAGTCATCATGTTTTGAACTATGTCTTTCCATCTTTTTTAGTTAGCCATCATAATGTGAAATTATGCTATCCTCGTTAGTTAGCCATCATATATGTGAAATTGTGTCATGCTATACTGTTTGGTTAGACAACATAAATATGAATTATTTCATGCCCTCTTTTATTCCCCACTATCCATTGCACCTGTCTATCATACAATGTCTTTTCTTGTTTATATGTGAAATTGTGTCATGCTATACTTTCAATTACTTTTCTTGTTTATCAGCCATTTGAATTGGAGAGGGCGATGGCAGTATCTAAGGGAGTAACAACACGGTCTTCAAAAAAGATAGTGCTACCAGTTGATGCAGATAGAACCACGGTTGTACTTTCCTAAGGACCAGATCCACCACACATAACCCAGACTCTCGCAGATTGTACCCCTACCCAGCTGGATAGAGAACCAGCTACACCCCTTCTAACCCCAACCCTGGCAGATAGTAACCCAGTTCCAGTTGATACAACACTGTCTCCACGACAAAGCACCCAAACACGAGCAGTTAGTAAGGGAACTACAGTGCCCAAAGCATGAGGAACACCACTCCGAATCCCAATTCAACGCTTAAAGGAGAAGAAGATTTGTTCTCAGGTCAGGTTCTGTAGCTATGGTTCATACTCCTTTGCTCTTGCATTACTGTATTTACTCATACCAGCTATTTTCAAATTTGAAGGATGGAATTGAAACTCCAATGGACCAACAAGTATGTTTCAAACCTATTTCTTTAATTGGTTTGCTGTTGTAACCTGCTCTATGTTGATTTCAGTTTCAATTGAATAAACAGTTATGTTCTCATGTCATGCACATTAAAAGTGTTGTTATTGCTCTATAGTTTCCCACACTTATATTCTGTCTATTCTGCTTTGTCTTGAACAAATATTATTTGAACTGTGTCTCTATCTTGATTTGTCAACAAAAACTAGAATGATATAGACCATAAAGTGATCATGGTACATAGATATATGTTTGTTTCATGTTGTTATCCTGTCCACTTTACTACTGAACTCATTTACCAAAATGAGTTTCATATACAACATGGTAAACCTATGATGTGTCTGCTTGTTTCTCTTTTAGAATGCAGACAAAATATTGGAGAACAGTACCGTGTTATGCAATGGTAAAGGAAGTAATGCAGATAAGGTTCAAGATAGTGAGACATCCATGTTGGTCTCCAAGAAAGCTGATAAAAACTATTTTGAAGACAGTGAGAGAACCCAAAAGTCCTGTCTTGATGTAGTGTTTGAGTTACTGGCCACTACTGCTGGCACAAGCTCTTCGAACTCGCTGCCTGAATCAGTTCGTCTTCTTGAGTCTCAACTTCAAGTTGAAAGACATCGATTAGATGTGTTGCGACAAGAAGCTGAAGGAATGAGGAAGTCCCTGCAGAATTCAGATGCATATTTCATGGTGCAACAGCAAGCGTTGGAGGATTTAAGCGCCAAACAAGAGAAAGTTAATAAGCTTGATAAGCATCTTGCTAGCATTATGGGTACCCAGGATATTGTTTCTTGAGGTCTTCTGAAGTGGTTTCAGTTCTGGATTTGTTTTGCTGCAGCGTTTATTTGCGCTGGTCGCCAACTTTGACAACCAGTGTATATGATATGCTGCTTTGTTCCCTATATTTGCACTGGTGGCAAACTTTGATGCCCACTGGATGTAATATGTGTAATAGCCGTGATAGCCTAGTGTTAGTTGCTTGCTTATTTATTTCCTTGTTGTCTTGTTTATTTGTTTGCTTGTAGTCATTGCAATTCTTTTTCCACGGTTTGCTAGTGGCTGCAATAACCTATTTTTTAAAACTAGGCCACAATAACCATGGCTAATATTTACTGTAGTGATACTAGGCCTCCTACGGGCCGTAGAAATAGTGGGCCTTCTACGGGCCGTAGAAACAATGGGCCTTCTACGGGCCGTATAATCAATGGGCCTTATACGGGCCGTATGATCGATTGGCCAAACATGGGCCAAACAGACCGCATTATGGCCGTAAATGGGCTAGAGTTGGAGTCGTCCGTTCATGGGCCAACCATAACGGGCCATCGTTAATAGGTCGTATTTGATGACGTATGAAAACGGCCCAACGTATTAACGGACCACAAACGGTTCGACTGTAACCAAGGGCTGAATTTGGCCCACAAGCAGAAAATGACAATAATGGGCCGTAAGTAGACGAATGCTGGAAATGAGCCCACGAATAAATGGGCTTTGAGAAGGCCGAAAGATAACATGGGCTAGAAACGGCCCAACGGAATAACGTTCCGTTAATGGGTATAAAGTGATACACTGTTCATTACGGGCCAGTTTCAGCACGGGCAGTTAATGGGTGTAAAGTGATACACTGTTCATTACGGGCAAGTTTCACTACGGGCCGTTAATGGGCCAAGAGTTACAAAGGGCCTCATATGGGCCAAAAGACGTCATGGGCCATACATGGGCCAGAAGTGAAAACGGGCTGGAATCATATTGGATGGCCCCGATGACGCTACTGGGCCTAATCCGGATAGGGCGTAACGGGCCTTGGGTTAGCGGGCTGTAAATGGGCTATATGCGAACAGGTCGTTAAGAGGCTTTCCATGGGCCGACCCGCCACCTTTTTACCAAGTCAAACGGGCCGGCCTTTTCACATGAATGTGCCTCTGTTGGGCCGTGCCACGTGTCGACGTATCATAGGCGCCTTCTGTCCAATGAGTGGATGACATCTGTCCCAACGATGAGCCGACACGTGTTTCCTCCAGCCAATGATGATTTTACACATGGAAAATCCCCATTGGTCGGGGCTGTTAACGGGTTATCGGATCCAAAACCCGGCCCGATAGCTTAACGGCGTTCCGTTAATGATGGATGCCACGTGTCGGTCACCCTTGACGAAAGCACTTCTATGACGCGTGATTTATCGTCATGGAAGTGGACACTTCCGTGATGATAATTTTGGTAATGTCATGGAACACTTCTACGAAAGCACAGGTATGACTATCTTGATTCTGTCATAAAATCGTCATGGATGTACATGCATGACAAAAAATGCGACCTACTGTGACAAACACGTATCATCACGGAAGTGTATTTTTTTTGTAGTGTAGCCTCAAGGAGTCTCATGATCAACTCCAAGTGAAGCTAACCAAGGAAAAGCCACCTTTCCTCATATGTTATTAATTGATAATGCAAATGCCACTAACCCGTGTTGTGAGCATGTGCATCTTGTGGAGGAGAATGTCAAGTTGAAGGAGCAACTTTAGAAAGACCTTGTGACGTGCATACAAGGTGAGAAGAACCTCAATGACCTTTTGAGCAATCAAAAGGAAGTTGTGGCCAAGGAGGGAGTTAGGTTCGCACCCAAGTCCAAGAACAAGAAGAAGAACGACAAGACCAAACGACCTCCCCCTCTCAAGCAAACTTTTGTGAAGGAGGGAGAGGGTGCTCCTAAGGAGAAGAAGAACAATGTGAAGGGTGGTGTCAATGTCAAAACCGGCGTCTCTCGGGTAGGGGGTACCGAACTGTGCGTCTAGGCGGATGGTAACAGGAGACAAGGGACACGATGTTTTACCCAGGTTCGGGCCCTCTTGATGGAGGTAAAACCCTACGTCCTGCTTGATTGATATTGATAATGTGGATATTACAAGAATAGATCTACCACGAGATCAAGGAGGCTAAACCCTAGAAGCTAGCCTATGGTATGATTGTTGTAATGGTTGTTGTTGTCCTATGGACTAAAGCCATCCGGTTTATATAGACATCAGAGAGGGCTAGGGTTACATAGAGTCGGTTACAATGGTAGGAGATCTACATATCCGTATCGCCAAGCTTGCCTTCCACGCCAAGGAAAGTCCCATCCGGACATGGGATGAAGTCTTCAATCTTGTATCTTCATAGTCTTGGAGTCCGGCTGACGATGATAGTCCGGCCGATGATGATAGTCCGGCTATCCGGACACCCCCTAGTCCAGGACTCCCTCAGTAGCCCCTGAACCAGGCTTCAATGACGATGAGTCCGGCGCACATATTGTTCGGCATTGCAAGGCGGGTTCCTCCTCCGAATAATTCGTAGAAGATTGTGAACACCAGGATAGTGTCCAGCTCTGCAAAATAAATTCCACATTCCACCGTAGAGAGAATAATATATACACAAGTTCAATCTGCTGACGTTTTTTGCGGCATGACGTCACACCACTACCAAGCCCTTACTTGAATCGTTTTTTACTTTACCACCTCAGCGCGTTTAGCGAAGCGGTTTCCTTGGCACGTCTTGTCGAAGCAGAGATCGTGTTCCCCCTTATTCCGGGATTCTCATCAATACGGACGTGGGTAACCCAACCGCGCCCGTCGCCACGCCCCCTCTATCGAGGGCGAGTTCCGAACGGTCACGGATACGGCTCTCGGTATTCTCCCTCTTTATAACGGTACCAAGGCTCGTTTCTTTTCTTCAATCCTCCATCGAATCTTCTCCTTGCTCCAAGTTCCAACACCTAGAGCCCCAGATTCGAGCGCTTCGGACCTTCAACAATGTCCGGTTCTGACCACTAGGGCCGGCGGATGCCCTCCTCTGTCACGGAGGAGGACGTGCTAAAGCTGCGGGAGGCCAAGTACCTGACTTACGAGATTTCGCACAGGTTGCCCGCCGAAGGGCAGGCCATCCCCACCCCCGAGCCCGGCGAGTACGTCGTTTTTGTATCCCACCTCCGTTGGGGTTTAGGCTTCCCGATGGATCCTTTTGTGAGAGGGCTCATGTTTTACTATGGGTTGGAATTCCACGACTTGGCTCCGGAGTCCATCCTCCATATTTCCGCATTTATTGTCATCTGCGAAGCCTTCCTCCGCGTCACCCCCCACTTCGGCCTGTGGCTGAAGACCTTCAATGTGGAGCCGAAGATGATCGAGGGGCGTCAAGCAGAGTGCGGCGGGGCGGCCGTAAGTAGGAGGGCCGATGCCCCGTGGCCCGCGGGCTCCTTCCAAGAGGAGCTCGGCCTGTGGCAGCAGGAGTGGTTCTATATTACCGCTCCGAGGGGCAGCAGACAGAAGCCGCCGCCCTTATTCCGCTCGGGACCTCCACGACGGTTGATGTCGTGGGTCAACCAAGGGCTCAACTAGGGGCCGTCAAAGGACGTGCCCTTACTACAGGGCCGGATTCGAGATCTCCAAGCGAGGGAGATTGATATGGTGGTGGTAATGCAGGTCATGCTGATTAGGCGTCTCCTGCCCTGCAAACGCCGCCCTCTCCGGCTGTGGGAGTTTAATCCGGAGGGGCCATGGATTCTTCAACACTTCATGGGTATGACACCCATGGAGATGTACAAATTATTCTTCGGATCGCAAGAGGCGTGTCCGGAATTGACCGAGCATGCTGGCCTAAGCTGCAATCGCCCGGATACTCAAGTAAGTAGCTCCGAGTCCGGACATACCGTTTGTTTGCCTTTCGATGATTCGCCTTATGACCAATTTCCTTCTAAACAGGAGTGGATAGCGCAAGCAAAACTGATATGGTGTCCGGCCCCCTCCCAGAGACCGCGCCGGATTCCGTGCTGGTCAGGATGCTGGAGGTTGCGCCTCCAGAGGAAGGCGAAGGGGAAAGTAGAAGAGCTACCGCCTCGCCTAAGGAGGCTCTTGAAAGAGGGGGGATCGAGAATCCCTCCCTCCAAGGGGAGAAGAGGACTGCCTCCGAGGACCCGGGGGCCAAAGCCCCTAAGCGGGGGAAGAAATCTTCGCCAGAGGGTCCTGCGTCCGGGGAGGTCCCGGCCGCACAGTCTCCCTTAAAGAATCAGCCCTCCAACGAGGCGTAAGTAGAAAGAAGGGAGTTTTATAATAAGGGACACCCCTATTTGTGCTTCTGAGGATAATTCAAGTTTTTACCTTGTAGTTCGGATCTCCGTCCTTCGCAAATGAGCTCGTCTTCGGGGGACCTTCGTTCGGAGATGGTGGAGAGCGAGACGCCTCCGTCCGGGGCGCCGTCGGATAGGGCGGACGAGCCTAAAGTGTCGTCATGGAGGGAGCCCCCGGGTTTGGCAAAGCCGGATAGTTTGGCACCAACTGGTGTACGGCTGAAGGATCTACTTGAGAAGGCGTCTATCTCAGAAGATCACCATGCATTGATGAGTATGGTGATTGGAAGGATTTCGTCCGCCGAAGGCGGATTGCATAATGCCATCAGGAGTTTGCTGGCGGGGTTTGAGGTACGTAAAAATGACACACCTTTTGACAGGTTTGCATATAGAGTGCGCCCTGTATAGATAGTAGCTCCTGAGACTCGGTAGGTTGTCGAAAGCGACAGCGTGCCGAGGATCAAAATCCCAGGTTTCAATTTTCGCCGTGCCTATGTAGGTGGCGGATCGTCCGGGGGCCAGCCGGACTGATGGAGTTGCTGAACTAAAGCGACAACTCGACGTTGCGGATGCGGACATCACGCTAGTCAATAGGCGACTTGATGAGTCGCAAGGTAAGTGTTTCTTTGCGGTCACTTGGTAAGGGAGCCAAAGCCCGCTCCTTACAACATGTGTGTGAAATGCAGATAGTGCCGCTGCTGTGGAGAGCCTTCGGGCCGGACTTGCTCAAGCCAAGGAGCAAGCCAGAAGGAGTAATGCGGCGGCCTCGAGGGTGGCCGAGGAGTTAGAAGCCGAAAGGGCTGCCCACTACCGAAGCAGGGAAGAGATGGCCGAAATGGCCGTGAAGTTAAAAGATGCTACCGACCGCAATGAGGTTCTTGAAAAGGAGCGCCTAGCAGGGCAAGAAGACCTGGGGAAGGCCACCGCCGAGGCCAAAGATGCTTTATCACTTATCACTTTCACTTATCACCGTCTCGGTCCTATAAAGGAGGTGGTAGCGTAGTAAACGAGGCAACCGGACTATAATGCTTTATCACTTTCACTTAGCCATGGGAGTTCGAGGGTGGGGCTACGATATAGCCCCTGGGGGCACCGCGCTCTCTGAATTTTGGGCGCGTATGTGCCTGATCGGGAAACGGCCCTTCGTCAAAGCGGAGGAATTCTAAACATTCCATTGGTCGATCGAGTGGTTGACCAGTCTCTCGCTGTATCATGACAGTCAGTTTTCGGCTTTCTCTACTGAGGTGCTCGCCCAGCCGAACTGGGGCACAATCGCAGTAGTTCTCCTGGTGCCGCGTTAGCCGATGATACGGAACGTAAGGAAGCACACAGGAGCCGGGCAAACCCAACATTTTACCAAAGACATGATTCGGAGCTGATGCATATAAGGCCTAACTCGAGACGCCGAACACTCCCGAAGGTGTTCGGTCTTTATAATAACGGGCAGAACAATGCCCTAAGCCCCTTGTGTCCAGGTACGGGCAAGTTCCTCTGACGCGGCCGATGCCAAAACGCCAGTCTCCACTCTGGTTGTAATGAGAAACCAGGGGATTATAGCAACAAGAGACAGTAAGAAAGGTTTACGCAGGGTCTTAGTCTGAAAAGAATCCTTGAAACAGGTCCCTACTGCACGTCTGCGCCTGTGTCTCCGTTGTGCCGTATCCTGGACGGGTGTGCATGTTGTTCATCTGTAAAAAGAGAGGAACTTAGTTTGAAAAGAAATCGTGCGAAAAAGTGCAAAAAAATTGAAATATAAATTAATAAAGCTGAGCCTATGCTAGCTCATTATAGCTTATATGCACAACGCCTTGTGAAGGGGTGTGCGGCTAGGTAGCCCCTAGCTTATTTATTCCGGACTCGTCTAGCCATGTCCGGGGTCTTAGACGACCTTTTAATGAAATGATGCCACGTGGACCGGGCATTTTAAGTGTAAGAGACGCGTAGTGTGGTATTGCGTTAAAGCGGACGAAAGCTTCACGTCCCAATAGTGCTTGATAGCTACTTTTAAATGGGGCGACATGAAAGGTTAGCTTTTCGCGTCGAAAGTTGTCAGGTGACCCGAACACAACTTCTAGTAATAATGAACCTGTGCACCTGGCGTAAGGGCCTGGCGCCACTCCTTTGAAGGAAGTGCGGCTATGTCGAATTGTAGTTGGGTCTATCCCCAACTTGCGGATTGTGTCCGGATATAGCAGGTTTAAGTCACTGCCGCCGTCCATCAGGACTTGTGTAAATTGCAGTTCGTCTATTATAGGATCCAATATCAGAGCAGTCCATCCTGCGTTCCGGATACTTCTGGAATAATCCAGGTGGTCAAAGGTGATTGGTTTTGACATCCAATCTCGATGTTCCGATGGGGTGGACCGTGCGACACCTATCTTAGCGGGTGCCGCATTGTGTTTCCGTACTATCACATGAAGTGAGTTTACTGTTTTGACTTCTTATGGGAAAGTCTTTTGTCTTCCGGTGCTCTGATGGTGGAGTTCGTCATCGTCCTCGCTTGGCGCATCAAGCCCCTTGTGTTCGGCCTTGAGTCTGCCGGACTGTTTAAAAACCCAACAATCTCGGTTGGTATGGTTTGCAGGCCTTCCGGAGGTACTGTGGATTTGACATATCCGATCCAAAATTTTGTTTAAGTTGGATAGCTCATCACTGTTGTCCTCAAGAGACAGTGTTTTATTGTTTGGCCGCGAGCTTTTGAATCCGGCGTTGACCGCCGTGCTCTTTGGGCTTTTTTCTTTATTCTGGCGCTGATCTTTTCTGCACCGTGATTTTCCGTTTCCATCTCTGTTCTTGGATGTACTCGGGTCGATGGTGCTGCATCTTGCTAGCCAGCTGTCTTCCCCTGCGCAAAAGCGGGTCATGAGGCTTGTTAGTGCGGCCATTGTTCTTGGCTTCTCTTGGCCGAGGTGTCTGGCGAGCCATTCGTCTCGGACGTTGTGTTTAAAAGCTGCTAAGGCTTCCGCGTCCGGACAGTCGACTATTTGGTTCTTTTTGGTAAGGAACCTGTTCCAGAATTTGCGCGCTGACTCTCCGGGCTGTTGAGTTATATGACTTAGATCGTCTGCATCTGGAGGGCGGACATAAGTCCCTTGAAAATTTGCTCTAAACGCGTCCTCAAGCTCTTCCCAACTTCCAACAGTGTTTTCCGGGAGGCTTTTGAGCCAATGCCGAGCTGGCCCTTTGAGCTTGAGGGGTAGGTATTTTATGGCGTGGAGATCATCTCCTCTAGCCATGTGTATGTGTAGTATGTAATCTTCTATCCAGACTCCGGGGTCTGTTGTTCCGTCGTATGCCTCTATGTTTATGGGTTTGAACCCTGCTGGAAATTCATGATCCAGCACCTCATCGGTGAAACATAGTGGGTGTGCGGCGCCCCTGTATTTGGGTGTGTCGCTGTCTTCGAACACTTGCCGTGTTGTGTTGCTTCCTGGGGCCCTCTTTTTTGGCCCGTAAATGGACCTGGCTGGGCCGTCTGTTTTCCCAGGGTCGTAAATCGGATTATGTGCGGCGCCGCTTGTCCTTTTTGGCCTGTCATCTGGCCGTCTATCCGGCCAGGCGGCCTCTTTGTTTTTTGACTGTGAGGGCTCTATGGCTTCCTCGTCAAATTCGGGCAGAAGCTTGCACTTCAGATAGCTCTTTGTTTGGTGCCCATTGCCATATTTGTCTGTGGTCTTGAGTACTTTGCTCCACCTCTTTCTGAGTATGTCTTCCACTGTTTTGAGCTTCCGCTTTTCCTTCTTCAGACTTCTTGCAGTGGAGACGAGTTTTTGGTGGAGGTTCTTATGCTCCGATGGTGTGTCTGGCGTGAGGTTGTCCAGACTGTTGGTTTCGCCGGGCATAGCTTGATTATCCGATTCGTCCTGTTCGGACGGTTGCTTGGTTGCATGTTCGTCGTCCACTGGCTTGCCTTGCTCTACTGCTGGGTCGTTAGGAATGCTGTTTTTGTCGAGGCGGGACTTAGGGCGGCGTCTGCGTCGCCGTTATGGTTGTTTATCGGCGGGATTATCCTTTGCCGCGCCCCGTTGTTCCTCGTTATCGCTTCCTTTTGGGGTGTCCACCATATATATGTCATGTGACGGGGTGGCCTTCCAGTGCTCAGTGAGCGCTGCTTCTTGATCGTCTCCGGCATCGTCGTCCATACCGTCGATATCTTCGGAGTCATAGTCTAGCGTGTCGGCTAGATCGTCGACAGTTGCTATAAAGTGGGCGGTGGGTGGGCTTTGAATTTCTTTGTCATCCGCTTTCCAACCATCCTGGCCGTAGTCCGGCCAGGGATCTCCGGATAGCGAGAGATGCTTTAGCGATTTTAAGATGTCGCCAAAGGGTGAGTGCCGAAAGATCTCCGCAGCGGTGAACTCCATGATCGGCGCTGAGGGAGTCCTGGATTAGGGGGTGTCCGGATAGCCGGACTACCACCATCAGCCGAACTATCATCGGCCGGACTATCATCATCGACCGGACTCCAAGACTATGAAGATACAAGATTGAAGACTTCTTCCCGTGTCCGGATGGGACTTTCCTTGGCGTGGAAGGCAAGCTTGGCGATACGGATATGTAGATCTCCTACCATTGTAACCGACTCTATGTAACCCTAGCCCTCTCCGGGTCTATATAAACCGGATGGCTCTAGTCCGTAGGACACAACAACAACAACAACAACAACAACAACAACAACAACAACAACAACAACAACAACAACAACAACAACAACAACAACAACAACAACAACAACAACAACAACAACAACAACAACAACAACCATTACAATCATACCATAGGCTAGCTTCTAGGGTTTAGCCTCCTTGATCTCGTGGTAGATCCGCTCTTGTAAACATCCACAATATCAATATCAATCAAGCAGGACGTAGGGTTTTACCTCCATCAAGAGGGCCCGAACCTAGGTAAAACATCGTGTCCCTTGTCTCCTGTTACCATCCGCCTAGACGCACAGTTCGGGACCCCCTACCCGAGATCCACCGGTTTTGACACCGACATTGGTGCTTTCATTGAGAGTTCCTCTGTGTCGTCACCGATAGGCTTGACGACCTCTTCAATCGACAACAACGCAGTCCTGGGTGAGACTTTTCTCCCCGGACAGATCTTCGTATTTGGCGGCTTCACACTGCGGGCCAACTCACTTGGCCATCTGGAGCAGATCGAAAGCTACGCCCCTGGCCGTCAGGTCAGGTTTGGAAGCCTAAACTTCACGGCCGATATCCGCGGGGACTTGATCTTCGATGGATCTGAGCCACAGCCGAGCGTGTCGCGCTGTCACGAGGGGCACGACCTAACTCTGCAGCCAGACAGCACCTTGGAGGCTACACACGAATCCGCTCTGACCCATAGTCCGGAGCCGATCGCACAGATCGAGGACGGATGGCTGGACACCGCCTCGGGAGCTGCAACTTCTACGGCGATGGAGCCGAACACTTACCTTGTCCCGCATAAAGCTCATGACTCCGAGGTGCCGGACTCCCTGCCGGACTCCAAACCTCCTGCGCCCCTGCCAATCGAATCCGATTGGGCGCCGATCATGGAATTCACCATTGCGGACACCTTTCAGCACTCACCCTTCTGTGATATCTTAAATTCGCTGAAGCATCTCTCGCTATCCGGAGAGCCCTAGCCAAACTACGGCCAGGATGGTCGGGACGCGGACAATGAAGAAATTCAGAGCCCACCCACCACCCACTACGTAGCCACCGTCGACGATCTAACTGACGTGCTAAACTACGACTCCGAAGACATCAACGATATGGACGACGATGCCGGAGACGATCAAGAACCAGCGCCTACAGGGCACTGGAAGGCCACCTCGTCACATGACATATATATGGTGGACACCCCAAAGGGAAGCGATAACGAGGAACAACAGGACGCGGCAAAGGATAATCCCGCCGATAAACAACCAAAACGGCGGCGTAGATGCCGCCCTAAGTCCCGCCTCGATCAAAGCAGCATTCCTAACGACCCAGCGATAGAGCAGGGCAAACCAGCGGACGACGAGCATACAACCAAGCAACCATCCGAACAGGATGAACCGGATAATCAACCCCTTCACGGAGCAATCAACAGTCCGGACACACCACCGGAGCATAAGAACCTTCACAAAAGACTCGTCGCCACTGCAAGAAGTCTGAAGAAGGAAAAACGGAAGCTCAAAACAGCGGAAGACATACTCAGAATGAAGTGGAGCAAAGTACTCAAGACCGCAGACAAATATGGCAATGGCCATGAAACAAAGAGCTACCCGAAGCGCAAGCTGCTGCCAGAAATTGACGAGGAAGCCATAGAGCCCTCACAGTCAAAAAATAAAGAAGCCGCCTGGCCGGATAGACAGCCAGATGACAGGCCAAAAGCGACAAGCGGTGCCGCACACAGGCCGACTTATGATCCTGGGAAAACGGACGACCCAACTAGGTCCATCTACGGGCCAAAGAAGAGGGCCCCAGGAAGTAACACAACACGGCAAGTGTTCGAAGACAGCGGCACACCCAAATACAGGGGCGCCGCACACCCGCTATGTTTTACCGATGAGGTGCTGGATCATGAATTTCCAGCAGGGTTCAAACCCATAAACATAGAGGCATACGATGGCACAACAGACCCAGGAGTCTGGATAGAAGATTACATACTACACATACACATGGCTAGAGGAGATGATAACCACGCCATTAAATACCTACCCCTCAAGCTCAACGGGCCAGCTCGCCATTGGCTCAAAAGCCACCCAGAAAACACTGTTGGAAGTTGGGAAGAGCTTGAGGACGTGTCGGGGATATACCCCGCGGCGTAAACCGGCCAGAAGTTTAACCCGGCCGGACTTGGCGGTTTATCTGAAGACCCCGCTGGCACTTGGCGATTCACCGGGCGACCCGTTTGGACCTGGCGGTTCACAACTCATTGGTAATCCGGCAGGCGGGTGCGAGGAGCGACAAGACCTGGTGGCCCAACGGGCGGTTCATGAAGGCCGGTTCATACTATGGTGGGCCGGTTTAAGAGGAAAGGCATAAGGAATATTTACCTTACAAGGAGTTAAGACCAGGACTTGTATCCGGTTTGTATTAGAGATAGATTAGTCCTAATCCTAATAGGACTCCACATGTAACCCGCCCCTTCAACATATATAAGGAGGGGCAGGGCTCCCCAAAGAAGCTACAAACAAGAAGAAACAATCTTAGGGCTAGACACAAAGAGGAGAGCCGGTTTACGACGACTCCCTCATGATGATAATGAGACCTAGCCTCAAACAGCATGTAGGGTTTTTACCGGATGATGTTTGCCGGGGCCCGAAGCTGTCTAAATCCCTGTCTTGTGTTGCGTCTCTCGATTCCGCTCAACCCCTCTCAAGCTACCACATAGATGCGTTGGCCTCACGACTAAGTCCTGACAATAAGGACATCTGCCGTGACAAATCCACGACAGTTGGCGCCCACCGTGGGGCCCGCGCATGATGGTGTTGATATCTTGGAGGGATCTCATCAGGGATTGAGAAGTTCGTGATTTGCTAGATGGAAAAGAACCGGCGCGGCAGTTTACATCGTCGACGAACAGTCAAATGGTATATTCGAGATTCAAGATCAAGAGAACATTAGGGCTGGATCGTGGCTACCGCCATAACTCGCCAAGATCAAGAGAAGTAATTATTCTCATCGAAACCAAAACTACTGCTACACGAGCTATCAGCGGAGAATCGGCGAGCGGGTCCGATGACTACTGTGTCGGGCGGCTGTCCGATCGGCCACGTACGAGTAATTGCCGTCCACGAAGATTTCAATATCCCAAGAAAGTCCGACACGGTTCGTGGAATACGATTGAAAGTGGCCAAAGATTGCAGCGTTTTCCTTAATTAGTATGGAGGGACCCGCACCAGGAAAGCCGCCACTCACGTAGGCATCAAATCCCAGTCAGAAATTACCAAGGCAACATTTTCACCGGCGGGTCAATCCTGGTTGAACGGCCGCACCAAGCCACCGTCGCTTCACTGCAGTTTCGTCTGAACCGCCGGTCTGTTCCGAGTCAACTTCGCGTTTTTAAACCGGATCAACTCCGAATCGCTGCTGCTCTACATCCACAAATCCCAGGCCATAGCAATCAACCGTGTACTGCTGCCTTTTCTTCTGCCACGGAGGCACTACAGATCACAGAAAAAGACAGTCTATCACATCAAGCCAACATGACACCAGATGTTGTTACTAGTACGCAAGGAGTCAAAGGGAAAAATACTATGGATCAGCGGCAGTCATCTACATTAAAAAAGAAAAAGGCTGCAGCCTGACCGCTGTCCTGTGTCTCCATGGCAGTTACTTTCCAAAGACTTGCTACTAGTGCTAATTGAAACGGAATTACAATGGCACAATCTCCCAGAAGGACCTTCATCCATCATGTGAAAGACAAGACTAGTCAAATTCAAGTACTACTAGTACCCGGTCACGTGATTACGTGAAGCTGCAATCAATTTCAAGCAAATACCACTGGATGAAGGCGTTTAAAAAAAGGGGCGTCAAGGCTAGCCATAAGAAAAATCGAGCCAAAGTACAATTGCCAAAATTAGGCGGGTATCAGTGAAGCTATCTTTTTCATCTGATTGCATCCAACTTTATCCAATACCAGTGTCTTGTTCATCCAGGCACAAACCACCAGGTGCTATCATTTATTTTTTTTATATATATATTTTATCCTGCAATATTTTTTGTGCGTAGGAGAATTATCCATTACAAAGTGGTATTATACCACGGAGATGGAGACACGCCAACATCATTCGGCACAGGTGGTCATCGTTACTCAACAGACTCCCGCACTGGCTTACAATGCCGTGGCCGTCTCTCGCGACCGCGCCGGCTTACAACGCCGTGGCCGTCTCTCACGACCACGCCGGCTTACAACAAGGAGGACAACTTACCCGTCCGCACCGGTTTACAATGCCGCGGCCGACTCATCTGTCAGAGCCGCCACTGATGATGCGGTCGTCTCTGCTGTCCGTCTCTCACGGCCTGGTCTACATCGACATACCGGGCCGCACCTATCTGCATGAGCTGTTTATTGGATATGAGCAAAGTCACAGCTTTGGTAGACCGGTTTTTCTTTCAACAAAATGGAGGCAAATTATCATATACTATCAACCGCCGCCCGCACTGGATGGCTCAATGGGCAGGCGCACAAGTCGCCGCCACTACAGTTTGGTTAACTTCAAATCACCAGTTGGAAGGAACCGTTGGCCGAGTTGCTGACACATCTCATATGGGATCATTTATAACCCACCGCAGTCACCTCAACCTTCTGTGGATTCACGTCGTGCTATCAACACCAATGATATACAAGTTATGCCGGTTTATATCACGGTCAAACATGGAGAATCTCAAGCCAACTCCTCGAGTCACCTTTGAGACTCAGGGGCTACGATGACATAACTCAGCAAATCTTGCCAGTTTCAGCAAAGTTAAAAACCCCAGGACGATGGAGGGAAAGATAACCCAGTCCCGGAGGCTACTGTTATATTGATGAAAATTTAAAGGAGGTCAGAAAATTTCCGGCTTAGAAAGTATATAACAGTTACAAAATCCCGGCTCAATGAAGAAGTTCCGGGTCATCAGAAAGGATTCCGGTTTAAAATCTGGTTAAAGGGAAATATGTTCTCTCACAAAGCTCTGAAGCTCTCAAATCCGGTTTAAGAATTTCCGGTTCAAAAAGGAATTAACTTCTCGCAAGTTCGAGTTGACAGGCCATCAGAAAATTTCCGCCTGAAAATGAAGATTCCGGGTTAAGATCCGGTTCAAGGGAAAGATGTCTCCCACAAAGCTTTGAAGCTCTCAATATCCGGTTCAAAATTCCGGTTCAAGAAGGATTTATCTCTTGCAAAAAGTTAAAGGGTGCCAAAGAGGACCTGTTGCCAGGATGCACGGTTCAAACATGGGTATCATGCCTTATTGGCTTATCATATTATTGATCACTTGGGGGCTTGGTCATGTCTGAACCATAGTCACACCTCTTGATCGGCGCCATGCCGCAATATGACTTGGGGGCTTGGTCGTGTCCGAACCAATGCAACACCTTTTTGATAGGCGAAAGCCACCAGATCACTTGGGGACATGGTCAAGTCTGAACCAATCACGCCTCTTGATCGGCCTAAGGCCATAGAGTCACTTGGGGGCTTGGTCGAACCCGAACCATTGCCACTCCACTTGATCGGCATAATGCCACGGTTTCAGTTGGGGACCTGGCTGACTTGAACCATAGCTACACCTTATTGGGAGCTTGGTCGTGTCCGACCATGGTAACACCATCTGATCGGCTCAGTAAAGCCTCTTTTTGCAAATGGTTTTATCATTGCCTTTGCTTCCATATTTTTTCATAACTGTTATTTGATTTTTGTTGCGTTTTTTAAACCGACATTGTTAATCCGTTTTCGACTGTCAATTACAAATTGGCGGAACACGGTCAAATCCTAATCCGGAGACTATCTGCCCGGTTTGATTTTATGTTACCATCTTATTATGGAGTAAACCGGTGTTCATTAACCCGGCTTGATTTTCAATTACAAGTTGTCAGTACATGATCAAATCATAATCCGGAGACTATCCGCCTGGTCTGGTTTGACTACGAGTCGCCAGTATTATATATGGTTAAACCGGTGTTTATCACAACCCGGTACAGTTTTATCATAAACCGACACAGTATGAAAGGAGTTATCATTACTCAAGATTGGGGTTATCACCCTTACTACAAAAACTTGGTAAACCAATGATGTGATTCAATGTCACATGTATGATATATTTCATTGATTATTCTTAAGTGCAGCCTTGGTTATAAACCTGGGTTATATGTTGGGCATTATGACCCGTCCGGCGGTAAACCGCCAGACACTTTAAACTTGTTGTATGCAGAGACAGGTTGAATAAAGCATGATGATAAATTATCCGGTGTTTATTAAACCGGCCTGGCTTTAAGACGATAAGTCGCCAGTATATGATGAGAAATTATCCAGTGTTTGTTAACCCGGCCTGGCTTTGGACTATACGTCGCCAATATATATTTGGATTGCGCCATTGGAATCATGCGCTTATAAATGATTGGGTTATATTATTCAAATAGCCAAATTTGGCTGAATTTCCATTATGATATTGGATGATTTTTTCATACCGGATTATATTATCTTGAATAGCCAACATGGCTGGATTTCTATGGTTATTAATAACCGGTATTATTGAGTTTTTCAAAGTCGCTTTAGCGCAACAGTTATTATTTTATCAAAGGATATGATTTATTCTACAATGGAAGGAATAGTCCCGAGTCGCTGCAGGCTCACGACCCGGCACTTGGGGGCTATATTATTCAAATTGAGATTACATGCAAGACACTTGGGGGCTAATGCAAAGTCATTTTTTTTGCTCATCTTATTGAAGACCCGAATCATCATATCATAGTGAGCCGGCCCTTGGGGGCTACCAATTGCTCCTGTCAACAATTGAAGGTACAAAGCTTTTATTCATTATATTGAAGAGTCCACTGCTCAGTTGGTAAAGCACAAGGCTCTTAACCTTGTGGACGTGGATTCAAGTCCCATGATGGGGGTTACATCATATGATGTTATTTTCATTGAAGTATATATCAAGTCCCAGCTCAATATTATCTTACTGAGACGGTCCTTGGGGGCTACACATCATTGCTCAAATCTACATGATTATATTCACAAAGTCCCTGCTCATTATTGCATAATGACCCGGCAGTTGGGGGCTACATAATATGGAGTATTCAGTTTTTACTAAGTGACTGGGATGAACAACATGGATTTCTTCTTAAGTGGCAATATTTATGTTGAAGCAAGTCTTAAGCCATCACTTTGTTCTACTCAAGACTTGGGGGCTACAGGTATTATAATATTATCGAAGAACTATTTTCAAATTCTCTGATTGAGCAAACTAGGTTGACCCGGCGTCACCAATCATTATGACCCTGTGGCTGCAACCCGGCGTCATTAATAATCATGAACCAGCGTTGGCAACAATCATGAACCGGTGTCTGCAACAATCATGACTCGGAATTATCAGTTTTATAACTCGACAATGGTGGTAATCATAAACCGGCAAGTTTTACATCTTCAAACCGGCTGGATATCAGTTGAATATTTCAGAGACTAATATTTTTGTCAAGTTAGAGCATTGAAGGCCAATTAAAATGGATTCTTTATTTACAATATTTTTTCTGCGAGCAAATTGATTATGAAGCTGGTCTATTGACTTGGATTTTCTAGAAGGAGGAAATGACAAGGATTTAAGGATGATCAGGTGTCGGTCTACAAGAATTCTTAACCCGGAGCACAACCCGCCAAACTTGTTCTTGTGTTTATGTTGCAGATCAGTTTAACATGGACAAATCCAAATTAAACTGGGGGCTAATGTCGGGGATATACCCCGCGGCGTAAACTGGCCGGAAGTTTAACCCGGTCGGACTTGGCGGTTTATCTGAAGACCCCGCTGGCACTTGGCGATTCACTGGGCGACCCGTTTGGACCTGGCGGTTCACGACTCATTGGTAATCCGGCAGGCGGGTGCGAGGAGCGACAAGACCTGGTGGCTCAACGGGCGGTTCATGAAGGCCGGTTCATACTATGGTGGGCCGGTTTAAGAGGAAAGGCATAAGGAATATTTACCTTACAAGGAGTTAAGACCAGGACTTGTATCCGGTTTGTATTAGAGATAGATTAGTCCTAATCCTAATAGGACTCCACATGTAACCCGCCCCTTCAACATATATAAGGAGGGGCAGGGCTCCCCAAAGAAGCTACAAACAAGAAGAAACAATCTTAGGGCTAGACACAAAGAGGAGAGCCGGTTTACGGTGACTCCCTCATGATGATAATGAGACCTAGCCTCAAACAGCATGTAGGGTTTTTACCGGATGATGTTTCCCGGGGCCCGAAGCTGTCTAAATCCCTGTCTTGTGTTGCGTCTCTCGATTCCGCTCAACCCCTCTCAAGCTACCACATAGATGCGTTGGCCTCACGACTAAGTCCTGACACTAAGGACATCTGCCGTGACAAATCCACGACAGGACGCGTTTAGAGCAAATTTTCAAGGGACTTATGTCCGCCCTCCAGATGCAGATGATCTGAGTCATATAACCCAACAGCCCGGAGAGTCAGACGCGCAAATTCTGGAACAGGTTCCTTACCAAAAAGAACCAAATAGTCGACTGTCCGGACGCGGAAGCCTTAGCAGCTTTTAAACACAACGTCCGAGACGAATGGCTCGCCAGACACCTCGGCCAAGAGAAGCCAAGAACAATGGCCGTGCTAACAAGCCTCATGACGCGCTTTTGCGCAGGAGAAGACAGCTGGCTAGCAAGATGCAGCACCAGCGACCCGAGTACATCCGAGATCATAGATGGAAACGGAAAATCACGGCGCAGGAAAGATCAGCGCTGGAATACAGAAAAAAGCCCAAAGGGCACGGCGGTCAACGCCGGATTCAAAAGCTCGCGGCCAAACAATAAAACACTGCCTCTTAAGGACAACAGCGACGAGCTATCAAATTTAAACAAAATTTTAGATCGGATATGTCAAATCCACAGTACCTCCGGAAGGCCTGCAAACCATACCAACCGAAATTGTTGGGTTTTTAAACAGTCCGGCAGACTCAACGGCGGACACAAGGGGCTCGATGCGCCAAACGAGGATGATGACGAACCCCACCAGCAGAGCACCGGAAGTCAAAAGACTTTCCCACAAGAAGTCAAAACAGTAAACTCACTTCATGTGATAGTACGGAAAACCAACACGACACTCGCTAAGACAAGTGTCACACGGTCCACCCCAGCGGAACACCGAGATTGGATGTCAAAACCAATCACTTTCGACCATCTGGATTAGTCCAGAAGTATCCGGAACGCAGGATAGACTGCCCTGATATTGGATCCCATAATACACGGACTGCAATTCATGCAGGTTTTGATGGATGGAGGTAGTGACTTAAACCTGCTATATCCGGACACAATCCGCAAGTTGGGATAGACCCTACCACAATACGGCATCCGCCGCACTTCCTTCACAGGAGTGGCGCCAGGCCCTTACGCCAGGTGCACAGGTTCATTATTACTAGAAGTTGTGTTCGGGTCACCTGACAACTTCCGACGAGAAAAGCTAACCTTTCATGTCGCCCCATTTAAAAGTAGCTATCAAGCATCACTGGGACGGGAAGCTTTCGTCCGCTTCAATGCAATACCACATTACGCGTCTCTTACACTTAAAATGCCTGGTCCACGTGGCATCATTTCATTAAAAGGTCGCCTGAGACCCCGGACACGGCTGGACGAGTCCGGAATAAATAAGCTAGGGGCTACCTAGCCACACACCCCTTCACAAGGGTTTGTACATATAAGCCATAATGAGCTAGCATAGGCTCAGCTTTATTAATCTATATTTCAATTTTTTATGCACTTTCTCGCACGATTCCTTTTCAAACTAAGTTCCTCTCTTTTTACAGATGAACAGCATGCACACCCATCCAGGATACAGCACAACGGAGACACAGGCGCAGACGTCCAGTAGGGACCCGTTGCAAGGACTCTTTTCAGACTAAGACCCTACGTAAACCTTTCTTACTGTCTCTTGTTGCTATAATCCCCTGGTTTCTCATTATAACCAGAGTGGATACTGGCGTTTTGACATCGGCCGCGCCAGAAGAACTTGCCCATACCTGGACACAAGGGGCTTAGGGCATTTTTTTGCCCGCTATTGTAAAGACCGAACACCTTCGAGAGTGTTCGGCGTCTCGAGTTAGGCCTTATATGCATCAGCTCCGAATCATGTCTTTGGTCAAATGTTGGGTTTGCCCGGCTCCTGTGTTTTGCTGCCTTACGTTCCGTATCATCGGCTAACGCGGCACCAGGAGAACTACTGCGATTGTGCCCCAGTTCGGCTGGGCGAGCACCTCAGTAGAGAAAGCCAAAAACTGACTGTCATGATACAGCGAGAGACTGGTCAACCACTCGATCGACCATGGGAATGTTTAGAATTCCTCCGCTTTGACGAAGGGCCGTTTCCCGGTCAGGCACATACGCGCCCCAAATTCGGAGAGCGCGGTGCCCCCAGGGGCTATGTCGTAGCCCCACCCTCGAACTCCATGGCTAAGTGAAAGTGATAAAGCATTATAGTCCGGTTGCCTCGTTTGCTACGCTACCACCTCCTTTATAGGACCGAGACGTCAGATTAAGTGTGAAAACGCGCTATTTTTTGCAAACACCCCCGCACCTTGTGCGTGGGGGCTGAAGCCGACGACTGCCATCTTTCAGGTTATACACGCGTATACATGAACGTCCGCATAGGAGATATTCTATTACTTGAACGCACAAGTATAAAAGGCGCTTACATCATAAATATTGTTTTACATCACAAAAACATTCATTTGAACGTAACATTTTTTGAGCACTGCGACTCTATTACACGAGCACCACGCAGCACTTCGCCAAAATAGTGCTCGGCGAGTAACCGGTTATCGTCCGAACCCGGGGTCGCAACAGCGGTGGCATCCATCTCTGTCCAATGTGTCTTCACACGGGCGAGTGCCATCCGCGCACCCTCTATGCAGGCCGACCGCTTCATCGCCTTGATATGCGGCACCGCCCCAAGAAATTGCTGCAATAAGCCAAAGTAACTCTTCGGCTCGGGCCTATCCGGACAGACATGGGTCACTAAATCCGTCATAGCAAGCCCGGACAACCTATTTAGCTCAGCCCACTCGGCCAAACGGTCGGTCAGCGGAAGTGAACACTCCGGACTATGGAATTGAGACCAAAACAGCTCTTCCGTCTTGTGATCCTTCTGGCTTCGAAAATGCACAACGGCATCCGCCGCACTCGCTGCTAAGTCCATATAAGGGTCCTCTGGACCTCACAGTTGGCCCAGCTGAGCATAGTTTGGATCCGTAAACCTTCGGCGCAGCAGAAACGGCTTGCCAGCTACAATATCTCCGGCCTGGCGCAGCTCTTCCTTTATAGCCCGCATTGCAGAGCAGGCATCCTTGGCTTCGGCGGTGGCCTTCCCCAGGTCTTCTTGCCCCGCTAGGCGCTCCTTCCCAAGAGCCTCATTGCGGTCGGTAGCATATTTTAACTTCACGGCCATTTTGGCCATCTCTTCCCTGCTTCGGCAGTGTGCGGCCCTTTCGGCCGCTAACTCCTCGGCCGCCCTCGCGGCCACCGCATTACTCCTTCTGGCCTGCTCCTTGGCTTGAGCAAGTTCGGTCCGAAGGCTCTCCACAGCAGCGGCACTATCTGCATTTCACACACATATTGTAAGGAGCTGGCTTCAGCTCCCTTACCAAGTGACCGCACATAAACACTTACCTTGCGACTCATCAAGTCGCCTGTTGACCAGCGTGATGTCCGCATCCGCAATATCGAGTTGCCGCTTTAGTTCAGCAACTCCATCAGTCCGGCTGGCCCCCGGACGACCCGCCACCTGCATCGGCACGGCGGAAATTTAAACCTGCAATATTGATCCTCGGCACGCTGTCGATTTCGACAACCTACCGAGTCTCAGGGGCTACTATCTATACAAGGCGCATTCTATATGCAAAACTGTTAAAAGGTGTGTCATTTTTACGTACCTCAAACCCCGCCAGCAAACTCCTGACGGCATTATGCAATCCGCCTTCGGCGGACGAAATCCTCTCAATCACCATGCTCATCAATGCGTGGTGATCTTCTGAGATAGACGCCTTCTCAAGGAGATCCTTCAGCCGTACACCAGTTGGCGCCGAACTATCCGGCTTTGCCAAACCCGGGGGCTCCCTCTGTGACGACACTTCAGGCTCGTCCGCCCTATTCGACGGTGCCCCGGACGGAGGCGTCTCGCTCTCCATCATCTCCGGATGAAGGTCCCCCGAAGACGAGCTCATTTGTGAAGGACGGAGATCCGAACTACAAGGTAAAAACTTTAGTTATCCTCAGAAGCACAAATAGGATGTCCCTTATTATAAAACTCCTTTCTCTCTACTTACGGATCGTTGGAGGGCTGATTCTTTAAGGGAGATTGTGCGGCCGGGGCCTCCCCGGACGCAGGACCCTCTGGCGAGGATTTCTTCCCCCGCTTAGGGGCTTTTGCCCCCGGGTCCTCAGAGGTAGTCCTCTTCTCCCCTTGGAAGGAGGGATTCTCGACCCCCCCTCTTTCAAGAGCCTCCTTAGGCGAGGCAGTAGCTTTCCTGCTTTCCCCTTCGCCTTCCTCTGGAGGCGCAACCTCAAGCATCTGGACCAGCACGGAATCCGGCGCGGTCTCGGGGAGGGGGGCCGGACACCATATCAATTTTGCTTCCGCTATCCACTCCTGTTTAGAAGGAAGTTGGTCATAAGGCGAATCATCAAAAGGCAAACAAACGATATGTCCAGACTTGGAACTACTTGAGAATCCGGGCGAATGCAGCTTAGGCCAGCATCCTCGGTCAATTCCGGACGCGCCTCTTGCGATCCGAAGAATAATTTGTACATCTCCAGGGGTGTCATACCCATGAAGTGTTGAAGAATCCGTGGGCCCTCCGGATTGAACTCCCACAGCCGGAGAGGGCGGCGTTTGCAGGGTGGGAGATGCCTAATCAGCATAACCTGCATTACCACCACCATATCAACCTCCCTCGTTTGGAGATCTCGAATCCGGCCCTGCAGTAGGGGCACGTCCTTTGACGGCCCCCAGTTGAGCCCTTGGTTGACCCACGACATCAACCGTCGTGGAGGTCCCGGGCGGAATAAGGGCGGCGGCTTTTGTCTGCGGCCCCTCGGAACGGTAATATAGAACCACTCTTGCTGCCATGGGCCGAGCTCCTCTTGAAAGGAGCCAGCGGGCCACGGGGCATCGGCCCTCCTACTTATGGCCGCCCCGCCGCACTCCGCTTGACGCCCCCCGATCATCTTCGGCGCCACATTGAAGGTCTTCAGCAACAGGCCGAAGTGAGGGGCGACGCGGAGGAAGGCTTCGCAGACGACAATAAATGCGGAGATATGGAGGATGGACTCCGGAGCCAAATCGTGGAATTCCAACCCATAGTAAAACATGAGCCCTCTCACAAAAGGATCCATCGGGAAGCCTAAACCCTGACGGAGGTGGGATACAAAAACGACATACTCGCCGGGATCGGGGGTGGGAATGGCCTGCCCTTCGGCAGGCAACCTGTGCATAATCTCGTAAGCCAGGTACTTGGCCTCCCGCAGCTTTAGCACGTCCTCCTCCGTGATGGAGGAGGGCATCCACCGGCCCTGGAGGTTGGAACCGGACATCGTTGCCGGTCCGAAGTGCCCGAATCTGGAGCTCTAGGTGCTGGAACTTGGAGCGGGAAGAGGATTCGATGGAGGATTGAAGAAAAGAAACGAGTCTTGGTCCCGTTATAAAGAGGGAAAATATCAAGAGCCGTCTCCGTGACCGTTTGGGACTCGCCTTCGATAGAGGGGGCGTGGCGACGGGCGCGGTTGGGTTACCCATGTTCGTATTGATGAGAATCCCGGATTAAGGGGGAACACGATCTCTGCTTCGACAAGACGTGCCAAGGAAACCGCTTCACTAAATGCGCTGAGGTGGTAGAGTAAAAAACGATTCAAGTAATGTCTTGGTAGTGGTGTGACGTCATGCCGCAAAAAAGTCAGCAGATTGAACTTGTGTATATATTATTCTCTCTACGGTAGAATGTGGAATTTATTTTGCAGAGCCGGACACTATCCTGGTGTTCACAATCTTCTATCATTTGGAGGAGGAAACCGCCTTGCAATGCCAAGCAATATACGCGCCGGACTTATCGTCATTGAAGCCTGGTTCAGGGGCTACTAAGGGAGTCCTAGATTAGGGGGTGTCCGGATAGCCGGACTACCACCATCAGCCGAACTATCATCGGCCGGACTATCATCATCGACCGGACTCCAAGACTATGAAGATACAAGATTGAAGACTTCTTCCCGTGTCCGGATGGGACTTTCCTTGGCGTGGAAGGCAAGCTTGGCGATACGGATATGTAGATCTCCTACCATTGTAACCGACTCTATGTAACCCTAGCCCTCTCCGGTGTCTATATAAACCGGATGGCTCTAGTCCGTAGGACACAACAACAACAACAACAACAACAACAACAACAACAACAACAACAACAACAGCAACAACAACAACAACCATTACAATCATACCATAGGCTAGCTTCTAGGGTTTAGCCTCCTTGATCTCGTGGTAGATCCACTCTTGTAAACATCCACAATATCAATATCAATCAAGCAGGACGTAGGGTTTTACCTCCATCAAGAGGGCCCGAACCTGGGTAAAACATCGTGTCCCTTGTCTCCTGTTACCATACGCCTAGACGCACAGTTCGGGACCCCCTACCCAAGATCCGCCGGTTTTGACACCGACAGGCGCCCAATCAGATTCGATTGGCAGGGGCGCAGGAGGTTCGGAGTCCGACAGAGAGTCCGGCGTCTCGGAGTCACGAGCTTTATAAGGGACGAGGTCAGTGTTCGGCTCCATCACCGTGGAAGTTGCGGCTCCCGAGGCGGTGTCCAGCCATCCGACCTCGATCTGCGCGATCGGCTCCGGACTATGGGTCGGAGCGGATTCGTGTGCGGCCTCCAAGGTACTGTCCGGCGGCAGAGTTAGGTCGTGCCCATCATGACAGTGCGGCATGCTGGGCTGCGGCTCGGATCCATCAAAGATCAAGTCCCCACGGATATCGGCCGTGAAGTTTAGGCTTCGAAACCTGACCTGACGGCCAGGGGCGTAGCTTTCGATCTGCTCCAGATGGCCAAGCGAATTGGCCCGCAGTGCGAAGCCGCCGAATACAAAAATCTGTCCGGGGAGAAAAGTCTCGCCCAGGACTGCGTGTTGTTGATTGAAGAGGCCATCAAGCCTATCGGTGACGACACAGAGGAACTCTCAATGAAAGCACCAATGTCGATGTCAAAACCAGCGGATCTCAGGTAGGGGGTCCCGAACTGTGCGTCTAGGCGGATGGTAACAGGAGACAAGGGACACGATGTTTTACCCAGGTTTGGGCCCTCTTGATGGAGGTAAAACCCTATGTCCTGCTTGATTGATATTGATAATGTGGATATTACAAGAGTAGATCTACCACGAGATCAAGGAGGCTAAACCCTAGAAGTTAGCCTACGGTATGATTGTTGTAATGGTTGTTGTTGTCCTACGGACTAAAGCCATCTGGTTTATATAGACACCGGAGAGGGCTAGGGTTACATAGAGTCGGTTACAATGGTAGGAGATCTACATATCCGTATCACCAAGCTTGCCTTCCACGCCAAGGAAAGTCGCATCCGGACACGGGACGAAGTCTTCAATCTTGTATCTTCATAGTCTTGGAGTCCGGCTGACGATGATTGTCCGGCCGATGATGATAGTCCGGCTATCCGGACACCCCCTAGTCCAGGACTCCTTCAGGTGGTGATGTCAAAAAGGGCAATGCCACCCCTTCCAACAAAGCCGACGACTTTAAACCTTTTCGTTGAAGATATAACTACTGAGTGTAAACCTCCCAGGAGGGGCCGATTCACGCTCAACTGTACTGAAGCCCGTGAAGACAAAGAAGATGGCACTTTACTAATAAAGCTTAGAGGCTCAGAGCCCAAAGGCGGATTAGGGCCCATAGTTGTAAACCGCCATAGTTGTATAACTTGTATTGTAAGTTAGGGAAAGGGGAGAGACCGAGCTGGACACTTGTATGGGCCGGCCTCGGGACTCCGTAAACCGGCCGCGCGTCAACCTGTGTATATAAAGGGACGACCCGGCGGCGGTTCAGGGACAAGAAAACAACAACTCGAGACTCAGGCAAAGCGTATTCGCTCCCTGGTCATCAAAACCCAATCAATTCCATCACAACTAGACGTAGGCTTTTACCTTCATGGTAAGGGGCTGAACTAGTATAAAACTCTCGTGTCCCTTGTTCGGTTTAACCCCTTCAAGCTAATCTCGATGCGATGGCTCCACGACTAAGTCCTTCCGTTAGGACATCTGATGTGATATTTCCATGACAGTTGGCGCCCACCGTGGGGCTATCGCACGATGGTTTCGAGTTCTTGAAGGGAAGCTTCGAAGGACTCAAAGGGTACGTGGTTGTCCGGATGACCAAGAGTCATCGCGGCAAGCTCTACATCGATGATGCAGGATGGGGCCCTGAGGCCGGCTCAATCGAGTACGGGTACCGGGTCCCCTTTGGCAGAATTCATGTTTTCATTGGCAAGATCGGCGAACCGGGCCCTGAGCTGGACATCTCCACCGACCTCGTCGAAACGGCTCAGCGTGCGAGTCCTGCCCGGGTTCAGCCTGCCATGAAGCGTGCGTTTGTAGGATTCATCCATGGTGCGGAATATGAACCGGTGTCCGATGGTGAGACGGCCATCTACTCAGATGGCGAGTCGTCCACTGGTGAAACCGAGTCGCTGTACCAATTGCAAGACGGCCAGATTGGGGGCTATTCTGATGGCAATAGTATTCCGGACCCCTTTGAACCGCCAAATCGGGTTGCAGTCTTCATGGCCGGAACACAGCCCACCTTGCAATCTTCATCCACATCAGCAATGATGTCCAGATCAGCAGCCGCGGCAGGAGGCCTAGCGCGCTGACTGGCTCAAGTTCTCTATGGTTTGTTGGATGCCTGGGCAACCTTGTTAACCATGGCAGTCACCCAGGAGACGCAGGATTAGTATAATGCAGAGGTTACCAAACTAAAGGACCAGATAACATAGGCGAAGGAGGACCTGGCAGCTGAGGAAGTTAGGATAGCTGAAGAATGGGCCGCTTTAGATGCCCAGTCACAGCAGATCTAGGCGCAAAATTACCGGCTTATGTTGGATGAGAATGCGTCAAACGAAGTGCAGCGAAGGAAGTACCGGTATCGTCTGCCGCTGGTCTATGAAGGAATGAATCTTTTCAATACGCCGAGGGCTGGGCCAAGTAATCCGGCAGCAGTAAACTGGACTGAGGCACCTAGGGCAGCGCCGGATCAACCACGGATGACGGACCCACCTCGACGAATGGATAACCCGCCACAATACGTATCAACACCACCGGGTCATTTTTCTAGCCCTTTAGATAACATGATTGTTGCGGCATCTCGCCTGGCAGCTATTCCGATGGAGGGCGATTCACTGGCGGTGGTTGAGACGTGGCGGGCCAGGGATCTTCTTCAAACCGCTGTTGTGCAGCAGCAGGCTTATTCCTATAGCCGAGATAGAATTCATTCAACCCCCAGTCCGAGCAAAAGTTATAGCAGGCACATAGATGAACCGAAGGTGTCCAGCAGTGCGCAGCGCCGTAATGCCCCTCAAGGGCCCAATCCGGTGCATGGTGGGGCGAATGCTCAGGATGTGGTGGATAATGGCAGAGCATGAAGGGAGGCCACATTAGTAGCACAACATGCGGGTCATCATCAACCCGCCCCGGTTCAGCCAGCGGCGTCAGTAGAGCGAGGGGCCGGGCTTGCCTTCATTTCCTGGGGAGTGCCGTGTCTCATCCCGGCTCTCCGTAATGTGCGATTGCCCAAGGATTTCAAGGGTCCGCGTAAGGTGCCTAATTATACTGCCGATCAACCTCCTGAGGCGTGGGTCGAAAGTTATAAGATGGCAATGGAGATGCTGGATGTGGATGAAGCGGCATGTGCAAAATACTTCACCATGATGTTGGAAGGGACAGCCCGCACTTGGTTAAAGAGCATGCCCGCCAATTCCATCGGATCATGGGACCAATTGAAGGCCCGGTTTATAGCAAACTTCAAGGATACGTGCAAACAACCCATGTCCATTGTGGATCTAGATGCCTGCGTCCAAGGAGAGAACGAGTCAACAACCCATTGGGTGCGCCAGGTTTTAGAAGTCTTGCATTCGTTAGACCGCATTACGGCTGGCACGGCGATCCTAACATTGGAGCGTAATTGCCGGTTTAAGTCACTGAAGATGAAGTTGGGACGGCTCAAGCGCCACTGCAATGACATGGGAACTCTCATGGCAGCCTTGGTTAAATATGTCGGTTCTAATAATACCAAGTATCATGATTCTGACGAGGAGAAACTGGAGAAGGGAAAGAAGAACGACGGTGCGAAGGGACAACAGCACAACCAAGGGAGCCATGGGAACAATGGTAAGCGCAAATCAGATAATTCGGATTTTGTGGCTAACACCAATGTGCAGGGCAATATGCAACATCATAAGGGTAAACCGCCCCAGCGTGGTGGAGGTATGAATCTGGAGCATTTGTTAAACCAACCCTGCCCAAAGCACGGGACCAAGGAGGTTCCAGCAACACATCTCTAGAAGGATTGTTTCATTATGAAGGAGTTCAAAAACTCTGATCTCTTCCGGTATGATCAGGATCCGTCGGGCGGTTCAGGTCCAGGTTTTCATGGTGGCGGCGGTTAACTCCGGATTTCACAATAATCAGGGCAACCAGAACAACCAAGGTGGTAACAACCAACAGAATAATCAGGGGAATCAGCAGCAATCAGGTTTTTAGAGTCACCAAAGCAGTTGAATGGCGGGCAGTATCATGTTTGCACCACTAGCTTGTGTAAGCGCGATCAGAAGCTTCACAAGAGGGAAGTTAATGTTGTTGAACTGGCGGTACCCCATTACTTATGTTGGTCTGAGCAGCCCATTGTGTGGAGCAGAGAGGATCATCTGCCCCGGGTGGACAATCCGGGTCATCTGGCTTTAGTAGTGGCACCTCAGGTGGGAGGTTATAAATTCACCAAGGTTCTTATGGATGGAGGAAGCAGTATCAACATCCTGTATTATGAAACCTTCTGCCGCATGGGGTTGACGGATAAGAATCTTAAACCGTCGAACACTGTTTTCCACGGTGTAGTACCAGGTAAATCGGCATATCCTATTGGCAAGATAGCTTTGGAGGTTGTGTTTGGTGATGAGCATGATTCCAGGACTGAAACATTGACCTTTGAAGTGGTGAAAATCCAGAGCCCATATCACGCCTTGTTTGGACAGCCAGCTTATGCAAAGTTCATGGCAAAACCCTGTTATATTTACCTACAGCTCAAGATGCCAGGTCATAAGGGGACCATTACGATGCACGGGAGTCGTAAGATCGCTTTGGACTGTGAAGAGGGTGATGCGACTTATGCTGAGTCAGTTTGTGCAACAGAAGAGTTGAAGTTCTACAAGGACAATGTTGATCCGGCAGATATGACTCCTCTGAAGAAGCCCACAACAAAGCATGACCCGACCCTGAAGTTCAAACCAGCTGATGAGACTAAACTTGTTGATTTCGTTCCTAGCAATTCATCCAAACAGTTTAGTATCAGCACAAATCTGGATCCAAAATACAAAAGTGCGCTCATCCAGTTCATCCGTGAGAACCGAGACATTTTTGCATGGAAGCCTTCTCACATGCTAGGTGTACCGAGGGAACTCGCTGAGCACACTCTCAATATTGATCCCAAGTTTAAACCGGTCAAGCAGTTTCTTCGCCGCTTCAACGAGGAACGACGCAAGGCCATTGGAGAGGAAGTAGCCCGGTTGTTAGCTGCTGGGTTTATCATTGAAGTTTTTCATCCGGAGTGGCTGGCCAATCCGGTGCTAGTGCTTAAGAAGAATGGCACTTGGCGTATGTGTGTGGATTATACAAACTTGAACAAAGCTTGTCTGGCAGATCCTTTGCTCTCCCGCGTATTGATCAGATCATCGATGCTACGGCGGGTTGTGAGCGTTTGAGTTTTTTGGATGCTTATTCCGGTTATCATCAGATCAAAATGGCAGTTAAGGACCAGGAGAAGACAACCTTCATCACTCCTTTTGGAGCCTTCTGCTATGTGTCTATGCCCTTTGGGCTCAAGAGTGCCCAGGCAACTTATCAACGTTGTGTGCAGAATTGTCTTCATACTCAGATTGGGCGCAACGTTCATGCTTACGTGGATGACATTGTGGTAAAGTCCAGGAAGAAGGAGACATTGATAGATGACCTCAAGGAGACCTTTGATGATCTTCGGGTTTATAAAATGATGCTCAATCCGGACAAGTGCGTTTTTGGTGTTCCGGCAGGCAAGCTCTTAGGCTTTCTGGTGTCTAACAGAGGCATTGAGGCTAATCCGGAAAAGATCAAAGCGATCCTTGGCTACCCCGAAGTGTATCAATGATGTTCAATGACTGGCGGGTCGAATTGCATCCCTAAGCCGGTTTATCAGTTGCTTCGGAGTGAAGGCGATCCATCTATATCAGATGTTGAAGAAAACAGACAATTTTGTCTGGAGTGACGTGGCTAATGCGGCGTTTGAGACTTGAAGAGACAGCTGGTTGAACTGCCAGTTCTTGCTACTCCGGTTGATAAGGAACCACTGTTATTATACGTGGCTGCTAATGCTCGGGCTGTCAGTGTGGCCATTGTGGTGGAACAAAAGGAGGCTGGGAAGGAATATCCGGTTCAAAGGCCAGCTTATTATATCAGTGAGGTGTTAATGGAGTCAAAGCAAAGATATCCACATTGGCAGAAGCTAGTGTATGGGGTTTTCATGGCAAGTCGGAAGCTTAAACAGTACTTTCAGGGCCATCCCATCACAGTGGTCAGTTCTGCTCCTTTGGGGGATATAATCCAGAACAGGGAGGCAACTGGTCGGGTTGCTAAGTGGGCTAGTGAGCTTGGACCACACGGTTTGAAATACATGCCTCGCACAGCCATCAAGTCCCAGGCTCTTGTGGATTTCATCAACGACTGGACAGAGTTGCACGCACCAGAAGACAAACCGGATAGCACATACTGGACTATCCACTTTGATGGGTACAGATAGTTGGAGGGCTCGGGGGCTGGAGTTGTCCTTACTTCCCCTCGAGGTGATAAAATTTTTTATGTTCTCCGCTTAATGTTCCCTTGTACTAACAATGTAGCTGAGTACGAGGCCTTACTCCACGGTGTCTGTGTGGCCAAGGAAATGAGCTTAAGCCGAGTTCGATGCTTTGGAGATTCTGATCTGGTGGCTCAGCAAGTTTCTGGCACTTGGGATTCTAAGGCCTTGTACAATGGGAGGTGCTTAGGAGAGGTGCTTAAAGAAATAAACCAAACTTTCTTTAAGCACCGGTGCTTATTTGTACAGGGTAGACGCTTAACTAAGCGTCTCTCCTATAGAAATAGGCACCAGTGCTTAAGACAAACTCGGTTTATTTTTCTAAGCACCCCTCTAAGCACCTCCCATTGTACAAGGCCTAAGGATCCCCTCGTGGCGGCTTACATGCGAGAGGTGGATGTTGTGGCTGGTCACTTCAAAGGTTATCAGGTCGAGCACATTGATCGGTGCAAAAATGAAGCAGCAGATGCTTTAAGCCGGCTGGGGTCTCAACGTAAATCGGTGCCGCCCAATACCTTTCTGGATATCCTGCATAACCCGTCTGTAAAGTTACCCATAGAGGAGGATTTGGCTATTCCTGATCCGGAGGCACAGGTGGTTGCCGCTTTACATATAATTCCGGATTGGACGGTTCCATATCTAGCGTATATGAACCGAGGAGAGTTACCAGAAGACGAAGTTCTGGCCAGACAGATAGTCCGGTGATCAAAGTCCATGGTTATTCACAATGGCGAGTTACACCGCTGCAGTGTTTCAGGCGTATCCCAACGTTGTGTTTCTCCTAAGGAGGGCCAAGACATCTTGCGTGAAATCCATGAAGGCGATTGCGGTCACCACGCCGGTTCAAAATCCCTGGTTGCGAAAGCTTTTCGTCATGGTTTTTACTGGTTGATGGCTCATGCTGATGCTGAGGACCTGGTAAAGCGGTGCGATGCTTGTCAGAAGTTTTCTCGCCAAGCTCATGTTTCGGCTCAAGAGCTACGGATGATTCCAATCACTTGGCCGTTTGCTACATGGGGGCTCGATATGGTGGGTCCTTTTAAGCGGTCCAAGGATAAGAAGACCCACCTCTTGGTGGCGGTTGACAAATTTACTTAGTGGGTTGAAGCGGAGCCAGTAAGCAAGTGTGACGCAGCCACGACGGTTCAATTCATCAAGAAGGTGATCTTCCGTTTTGGTTTTCCACACACCATCATCACAGATAATGGCACGAACCTTTCCAAAGGTGAGATGGAGGAATTTTGTCAACGAGAGCACATCCGGCTTGATATAGCGTCCGTGGCTCACCCCCAGTCTAAAGGTCAAGCTGAGAGAGCTAATCAAGAAATCTTGAAGGGTATAAAACCCTAGCTTATGGTTCCTTTGAAATGGACGCCGGGTTGTTGGGTGGAAGAATTACCATATGTGTTATGGAGCATAAACACCACCCCAAACCGATCTATGGGCTATACACCTTTCTTCATGGTTTACGGGGCAGAGGCAGTCCTCCCAAGTGATATTCGTCATGATTCGCCCCGGGTTGCCAATTATGTTGAAGCGGACAATGAGCAAGCGCGCCAGGAGGCACTGGACCTGTTAGATGAGAAATGGGACATGGCTTTGGCTCGTTCGGCGATTTATCAGCAAGACCTGCGGCATTATCATAGACGCCGGGTTAAAACAAGAACCTTTCAAGAAGGCGACTTAGTGCTCCCGCTCATCCAGGATCAGACCGATATGCACAAGTTATCCCCACCTTGGGAAGGGCCATTTGTGGTCAGCAAGAATCTGCACAACGGATCATACTACCTCTTGACGTTCGAGAAGACTCACGCAGTTCTGAGGAGGAGACCCGGCGGCCGTGGAACATAGCTCTCCTTCGGCCTTAATACACCTGAGCTATAGGCTCCTCTTATGTACATATTTCGATAATGTATATATTATGATCAATATAATAGACCGACATCCTTGCTATAAGAAGGGCCTCTGCCGTTTTTTCCAATATCTTTTGATTACATGGGGGCTTCAGCTGACAAAGCGGAGTTCTGCGTGTTAAACCAGCTATCACGCCACAATACAGTTGGGGAGCTTCACACCCAAGGGGCCAAAGAGAGTCTGGATGCTATGCACAGCTCAAACATAGGCACCCATTGAGCACAGCTCACAAAGTTACTTGGGGGCTCTTTGTGCACTGCAACAAAGAGTTTGAAAGGACCCTTGTAATATGCTATCAAGCACGGCTTTGAAGCCTGGTGTATTCACCTAAAATCCCGGGTTAACCTGCCTTCATCAAGTAAGCCAGTCCTATCCAGGTAATCGTGGCATGACCCGCCGAATGTTTGACAAGTCAATCTTATACAGACCCTGAACTTATCAAAGTTAAAACGACGATTGGTTAGTTGGAGGTCCATCTTAAAAGGCTTTGTCAAATGGTTTAACTCAGCGGCCTGGCAGCCCATGAAAAGCCTCGAATTTGGGCCTGGCAGCCCTTGAAAAGCCTTGACTACACGATTTTATTTGCTTTTGTCAAGATTTTTCTCTTTTCACATTTTATGTTGAACCGGTGTCTATTGACCCGGTATGGCTATCAGTCATCCTAATAACCCGGTGTTTGTTAACCCGCCTTGGCTTTCAACTACAAGTTGTCAGACCATATTCATTATTAAACCGGAGTTTCATAACCTGGTCTGGCTTTAACTACATGTTGCCAGTATGATCATCTGGTGTTCATCGCAACCCGGTATGACTTAGTACACACCAGCACTGCATGGTGGGAGTTATCAACACTAAAATAGTTGGGTTTTCACCCTTACTAAAATCAAGTTGGTAAACCAACATCCTAATTTCATATCATAGGTATGATCTATTTTTGATATTTTTACAAACTTGGTTATCTACCAGGTTTTGTATTGGGCATTATGACCCGTCCGGCGGTAAACCGCCCGGACAGATCTTTTTTATGCAGACACACGGATTGCATAATATTATGAAGATATATAAGCCAGCGCCGCAAATATCATGGTGGATCAAACAAAGTCATGTATTAGTGCACGATGGCAGCAGATCAAAGTATTCCAACTAGCCTATTACAAGGCGCTTTAAGGCCCAAAATTGTGATTGTTCTTTACACAGAACACAGTCTGAGAAAACCAACCCGGTTGCCGGATTAAGACTCATCGCCAGGTTGACATGAGGTTGATGGATCTTCTGGCGTCGGTTCAACCTCCTCCTCCCCACCCAGTGGCTGGAAGTCAACGGTGGTCCAGTCAATCCGGGTTAAAGCTTGAAAGACAGCCTCTTCACTTATAAGATTGGACGGTTCAAGGTCAGGGGCATAAGTGTGCTTACGGATTAGTGGGATAAGGTTCTGCACTTCTTTCATTGCAGTGTCAACCCGTTGGTTGTTTTCATCATAGAAGGACCGATGAACAGACAAGTTAACCTCTTCAGCCAATTGGCTTGACAGTGGATGCATCTCCTTTGTCAGGGCTTTGAGGGCGTCATTATCAAATGCTGATCCGTTTTCTTGTTCAACCGGATAGCCCTTGGCGATATCAACCGGATCCAGGTCAGCGATCCAAGCTTTGGCCCGAGTCAGTGCTAACAAAGCGCCAGCCCTAGCAGCAGATCGCTTCATTTCTTCTATCTGCGCCGGTGTCATTGACAATTTGGTCAGGGTATCCTTGATCAATGTTGGTGCTGGTTTGTTATATGAGGCCGCACAGATAACTCGTTGGGCACCGGTATACAGTTGCTCTATCAATGTATATATTGCCTTCAGCTTCATCCGCATATCCGAGCCTAGATGAGCAATGCGGCTAACTGTAACGGTTTAAGAATTCATTGTTAAACCGGATATTTCAAAAATGGTTATTCAAGCTCTTTACACAAGGTACTTACCAAATATCGCAGAGGTCATAGCATTTACTTGATGCTTCAGTCCAGTTAGCTCTTCTGCCACCGGTTTAAGGGCTGCCTCAGCGTTTTCAGCCCGTTTCAACAAAGCAGCCTTTTCAATTTCCCAGTTGGCATGTTCAGTCTTGAAGCCATCCTTCAGTTGTTCCATGGTTGTCAAAGCGCCTTTCAGTTCCTCTTTGGCCTTGGAGGTCTCTGCTTGCTGGGACTTGATATTCTCTTGAAGATCAGCAATTTGGGAATCTTTGTTGTTTATATTGGCCTGCAAAAGTCAGATGATGAAGATGATAATATTTTTCTCAAAGTCCCAAGCATATAACCCGTTATACACTTGGCACTTGGGGGCTAATGCGGATTGCTTCTTTCCTGCTGATTATTTAAAGTCCCAAGGCTTAATACAAGTATTAATCTTGGCACTTGGGGGCTAATGTGTATTTGATCAGAAAGTAAAAAAGACAAAGGGATTGACAAAATACAGTTTGGAACATGAAGTCCCGGTTCATCTTGATAACATAAACCGGCCCTTGGGGGCTACTCAGTTGAAGTGTTCTTTATCCAAAAAGTCCCGGTTTATCTTCAAGAGACAAACCGGCCCTTGGGGGCTACAATGGAGTTGATATACAGAACAAGAAAGATTAAAGTGTTTGGAAGATTACCTCATAGCGCTCCTTCATCATGTTCACCAAACCGGCTTCATAATCTCGGCTTGTGTATAGGCAGTTTAAGAATCCGGAATGGAGCTCCTGGGCAGTAAGGTTAACGTAGCTGGATAAATGTGTCTTCCCTTTCCCCTTGCCCATAGCAACAAATTCTTCCTTGGCGGTATGCTTTGATAAGGCAACCAGATTGCCAGGGACGGTGTGACCAGTACCGGTGATAATAACATCATCATCACCACCTTTTGACGGGCTTGGCGGATTGACAGTATCTCTGGCTGGGCTTGGCGGATTGATAGTATCCCTGGCTGGGCTTGGCAGGTCTTCATCCCTAGCTGGGCTTGGGGGATCAGCATGAGGACTAGCCGGATTGGCTTCTGGTAGTTCAACATAGGTATCTTGACCTTGGGGTACAGGATCATCCATAGCGATGTCAGCATCTCTGCCAGCACCTCCTGTGGTCCTATCCGGTTCAACTTCAACAGTGGGGATATTGATTTTTGCTTTCTTGCTCAGTCGGGCTTTGGCGCTGTAATAGCAAACAGAGATTAATTAATAAACCGGCATATGAAGGCAAAGCTAAAAAGTTAGTATACTCACCCAGGGACGGTCTTGAGGGGAGGCATTTAGGTGGTTGATGAGTCGCCGGATGAAGAATTGGAAGCCACGTGATAATTCGAATTAGACGGATTAAGTGGGTATCGGAAGCAACCCGCCAAGGGATAGGGTTTATTAGAAGAGCAAGAGACCTCTAGACGAAGTTTCCGGTTTGGAGTGTCTGGTAAACCGGAGGAAGTGACTTGCTGGCCACTGTGCCGGGTTGTGCGACGGCCTTCAGGTTGTTGTGTCTTCAAAGAAAATTGTGGATCCAAATGAGCAAGAGGGTGAGAGTATTTTACTTTCCGAACTGCACGGCGAAGTTTTTGAACCGGCACATGATCTGAATCGGAGGAAAGGGAGATTACCTCAACATGGTCAGCACGACTGGCTTCCGCATCATCCTAGTAATAGTCATTGTCAATAAGGTGTACGAAAAATGAGCCAAGGGAGTCAAGTTCTACCTCTTGTTCCGATTCATCGACATCTTCGGGCGGATCAGAGGACTCGGCGGTTTTCTTCTTGGCTGCTTTCTTTGTGACTTTGCTTTTTGCACGAGGAGCCCTCGCTGGTTTGTCTGAAGCTTTCCTCTTCCAGAAAGGATCTTTGGCCTGTAAAATTAAACAAGGCATAAAAAGGATGCGGCCCAGTTTTGCCGCATTCAGTGATCAGTTCATCCAGCATCTTCTTGACAGACTCAGTTACTTCATCATCAGTCATCTCTATTTCATGATACCGTTGAGGGTCCTTGATGTTCCCGGTATACTCATGCATCAAACTGGTGCGGCGGCTTAAGGGCAGGATACCCCATGAAACCCAGCAACGAATGAGGTCAATGCCGGTTAAGCCGTTTGCTAGGAAAGCCCGGAGCTTAGCAAGTTGAGGTGCATAAGCTTGTCGTTCTTTGGCAGTGAGCCGCGGAGGTAGTGGATGGCCATTACTGAGACGGTGAGCACGGTAACCCGGCAGAGGGTTTTCATCAGCAGGAGCGGTGTTCTGACAATAGAACCATGTTTGATTCCAGTCTTTAGGATGGCTGTGATGTTTGGCATGAGGAAAATCGACTTCTTTCCTCTTCTGAATCGATACTCCGCCAAGTTCAGTATTGGGACCGTCAGAGAATTCAGTTCGGCGGTTTAAGTGGAAGAAATCCCGGAAGAGCTCAACAGTTGGTTCTTCTTGAAGGTAAACTTCACAAAACACTTGGAAATTGCATATGTTGGACACAGAGTTTGGTCCAATATCCTGAGATGGAGTTGGAAGCTAGCAAGCACATCCCGGAAAAAATTTGAACCGGGAGGGCTAAACCCCCGGTCTAGATGCTGCATGAACACAATCACTTCTCCATCTTGAGGTTCAGGAGGGCATTCAGGGCCTGGGACTCGCCAATGAAGGACATTTTTCTTAGCCAAAGCGCCAGTTAGAACATATCCATTGAGTTGTGTTTCTGTGATCCGGGAAGGAACCCAGTTGCAAGCGGCAAATTGCTTGGTCATTTTGGAAGACAAACTGTAAAAGAAGTGTGAAGGCCGGTTTACGATTCAAGGTTGATGCGCACTACCGGTGTTAAACCGGGGAATTTAATCAGGGCATATGTGTAAGTTAAACCGGAAACTGCTACTCAAGTCAAGATGGCGGTTTAAGTGAGGGCTAATGGTATCTGGCGGATTATCAACTACTAAATATTAAACCGCCTTTAACGGAAGGAGCAGATCCGAAATCTACTAAGTGTTGCAGAAACAAGTTTCACAAAATGGTGATGTAATTTTGGATCTACCGTGGTTCAGTAAAGAAAATTTTCCGAACCCTAAAACTAGCGATGGGAGGCCGTTAACAGTTCAGATGGGATCTACTCAGGAACAACGAGATGCTATGGCAGGACAGATTAAAACTACGATTTCGGCCAAGAGAAGAGACTGTTAGGCCAAGCTAGATTCAGTAAGATGCTAAAGGAAAAGCAGATAAGTGCTGATGAACACCGACGAACACTGAAGAAACTTCGAAACCCTAATGCAGATTTAATAAGTGAAGGAAGGGAATATTTACCAGGGCCACGCAGCGGCGGAGGAGTGTCGCAAGATCTCTGGTACAAACAGGTTGATGCAGTGGCCTAGTCGGTGCAGGGTGAAGGGTCGATGGCGGCGGCGATGCTTGAGCTCTTCGGGGTCGCGAGGAGGAAGATGATGCGAAGAGGCAAGGGGGAAAATGGAAGGACCCCCCGGTCTTATTTATAAAGGAAAGGAGATAAGCGGCAGGCGCGACAATCGAGGAGCCTGAAGCGGCAAAAGGGGGCGCAGCTGTTGCCTCGATCTTCGGGAATTAATTAAATGAAGGGAATCTTTTATCTTTTTATACAGAGATGACGTCATGATGATTCACTGCAGTGTTCAGAAGATGACGTCATGGCGGTTTACCAAAGTTTACAGGGAGAAGACATCATGGCGGTTTACGAGAATCATAAGAAGATGTTCATGGAATTTTTCTAAGTATTGAAGATTGACATGAACAGGTTCAAATCAATCTGGGGCCTAATGTTGAGGATATAACTACTGAGTGTAAACCGCCCAGGAGGAGCCGGTTCACACTCAACTGTACTGAAGCCCGTGAAGACAAAGAAGATGGCGCTTTACTAATAAAGCTTAGAGGCCCAAAGCCCAAAGGCGGATTAGGGCCCATAGTTGTAAACCGCCATAGTTGTATAACTTGTATTGTAAGTTAGGGAAAGGGGAGAGACCGAGCCGGACACTTGTATGAGCCAGCCTCGGGACTCCGTAAACCGGCCGAGCGTCAACCTGTGTATATAAAGGGACGACCTGGCGGCGGTTCAGGGACAAGAAAACAACAACTTGAGACTCAGGCAAAGCATATTCGCTCCCGGTCATCGAAACCCAATCAATTCCATCACAACTAGAAGAAGGCCCGGTGCTTGTGAAGCTCGCTGCCTGAAGAAAGGTCCGGTGCCTGTGAAGAAGGCCCAGTGCCTGTGAAGCTCGCCGCCCATGACACTCTCACATAATAATGAGTTGGGGTTGTACACACCCCGGAGTCTCCGGAGTGCCACCCTCGGGCCCCGGGGGCTCCCGCCCATGCCCAGTGGCAGCACTTAGCTCCGCGCTGGTGAGAAGACGTCGAAGACTAGACTAGGTGCCGGACGCGGATTTTCATTTGCTTTCCACAGTTGGCTTGTTCTCCCTTGTTTGAACCTTTATTGAAGTTGCTTCTAGTGTTATTTGACGGTTCTACTCGCCGTCTTCTACCCCTATTCTCTGTTTTCAGCTTTTTGTCTGACTCGCTCTCTCTCTCGCAAGCCTCACGAGGGGGCTGCGCAAGTGCCCTCGTGAGCCTTACCTCTCTTAAATTTCGTGAGGCTCTCTCGTTCGAGTTCGCAGCGGGAGCACTTCCCTTGACTCTCTGCACCTATCCTTTTCCTTTGTATTCTAGTTCGAGAACCCCTTGTTTTCTCAAAACACGGATTTGGCTCAGGATTGCCCTTTTTTAATTCCAGGGTTTCTCTGAATTTGGAAGTTACCATTTAGCAGGTTTCCATACCAAGGCTCAATACAATCAAGTCCATAGCGTCTACCGATTTCGCCATATCCCCATTTCCCTCTTCTTTGAGACCAGGATTCCTTGTGTAATTTCATCCATCCCCTCCTAGTCCATGCCCCTCGGGCATCGCAACACCAAGCACCGGGCCATGGCCCGCAACTCTTGCGACCAAGGTTCGGAAATGATTCTCCCAAAAGATTTTTTGCAGCTCTTAAGGCGCCTGGCGAGGCCTCAAGCAGGCACCCCGCAAGGTGGAAACTACTGCAAATGTCCCGAGCTAAGTGGTTCGTACACGCAGACACATAACAGCGACACCATAACATAGCACTAGAACAATAAATGCAGTACGATAATCAGGGGATCATAGTCTGTAGCACGCCCCCACGAGGCCCCATACTTCTCTCTCTCGATGTAGGAAAGGGACGGAACACAAAATAAAACAATGCACGCCTTGCAACAGCTCGCGAGGAGGGATCTGCGTCGTCCTCCCAAGCTCAATCAGACGCTTCACCGGAGCACGGCGACTGGACGACCCGCTACCACCCTCGAAGCGGGCGTGGTAGCGTGGTGGCTAATCGCGGCCACCGCTGGAGGAGGAGCCGCTGAAGCTCGACGGGCTGCGATCGCCGCCGGGAGCGGGTTCGCCTTTGCCCTCGTCACGTCCGTCACCAAGGCCGAGCACCTCGTCGCCGTCATCATCTTCAGGGAAGCACCTAACACGGTGGCCATCTTCTCCGAACACCCTGACGTAGAGGGTCGCGTCGCCATCATACTTGAAGTGGCGGGTGCACCGCCTGCCCAGACCACATGCGTGGGCAAACGTTTGCCAGTCCCGGGTCAGGGCTACATTGCCGGTGACAGAGATCTCAACCGCGACCCAGGAGGCCCTGCTGCAGCAGCCGTCCGCCTGCAACCAAAGCCCGCCGGGGCCAGCGGCTGGCAGTTCACCGGCAAAGAAGTGAGAGAGCTGGAGCCAGTTGCCGGCCGGGTTGTCCGACCACACAACAAACTCCGGCAGCACCCCGGCCCAATGGAAGCATGGCCGGGGAGGCTGCATAGCCACGGCACGCCTTCCCCCACCAACTGGGCTGCCTCAACATGGGCGGCCACCACCACGTGAAGGGCCACCGCCGCGACCACGGGAAGCCACGGCAGGGGTCGCGGGATGCTTGTGAGGACGACCGCGACTGCGCTTGGGCGGGGGAGAGCCAGACCCTTCCTGGCGAGCCTTCCCCTTCTCCGCGGTCGAGGACCTCTTCACGGGCGCCATGGGGGGCTGCAAGCAGCAGGGGCAAGGAGGGAGAAGAAGCAGGCGGAGCAGGAGGAGATGGGCAACGGGGGCTTTCGCCCCTCCCCATTAATAGTCCAGGGGAGGCCAATCGTCGACCTCCACGATCACAGGTAATGATGACTCTTTTTGCATGCAGTAGGGACTCGTCAAATCGGGCAGTTGTCGAGGCAGCGTGGGGAAGCGGAAACACACACGTCCAATCAATCGCCACGCGGCGACCAAGGCCGCAGGCTGTTGGGGCCTGCGGCGCTCCGCACTTGCCCTTTGGCTTCGCTGCTAAGTCAAGTCCGAGCATGCCATGGGCCCGGGGGCTACTATCGGCGTTATGAGAATGGGGGTCCCTAGACTTGCCTGCCTGCGGCCTGTAGCATGGCTCAACCGGTGGCCCAGTACGGCCCGTCTTCATCAACAAACACTCAAGACCCTCGTGAGGGGCCAAGCCTCACGGGGCGGACGATGCAAGGCCTCCTCAGGGGCGGCCTCACCAGGCAGGCTCGCGAGGAGGCGGAGAGATCAAGGCAAGGGGTACCTCGCGAGGTGCTCGTGACGCAAGCCATGACGATCAAGACCAGGCGGGCGCCAGCCTGCGCAGTGTCCTCGTTTCCTCTTTGGTGCAAAGAAGGCAAGCACAGGCGCGGAGTACTGAGGCATCACGCAAAGGTTTCCATATCGGTGCAACGAGACCAAGGTCAGCGGAGCGGCAGGACGGAGGTCACCGTGGAGCCCAAGACGGTGTCATCACCAGTGCCTTTGGCAGGCGAAGACCACCTTTAATCAGGATAGCTTTTACTAGCTGTCCCCTTTAGAAATGGCCGTTGTTGGATCCCTTCCCGCTCAATATTTGGGAAGAGGACCAAGGCCTCTATAAATAGGGCTAGCCACCATAGTAGAAGGCATCTCATCGAGAGCCAATGGAGACGGATTGATTCCTCCTCAAACACACCACCACAAGAACACCTCTCCTCGCGAGGCTGTTCTTCCTATGTACTATTCATCATCAGCCCAAGAGGCAATCCACCACACCACACACTGGATTAGGGTATTACACCACAACGGTGGCCCGAACCAGAATAAACCTCGTGTCTCCTGTGTTGTTCATTGTGCTAGCTTAGAAATCGCGGCGAAGTTGTGGGCGTGTTTTTGGTAGGGAGAGATCTTCGTGCACACCTCAGAGTTTGAACCTTAAGGGTTTTGCCGGAACCCGATATCCGACAGTACTACCGCTCATCTGGCACGGTACTACAGCTCGAGCGGTACTGCCACTCTTGGTCCGTGGTACTACCATTGGATGCCTAGTTCCATCATTTTCCTCTCACATTTTGATCCATGGTTTTGTTTCGAGGCTTATGCTCTTTCTTTTGTGTTGTTTCTTCTGCTCGTGTGTTTGGTTCCAGGTGATGAACATCCTGAGCAGCAAGTCCGCCGTGTCAACCCCGGTCGTTCAACGTCAAATCGCTACCGCACCTCTGAGACAGCAGGTGCTTCCTCAAGTGCTCAGCCTCCGTCTCAACACAAGAAGTCGACTGCCAACAAGCTGAAGCCGAGGGGCAAGACTGTGACAAAGATGACTGCCAAGGAATTCTAGGAAAGGCGTCGCCGCAACCCCTATGCGGAAGACCAAGAACCCACTTTGGTCAACCGCCCGTTTTGGAACCGCTTTCAGTTTGCCATCTACTTTGATGTGATCAAGGCCAAGAAGAATCTCTATGTTGATGTGCGCTCCATCGACACGGATGCTATGGAAAAGGACCCTGAGTACTTTGGCGAAGCCCTTTAGATGTGCTCTCAGCTGAACATTCTCAGAATCATCCAGTTCAACAAGGACTTTGATGTAGATTTAGTGGCTCAATTCTTTGCCACTGTCTATCTTGGAACTGATGAAGAAAGGACTCTGACTTGGATGACAAATGGCAAGTTGCTTTCTGTCAAGTGGAAGGCCTTCATGGAGTTACTTGGGGCGGAAGATCACGGGCTTGAGACTCCAGTCGGCTTCCGCCCTTACCGCAATTCAACCTCCACTCACAAGCAAGCCCTCTGGTCCTACTGTACTGTGAAAATTCACCCCGTGACTGAGAAGGAGACCTATGAGTTGCCTGCCTTTCTGTACATCCTTCATCGCATTTTTTGAGAGACTCTCTTCCCTCGTATCGGAAATCTGGGTATGGTCCACTCCTATATCGTGGACATGCTTCTCTTCTGCCAGCATGAGAAGGAAGCAAACACTGGCAAGTCCTTGGACATTTCCCATGACATGTGTTCTGAACTTCTCTCTGCCGTTTCTGAGCGCAAGTGCCCGACCTATGGTCCATTTATCATGTTGCTCATTGAGAAGGCCTTGGCACATGTCTATCCTAGGGTTGTGCTGGAAACTGGAGAGTTGGTTTCTCATGAGATCAAGCGTCTGAGGAAGAAGGACAATTGGGGCACCCTGTCTCCTAAGTCTGGATGTCCATCCAATGGTGCTGACATGGAGACCGAGGGCGAGGCTGAGGCCGATGATGATGAGGACTATGAGCCCTCCGAAGTGGAGCCCTCTTGGGCAAAGAAGATTAAGCGCAAGATGAAGAAACTTTTCTACATGGAGTCTCATGGCCAGTACATGTCTCATGTCTCTGAGAAGAAGGCCCGGAGCTGTCACAAGGAGATCATACATCAGTTGGGTGCAACTATTAACAGCGGATCTGAGGGAAGGATCACTGATGAGGAGGAGTGGGTTCAGCAGCACTGCCCGTGGACCGATTCAGACACCGAGCAGTTTCCTACCAATGACGGCGGTGTAGACGATCCCGCTGGGATGTGATGCTCGAGATCCTCAGTTTGCTATCACCTGGAGCCGTAGCAACGCTCTTTGCCTTTTTTGTGTCTCGATGCCAAAGGGGGAGAGAGTCTAGGGATTTATGTCGTTGCCGAGTTGTGAGTGTGTCTTTGTGGTTTGTTGTGTCGTTGCCGAGTTGTGTCTTTTCTCTCGTCGTTTGCTTTGTTTGGTTTTGTGCCTGTGAGACCTAGTTCCAGTTCATATGGTGTGAGACATATGCTACCTTATCCATTATTATCTAAGTCCTTCAAGTACTTTGGTAATTTGTGAGTTGCATGCTTATCCGGTCATATACCTTGCTCACACGTGCCCTTCTGCTTAAGTTGTTGGACTATAAAATATAGGGGGATTATTGATCCTAATGTGTGTGCCTTGCATTCCAAAGGCACCAATAATTAGGTGCACACATTCAGGGGAGCCTGTCTATATTTTGTAGTTCTGAGTTTGTCTTTACTTTCTTGTCCTATCTTTGTGCAAATCCCTGGTTGTCATCAATCCACCAAAAAGGGGGAGATTGTTAAGGCATATCTCTCTCTATTAGTTTTGGTGATTGATGACAACACTTTTGCGGACTAATCGTGTGCTTTGAGCATTTCAGAGATTCATCCTTTGGCACGAGACAATTCCTTCCCCTCGGAGTTTTAATCCAAGACGGTGTAGCTCTTTCGTTTCTGTTTTGGTGGAATGGTTTCGTAGGAGTCACCGTACTATCAAGAGGGGATCCACTTTGGCAAGGCTAGGGTGGAATCAACACGTACACATCCTCTTCGCACCTCTAAGCCTTCCCGCTTCGATGGAGCTTCCATTTCCTTCCTATGTGCATGTTTGGTCCCAGCGGTAGTACCGCGATGCCCAGCAGTAGTACCGCTCAAGAGCCACAGGCGGCAGTATCGCTCTGCAGCGGTAGTACCGCCTAGGGGTCCTCAGCCATAGTACCGTTGTGGTACCGGGCTCCTACTGCCTCGACTCGAGGGAGTCGCCTCTCGTGTCGGATTGTGCGGCACTAAGCAGCGGTAGTAGAAGCGGTAGTACCGCTCGTGAGTGGTAGCACCGCCCTACCACCATGGTAGTATCGCACTGGGTCTGATTTTTGCCCATATTCTTGCCCTCCCAGACTGCACCGCAGTACCGTGAGGGGGAGCGGTAGTACCGCATGGACCAGCGGTAGTACCGTTGCCCACTACGGTAGTACTGCCATCTGCGGGGCTGTTTTGGGGGGTAACGGTTGGATTGTTCCCCCCTCTATAAAAGGAGGTCTTCTTCTCCAAAGTTGACTAACCTCTTCCCCCAAAGCTCCATTGTTGCTCCAAGCTCCATTTTCACCCGATCTCTCTCCCTAGCCAATCAAACTTGCTGATTTGCTCGGGATTGGTTGAGAAGGCCCCGATCTACACTTCCACCAAGAGAAATTTGATTCCCCCCACTAATCCCTTGCAGATCTTGTTACTCTTGGGTGTTTGAGCACCCTAGACGGTTGAGGTCACCGCGAAGCCATAGTCCATTGTGGTGAAGCTTCATGGTGTCGTTGGGAGCCTCCAATTAAGTTGTGGAGATTGCCCCAACCTTGTTTGTAAAGGTTCAGTCGCCGCCTCCAAGGGCACCAATAGTGGAATCACGGCATCTCGCATTGTGTGAGGGCATGAGGAGAATACGGTGTCCCTAGTGGCTTCTTGGGGAGAATTGTGCCTCCACGCCGCTCTAATGGAGACGTACTTCTCTTAAAAAGGAAGGAACTTCGGTAACACATCCTCATCTCCATCGGTTCCCCTTTTGGTTATCTCTCACCTTTACTTGTGCAAGATTATATTGTGTTGTATCTCTTGCTTGCTTGTGTGCTTGTTGTTATCGCATCATATAGGTTGCCCACCTAGTTGCATATCTAGACAACCTACTTTGATGCAAAGTTGAAATTGGTAAAGAAAAGCTAAAAAAAGTTAGTTGCCTATTCACCCCCCCCCCCTCTAGTCAACTATATCGATCCTTTCAAAGGTTGTTTGGGTGCCTCTTGAACCTATCAGATACACTTCCAGGGGACTTCAGTAAATTCCTGGTGCAGTCCTACCAGCCAGAGACATCTGAAATGGTGTTCCCAGGCAGGGGAAGTATCTGTGTCGATGCTGACAGTGTTCAAAAGGTATTTGATCTTCCTAACAGGGGTCAAAAAGTCAGATATAAAGTTGACAAGGATACAACTAGGAGATTTAGAGAGACTTTCAACATACATGGACATTCTCATCCCCAGATCACTACATGGACCAAGATGATTAAGGATATGGGGGGAAGAACGGATGACACATTCTTTATGGCCTGGCTTGCGGTTGCATTCAGCACTTTCCTAGCACCAACCACAACCCTGAGGCTGAGCCCAAAGTGCTACGGACTTGTGCTAGATCATCAAAACCTCAAGAACACAAACATATGTCTTTTTGTAGCAGAACACATTAATGAAGCTTTCCAGAACATGGACCAGGTGAAGCAAACTGTTTGCTGCTGCTTGTATCACTTGATGGTGAGTGAAAACTAGCACTTCCATGTGTTTTTCTTCTTTTTGTGCAGTCATAGTTTCTGAAAATACCCCTCATAATAACGGAAATTTGGTTTTTCTTTTTTCGTTCTACGGCAGATCATGTACCTTGACGCGCTCGTTCATGACATCCCAGTAAGCAACTGTGCGATACAATCGAATGTATGGGACAGTAACCTAATTGCCAAGGTGATCAAGAAGGACACGGTCTCTCCTGGTGTGTTCGGCAAATTACAAGTGAGTTCCCTTTTGTTTTTTTTCAACAGTGGCTATTTTTATGTTCTATTCATTTCTGCCCAGTTTTAATTCCTTGGTAGCTGCATATACAATTTTGAGATCAGCTTTTCGACACTTCTTGGTAGTTGCGCAAAAACTATAATCAGTTGGTACAATAATGCATGTAGTTGCACAGCTTGTAGCTCTAGTTTGGCATGTGGTCACATGTTTCAAGTTGCACAGTTTTACTTATCTTGTTGCACAGATGTGTGACAACAGTTGGCAGAAAATTCAATGGCTGATTGAACTAGTTCTTGGTTTAGTTGCACGAAATTCTACCCAGTTGGTTGCATCCCTTTTTTAGTTGGATGTTCGCATGTTCTGCACTTTGCATTAGTTGTCTTCCTGTTTGTACTAGGTTGGTTGTCTATTAGTCTGCTTAGTTGGGGGTTGGCTGTCCTTATGTACTGCAGTTGTTTGCATATGTTGTTCAGTTGCACAAGTTGGTAAAAATTTAGGTAGAGATTTAGGTAGACAATTTTTGATTGCGCAAAAACTGTAACCAGTTGGCACATTAATGCCTATAGTTGCACAGCTTGTAGCTCTACTTTTAGCATGTGGTCACATGTTCATTTTTGTATGAGACATCATATGCTTCAAGTTGCACAGTTTTACTTATCTTGTTGCACAGATGTGTGACAACAGTTGGCAGAAACATTTTTTTCAGGTGACCTCTGGGGTGCACTTTTTTTGGTTTGTGCAGTTGCATTCATGTAGAATACTATCTGCCCAACATTTTGTTGTAGTTTCACAAGTTATAACATTCTGTTTTTCGTTCAATACAATATCTGCTTTGACAACCTTGTCATTTTCTTTTTCTCCTTTTCACATCAGCTTAAAGAGGAGTATAGGGGCACGGAGCAGACAACATTGTTTGGTTAGTCTTTTGCAAGCTCAAGCATTTGTTGCATCCAAATTACCACTAACGTACAATCCGCAGGTAAGTCTTTTGCATAAAGGAGTTTCGATCATTTACCGACATTTCTTTTTTTAACTGTTTATAATTGAATGAGTACTCAATTTTTTGTTGTGTTGATGCATAAAAAGGCAAAGATTGCCAAAGTGGTCAATGACTTGTGCAAGGCAGTAACTGAACAGGTTGGCACCTTCATTGAAGCAGTTGCCAAGATCGATGATGAGGAACTGGATGTTGATCCATATGTACAACAGACATCAACGGGAACCGCTCCGTCACGCCATGATCCAAAAAGGAAGAGACAAGTTTCACCTATACAAGAAGAAGAAGAGTTTGATGAGGAGGAGTTAGAAGAAGATGATGAAATGGAAGTACCACAAGATGTTGAAGACGACGGGGAGACAGATGAGGATGAATCAGAGGAGGAGGACAAAGAGGAGGAGGACAAAGAAAAATAGGATGATGAGGAGGAGGAGGAGGAGGAGGAAGAGAAGGAGGGGGAGGAGGAGGAGGAGGAGGAGGACAAAGGAAAAGAGGACAAAGGAGAGGAGGAGGGAAAGGAAGAATATAGTGAGGCAGACGAGGAGGAACAAGAAAATGAGGCCAAGGAAGGAGATGGAAACAAAGTTGCATCAATCGATGGTAGTGAGGGGGAAGGAGATGACGAGGAAGAAGACGAGGATGCCGATCCTGGTGATCAAGAGGGATCCAATGGAGGCAGTGACAGTTCAGATGATGATGATGACAATGCCCCTGGTTCTGGTGGTACACGCGGCAACACAACCAGGGTGAGTAGCAGATCTGCCAACCTTGCCAGCAATAGCAACTCAATGAGCAGCAGGAGCACACTACAGATGTTGATTGATAAAACTTGCTGGAAAGACAAGAATCTGCCAAAGTCAAAGAAAAATGATGAAGCGGAGTCTCAGGGCAGCATTGACATGTTCAAGTTGTGCAACAAGAAGCCAGCTTTGCCAACCACCTTCCCTGTGCCAGATTTCCATGAGCGAGAGTTGTGTGACAAGATTGATTTTGCTGTTGACCAGAATATGTTCTTCTTGAGTGAGGCTGAAAAGAATCCAGTTGACATGGAGGAAGTAGGGAAGGGTCTTGATTGGGTTCATTCGAAGGAGAAATACATGGAATATTTGAAGCAGCTTCCAGATATCAGCTCCAGCAAGAGCAAGGCAACATCTGTGGCAAACCCTCATGTGGTCCAGAAGAGCAAAGGAGTTACAATGAAGAAGAATCTGAAGTTTCCTCAAACCAAGAAACAGATGCCGAGGGCAGATGCAGAAATAAATGTGGACAAGGAAGCTGTGGCGCAAACTGTTGTTCCAACTGTAGTGATCAGAGAGCCAACCACCACTGAAGATGTGTCAGCAATACCTGTTGAGCCTACAACCATCATAGGAGTTCAACAGAACAAGGGGAAGATCCACCTGTCAATAGCCCCACCTAAACCAGCTAAGCAGCAAAAGATTGTCAAGTTTGCCAAGGGCACAAAGGAGGAATGATACGTCTCCAACGTATCTATAATTTTTGATTGTTCCATGCTATTATATTACCCCTTTTTGGATGTTTATGGGCTTTCTTTTACACATTTATATCATTTTTGGGACTAACCTACTAACCGGAGGCCCGGCCCGTATTGTTGTTTTTTTGCCTATTTTAGTATTTCGAAGAAAAGGAATATCAAACGGAGTCCAAACGGAATGAAACCTTCGGGAGCGTAATTTTTGGAACAAACGTGATCCAGGGGACTTGGAGTGCAAGTCAAGAAGCAATCGAGGCGGCCAGGAGATAGGAGGGCGCGCCCACCCCTCCTGGGCGTGCCCCTGTCTCCTGGGCCCCTCGAGCGGCCACCGACGTACTTCTTCCTCCTATATATACCCACGTACCCTAAAAACATCCAGGGAGCCACCGAAACACAATTTCCACCGTCGTGACCTTCTGTATCCGCGAGATCCCATCTTGGAGCCTTCGCTGGTGCTCCGCCGGAGGGGGAATCGACCACAGAGGGCTTCTACATCAACACCATAGTACCTCCGATGAGTTGTGAGTAGTTTACCATAGACCTTCGGGTCCATAGTTATTAGCTAGATGGCTTCTTTTCTCTTTTTGGATCTCAATACAATGTTCTCCCCCTCTCTTGTGGAGATCTATTTGATGTAACTCTTTTTGCGATGTGTTTGTCGAGATCCGATGAATTGTGGGTTTATGATCAAGTTTATCTATGAGAAATATTTGAATCTTCTCTGAATTCTTTTATGTATGATTGAGTTATCTTTGCAAGTCTCTTCGAATTATCAGTTTGGTTTGGCCTACTAGATTGATCTTTCTTGCCATGGGAGAAGTGGTTAGCTTTGGGTGCAATCTTGTGGTGTCCTTACCCAGTGATAGAAAGGGTTGCAAGGCACGTATTGTATTTTTGCCATCGAGGATAAAAAGATGGGGTTTATATCATATTGCTTGAGTTTATCCCTCTACATCGTGTCATCTTTCTTAATGCGTTACTCTGTTCTTATAAACTTAATACTCTAGATGCATGCTGGATAGCCGTCGATGTGTGGAGTAATAGTAGTAGATGCAGGCAGGAGTCGGTCTACTTGTCACAGACGTGATGCATATATACATGATCATGCCTAGATAATCTCATAATTATTCGCTTTTCTATCAATTGCTCGACAGTAATTTGTTCACCCATCATAATACTTACGCTGTCTTGAGAGAAGCCTCTAGTGAAACCTATGGCCCCCGAGTCTATCTTTTATCATATAAGCTTTCAATCTGCTTTTATTTGCATCTTTACTTTTTGCATCTATATTATAAAATACCAAAAATATATTTATCTTGTCATACTATCTCTATCAGATCTCACTTTCGCAAGTGTCCGTGAAGGGATTGACAACCCCTTTATTGCGTTGGTTGTGAGTTCTTTGTTTGTTTGTGTAGGTGCGTGGGACTTTAATTCTGCTGAAAAACAGAAACTTTGCGCTCACAAGAAAAAATTCAATAAATCACAGAAACGCTCTTTTGCGTTGATTCTTTTTGCTGATGATCAATAAACAAATTTTACAGAACTTCCTATTTTTGTAGGATTTTTAGAGTTCCAAAAGTTTCCGTTAGTTACAGATTGCTACAGACTGTTCTGTTTTTGACAGATTCTATTTTCCGTGTGTTATTTGCTTATTTTGATGCATCTATGGCTAGTAAAATAGTTTATGAACCATAGAGAACTTGAAATACAGTAGGTTTAACACCAATATAAATAAAGAATGAGTTCATTACAGTATCTTATGTGGTGGTTTTGTTTTCTTTCACTAACGGAGCTTACGAGATTTCCTGCTGAGTTTTGTGTTGTGAAGTTTTCAAGTTTTGGGTAAAGCTTTGATGGACTATGGAATAAGGAGTGGCAAGAGCCTAAGCTTGGGGATGCCCAAGGAACCCCAAGATATTCAAGAATAGCCAAAATCCTAAGCTTGGGGATGCCCCGGGAAGGCATCCCCTCTTTCGTCTTCGTTCATTGGTAACTTTACTTGGAGCTATATTTTTATTCGCCACATGATATGTGTTTTTCTTGGAGCGTCGTGTATTATATTAATCTTTGCTTTTTAGTTTACCATAATCATCCTTGCTGTAAACACCTTTTGGGAGAAGCCCACTTGATTAGAATTTATTAGAATATGCTATGTGTTTCACTTATATCTTTTGAGCTAGATAGTTTTTGCTCTAGTGCTTCACTTATATCTTTTAGAGCACGGCGGTGGCCTAATTTTGAAGAAATTGCTAGTCTCTCATGCTTCACTTATATTATTTTGAGAGTCTCTTAGAACATCATGGTATTTTCTATGGTTATGAATTTGGTCCTAGAATGATGAGCATCCAAGTTGGGTATAATAAAAACTATCATAGAAAGTGCATTAAACACTAGGATCAATTTGATGCTTGATAATTGTTTTGAGATATAAAGGTAGTAATGTTAGAGTCATGCTAGTGGGTAATTATGAAATTGAGAAATACTTGTGTTAAGGTTGGCAAGTCCTGTAGCATGCACGTATGGTAAAAGTTGTGTGACAAATTTCTTGCATGAGGTGCTCTTTTGATTGTCTTCCTTATGAGTGGCAGTCGGGGACGAGTGATGGTCTTTTCCTACCAATCTATCCCTCTAGGGGCATGCGTAGTAGTACTTTGCTTCGAGGGCTAAGTATACTTTTGCAATAAGTATATGAGTTCTTTATGACTAATGTGAGTGCATGGATATACGCACACTCATCCTTCCATTTAGCTAGCCTCTATTATACCGCGCAACTTTCGCCGGTAGCATGCACCCATTATTTACCTTCTCAAAACAGCCACCATACCTACCTATTATGGCATTTCCATAGCCATTACGAGATATATTGCCATGTAACTTTCCACCATTCCGTTTATTATGACACGCTCCATCATTGTCATATTGCTCTTTGCATGATCATGTAGTTGACATCGTATTTGTGGCAAAGCCACCTTCATAATTTTCATACATGTCGCTCTTGATTCATTGCATATCCCAGTACACCGCCGGAGGCATTCATATAGAGGCATATCTTGTTCTAGCTTTGAGTTGTAATTCTTAAGTTGTAAATCAATAAAAGTGTGATGATCTTCATTATTAGAGCATTGTCCCAGTGAGGAAAGGATGATGAAGACTATGATTCCCCCACAAGTCGGGATGAGACTTTGGACTTTACAAAGAAAGAAAGAAAAAAAGAAAAAAAAAGAGAAAGGCCAAAAATAAAAAAAAGAAAGTCCAAAGAAAAAAAAGAGAAAAGGAAAAAAAGAAAAGAAAAAAATAATATGAGAGAAAAAGAGAGAAGGGGCAATTGCTACTATCTCTTTTCCACACTTGTGCTTCAAAATAGCACCATGATCTTCATGATAGAGAGCCTCCTATGTTGTCACTTTCATATACTGGTGGGAATTTTTCATTATAGAACTTGGCTTGTATATTCCAATGATGGGCTTCCTCAAAATGCCCTAGGTCTTCGTGAGCAAGCAAGTTGGATGCACACCCACTTAGTTTCTTTTGTTGAGCTTTCATACATTTATAGCTCTAGTGCATCCGTTGCATGGCAATCCCTACTCACTCACATTGATATGGGCATCTCCATAGCCCGTTAATACGCCTAGTTGATGTGAGACTATCTTCTCCCTTTTTGTCCTTACAACCACCACCATATACCACCATAGTGCTATGTCCATGGCTTGCGCTCATGTATTGCGTAAGAGTTGAAAAAAGCTGAAGCGCGTTAAAAAGTATGAACCAATTGCTCGGCTCGTCATCGGGGTTGTACATGATGGGAGTATTTTGTGTAATGAAAACGAAGCATGGCCTAACTATATGATTTTGTAGGGATAAGCTTTCTTTGGCTATGCTATTTTTATAGGACATGATTATTTGTTAGTATGCTTCGAAGTATTATTATTTTTATGTTTTATAAGCTTTTATCTTGAATCATTTGGATCTGAACATTCATGCCACAATAAAGAAAATTACATTGAGAATTATGCTAGGTAGCAGTCCACATCAAAAAATCTGTTTTTATCATTTACCTACTCGAGGACGAGCAGGAATTAAGCTTGGGGATGCTTGATACGTCTCCAACATATCTATAATGTTTTATTGTTCCATGCTATTATATTACCCCTTTTTGGATGTTTATGGGCTTTATTTTACACATTTATATCATTTTTGGGACTAACCTACTAACCGGAGGCCCATCCCGTATTGCTGGGGTTTTTTTGGCCTATTTCAGTATTTCGAAGAAAAGGAATATCAAACAGAGTCCAAACGGAATGAAACCTTCGGGAGCGTGATTTTTGGAATGAACGTGATCCATAGGACTTGGAGTGCAAGTCAATAAGCAATCAAGGCGGCCAGGAGATAGGAGGGCGCGCCCACCCCTCCTGGGCACGCCTCCTGTCTCCTGGGCCCCTCAAGCGGCCACCGATGTACTTCTTCCTCCTATATATACCCACGTACCCCAAAAACATCCAGGGAGCCACCGAAACACAATTTCCACCGCCGTAACCTTCTGTATTCGCGAGATCCCATCTTGGAGCCTTCGACGGTGCTCCATTGGAGGGGGAATCGACCATGGAGGGCTTCTACATCAACACCATAGTCCCTCCGATGAGTTGTGAGTAGTTTACCACGGACCTTCAGGTCCATAGTTATTAGCTAGATGGCTTCTTCTCTCTTTTTGGATCTCAATACAATGTTCTCCCCCTCTCTTGTGGAGATCTATTTGATGTAACTCTTTTTACGATGTGTTTGTCAAGATCCGATGAATTGTGGGTTTATGATCAAGTTTATCTATGAGAAATATTTGAATCTTCTCTGAATTCTTTTATTTATGATTGAGTTATCTTTGCAAGTCTCTTAGAATTATTAGTTTGGTTTGGCCTACTAGATTGATCTTTCTTGCCATGGGAGAAGTGCTTAGCTTTGGGTTCAATCTTGCGGTGTCCTTACCCAGTGAAAGAAAGGGTTGCAAGGCACATATTGTATTGTTGCCATCGAGGATAAAAAGATGGGGTTTATATCATATTGCTTGAGTTTATCCCTCTACATCATGTCATCTTTCTTAATGCGTTACTCTGTTCTTACGAACTTAATACTATAGATGCATGCTGGATAGCAGTTGATGTGTGGAGTAATAGTAGTAGATGCAGGCAGGAGTCGGTCTACTTGTCACGGATGTGATGCCTATATACATGATCATGCCTAGATGATCTCATAATTATTCGCTTTTCTATCAATTGCTCGACAGTAATTTGTTCACCCACTGTAATACTTATGCTATCTTGAGAGAAGCCTCTAGGGGAACCTATGGCCCTTGGGTCTATCTTTTATCATATAAGCTTTCAATCTACTTTTATTTGCATCTTTACTTTTTGCATCTTTATTATAAAATACCAAAAATATATTTATCTTATCATACTATCTCTATCAGATCTCACTTTCGCAAGTGGCCGTGAAGGGATTGACAACCCCTTTATTGCGTTGTTTGCGAGTTCTTTGTTTGTTTGTGTAGGTGCATGGGACTTTTGAGGAGCCTCCTACTGGATTGATAACTTGGTTCTCAAAAACTGAGGGAAATACTTACGCTACTATTGCTGCATGACCCTTTCCTCTTCAAGGAAAACCAACGCAAGCTCAAGATGTAGCAAGGAACAGGGCAGAAAAGGTGTGGGATCCAGACACGAGACAGAACAACGTGCCATAGCCAGCGCTGCGGGACTGCCAAGTTCTGCTAGTTTGGTGCCAACTGCAGATACCAGTGTACCAACTGAAGTGGTCACAGTCAAAACTAGCAGAGTTGTTCAGCAAGACTCAACTACAACCACAAGCCCCGAGGTGACAATTCATAGAGATTCTTCAATGCCAAACACGGAAGGAGGTTGTCAATGTGTCAAACTGTCGTCTCCAAGAGCTACCACAAAGCATCCAAGCAAGTCTGCATCACCAAGAGCTGATTTTCAGAACACATTAACACAAGAGGAGATGTTCAACATTGTAAGCAGGTGCAAGCCTCCCAGGCCGCCAACCACAACCTTACTACAAACCAGGTCAACGAATGATGCATCTGTGAATGTGCCGCAAGAAGATGCCCCTGGCCTTTAACCCATACGCAGATCAAATTCTTGCAATTATCATGGTGACGGGTACTACGATGCACCAACTTTTGACCTAGGCATAGATGATGATGTTGGGCATGCTGCAGCACTTGCTCCAGCAGCGCAAATAGGGGAAGCAAACGTGGTTTTCATAGATGAGGATGAGTTGGACCCAGCAACAGCGAATGAAGGATGCATTGCTACTGATGCTGGCAAGGGATTAGCTCACCAGCCAGATGTTGGATCACGAGACAGTTGCCACACCCTGATATGCGGAGAACCCGCAGTTGGCACAAGCAGTTCTTCAGGACCACCTGTTGCACGAAGACAGAGGAGGGTAATAAGGCCCGGAGCATCTCAAAGGTCTCCATTCATTGATTACAACAAAAAGAAGACCTTCAACTACAATGAGGCAGTCAACAAGCTTTACGCTGCCATTGTGTATTGGGTCAGGCATATCCCAGGAGCAGATGATGAGAATACCAGGCAAGCCAATTCCCCACAGCCTATATACATATCTTTTTTCAGTTGCACAGTACAACCTACTTAGTTGCACAACAAGTAGAGCATGTTGCACAGAATAGTGCTTTAAATTGCACACTCTTTGTTTTTTTAATTGCGAAGCAGAGTGGTGTAGTTGGGTAGGGCACGGGCACTTGTATTGCTATGGTGTTCGAAAGCTAACAAGTTCTATGTTGTATTGCTACGATTTTAGGGTGATGGAGAGCGGTTGTTTGTTGTCCAGGGTTGTTGCTATCAAGGGCAGGGGGTTTGAGATCTGTTCATGATTTCTCCTAGTCCTTCTTCAAGTTCTATGTCGAGTTCAAGTTCTATGTTGTTCTCCCCAGTTGGCTGCAACCATATATTAGTTGGTTGCCCATATGCTCTGCTATTGCACTAGTTGTCTTACTATTTGTACTAGTCGGTTATCTACACGTTTTCAGGTGCACAAGTTTGCCTACTGAGTTGGCTGCATCACTATACTAGTTGGTTGTCCATGTGTTGTACGCTGGACACTAATTGCCCTGCTTAGTTTGCTTGCTGTTTTGTGCTAGGTTGGTTGTCTACGCGTCGTTCAGTTTGCACAAGTTGCCTGATTAGTTGGTTGCATCCATGTACTAGTTGGTTGTCCACATGTTGTCATGCTTTAGGTTTGCTCCTGTTTTGTAGTAGGTTGGTTGTCTATATGCTGTTGAGTTGCACAAAGTTGCTCTGCTTCATGTTTTGCATTTCTTTTGCCCTAGTCCTTTTGTTTGTACCATTTGCACAAATTATCATACTCAACTGGTTGGCTTTAGTAAACTATTTTTCGACCTAGTTATTTCTTGCCTTAGTGAAACTAGTTGGCTTATAAGTTGTGCAGTTACACAAGGCTGACTGCCCAGTTGGCTGCATCACTGTAGTAGTTGGCTGTCCTCATGTTTTACAGTTTTTTGGCTGGGTGGTACTAAGCAGTAGGTGTCATGTTTAGTTGGCTTCCTATTTGTACTAGGTTGGTTTATCTATTAGTTTGCTTAGTTGGGGGTTGGTTGTCTATTTAGTCTACTAGATGATGAGAACACCACGCAAGCCAACTCCCCACAGCCTATATACATATCTTTTTTCAATTGCACAGTACCACCCACTTAGTTGCACAGCAAGTAGAGCATGTTACACAGAACAATGCTTTAAATTGCACACTCTTGTTTTTTTTAATTGCACATTTTCTTTCTTTCTTTATGTGACCCTTCAAGCTAACTTTGTATTTCTTTATGCAGCCCGAAGATAATCAGGTATGGTAATTTCTTCATTTCTTTGAAGGAGTTAGTTGATTAGATGAAGCCAAAGCAGTGGCTTTCAAAAATTGTTATTGAGACTGGAATCATACACATCATGGATAACTTACCAGAAGGGTTGAAGAAAGTTGTCATGCCACTGAGGTTTTCTGTACGTTTTTCAAAAAAATTATACCCTCTTCTTTTTTTTTGTACCACTTTTGTTGACCAACCAGGGAGTCTTTTTCATACCCTAATGCTTGAGGGATGTTTATAATTTTTCTGCAGATCAATTTACAGCAGGGGATCTACAATACGAATGAGATAAACAAGAAGTTTGAATACAAGAACCGCCTTGACAAGAAAGATTTGGTGAGTGTTGTGCCCACATGATCCATCTCATATTTGGCACTCACAGCATGTTCATTTGCACATGACACATCTATTAGTTGGCAAATACCTTCTGCCAACCTGTTTCAACTTTCACATCTCATTTTTGTAGTGTTTTTTCTTACCTATAGTGTGTATCTGTATCTGAATCATTCACGCGTGCAGGTCATGCTGCTAGTGCTTGAGTGCGATAATGTAAACGGCCACGAAGGAGGCAGGCATTATTGGGTCTTCTGTTGGAGAACGTAGTAATTTCAAAAAAAAAATCCTACGCACACGCAAGATCATGGTGATGCATAGCAATGAGAGGGGAGAGTGTTGTCCATGTACCCTCGTAGACCAAAAGCGGAAGCGTTAGCACAACATGGTTGATGTAGTCGTACGTCTTCACGATCCGACCGATCAAGTACCGAACGTACGGCACCTCCGAGTTCAGCACACGTTCAGCTCGATGACGTCCCACGAACTCCGATCCAGCAGAGCTTTGTGGGAGAGTTCCCCTCAGCACGATGGCGTGATGACGGTGTTGATGATGCTACCGATGCAGGGCTTCGCCTAAGCACCGCTATGATATTACCGAGGTGGAATATGGTGGAGGGGGACACCGCACACGGCTAAGAGATCAAGAGATCAATTGTTGTGTCTAGAGGTGCCCCCCTGTCCCCGTATATAAAGGACCAAGGGGGAGGGGCCGCCTGGCCAGGGGAGGGGGCGGCCGGCCAGGGGAGGGCGCGCCAGGGAGGAGTCCTACTCCCACCGGGAGTAGGACTCCCTCCTTTCCTTGTCCAAGTAGGAGAGGGGAAGGAAGGGGAGAAAGGAGATGAAGGAAAGGGGGGGCGCCCCCCCTCCTTGTCCTATTCGTACTAGAGGGGGAGGGGCACGTGGCCTGTCCTGGCCGCCCCTCCTGTGCTCCACTTAGGGCCCATGAGGCCCATTAACCCCCCGGGGGGTTCCGGTAACCCCCCGGTACTCCGGTATACATCTGATAACCCCCGAAACCATTCCGGTGTCCGAATATAGTCGTCCAATATATCAATCTTCGTGTCTCAACCATTTCGGGACTCCTCGTCATGTCCGTGATCACATCCGGGACTCTGAACTACCTCCAGTACATCAAAACACATAAACTCATAATATAACCGTCATCTAACTTTAAGCGTGCGGACCCTACGGGTTCGAAAACTATGTAGACATGACCGAGACACGTCTCCGGTCAATAACCAATAGCGAAACCTGGATGCTCATATTGGCTCCTACATATTCTACGAAGATCTTTATCAGTCAAACCGCATAACAACATACGTTGTTCCCTTTGTCATTGGTATGTTACTTGCCCGAGATTTGATCGTCGGTATCTCAATACCTATTTCAATCTCATTACCAGCAAGTCTCTTTACTCGTTATGTAATGCATCATCCCGCAACTAACTCATTAGCTACATTGCTTGCAAGGCTTATAGTGATGTACATTACCGAGAGGGCCCAGAGATACCTCTCCGACAATCAGAGTGACAAATCCTAATCTCGAAATACGCCAACTCAACTTGTACCTTCGGAGACACATGTAGAGCTCCTTTATAATCACCCAGTTACGTTGTGACGTTTGGTAGCACACAAAGTGTTCCTTCGGTAAATGGGAGTTGCATAATCTCATAGTTGTAGGAACATGTATAAGTCATGAAGAAAGCAATAGCAACATACTAAACGATCAAGTGCTAAGCTAACGAAATGGGTCAAGTCAATCACATCATTCTACTAATGATGTGATCCCATTAATCAAATGACAACTCATGTCTATGGTTAGGAAACACAACCATCTTTGATCAACGAGCTAGTTAAGTAGAGGCATACTAGTGACACTATGTTTGTCTATGTATTCACACATGTATTATGTTTCCGGTTAATACAATTCTAGCATGAATAATAAACATTTATCATGATATCAAGAAATAAATAATAACTTTATTATTTCCTCTAGGGCATATTTCCTTCAGTCTCCCACCTGCACTAGAGTCAATAATCTAGATTACACAGTAATGATTCTAACACCCATGGAGCTTTGGTGTTGATCATGTTTTGCTCGTGGAAGAGGCTTAGTCAACGGGTCTGCAACATTCAATCCGTATGTATCTTGCAAATCTCTATGTCTCCCATGTGGACTTGCTCCCGGATGGAATTGAAGCGTCTCTTGATGTGCTTGGTTCTCTTGTGAAATCTGGATTCCTTTGCCAAGGCAATTGCACCAGTATTGTCACAAAAGATTTTCATTGGACCCGATGCACTAGGTATGACACCTAGATCGGATATGAACTCCTTCATTTGCTGCTTCCGAAGCAACTATGTACTCCGCTTCACATGTAGATCCCGCCACAACGCTTTGTTTAGAACTGCACCAACTGACATCTCCACCGTTCAATATAAACACGTATCCGGTTTGCGATTTAGAATCGTCCGGATCAGTGTCAAAGCTTGCATCGACGTAACCATTTACGACTAGCTCTTTGTCACCTCCATAAACGAGAAACATATCCTTAGTCCTTTTCAGGTTTTTCAGGATATTCTTGACTATTGTCCAGTGATCCACTCCTGGATTACTTTGGTACCTCCCTACTAAACTTATTGCTAAGCATACATCAGGTCTAGTCCACAGCATTGCATACATGATAGAGCCTATGGCTGAAGCATAGTGAACATCTTTCATTTTCTCTCTATCTTCTGTGTGGTCGGGCATTGAGTCTGACTCAGCTTCACACCTTGTAATACAGGCAAGAACCCTTTCTTTGCTTGATCCATTTTGAACTTTTTCAAAACTTTATCAAGGTATGTGTTTTTTGAAAGTCTAATTAAGCGTCTTGATCTATCTCTATAGATCTTGATGCCTAATATATAAGTAGCTTCACCGAGTTCTTTTATTGAAAAACTCTTATTCAAGTATCCTTTTATGTTATCCAGAATTTATATATCATTTCCAATCAACGATATGTCATCTACATATAGTTTTAGAAAATGCTACAGAGCTCCCACTCACTTTCTTGTAAATACAGGCTTCTCCAAAAGTCTGTATAAAATCATATGCTTTGATCAACTCATCAAAGCGTATATTCCAACTCTGAGATGCTTGCACCAGTCCATAGATGGATCGCTAGAGCTTGCACATTTTGTTAGCACCTTTAGGATTGAAAAAACCTTCTGGTTGCATCATATACAACTCTTCATTAATAAATCCATTAAGGAATGCAGTTTTGACATCCATTTGCCAGATTTCATAAAATGTGGCAATTGCTAACATGATTCGGACAGACTTAAGCATCGATACGAGTGGGAAAATCTCATCGTATTCAACACCTTGAACTTGTTGAAAAACTTTTTGCGACAAGTCGAGCTTTGTAGATAGTAACACTACTTATCAGCGTCTGTCTTCCTCTTGAAGATCCATTTATACAATATGGCTTGCCGATCATCGGGCAACTCCACCAAAGTCCACACTTTGTTCTCATACATGGATCCTATCTCAGATTTCATGGCCTCAAGCCATTTCGCGGAATCTGGGCTCATCATTGCTTCCTCATAGTTCATAGGTTCATCATGGTCTAGTAACATGACTTCCAGAACAGGAATACCATACCACTCTGGTGTGGACTGTACTTTGGAAGACCTATGAGGTTCTGTAGTAACTTAATCTGAAGTTTCATGATCATCATCATTAGCTTCCTCACTAATTGGTGTAGGAATCACTGGAACTGATTTCTGTGATGAACTAGTTTCTAATTCGGGAGAAGATACAATTACCTTATCAAGCTCTACTTTCCTCCCACTCACTTCTTTCGAGAGAAACTCCTTCTCTAGAAAGTATACATCTTAGCAACGAATATCTTGCCTTCGGATCTGTGATAGAAGGTGTACCCAACAATTTCATTTGGGTATTCTATGAAGCTGCACTTCTCCGATTTGGGTTCGAGCTTATCAGGTTGAAACTTTTCCACATAAGCGTCGCAGCCCTAAAATTAAAGAAATGACAACTTTGGTTTCTTGCCAAACCACAGTTCATAAGGCGTCGTCTCAAACGGATTTTAATGGTGCCCTATTTAAAGTGAATGCAGCTGTCTCTAATGCATAACCCAAAAACGATAGTGGTAAATCGGTAAGATACATCATAGATTGCACCACATCCAATAAAGTGCGGTTACGACGTTCGTATACACCATTACGCTGTGGTGTTCCATGTGGCGTGAGCTGTGAAACTATTCCACATTGTTTTTAAATGAAGGCCAAACTCTTAACTCAAATATTTTCCCCTACGATCAGGTTGTAGAAACTTTATTTTCTTGTTATGATGATTCTCCACTTCACTCTGAAACTCTTTGAACTTTTTAAATGTTTCAGACTTGTCCTTCATTAAGTAGATATACTCATATCTTCTCAAATCATTTGTGAAGGTCAGAAAAATAACGGTACTCGCCATGAGCATCAACACTCATTGGACTGCATACATCGGTATGTATTATTTCCAACAAGTCAGTAGCTCGTTCCATTGTTCCGCAGAACGGAGTTTTAGTCATCTTGCCCAAAAGGCACGGTTCGCAAGCATCAAATGATTCATAACCAAGTGATTCCAAAAATCCATCTTTATGGAGTTTCTTCATGGCTTTACACCGATATGACCTAAACGGCAGTGCCACAAATAAGTTGCACTATCATTGTCAACTTTGTATCTTTTGGCATCAATATTATGAATATGTGTATCACTACGATCGAGATCCAACAAACTATTTTCATTGGGTGTATGACCATTGAAGGTTTTATTCATGTAAACAGAACAACAATTATTCTCTGACTTTAAATGAATAACCGTATTGCAATAAACATGATCAAATCATATTCATGCTCAACACAAACGCCAAATAACATTTATTTAGGTTTAACACTAATCCTGAAAGTATAGGGAGTGTGCGATGATGATCATATCAATCTTGGAACTACTTCCAACACACATCGTCACTTCACCCTCAACTATCTCTGTTTATTCTGTAACTCATGTATCGAGTTACTAATTTTTAGCAACCGAATAAGTATCAAATACTCAGGGGCTACTATAAACACTAGTATGGTACACATCAATAACCTGTATGTCAAATATACCCTTGTCCACTTTGTCATCCTACTTATTCACCAAATATTTAGGGAATTTCCACTTCTAGTGACCATTGCCTTTGCAGTAGAAGCACTCAGTTTCAGGCTTTGGTCCAGCTTTGGGCTTCTTCACGGGAGTGACAACTTGCTTGTCATTCTACTTGAAGTTCCCTTTCTTTCCCTTTGCCTTTTTCTTGAAACTAGTGGTCTTGTCAACCATCAACACTTGATGCTCTTTCTTGATTTCTACCTTCGTTGATTTCAACATCACAAAGCGCTTGGGAATCGTTTTCATCATCCCTTGCATACTATAGTTCATCACGAAGTTCTAGTAACTTGGTGATGGTGACTAGAGAACTCTGTCAATCACTATCTTATTTGGAAGATTAACTCCCACTTGATTCAAGAGATTGTAGTACCCAAACAATCTGAGCACATGCTCACTAGTTGAGCAATTCTCCTCCATATTTTAGCTATAGAACTTGTTGGAGACTTCATATCTCTCACTCGGGTATTTGCTTGAAATATTAACCTCAACTCCTGGAACATCTCATATGGTCCATGACGTTCAAAACGTCCTTGAAGTCCCGATTCTAAGCCGTTAAGCATGGTGCACAAAACTATCAAGTAGTCATCATATTGAGCTAGCCAAACATTCATAATGTCTGCATCTGCTCCTGCAATAGGTCTGTCACGTAGCGGTGCATTAAGGACATAATTCTTCTATGCAGCAATGAGGATAAACCTCAGATTACAGACCCAGTCCGCAACATTGCTACTATCATCTTTCAACTTAGCTTTCTCAAGGAACGCATTAAAATTCAACGGAACAATAGCACGAGCCATCTATCTACAACAAACATAGACAAGTAAAACACTATCAGGTACTAAGTTCATGATAAATTTAAGTTCAATTAATCATATTACTTAAGAACTCCCACTTAGATAGACATCCCTCTAATCATCTAAGTGATCACGTGATCCAAATCAACTAAACCATGTCCGATCATCACGTGAGATGGAGTAGTTTTCAATGGTGAACATCACTATGTTGATCATATCTACTATATGGTTCACGCTCGACCTTTCGGTCTCAATGTTCCGGGCCATATCTGTATATGCTAGGCTCGTCAAGTTTAACCTGAGTATTCTGCATGTGCAACTGTTTTGCACCCATTGTATTTGAACGTAGAGCCTATTACACCCGATCATCACATGGTGTCTCAGCACGAAGAACTTTCGCAACGGTGCATACTCAGGGAGAACACTTATACCTTGAAATTTAGTGAGAGATCATCTTATAATGCTACTGTCAATCAAAGCAAAATAAGATGCATAAAGGATAAACATCACATGCAATCAATATAAGTGATATGATATGGCCATCATCATCTTGTGCTTGTGATCTCCATCTCCTAAGCACCGTCATGATCACCATCGTCACCGGCGCGACACCTTGATCTTCATCGTAGCATCATTGTCGTTTCGCCACCTATTGCTTCTACGACTATCGCTACAGCTTAGTGATAAAGTAAAGCAATTATAGGGCGATTGCATTGCATACAATAAAGCGACAACCATATGGCTCCTGCCAGTTGCCGATAACTTGGTTACAAAACATGATCATCTCATACACTAAAATATACCTTCACGTCTTGACCATATCACATCACAACATGCCCTGCAAAAGCAAGTTAGACGTCCTCTACTTTGTTGTTGCAAGTTTTACGTGGCTACTACGGGCTGAGCAAGAACCATTCTTACCTACGCATCAAAACCACAACGATAGTTCGTCAAGTTAGTGCTGCTTTAACCTTCTCAAGGACCGGGCGTAGCCACACTCAGTTCGACTAAAGTTGGAGAAACTGACACCTACCAGCCACCTGTGTGCAAAGCACGTCGGTAGAACCAGTCTCGCGTAAGCGTATGCGTAATGTCGGTCCGGGCCGCTTCATCCAACAATACCGACGAACCAAAGTATGACATGGTGGTAAGCATTATGACTTGTATCGCCCACAACTCACTTGTGTTCTACTCGTGCATATAACATCTACGCATAAACCTAGGTTTTGATACCACTGTCGGGGAACGTAGTAATTTCAAAAAAATCCTACGCACACGCAAGATCATGGTGATGCATAGCAACGAGAGGGGAGAGTATTGTCCACGTACCCTCGTAGACCGAAAGTGGAAGTGTTAGCACAACACGGTTGATGTAGTCGTACGTCTTCACGATCCGACCGATCAAGTAACGAACGTATGGCACCTCCGAGTTCAGCACACGTTCAGCTCGATGACGTCCCATGAACTCCGATCCAGCAGAGCTTTGCGGGAGAGTTCCGTCAGCACGACGGCATGATGATGGTGTTGATGATGCTACCGACACAGGGCTTTGCCTAAGCACCGCGACGATATTACCGAGGTGGAACATGGTGGAGGGGGGCACCGCACACGGCTAAGAGATCAAGAGATCAATTGTTGTGTCTAGAGGTGCCCCCCTGCCCCCGTATATAAAGGACCAAGGGGGAGGGGGCGGCCGGACAGGGGAGGGCGCACCAGGGAGCAGTCCTACTCCCACCAGGAGTAGGACTCCCTCCTTTCCTTGTCCAAGTAGGAGAGGGGAAGGAAGGAGAGAGAGGAGAGGAAGGAAAGGGGGGGCGCCGCCCCCCCTCCTTGTCCTATTCGGCCTAGAGGGGGAGGGGGCGCGCGGCCTGCCCTGGACGCCCCTCCTCTGCTCCACTTAGGGCCCATGAGGCCCATTAACCCCTCGGGGGGTTCCGGTAACCCCCCGGTACTCCGGTATACATCCGATAACCCCCGGAACCATTCCGGTGTCCGGATATAGTCGTCCAATATATCAATCTTCATGTCTCGACAGTTTCGAGACTCCTCGTCATGTCTGTGATCACATCCGGGAATCCGAACTACATTCGGTACTTCAAAACACATAAACTCATAATATAACCGTCATCTAACTTTAAGCGTGCGGACCCTACGGATTCGAGAACTATGTAGACATGACCAAGACACGTTTCCGGTCAATAACCAATAGCGGAACCTAGATGCTCATATTGGCTCCTACATATTCTATGAAGATCTTTATCGGTCAAACCGCATAACAACATACGTTGTTCCCTTTGTCATTGGTATGTTACTTGCCCGAGATTTGATCGTCGGTATCTCAATACCTAGTTCAATCTCGTTACTGGCAAGTCTCTTTGCTCGTTATGTAATGCATCATCCCACAACTAACTCATTAGCTACATTTTTGCAAGGCTTATAGTGATGTACATTACCGAGAGGGCCCAGAGATACCTCTCCGACAATCGGAGTGACAAATCCTAATCTTGAAATACGTCAACTCAACATGTACCTTCGGAGACACCTGTAGAGGTCCTTTGTAATCACCCAGTTATGTTGTGACATTTGGTAGCACACAAAATGTTCCTCCGGTGAACGGGAGTTGCATAATCTCATAGTTGTAGGAACATGTATAAGTCATGAAGAAAGCAATAGCAACATACTAAACGATCAAGTGCTAAGCTAACGGAATGGGTCAAGTCACTCACATCATTCTCCTAATGATGTGATCCCGGTAATCAAATGACAACTCATGTCTATGGTTAGGAAACACAACCATCTTTGATCAACGAGCTAGTTAAGTAGAGGCATACTAGTGACACTATGTTTGTCTATGTATTCACACATGTATTATGTTTCCGGTTAATACAATTCTAGCATGAATAATAAACATTTATCATGATATAAGGAAATAAATCATAACTTTATTATTGCCTCTAGGGCATATTTCCTTCATCTTCAACATCAACCTAAGGGACTGACATTTCGAAGTCCTTGATTCAAACAGGAAGCTAGAAGACATTGAGTTGATGAACAACGCCTCTACGATTGCGGGTGCAGTACGCCAGCTATGGAGGAAGCATTACCCAAAGCAGAGCATCGAGCACTTCCAGATTATTGACATCGACGTACCGAAGCAGATTGGCAAGTAAGACAAGAAGCATTAGATTCTTCTTTATTTCATTCAATCAATTTGTAGTCTTTTAAAATTTTCTACTTGTACAATCTTTAGTTTTTAAGACACAAAACTAGCTTGCAATCTATTTTCCATTTTTATGACTTTCTCATGGATCATCTAGCCAGTTGCACAGTTGAACATCAGTAGTTGCACAGTGCCACATAATTAGTTGCACAGTGCCACATAAGTAGTTTCACAGTGACACATAATTAGTTGCACAGTGCCACAGAGTACATTGTCTTATTGGTTTTAAAAGCCTCCAACATTTTTTTTCTTTTTCCCCACTGTAGAAATGAGTGTGGTCTGTTTGCACTGCTTAAGGCCACTTAGTGGAATGGGAGCCTACTGCCCAACTATGAGCCCAAGGAAGTACTCAACCTCAGGAAGAAGCTGGCATATGATTGGGTCACCAGCACGCACAACTCTGCCCCATGGAGGAAGGTGCTGAGATACGAAAAGGACTAGGTCAGTACACTTTTTTATTGTTTTGCCTTTTTTTTATGTCTTGCTTGTTTGCACAATTTTTATAAACATTTTGTAGTTGCATATTAGTAGTATTTCTTTTGCAACTCAATGTCATCACTTTTGTTCACACATTACGAGAACTGGGCATACAATTGTTCGACAACTAAATATTAAATGATTTGCCAACAAAGGCACAAATAGCAACCATTTTTACATAATGCATTAACTAATTCAAGGAAAACAACTTAGAGAGGAGAAAGCATAGTTGCTGAATGTGTCCACTTTTTGCCCCCTAAATTGCTCAAAAACCATCATTCTTTTCCTTTTTCCCTTTTTTGATACAAACAATATAAGAGAATCACAGCAGCCTGAGTGGACACACACTAGCAGTGTGCTCTGTAGATTGGCAGTGGCTGCATTTGTTTTTCTTCTTTGGGTGTAGCTCCAGTGCCGATTTGTACTGTCGACTCTTTGCCCTACCCTTTGTAGTAGACCTTGGAGGATCCCTAGGCACAAAATCATCATAGGCTTGTGCCGGGGACGATGGAGCCTCCAACTGGGCAGGACCATCACGAGCTTGTGTTTGATTACCTGTGGAATAATCATATAAAAAGTTTAGTTTTTTTTCGCGCAACCACGACTGACGTTCTCTGCAACCACACAGCTTATGCTGTGCAACTAACTGGTTGTTGTGTGCAAATTAAGTTTAAAAGAAAACATGTAGTAGCATGGCCCGTCATGCCACTTGGTTGGTAATCACCTGTAGCCGGAACAGGAAAAAGCAAGTTAGTTTGTTTTTCTTGATGCTTGAACTAACAGAGCACGCGCAACTAGGTAGCTTGTTCTGTGCAACTGGGCACCATGATGTGCGCAACTGAAATCACACACACACTTGCTTGGGGAGTTGGGGCAGGTAATTACCTGGATGATGAGCCCTCTGAGTACTCCCTGTAGTGCCATTGGGAGGAGCACGCGGGGCACTACTTGTTGGGCCAGCCGGGGGAGGAGGTGGAGGACCATGCTGTGTAGGGCCTGGAGGTGGAGGAGGTCCTCGAGGGTTGCCATCGACTATAGCTAGAACAGGAAAACCCAGTTAGTTGTTTTATCTTGATGCTCGAACTAACATAGCGTTCGCAACTGGCTAGCATGTTCTGTGCAACTGGGCACCATGATGTGTGCAACTGAAATCACACACCTAGTTAGATGGGGTGTTGGGCAAGTAATTACCTGGATGATGAGGCCCGTGAGTACTCCCTGTAGGGCCATTGGGAGGAGCACATGAGCCACTGCTTGTTGGGCCAGGCGGGGGAGGAGGTGGTGGAGCATGTCGTGTAGGGCCTGGGCCTGGAGGTGGAGGAGGTCCTCGAGGGTTGCCATCATCTCATGGCCCCGTGGCAGCAGTCGGTTTTTTCTTTTTCTTGGACTTGTTCAGGTGGCCGATCTCGGTACGTGCTGCGCACATATGCTTGTATACAATAGCTTGTGCTGCATCAGAACCACTCACAAACTTTGCTAGTTTCCGAAAATCGTATATCATGTTCCTCTCCCTTATCCGCTTCTTTGATTGAGGAGGCATTTCATCCGGTTGCTCATAACCAGTCCCTGGCGCACTAGGTACAGCAGTAGGTGTCCAGCGTCTTAGCATGTACCTTTCCGGTATGACATCAACTCCAACATGGGTGAACACCTTGAGGATGTGGCAATAGAGGATGATGTCCTTGTCCATTTTATAGCACTCACACAAATAGGAACCCTCCTCCACCCTTGCCTGCACCAAGTAGTTTCGAGAACCATATTTGGCAACAAATTCCTGGTTTGGTCTGAGCTCAAAAATATCAGCACCAACTTGGAATGCATTATAACGTCCAATCAGCTCAAAATCTTCTCTAAACTTGCGGTAAAGGTCCCTAGTGTAGGTTTTGTAAGCTTGCTTCTCTATTGGGAAGTTGGACCACAGCTCAATCTCAAGGTGTTTTGTCCTATAACCATTTCAGCCTTCCTTGGCAAGGATGTGGTTCTGAATTTTTTCATATTGCTTGATGAAGTTCAGCATCGAGTTGTGTGGGTTCACATATCTTTTTAGGACGGCGTTGAATCCCTCACTACGTTGTGTAGACTGCAGGAAGGGGAAGAACCTGCATTTGAAGTAGCACGACACCCAAGTTGACATGTATTCGTACAACTTCTCAAAGTGTGTGTGTGTCATAGCCTCGTACTTCACCATTAACCCAGCCCAATTCTATTCAAACTCGCTTGGAGTGAAGCTAAAGTCAACACAGTAGTTGAAATCATCAGAGCCCTGGATTTCGGCACAATAGCCAACCAACTTTTTCCTGCGCCTTCTTCATGATGTGCCATCGACAACATCGATGCACGGTGGTTGGAAAGATGCTCTGTATTGACTACCTCATTGCACCATCTTGATCGGTTATGAAGTTGTCAGGAGGTTTGCCACCCATAGCCTCTAGGAATGCTTGGAAGACCCAATCAAAGCTTGATGCCAACTCCTGCCTCACAAACGCGCAACCGAGCATGAAAGATTGGCCATGTCGGTTTATTCCAATGAAGGGTGCGAACGACATATTATACATGTTGGTCATGTAGGTAGTGTCAAACGATATGCAATCGTGGTACGCCTCAGCATAAGCTTTTCGAGCTAAGCCATCCACCCAAAATATGTTGACAACTCTGTCCTCTTCATCATATTTTACCTTATAGAAGAAGTTTGGATCGGTTTTCTGTATATCCTTGAAGTGCGCAATTGTCTCAATCATGTCACCCTCCTTTGTGTCATCTCTACGAAAACTTGTACACACATTTGTTATTTCCTTTGGTCCGAACGGCACCATCATCGCAGATCCGTAGAACTCTTCCATTATATGCATCATACGTCCTGCGTAATACAAAAACAAAACAATATATCCTTTTTTTAGTTGCACGAATGCGCACATCCAGCTGCACAGTAATAGGACATGTGTTGGCACAGAAGATAATTGCAGGAAATGGACACCTAGATGCACCTTTTTTAGAAACACTTTGCACTTTTTGCATACAGGACATTGTGTAGTTGCACAGTGAAGGCAATCTAGTTGCACAACAAGCACCAAAGTGATATAGAAACAGCATGGGAAGTTGGACACCAGTTGCACAGTTAAGTCATTTTAGTTGCACAGTAGTACCATAACAGTTGCACACTGGACTGCCTAGAGGGAAACTTAATTCTTTAAGGGATATAGAAACAGCACACCTGTAGTCAAGTTGCAGTTATACAAGATGTGCAAAAACTCCTTTTCATCAGGTGAGATGCCTTGGTGGGATCTCAAGTATTTGGACAATGAAGGTTTGTTCACCAGCGGATGATTGTGGTCACGAACAAAGTGCGTCACCTCCCATCGCCCATCTATCAACTTCACCAACATTTTTGCCTTGCATTGAGTCTGCTTTATTGTCTCGCGTTTCCGTTTCTTCTTCTTCTTACTAGGACCAGCCTCCTCTTCAGCAAAGATTGGAGGTTCATCTTCCATTTCCTCATCATTGTCAACAGGTTTTGAATCTGGAATAGGGTCCAGGACAGGAGGAGCCTCAGCTCCTCCATCATTAGCTTTGGGCTTCTTGAACTTATTGGAGCAAAACTGTTGTTTTACCAATACATTGGTGTGGGTTGTCTGCCTAGAGGTGTTCATCTTGACAGAGAAACCCATCCATAGTGCGTAGCTGTTGGAGTGATCCATAGCAATTTGAAGGTTGTCAAACCTCATGCCAACATAGGGTCCCATAGGTTGAGAACCAGCCTCATCCTCTCCTTCTTCTCCTTGCACAACTCCGTCAACAGCCCCAGCTCCTAGCTCAGTCCTGGTTGGACCAGGAACATTTGCGCGGTTCCCGTTTCATCAAGAGTATGGCTCTCTGACTGCAAATACACCACTACAGGGGCACCACGGGTTGATGACTGTCCTGCCACATTGTCATGGCCCATAGGGTTACCAACACAACTTGTCTGCGTGTAGTAAACAGATCGCCCATTTTCTGTCCGATTTCCTTGTGGTATGTTGGGTTGCTGCTGATCCATATCATGAGGAAGCTCTTTGAGATCAGGAGGCAACTCATTAAGATCAAGCATTTTTTTCCTTTTTTGGATGCTGCCACACACTCCCTGCACATAAAAAAAGAAAGTGATGTCATTAGTTGTTAACCACGAAAGAGTGTTTGAGATAACCTAAAAACTTAGTAAATAGGTAGTTGCACACCATTACGATAATCTTAGTTGCAAAAGTACATGACTGTAGCATAATCTTATAACAGTTATGCATTTTTTTGTCTACACGGAGTTGTTATGTTAGTTGCACAGTTTGCAGTAAATAGCTGCAAGAATATGACTTATTTTTACTACAGAGATTTCCGACTTTTTCCCTCTATTTGTTGCAATGATCTGCAGGTTTTCTGTTTGGCAAGGAGCTGTTTCAGATTTTTCTGCACATAATTTGATGTTACATTTGAGACGAAAAATCCAGGTGAAAGAAGAAAGAAGAATTGGATGACAAATTATAGCTATATGTTTTCATAGCCATTTATGTTTTTACTTCTGGTATATTGAACATATTTTTTACACTATAGCTTTGCAATAGGTGTGGGACCAGAATATATGTGTGGGACAAGATTATATGCGTGAATATTTTAATATGGTTTGTGGCTTCATTAGCTATGGACAAAAGTTCTTGTGTTTTTGTTGTCGTACTACAAATTTCTGGTTTTCGCTAAAATAGATGTCTCAATTGCCAGGATGCATTTTTTAGTTGACCAGCATACATATTCAGTTGGACAGTCAATGTGTTTAGTTGGCTAGAATAGATGTCTCAGTTGGCCAGGATGCATTTTTTCAGTTTTGGCCAACATGCATGTTCAGTTGGACAGTTAATGTGTTCAGTTGGCTAGAATAGATGTCTCAGTTGGCCAGGATACATTTTTTTCAGTTTTCGCCAACATGCATGTTTAGTTGGCCAGAAAACATGTTTTTATTGCACATATACTACAGGTTTTCTAAAGTGTTCACTCACAAATATCCAGTACATGTGGGGTACAATGCATGTTTTAGTTTGGCTAGCATGCATGCTAAGTTGCCAGAATATAGGTTCAGTTGGCTGGGATGCATGTTCAGTTCAACATTTATGAATTTTTTATTGCATATATCTTTCCTATTTTTTGGACAGCCAATTTGTTCATTTGCAAACAATAACTACAAGTTGGTAGTATGCATGTTTAGTTTTTGGCTACAACTCTTGTTGAGTTGGCTTTAATCATGTTTTAATTGGCCAGAGAACTTGTTTTAGTTGGCTTGTTTAACACATCCCGGCGGTAGAAACTTGGTTGGCATGCATCATATTCAGTAAAGTTGGTCTCAAACCATGTTTAGTGTGCAACTAGGCAGCTGTGCAACTAAACCTAAATGACTTGTGTTTAGTTGCACAAACTAGGAAATAGTAGGCTTCTATCCATGGTTAGTTGCACAGTAATTCGTGGTACTTGTTTTCAGTTGCGGCTATGTCATTCATGGGGGGGGAGGTGGTGTGATGTGCCAGATTCACCTCTTTTTTGAAGCAACTTCTCCATGGATTTGTGCTAGATCCATGGAGAAGGGGGTTTACATATGCCTACATATATGCAGTAGAAGAAAGGGGAAAGTGAAGAGGGGCAAAGGGGGCTTACCTACTTGATGTTGCTGCCTGGTATGGCTCTGACCACCCTGCCCTTAGATCTTCTTTTTTGAAGCAGCTCCTTCTTCTACTTCGGGGCTCCCATGGCGGTTGTGTAGGAGGAGGAAGAAGGGTTGGGGGCGATTCTGTTGGATCTCCTTCTGGCGTGCAGAAGAAGAAGAAGGCAACGTGGGACGGGCTGGGGCATGGGGGCGAGCTGGGGACAGCTGCCCACGTGGGGGGGGTCATTCTGTTGGTGGCCGCTCGATCGGTCGGTTTTGGTGGCCGCTCGATCGGTCGGTTTGGTGGCCCCTTCCTTTTCTATTTCGCGGGGGACATGGAGTTACCCTTTTCGGCCAGCCGCTCGGTTGCACTAGTGGGCAGCCGACCACCCACTAGACGCGCCAGTTTTCATTAGGGATCGAACCCACCACCTCTTGTAGATGAGGAAACCGTGCTAGCCACCGCGACTGGATCACAAAAGGGTTAGATTTACAACGTGAAACTTAATAAAGAAACTAAAAGCAGTCCACGAATTTCCAAAAAAACTTTTGTAAACTTTTTTCGAAAAAACAAGAAAAAAAGTAAAAACATGAACGTTTTTTTGAAATTACAAACAATTTTTAAAAATTTAAAAACAATAAAAATTCACCCAAACATTTTTTGAAATGGTAAGCAAATTTTTAAAATAAGAACAGTATCTTCGAATTTGTGAACAAATTTCGAAAACATAATATTTACTGAATTTCTAAACAAATTTGAAAAACAGGAACATTTTTAAATTCCAAATTTTTTTTGGAAATGCGAACATATTTTGAAATTCCCGAACAACATTTGAGAATGTGAACATATTTTGAATATTCCGGAACAAAATTTGAAAACTTGAACATTTTTTGAAATTTGTGAACAATTTTTTAAACCGGCACATTTTTTGAAACTGCTGAAAAACCAAAAATGTGAGCATTTTCTAAATTTTTGAACAATTTTTGAAATGGAAACATTTTTTGAAATCCAGAACATTTCTTCAAAAGCTGTGAAAAAATAAAAAATCATTATCAACAATTTAAAAAACCAGGAACATTTTTTGAAACATACAAACATTTTTTAAATTTATGTAATTTTTTTGAAAATACTACCATCTTTTGAAATTTTGATCTTTTTAAATAGCACGAACATTTTTTGAATAGAAACATTTTTTGAATTTATAAACAATTACTGAAAATACAATCATCTTTTGAAATTTTGAATCTTTTTAAATACTACAAACATTTTTTAAGATTAGTGAAAAAAATTCAAAACATGAACTTTAAAAAAATATAAACTTTCAAAATATAAAAAGAAAAAGGAAAACTGAAGAAAAAAGAAAGAGAAAACAAAAAAAGAAAAAATAAGAAAAAATAGAAACAAAAAAAAAGAAAAAACCGGTTTAGGGAACCTTCTAGAAGGTTCCTAAAACAGGTTGGCTAGTTGGTTTTGTACGTGCACTGTCTAGGCAAACTGGGCCGGCCCATCCTTTCGCTGCTCGGTCACTCGCATGTGCGAAGCGCCCGCAGTTTGACGCAAAGAGCGTCAAATAGGATAATTCGGTAGTGACGACATGGGTGGGCAGCGTGGGTCGAGTGATGATTTTTCTCTGCGCTGGGCTGCTGGCTGCCCACAGCCCAAATGTGGCTTCTCCGGTAATGACGGGCCCAGCAAGTACAAAGTTGAAAGTTAAAAACCATCCAAACTAAGCTAGCATTTATCCATACTAACCTTCCCTAAAACAAAATAGCTCTACGAACTTTCTTTGTTTGCGTGCGCGTTCAAAGGCCATATAATCTCTACTATTGAAGGGGAATCGAACGTCGTGATGGTTTGACCTCGTTCCACCCCCTCCTCTGGCAATCGATACATCCTCCCAGCCACATCCTCCCTCCGATTTTTTTTCAATTCCTCCGAAAACCAGAGGCAAGTAACCGGGTTCAATCAACTCTTCCTCCCCACGTCGTACACTTCCATACAACTGGAAAATCCATGCACAAAATAAATTGCCTGAAAAAGCCCACGTTCGATAGCTAAAAAAAGAAATGACGCACGTTCTCCACCTCCTCCCCGACCTGCCGATCTGTATCCTCCCTCCCCCAAAAGAGGAACCATCCGCACCCGGCGCCTCCCTCTCCACCGGATGGCCCCTACTTCCTTGATTGCACCTCCCTCTACACCATCTGTTATATGCCGCCCGACCCATGAACCATGGTTGGGATCGTCACCTCCCTTGGACGGGGTGGTATGACCACGGCCAGTGCGATGGAGGCGAGGAGGTGTGTGGTGGTATCCTCCATGACGATGGAGGCGGCGACGTAGTTCTAGGAGGAGAGTTACGCGAGTTGCGGCGGTGGAGGCGGCGGCGGACATTGAGCCTCATCACCACGACCCCTCTATCGTCGGTTCTTCCTCTCTCCCTAATCCCTTCTCAATCGAGCTTCGACCCACCTGATCCCCAGTTCACCTCGCTCCCCACCCCACCTCAGTCGTGGCGGCGACGATGCCAATGAGCCGCTTCAAGTTGGGTTTCCAAGGACACTGGTCACAGAACTATCCATCCGCGACAAGTCCACTAAAGACCCTGACATGGAGGATTGTTAATTTGTAAACTGAATAGAACTGTGATACTTGTCTTTCATTTCTTCAGAGTGTCTAGTACATATAGGGTCAGTACAGGGAGGTTACAGTTTTGCCATCGTGCATTAATCATGCGACGTGGGCTTGCTAATGGAGCTTGACTTAGTCATACAGTAACTGAACATGACAATGTAACATCTATACTTAACATCCCCTGCAGTGTCAACTACATCTTCAGATATGCTGAGACTGGTACGGAAGTCTTGAAACACTGTTGTAGGAAGACCCTTTGTGAGAATGTCAGCAAACTGCGAGCTGGTTGGCACATGTAACACTCGAACTTCACCGAGCTGAACTCGTTCTCTGACAAAATGCAGGTCAATCTCGATCTGTTTTGTCTGTCTGTGCTGCACAGGGTTAGCAGATAGGTACATGGCAGAAACGTTGTCGCAATACACAATGGTTGCAGTGGTGATAGGGCGATGAAGTTCCTGTAGAAGCTGCTTCAACCAGACCGTCTCGGCAACAACATGGGCAACTGCGCGATACTCTGCTTCAGCTGATGAGCGTGAGACAGTGTGTTGCCGTTTTGAAGACCAGGAGATCAGGTTGTCACCTAAATACACACAAAAACCAGAGGTCGAACGCCGGGTTTCGGGGCAACCAGCCCAGTCGGCATCTGAGTATGCTGTCAATGTAGTTAGGGAGGATTTGTTGAGGTTGAGGCCAAGGTGAAGAGTTCCTTTAAGATAGTGCAGGATGCGCTTGACAAGATTGAGGTGAGGTTCATGTGGGTCATGCATATATAGGCAAGCCTGCTGGACAGAATAAGCAATGTCAGGACGTGTAAGAGTTGCATATTGTAATGCACCGGCGAGACTGCGATACATGGTGGGATCAGAAACAGGAGGGCCTGTTGAGTCCAACTTTGGTCCAGTGTCGACAGGGGTGCATGCAGTTTGGCAATTAGTCATGCCTGCCCAGTCAAGGAGCTCAGTGATGTATTATTGCTGAGAAAGAAAGAGGCCATTAGAAGACCGGCTAACGGAAATACCTAGAAAATGATGGAGGTGACCTAGATCGGTCATGGCAAACTCAGAATTGAGAGAGGCAATGATGGAGGTGAGAAATGCATCAGAGGAGGCGGTGAGAACAATATCATCTACATATAAGAGAAGATAAGCAGTGGCATTAGCAGAATGGTATACAAAGGGTGAATTATCGGATTTGGAGGAAGTGAAGCCAATGGAGTTTATAAAACTGGTAAACCGATGAAACCAAGCTCTGGGGGCCTGTTTAAGGCCATACAAGGACTTCTTGAGAAGACATGCATGGTTAGGAAGAGAGGGGTTTTCGAAGCCTTGGGGTTGATGGCAGTAAATTGTTTCAGTTAAGGAGCCATGGAGAAAAGCATTCTTTACGTCGAGTTGGTGAATTAGCCATGAGGAAGAAATAGTAATGGAGAGCACAGTGCGTATCGTGCTAGGTTTGACAATTGGAGAGAAGGTTTCGTCATAATCTATGCCAGGTTGCTGTGAGAAGCCGCGACAGACCCATCTAGCCTTGTAGCGGGCAAGAGAGCCATCCGCATGAAACTTGTGTCTGAATATCCAATTGCCAGATACAATGTTGGCTGTGGGTGGTTGAGGTACAAGATCCCAGGTGTCATTTTGGATGAAAGCGTCGTACTCAGAGCACGTGGCATCACGCCAATGTGGATCATTAAGACAGAGCGATAGGTTTTGGGGATGGGAGAGATTGTGCTGGTAGTGGCCATGAGGTTCAGACGACGTTTAGGAAAACCAAATCCTAGTTTAGCATGTGTGGTCATCTTATGAGGGTTGGCAGGAATAGGGACAGGGACGACGCGTGCTGGTAGGACTGGGGTTTCAGGGGAGGCAGCAGTGCATGAAGAAGCTGCAGGGGATGGTGTAGTAGAGGCTGTGAGTGGGGTGGGTTGTGGAGGAGAAGGTTGGGTAATGGGTTGTGATTGTGCAGTAGTCAGAGAAGAGGATGAGGAGGGCACAAAGGTTGGGCGATGGGAAATTAGAGGAGCAAACAGTGGCGGAAGCGTGAATTTGTGAGGATGGTTGGCAAATGGAAAAGAGGTTTCGTCGAAAATGACATGACGGGAAATAAGAACACGGCCAGAGTTCTGGTCTAAGCACCGATATCCATGATGCTCGTCAGGGTAACCGAGGAAGGCGCATGGAAGCGATCGTGGAGCAAGTTTGTGTTTGGTTGTGGCTGTGATATTGGGATAACAAAGATACCCGGAAACTCTAAGGGTGTCAAATGGTGGTGGTGAATTGTAGAGTAGGGAGTATGGGGTGGTGGATAGGGCTAATTTGTGAGGTTGGATGTTAAGAAGCAGAGTCATAGTGCGAAGCGCTTCGACCCAATAATCTCCGGGCATCGAAGCTTGAATGAGTAGAGTCCTGACGATATCATTCAAAGTTCGCAGGGCTCGCTCAGCTTTACCATTCTGCGGCGAGTTGTAAGGGCAGGAGAAGCGAAGGGCGATGCCATGGGTTAAGTAGAATTCTCTGGTGCGGGTGTTATCAAATTCAGCGCCATTATCGCATTGGATAAGCTTTATGGGAGTGGAGTGTTGGGTGGACACATAACGCTGAAAGTTCACAAAGATAGTGTGCACATTAGACTTGGCTCACAGAGGCAAAGTCCACATGAAGTGTGTGAAGTCATCAACAATCACGAGGTAATACTTGTAACCAGAGATGCTTAATAGAGGCGATGTCCATATATCACAATGTAGAAGCTCAAAAGGAGCAGAAGTACAAGTGAGGGAAGGGGAATACGGTAGCCTAACATGCTTTCCTCTTTGGCAGGCTTCACAGAGCGCTGGCTCATGAGGATCTTTGCTACTGGGAATGCTAAATTGCTGAAGTAAATTGGATACAAGTTGACTATTAGGATGTCCTAATCGACGATGCCAAAGGTTGACAGACATGACAAAGGCTCAGGCTGCGGAGTCGCGAGACGAAGCCGAGGCGGAGCTTGGGAATGGATACAGGTCGCCGAAGCTGTTATGCATCGCGATCAGTACCTGAGTGGCCAGGTCCTTCACAGAGAGGCCAAGAGGGTCAAATTCAACAGATACAGAGTTGTCAGTAGTGAATTGTCGCACAGAGATTAAGTTCTTGATAAGAGAGGGGGCGACTAGAATGTTACAAAGATACAAAGGTCTATGAGGATTGTGAAAAACAGAGTTGCCAAGATGTGAAACAGCCAGAGTAGAGCCATTTTCGAGAATGGTAGGAGGAAGAGAAGAGATGGGTTGGATATGTGACAGCATACCAGATGAGCCCGACATGTGTGCAGTTGCCCCAGAATCCATGATCCAGCCGCTGTCGTTTGTGTTGGTGTAGGCGTTCATCTGCCGCCTGATCCCAGCTAGGAGGTGTCGAAGATGAAGCCGGTGCAGAAACAGGAGCAGGGGCCATGTATGGTGCAGTAGCAGGAGCAGGGGCCATGTACGGTGCAGCAGACTGCTGAAGAGGCTGGTACGTCGGAGCATACATGGTGTACGCCTGAGACGGTGGTCGACCGAGAAGGCCAGGACTGCCAATCGGGCGCGGAGTAGGGGCCACCGGATGCCACGTCGGTGGCGGTTGCCATGGAGGAGCGCCATATGAGGCGCAGGTCATCCACGGGACAGGCCATGCCTGAACGAGGCCTGTCCAAGGATCGGCTTGTGGGCCGAATATGGCTATTCCTAACCCTTTGCACGCACAACTCCAATCTTCACCACACATCGCCATGCACATCACATCAACAGGTACACATCACATCAACATGTGCATGCCCACTCTCTCTCTTCTTTGTTCTCTTTTTTTGCGGGGTCTCTTCTCTGTTCTCTCTCCCAAACAAATCCACCCCTTTTATTTCAACTTTCCTAATTTGAATCATTTATATCTTTTAAACCAATATTTCGATTTCAGGAATTTTTATATATTTGAACACCTGACAAAAGGACCTTTAGAACAAGACCAATATTCGATATATTTTAGAATTTTTTTCTGAAATAAATTTTTTATTATTTTCTCAATCTTTTGATATGCATTTGGTTTCTGTGTGATAGTGGCATCTATATGATGGATTTTTCATCCAGCATACCTAGGAAGATGGATTGATCTTATTTTGTTTCCTCTCCATACACAGGAAAGCGGAAGAACATAATCAAAAATTCCGAAGGACTTTATAAAAAGTATGAAGAACTTTCTAAGAAACGAAGAAATTTTTAACAGGACTTTGCTAACATGGTGTCGGAACTTTGCCATAAAAATCAGAAGAATTTTTGAGAACACTTTGCCATGACTAATTGTTTCTTTGGATTTTGTAAAGTTCTTTGGAATTTCTAGTAGAGTTCGCCACAGCCATCTAAAAATTTCTTTGCTATAATCCAGTAATTAACTTTATTAGTTTTTTTCTGAGAACAATTACATTATTTTTAGTAAATAATAAACCACAATTAGTTACAACATGTTGATTAACCTTGTTGATCCCACGTGAGGTCGAATCAATTGAAATGCGGCTGAACTGTACACACTGGCGCATGCATGGCTGACACATGTGGGCCATATTGATTTGACAGTAGAGCTGGATGTGTGGAGTTAGGATAAATCCAGGTCCCTTGTGGGCGTTGTGCGATGGTTGGTGACGAAGTGGCGCTGCTGGTCTGAGTGCTGGTGGAGCCAGTTGCCTGCGCCTGTTGCCGCTGAAGCTGGAAACCGGGGATGGGGTTCTTCCCTCTGTAATTGGGACTGACCCCCGGCGGTCGTGATGGTGCAGGTGGTCGAGGCGGCGGTTGGGGCGCGTCCGGGCGATTGGCAGTGTAGAACGCGGAGTGCTCCTGGCCCTTGCGGTTCAGCTTCTGCTCCTCACGCTGGAGCATGGATCGAACCTCGGAGAAGGGCGGCGCCGGGCGAAGCAGAGGAATCAGGGACGTGACGCGGTCGAATTTGTCGCTGATGCCGGCGAGGAGGCAGCCGATCATGGTGCGGTCATCGACGGGGGTCCCCAACTCGTGCAGCTCGTCCGCCATGGCCTTGAGACGTTGCGCGTACTGGCCCACCGGTTCGTCGCGTTGCCGGAGCGTCCTCATCTCCGTCTCCAGGAATTGGACGCGAGCGTCGCGATTATCCTGAAAAAGACGGCGAAGCTCCGACCAAATGACGGCCGCCGTGGCACCATCCTTCGGAAGCAGGCCGAAGAGCTCGGAGGTGATCCTCGTGTAGATCCATTGCAGCACGGCGAAGTCGTCTTTGACCCACTGGGGATCGGCGGGCGACGCGGGTGCATCGGGGTCGATGTGGTGACGCAGTCCGCAGCGGCCGAGGTGGACGATGAAGAGATGCCTCCAATGGTAATAGTTGTGCTGCTGGAGGTCAAGGACAAGGGGAATAAAGGGAGTAACGTCGACGATGTGTCGCTAAGTGAGGCTGGAGCAAGGAGAGTGGCGGCAGGGAGGACGGAGTTGGGAGGGGGCGGGTTTGTTGGTGGAGGTAGGTGGCCGAGAGGGCCTAGTTGGGTGGCGGCGCTGGCCGCGCCGTCGTCGCCGGCCATGGGAGAGGTAGAGGATCCAAACTAGTCTGATACCATGTTAATTTGTAAACTGAATAGAACTCTGATGCTTGTCTTTCATTCTTCAGAGTGTCGAGTACATATAGGATCAGTGCAGGGAGGTTACAGTTTTGCCATCGTGCATTAATCATGCGACGTGGGCTTGCTAATGGAGCTTGACTTAGTCATACAGTAACTGAACATGACAATGTAACATCTATACTTAACAAGGATGTCCGGAGGAAGGAGGAAAGAAAAACATGAGGGAGAGGAGATGCGGACCAAGCTCTCGCTAGACCTGCTCCTCTCCGACGGCAGCATGTTCTTAGTCCTCTGCTACCTCCCCAAGACGTCATTCCCGTCGTATTTTATCTTGATAATCAAATATTTCCTAGGAATCATGTGTGTGTGGCAGCGGCACCTTCACTAATGCTGGGGCCAGACCACCCGAGTTCAAATAATTTAGGAGGTAGTCCCTCCGTCCGGAAATACTCATCGGAGAGAATGTATCTAGACGTATTTTTGTTCTAGATGCATCCATTTTCATCCATTTCTACGACAGGTATTTCCGGATGGGGAGTAGCATCTTTTGTGTAATGTAACTATATGTGAAGTTTCTCTTTCAACAGGGCTTCTATAAATGGCTGCCTCGTCATGCTAAGTACTTTTATTCTTAATATTTTGTGTAGGTTTGTTTATCTTGAATTTAGTAAGCATAATAAAGCTCATGCTTTCAGGGAAATGATTGACAATTGCATTTTTGAGCTATCATGCTCTTATCTTACCAAATGGTATCATTGCCACCCAGCAAAGAATGTTGATACTTGAATGCACCCCACGACGAGTAATTTGGAACGGAGGGAGTACTTTCTAGCCAGCTACAGGAATGAGAACCAGCAGGAAACAGAATGCAAGGCTCGTGATGGGTACCAAGAAAAAGGCTAGCCCCAAAACCTGCAATGTGTTCCTTCTGTTTGAAACCTCGTGGACTCAAGCTTCACGTACAATCCAACACAGAGATCACATAAAAAATTCCAAGCATGGCAGGCGGAAACAATAGAGAAAATGAGAGGAAGACAATAAACATGTACAATGACATGGTGAGAGGGAAAAAGAAATACAGTGACATTCACTTTATTTTAACCCATTCTCTCTTCGTTCTTTGTCATTCTCTTTACTTTCTCACCCATATGTCTAAAATAAACCGGAAGAGCATGCAGAGGAAGACAATAAACATGTACAATGACATGGTAAAAAAATACACATGACACATTTAGGGTGAATGTTACCATATTTCTTTTTGTTATTCTCATGACAACGCACGTGCATCTAACTAGTTTACACAAAGACAACAAGAAGCTCTGGGTGCATACCTAGCTAACAATACTAGGTAGGCAAAGCGGGCGTCCAATATGTGCAAAACGAAAAAGATAGGAGAGGTCTTTCCCCATTCTGAAAAATAATACGATAATTTGTGTGTGGTGCCTAGCCGAATATATCATCTATGAGTTCAAGGTAAAAATTGACCTATTCTCACACATACTCCTACCACACAAAATCATCTTTGAAACCGAGGTTGACAATTGTATGATGACCATTCTTATTTGTCCCATCTACTAAGAGACATCTTCCATTGATGCCATGTCTATCATCAATCAAAGACCAAAGGTTCCTCCCTGCAAAAAAGACCAAAGATTCCATTGGTCTTACGGTAAATAAAAATTTACAGGTCATTTACCATACATAAGACAATCACAAATATGACGTGAAGGCCATTTGCTTTTTTTTCTCTATGACTGTTGTGTTTTAATATGTTCAGGCTGCAGCCACAAAGACAATGGGTTGCCTTTGGTTTGCACATTTTTTGTAGATTGCATGCATTACTAACGGATGGAAGGAGGGGGGAAACTCGCCGACAAGGAAGATGGTCCGACCAGTAGGTCGGACATGTATGTCATCCAGGCCAAGGTGGCAGACATAGAAGAAATGGTAGGAAAGATCACAAAATCATTCGGTGGCTGCAAGTAAAACCCACAACATGTAGATTTTAGGACTTGTTTTTTCTGCCCATATATTTGCTTTTTTGCTCAACAAAAAAGAAATTTTGATTTGTCCATCAGAAACATTGAGTAAGCATGCATTCACAGAGCATCATGCGACGGCCAATGAACGCAAAGAGGAAAGGAAAAAAAACTAGAACACGACTAGAATACCACGTTGCCCTTGAATTGGCAAAGGCTTCACCCCATTCAAATTATCGCTGACGTGGGCACCAAGGCCACCACTACTTTTAAACGGTGGAGTTGGATGCCCACGCTAACATTAGGCTTTTCTGCGCTAGTGTCGTTGCCGTCGTGGGGAACAAGAAAAGACACAAATGGGAGAAAGGGTACCATGGGAACTGGGTGCTCCACCAAAGCAGCTAGGTTGTCAGGTACTTGGGGAGCAAGACATACCACCAGTGCAAGGGGTCACGCACCGCAAGGTCCGGGAAGACTGAGAATTGCTCGCCATATTTTAGTTGACGAGTGAGGAGGATGCGACCATCATCGGTGTCCTGGACGGCCCATCGGCAGTGAAAGGGGAGGGAAGAGAAGGAGAAGCCTGTTGTCTGATGGATCTTCCGAGCTGATTTCATAAAAAATTGGGCCAATGGAACCGATCACCATTGGCCTACGGGGACAAGAGGGTTGACCCAATTTTAATCGCCCATGGTTGTAATATGCCGTTGGCCTACCGATTTATCATGTCGAAATGCACTGCCGAAGGACACTGCCCATAAGCCCATCAAGGTACAAATTTTCGTAGATGCATGAGCCATAAGAGAAGATCCATGTGAAGAGGTTTCGAGTTTAATTCCGGATGTATGTGCTTGCTCAAATGTTGGAGCGTTTGGTTTGTATACAAAGCCGAAGATGGTGCTTATTTCCTTGTAAGGCACGCAAACGTTCTTATAATGCTATATTTTATATGTCTCATATTTTGGGTACACACTTTGCAATATTCATTGCTTGAACGAGAATACTCCATATTTCCATTGCTTGAAAAAACTCATTTCTCTGAATTAGTTAAGGCTGGATTTGATGAGTTGCAAACCTACACCCACACAAAGAGGGCGAAATAGTCGATAGTACTGCTGGAAATATACACACATATATATCACCTGTCAATGTATGATATGTGTCGAAAATGTGTGGAGGAGGCGTGTGTAGACCATGAATCGTCGTTGTTAACTCCATCATCGTTGATGTGCACCGTCCATGTCAATTCATTAAGTCTTGAGTAGATAGTGATGCGAGAGGGTGTGGTAATAAAAGAACAACAATAACGTTCTGAACAAATAAAAGATCAATTTATATGAGAAAATGAGTGAAAGGAAGCATATAAAAATATATTATTTGTCCTCGTCTAATGTCTTGAGTACATAATAGCGCGAGAGGGTTCGTGTGCACCTCAATCAGCTTGCAGCATCGAGCGCCACATGCCGCAGCGTGCAATGTCTGTGCTTCACAGCAATTGGCCTCCTCCACGGCATCTGGATAGGGTTGGAAGACCCCCGGTTTATCTGATTCGTTTTTTTTTTTGCTTTTTTCTGTTTCTATTTTATTCTTTAAAATAATTAGGAATTCAAAAAATCCTTGTTCCAAAAAAGTGAATTTTGTACAAATGTTCTAGAAATCCATTTTTTGTGGTTTAAAAAAATGTTTATTATGTTAAAAATGTTCTTTAATTCGAAAAAGTAGTGGATTCAAAAAAGCTTATCAATTTTGTAAAAATGCGTGATTTAAAAAAATCATGTTTTAATATGAATTTTTTAACAATGTTTAAAATATTGAAAACTATGCTCGGGAATTTCAAAAATTGTTCCAATATCTTCAAAATTCCCAAATTTAGAAATGTCCATTGATTCAAAAAATATATTCATGAATTCAAAAAATGTTCATCAAAAACAAAATTTGTTTCTGAATTTAAAAAGTTGTTTCTTAATTACAAAAAATGTTCTCCTATGCAAAAAAAACTTGTTCACGAGTTCCAAAAAATGTACACAATTTAAAAATGTTCATGAAATTCGAAAAATGCTCATGAATTTAAAAAATGATTGCATTTACAGAAATATGATGAGCACATTTTGAATTCAATGAACAGATGTTGAAATCAAAAAATGTTCACCATGATTTGAAAAAATGTTTATGAATTTTAAAAATATACACATTTTCAAAAATATGACGAATTTTTTTGAATTCAATGAATAAAATTTGAATCAAAAAAAATTCTGTAACATCCCAAATTTTCAATTTGAAATGTTATACATTAGATCATCTTTGCATATCATACTTTATTGCATTTTGGTTTGATCCTACAAATTCTACGCAACTCAAGGACCCACGAAGAGAGTTGGGGATTTCGTTATTTTCATATTTGAGTTTTCTCAAATTTTGAAAAGACGATTGTTTGATGTTAATTATTTAATTCTTGTATACTTCTTTTATAAAAATAAAAAAGAGGGAATAAAATGACTTTCCCAAAATTAAGAAATATTGGAGATTTAATAATAAAATCAAATAAGATTTTATTTCGGAGTTTTATCGCTATTTTATTTGAATTAGGAAAAATGTGCGTTTATCAAATTTGCATTTTAGGTCCAAATAAATGTTCACCTTGTCCGGCTTATTTTTATAGAACGGGAAAAAATTAATTTGGAATTTTTGGAGTCCATTTAGTATTTCTTTTCTTTCTTTTTCTACACTTCCATATTATTTAAAAAAAGAAAAAAGTCAAACCGACTTGGGCCGTCGTGGGCGACCCGGACTCCGCCTCGCCCCACGCTTTATAAGCCGCCACCCCGCCGCCCCAGCCCACCCCAGCCGCCGCCGAACCCTAGCCCGCCTCGAGCCCCGCGACGCCCCAGCCGCCGTCGCCGCCGCTGCCGCGCCCCGCCGCCGCCGCCGGAGTTGACCGCCGCCGCCGCCATTTTTTTTTCTCCGGTTTATTTCAGTAAACCCTAGATCTAGATCCTTTTTAAAATTTCGGTTTATTTTTCATTAGATCGGTTTTTCCGACGGTTTATTTATTTTGCGGACGTTCGTCTGTTCGTTCGTTTTAACGAACGGTTTTCATCGTTTAGCCGCAGACAGCGAATGTTCGTTCGTTAGCCTGTTCGTTAGTTTTTCTTTTTCTAGGGATTTTTCGCGATTATTTTCGATCACGATTTCTGCCCTGATTTTCAATCAGGCGGTTCAAGCGCCTATAGTTTCGTCTCAAAATCCTCTTTTTGTTTAACCAACTTAAACAAGTTTTTGCTATTGTAAAATTTGACTTAGGTCCAGATTAGTAGAAGAAGCTTGTTTCTTTCGCCGTTTGAGTTTCGTTGCTTCGTTTGATTTGATTCTTTTTGCAAACCGGAATTCTTAAGTTGAACTTTCTGGTTAGATCTCTTATTTGAGTTTTACCCATGCATTAGATGAGTGCTTATTGTATGCTTGTTTGTTTGCAATAGAGTACCCGGAGTGCGCAGCGTGCTACTACGAGTCTCTAGGTTTCACGGATCATCAGCAAGGCAAGTAACACTTTGATCATGCCTCTTTACTACCCAGTTTTATTGCATTAGATCAATCCTCCAACATTTGCATGGTTAGGATCTGATTAATATGTGGGTTTTGGGAAGTAGATGAGGTAGTACCTATTGTCCTGTTTATTATCAAACCTTTGGGAGTTACCTCTACGCTTGCTTATATTGCTATGCTATGCTTGTTGACGTGGATTGGGTGAGTGTATCCATGACAGATGTGAGATTGTTAATTAATGGTTCAACTTAAGGTGGCTACTTTAATACACATCTGGATGGATTGAGGCACGTGGGAACCCAGTGTTGCATGTTTTATTTTTGGAAATCCCAGGGTACCGTGTGATCCTCCTATGGACTGCCACCCAGGCTCAAAGGGATCATGAGATTTTTCATGCTAGAAACTTCCGTGTGCAGCCGCAAGCTATTATGGGCTCTAGCATAGTTGATTAAGTCGTGTGAACTCTTACAGTGGTAGACTAGCAGATGTAGGGGATGTAGGTGGTACTGTCTACCCATCGTAAGGTGCTAACGCTTCTGAAAGACTATGGATCGGTCATCCGTTTCTCAAACAACATGTAGTGCGAGAAATCCAACGGAGGAGATCGAGTCTTGTGGGGAAAAGTGTGCAAATCTCTGCAGAGTGTACAAACTAATCATGGTTAGCCGTGTCCCCCGTTATGAACGTTTTGAGTATCTAGTACTTGAATTATCATGTGAATCTCATCATGTTACTTAAGTTAAATTTGTTCGGGTTAATGTTGATGCTTTATTAGGATTGAGTTGGGTGAACCTTCTCAATGTTTAACAACCACCATGATAGTTAAACAAAATTTATTCCTTTGTTGTAGGAAAAAATTGGCTTTATGCAAAACTGTAACCATAGAGCTTTCCACCAGCCATATATGCATGTAGTGATAGCATTATTCTGTTCATTATTCTCTATGTGTTACATCGCGAGCATATTCCATGTGCTGACCCATTTTCGGGCTGCAACGTTCATGTTGCAGACTTTTCAGACGACGATTAAGGTGCCTTAGGTCGTGATCTTTCACTCAGTGATGCCGTTGGAGTTGATGGACTCTCTTTATCTTCCAAGCCTTCCGTTGTTATCCTATTTAGATGGCCTTAAGCCATATTTATTGTAATAAGTTCTCTTTTGAGACATTCGATGTAATAAGTGTGTGATTGCTACTCTGCTATAAATCCTTCAAGTATTGTTCGTGTCAGCATTACCGATCCAGGGATGACACTGATGCACAGAGATCAGACTGTTTGAAGTCTGGTCGCTACAAGATGGTATCACAGCACACGCTGACTGTAGGACACGACCACTAAGCTAAATCCCTAGATCACTACTCTCTTCTTATTTCTAACTCCTCTCCCTTTTCTACTCTTTAGGATGGCGGATGCAAGGAACAAGTTCACGCAACCGGATGAAGATACACCCTTCGGACGCCACTTGAAGGAAGTCACTAGATACCTGAACATCAGAGTACCAAGCTTCACCGAGACCTACATCGTCACTCTGCCAGAAGAGGAGCATTGGATGATTCAAGTTCAAGTTCCAGGAAGAACGTTCATGCCAGTCAGTGAGCCCATAGAGTTTTCCTGCGATGCACCAACCTGGAGTCTAGGAAAGAGCATGGCAGTCCACATCACCATGGGACACATTGGAGAAGTGTACCAAAAGGATCTCAAGGATACTATCTACCAGATTTGTGGGCGCAGAGATGAGCAATGGGAGATGATCAGCACCAGGAACGATAGATCTATTGCAGCTTTCATCCAGGAGTTAAACCAGCACATTCGTCGCCAGGAGAACCAGATGTGCGCATGCATGATAGATCTGAAGAAGGCAATGACCAAGATCACCGAGTTGGAGGAAGAACTAAAATCCACACGCGATGGATATGAGGAGGAAATTGTAACATTATTGGAGAAGAATGACGATCTAATAAAGAAGATCAGAGTATTCATGGGAGACCTCGCGTCAAGAGGAGATGACGATGATTCCACTTGCCCGGAGAACTAATCATCATCGATGACACCGACTCGGACCCCGACGACAGCGATGATGACTTTGTTGATGAAGCTGGAGTAGACATCATGGAGTCTTCGACCGATTAATTTTTTTAGTCGACCACCATAATAGTAGTATTCCCCCATGTATATAGTATAATCCGAGCACTTTTGTAACGATAGTTAGACCGTTGTATGCCCTTGTTTGAATTGATTGACGTGATATGTTTGTGTTTGTCTCGTGTGCATATGGGTAGTGTTTATCTCTCTAGACCTCATTCTATTCTACTTTCTCATTTTTTCTAAACCCTCAGATGCCTCCGAGATGTGACAATGGATTTGCTTTCCCACCGGAGCTCACTCAGTTGATCTAGCAGCAGAATGCATTGATGCAGATACTAGTCCAGAATCAGAATCAGGGGAACAACAACAACAACCCACCACCACCACCACCTGTTGATCACTTAGCCCTTTTCTTAAGGCTCAATCCGCTGGTGTTCTCCAGTAGCACCGAGCCGATAGTTGCAGATGATTAGCTCCGCAAGATATGGAGGGAGTTGACCACTGTAGGATGCACAGATGCGGAGAGAGTGCATTTTGCCACACATCAGCTTGATGGACCCGCAACATCATGGTGGGAGAATTTCACAGCCACTTACCCCATCAACACTGTCACATGGGATCAGTTTCAACAGGCTTTCCATACTGCCCATGTTTCAGCAGGAGCTATGGCCATGAAGAAGCGTGAGTTTCGCAACTTGCGCCAAGGAGGACGTACAGTTGGCCAGTATGTGGATGACTTTAGTAAGCTAGCACGTTATGCCCCAGATGACATTGCTACGGATGCAGCTAAGCAGGAGAAGTTTCTGGAAGGACTGAATGATGAGTTGAGCATGCAGTTGATGGTGCCAACCTTCAACAACTACCAGGAGTTGGTAGATAGAGCTCTCATGATCGAAGGGAAGCAGCAGTAGATTGACAGCCGCAAGAGGAAGTATGGACAAGGGAAGTACAATTCTGGAGCTTAGCAGAAGCCTCGTTTTACCCCAAACTCGGGAGGACCTTTTCAGCATACCCATGGAGGCCACAATCATAATGGAGGGAGTTCGCATAACCATAGTGGCACCAAGAATGGCAATGGGAATGGAGGAAGCAGTGGTCAAAATCGTACCAACCCAGCCACCCCAGCCAAGAAGGATTTGAGCCACGTTACTTGCTACAAGTGCCAGAAGACTAGACATTATGCCAATGAATGTCCTGAAGCTAAGAATTGAAATGGCAACGGAAGATCTGGGAAGAAGCCGAACCCTTTCAACATGGGACAGGTGAACCACGTTAACGTGGAGGAGGTTGAAGCCCAGCCAGATGCAGTAATAGGTAAGTTTTTGGTTAAGTCGTTTACTACAATCGTTCTTTTTGATACTGGTGCATCACATTCATACATATCAAGGGGATTTGTGGATAAATATAAACTGCCAACCCAAGCCCTTAGGTCACCCATGTTAGTGACCTCGCCAGGAGCAGAGTATATGGCTAGTCTATGGTGTGATCGGTTACCCTTATGGATTGGTAACTACGCGTTTCCCTCAGACCTAATAGTATTGGAGTCACAAGGACTGGATGTGATATTAGGCATGGATTGGTTATCAAAGTATGAAGGGAACATTGAATGCGCCGGTAAGTCGATTTTGCTTACCACCCCAGAAAGAAGAAGGATCAAGTATGTATCCCGGCATGTGCCGAAGAGGACTCAAGTGAATTCCTTACCAGGAGTTGTATAGGAGGAAGTACTAATGGTGAAGGATTTCCCTAATGTATTTCCAGAGAAGTTTCTAGGTATGCCACCAAATAGAGACATTGAGTTTTTGATTGATCTTTTGCCAGGCACAGGGCCAATATCTAAGAGACCGTACAGGATGCCCGCAAAAGATTTGGAGGAAATTAAGAAGCAGATTAAGGAGTTACTGGATAAAGGCTATATTCGCCCAAGTTCGTCACCTTGGGGATCACCAGTGCTTCTAGTGGAGAAGAAGGATGGATCATTAAGGATGGTTGTTGATTTTCGAGGATTGAATGAAGTAACAATCAAGAACAAGTACCCACTGCTGATGATCAATGATTTGTTTGACCAGTTGCAAGGAGCTAGGTATTTTCCAAGATCGATCTGCGATCATAATACCACTAGCTGAAGATTTGAGAGCAGGATATACCCAAGACAGCTTTTATCACAAGGTACGGGCTATATGAGTATACCATTATGTCATTTGGTCTGACTAATGCACCTGCCTATTTTATGAACATGATGAACAAGGTGTTTATGGAGTTTCTGGATAAGTTCGTCGTGGTGTTCATTGATGATATTTTGGTCTACTCGAAGAACGAAGAGGAGCATAAGGAGCATTTGCGTTTGGTACTTGGAAAGCTCAGAGAACATCAACTATATGCCAAGTTTAGCAAGTGTGAGTTTTGGTTGAAGGAAGTTGGATTCCTCAGACATGTGATATCCGGAGAAGGAATAGCAGTAGACCCCACCAAAGTTGTCATTGTGACAAACTGGGAAGCACCCACAACAGTTGGAGAGATCCGGAGTTTTCTTGGACTCGCAGGATACTACCGGAGGTTCATTGAGAATTTCTCAAAGATTGCAAAACTCATGACGGAGCTGTTGAAGAAGGACACCAAATTCAAATGGACTGAGGAATGTGGGGCCAGTTTCCAGGAGTTGAAGAAACATTTGGTTACATCACCGGTGTTGATTCTGTCAGATCAGCGCAAGGATTATGAAGTATATTGCGATGCTTCTCGTCGAGGACTTGGAGCGGTGCTTATGCAGGAGGGAAGAGTTGTTTTGTATGCCTCATGACAACTTAAGCCCCATGAGTTGAATTATGCCACGCATGATTTGGAGTTAGCAGCCGTAGTGCATGCGTTGAAGACATGGAGACATTTTCTCATCGAAAACCATTGTGAGGTGTACACGAATCACAAGAGTTTGAAGTACATCTTCACACAAAAGGAGTTGAATCTCAAGCAAAGGAGATGGTTGGAGCTCATTAAGGATTATGATATGAGATTGCATTATCACCCAGGAAAGGCTAACGTAGTATCCGATGGTTGAGCTGCAAGAGCCATGTCAACACACTCATGACCGGAGAGTTACCCAAGGAGTTAGCAGAGGATCTTCATGAGCTATGTTTGGAGATAGTTCCGAGAGGCTATGTAGCAGCATTGGAGATTCAGTCTACCTTCATGGACAAAATCAGAGAAGCTCAGAAGACCGACAAGGAGATTTCCGGGATAAAGGAGAAGATGAGCAAAGGAAAAGCTAAAGGATTTCGTGAGGATGAGCACGATACCTTATGGTTTGAGGACCGCATATATGTGCCTAATGACCCGGAGATCAGGAAGTTGATTCTGCAGGAGGCCCATGATTCACCGTATTCGATTCACCCAGGAAATACCAAGATGTATCTAGATTTGAAGGACACTTTCTGGTGGACCGGAATGAAGAAGGATATTGCGGAGTATGTAGCAGTTTGTGATGTATGTCAGAGAGTAAAGGCAGAGCATCAGAAGCCAGCAGGATTGCTACAGCCATTGTCGATACCCGAATGGAAGTGGGATAAGCTAGGCATGGATTTTATCACGGGATTGCCCAGGACACGTTCATGCTATGACTCGATATGGGTTGTAGTTGATCGTTTGACGAAGGTAGCTCATTTCATCCCAGTGAAGACCACTTACACCAGTGCTAAGTTGGCCAAGATATACATGACCAAGATCGTATGTCTGCATGGAGTTCCGAGGACCATTATATCAGATAGAGGAACCCAGTTTACCTCAAAGTTCTGGAATCAGTTGCACACTTTGGGTACCAGGCTAGAGTTTAGTACAACCTTTCATCCACAAACAGATGGACAGACCGAGAGAGTCAACCAGATTATGGAGGACATGTTGAGAGCTTGTGCGCTAGATTATGGATCTAGTTGGGACGACAATTTACCGTATGCAGAGTTCTCTTATAACAATAGTTATCAATCCAGTTTGAAGATGGCCCCTTTCGAAGCTTTGTACGGAAGGAGGTGCAGGACACCGTTGTTGTGAGATGAAGTTCGAGACTGTCAGTTGTTTGGACCAGATTTGATTAAAGAGTCTGAAGAGAAAGTTAAGCTGATTCGCGATAGACTCAAGGTAGCCCAGTCCAGGCAAAAGAGCTATGCGGATTCTAAACGCAAGGAGATAGTTTACGAAGTCAGAGACAGAGTTTATCTTCGTGTGTCCCCACTTCGAGGAGTTAAGCATTTTGGAGTTAAGGGAAAGTTAGCACCACGTTTTGTGGGACCATACAAGGTTTTGGAACGTATGGGAGAAGTTGCTTACAAGTTGGAATTGCCTGAAGGATTGTCAGGAGTTCATGATGTGTTCCACGTTTACCAGTTGAAGAAGTGCCACACAGAGATGGCCGATATCCCTCTGAGAGATACAGTGCCACTAGAAGCGATTCAGTTGGATAGTGATTTGACCTATGAAGAGAAACCAGTCAAGATTCTCGAGTTTGCCAGCAGAGTCACGCGCAGCAAGGTTATCAAGTTCTGCAAAGTTCAGTGGAGCCACCATACCGAGGATGAAGCCACCTGGGACTGGGAGCGAGAGGAAGACCTACGGAAGCACCACCCTCACCTATTTTCTAGCCAACCCGAATCTCGAGGGCGAGATTCATCTTAAGGGGGGTAGGTTTGTAACATCCCAAATTTTCAATTTGGAATGTTATACATTAGATCATCTTTACATATCATATTTTATTGCATTTTGGTTTGATCCAAGAAATTCTACGCAACTCAAGGACCCAAGGAGAGAGTTGGGGATTTTGTTATTTTCATATTTGAGTTTTCTCAAATTTTGAAAAGAGGATCGTTTGATTATAATTATTTTATCCTCGTACATTTATTTTATAAAAATAAAAGAGAGGGAATAAAATGACTTTCCCAAAATAAAGAAATATTGGAGATTTAATAATAAAATCAAATAAGATTTTATTTCGGAGTTTTATCGCTATTTTATTTGAATTAGGAAAAATGTGTGTTTTTCAAAATTTCATTTTTAGGCCCAAATAAATGTTCACCTTGTCCAGCTTATTTTTAGAGGACGGGAAAATTTTATTGTGGAATTTTTGGAGTCCGTTTAGTATTTCTTTTCTTTCTTTTCTGCATGTCCGAATTATTTAAAAAAAAAGTCAAACCGACTTGGGCCGCCGTGGGCGACCCGGACTCCACCTCACCCCGGGATTTATAAGCCACCACCCCAGCCCACCCCAGCCGCCGCTGAACCCTAGCCCGCCTCGAGCCCCGCACCGCCCCAGCCGCCGCCGCCGCCGGTGCCGCGCCCCGCCGTCGGAGACGCCGCCGCCGGCGGAGTTGACCGCCGCCGCCGCCATTTTTTTCTCTGGTTTATTTCGGTAAACCCTAGATCTAGATCCAGTTTTTTAAAATTCTGGTTTATTTTTTGTTAGATCGGTTTTTTTGACAGTTTATTTATTTTGCGGACGTTCGTCCGTTCGTTTGTTTTAACGAACGGTTTTCATCGTTTAGCCGTAGACAGCGAACGTTCATTCGTTAGCCTATTCGTCAGTTTTTCTTTTTCCAGGGATTTTCCACGATTATTTTCGATCGCGATTTCTGCCCTGATTTTTGTTTTAGTTTATCTTTTCGCTTGTTTGTCGGAATCAGGTGATTCAAGCGCCTATAGTTTTGTCTCGAAACCCTCTTTCTGTTTAACCAACTTAAACAAGTTTTTGCTACTGTAAAATTTGACTTAGGTCCAGATTAGTAGAAGAAGCTTGTTTCTTTCGCCGTTTGAGTTTCGTTGCTTCGTTTGATTTGATTCTTTTTGCAAATCGGAATTCTTAAGTTGAACTTTCTGGTTAGATCTCTTATTTGAGTCTTACTCGTGCATTAGATAAGTGCTTCTTGTATGATTGTTTGTTTGCGATAGAGTACCCAGAGTGTGCAGCGTGCTACTACGAGTCTCTAGGTTTCACGGATCATCAGCAAGGCAAGTAACACTTTGATCATACCTCTTTACTACCCAGTTTTATTGCATTAGATCAATCCTTAAACAATTGCATGGTTAGGATCTGATTAATATGTGGGTTTTGGGAAGTAGATGAGGTAGTACCTATTGTCCTGTTTATTATAAAACCTTTGGGAGTTACCTCTACGTTTGCTTATATTGCTATGCTATGCTTGTAGACGTGGATTGGGTGAGTGTATCCATGACAGATGTGAGATTGTTAATTAATGGTTCAACTTAAGGTGGCTACTTTAATACACATCTGGGTGGATTGAGGCACCTGGGGAACCCAATGTTGCCTGTTTTATTTTTGGAAATCCCGGGGTACCGTGTGATTCTCCTATGGACTGCCAACCATGCTCAAAGGGATCATGAGATTTTTCATGCTAGAAACTTCCGTGTGCAGCCACAAACTACTATGGGCTCTAGCATAGTTGATTAAGTCGTGTGAACTCTTACAGTGGTAGACTAGCAGATGTAGGGGATGTAGGTGGTACTGTCTACCCATCGTAAGGTGCTAACGCTTCTGAAAGACTACGTCTCGGTCATCCGTTTCTCAAACAACATGTAGTGCGAGAAATCCAACGGAGGAGATCGAGTGTTGCGGGGAAAAGTGTGCAAACCTCTGCAGAGTGTACAAACTAATCATGGTTAGCCGTGTCCCCGGTTATGGACGTTTTGAGTATCTAGTACTTGAATTATCATGTGAATCTCATCATGTTACTTAAGTTAAATTTGTTCGGGTTAATGTTGATGCTTAATTGGGATTGAGTTGGGTGAACCTTCTCAATGTTTAACAACCACCATGATAGTTAAATAAAATTTATTCCTTTGTTGTAGGGAAAAATTGGCTTTATGCAAAACTGTAACCATAGAGCTTTCCACCGGCCATATATGCATGTAGTGATAGCATTATTCTGTTCATTATTCTCTATGTGTTACATTGCCAGCATATTCCATGTGTTGACCCATTTTCGGGCTACAACGTTCATGTTGCAGACTTTTCAGACGACGAGTAAGGTGCCTTAGGTCGTGATCTTTCACTCAGTGATGCCGTTGGACTTGATGGACTCGCTTTATCTTCCAAGCCTTCCGTTGTTATCGGATTTAGATGGCCTTGATGTCTACTACACAACCTTCTTCTTGTAGACGTTGTTGGGCCTGCAAGTGCACATGTTTGTAGGATAGTAGCAAATTTCCCTCAAGTGGATGACCTAAGGTTTATCAATCCGTAGGAGGCGTAGGATGAAGATGGTCTCTCTCAAACAACCCTACAACCAAATAACAAAGAGTCTCTTGTGTCCCCAACACACCCAATACAATGGTAAATTGTATAGGTGCACTAGTTCGGCGAAGAGATGGTGATACAAGTGCAATATGGATAGTAGATAAAGGTATTTGTAATCTGAAATTATAAAAACAGCAAGGTAGCAAGCGATAAAAGTGAGCGTAAACGGTATTGCAATGGTAGGAAACAAGGCCTAAGGTTCATACTTTTACTAGTGCAAGTTCTCTCAACAATAATAACATAGATAGATCATATAACAATCCCTCAACATGCAACAAAGAGTCACTCCAAAGCAACTAATAGCGGAGAACAAACGAAGAGATTATGGTAGGGTACGAAACCACCTCAAAGTTATCCTTTCTGTTCTATCTATTCAAGAGTTCGTAGTAAAATAACATAAAGCTATTCTTTCCGCTCAATCCATCATAGAGTTCATACTAGAATAACACCTTAAGACACAAATCAACCAAAACCCCAATGTCACCAAGATACTCCATTGTCACCTCAAGTATCCGTGGGCATGATTATATGATATGCATCACACAATCTCAGATTCATCCAACCAACACAAAGTACTTCAAAGAGTGCCCCAAAGTTTCTACCGGAGAGTCACGAAAACGTGTGCCAACCCCTATGCATAGGTTCACGGGCGGAACCCGCAAGTTGGTCACCAAAACATACATCAAGTGGCACGTGATACCCCATTGTCACCACAGATAAACACGGCAAGACATACATCAAGTGTTCTCAAAGTAAAGACTCAATCTGATAAGATAACTTCAAGAGGGAAACTCAATTCATCACAAGAGAGTATAGGGGGAGAAATATCATAAGATCCAACTATAATAACAAAGCTTGCGATACATCAAGGTCGTGCCATAGAGAGAACATGAGAGAGAGAGATCAAACACATAGCTACTGGTACATACCCTCATCCCCAAGGGAGAACTAATCCCTCCTCGTCATGGAGAGCGCCAGGATGATGAAGATGGCCACCAGTGAGGGATCCCCCTCCGACAGGGCACCGGAACAAGCTCCCGAGAGGTTTTTGGTGGCTACAAAGGCTTGCGGCGGCGAAACTCCCGATCTATCTTGATATTCGATGTTTTTAGGGCATGTAGGCTTATATAGGCGAAAGAAGTCGGTCGGGGAAGCCTCGAGGGGCCCACAAGACAGGGGGCACGCCCTATAGGGGGGGGGGCGCCCTCCTATCTCGTGGGGTCCTCGGGGATCTTCTGATGTGAACTCCAAGTCTCCAGGATCATATTCTTCCCAAAAATAATGCTCCCGAAGGTTTCATTCCATTTGGACTCCGTTTGATATTCCTTTTCTTCATAATACTGAAACAGGCAATAAAACAGCAATATGGGCTGGGCCTCCGGTTAATAGGTTAGTCCCAAAAGTAATATAAAAGTAATAAAGCCCGTAATCATTCAAAATAAATAATAGTATAGCATGAATGCTTCATAAATTATAGATACGTTGGAGACGTATCAGCATCCCCAAGCTTAATTCCTACTCGTCCTCGAGTAGGTAAATGATAAAAGAAAGAAGTTATGAAGTGTGAATGCTAGAAGGTGCACAAGTTTGATCAATGATAATTTCAATCACCTTTTCTAGCATGATAATATGTCATAACAGTAGTTCATCTCATAAAACTTCTCACGATAAAGTAACAAGCAATTCACATGTTAAAGCATAGACCATAAACATTCTTGAAAACTAGCAAACTTCATTCTTAGTCATCAAACAATTGCAATTCATCTTATTTTCAGGAATAGCAAACCACATACTCAACTATCATATAGTCTTCTACAATTGCTAACACTCACGCAATACTAATGGTTATGAAGTTTTAATCAGACACAGAGAAAGATAGGGGCTTATAATGTTGCCTCCAAATGTATTCACCTTTGGGTGATGTCAACAATAATAGTTCATGCTAACGTACATCCAATTGGATACATATATCAGGATCACCCTAACACAAAGTTCTTGCCAAAGGATAAAATGAAAAAGGGAAAGGTGAAAGACATAAAGTAAAGTACCTTGACTTTTGCATAAAGTAAAAGACATAAAGTAAAAGATAGGCCCTTCATAGAGGGAAGCAGAGGTTGTCATGCGCTTTTAGGGTTGGATACACAAAATCTTAATGCGAAAGAACGTCACTTTATATTGCCCCTTGTATATGGACCTTTATTATGCAGTCCATTGCTTTTATTGCTTCCATAACAAGATCGTACAAAGCTTATTTTCTCCACACTAATAGTCATGCATATTTAGAGAGCAATTTTTATTGCTTGCACCGATGACAACTTACTAGAAGGATCTTACTCAATCCATAAGTAGATATAGTGGACTCTCATGGCAAAACTGGGTTTAAGGATATTTGGAAGCACAAGTAGTATCTCTACTTGGTGCTAGGAATTTTGGCTAGCATGAGGGGGAAAGGCAAGCTCAACATGTTTGAATGATCCATGACAATATTGTCAGGACCCCGACTCAATGCCACATCGATCTAGCATGTAACACCTCATATCACTTTGCGGCCTCACACACGGTATTCCCACGGGTGTTGCCTTACCTTTGCCCGGGACCGTTTGCGCCTTTTGGCACACGTATATGATAGTGTCGCTAGCATCCATATGATAAGGAGCCCGGGCTGACATGGCTAGTCGTAAACCCAAAGTGGCACAAACCTACAGGGACAGGCATCCATGACCCAGCATCGAACGTGTCGGTCATCAGCGAGTGAATCCAGGCTGTAGCACTGGGCTAGTAGGACTCCGGTGAACCGGGCTGTAGCGGGCTAACAGAACTCCGGTATTCATCGCGTGATATTTCCCCGAAGGGACAGACACAAGAACGAAGAAGGACACATGCCGGCCAGCCTAAGTGTTCCAGAGTAGTAGCAAGCTACCATGGCTCAGTGGAAGCACTAGGAGACATTTCCCGGTAAGAGAGGCTACTAAGGATAAACAACTAGATAATCAGATCCCACACATACCAAGAATTTCGATAACATACACACAATATGCTCGATATGTGCAAATACAACATGGCATCATAACATGACTCTACGACTCAAGTATTTTATTCAATAGGCTCCGGGGAGCGAGATATTGAAAACATAGGTCTCATGACCCAACATTCAGAGCATACAAATCAAAGCACATGCGGAAGCTTAACATGTCTGAGTATAGACATCTACAAATGAAAAAGGCTTGAAAGCCTGACTATCTATCAGATCCTGCCGAGGGCACAAGATCGTAGCTGAGGTAACAAGCTAAACATCAAAGTCCCCGCGAAACTACTAGCGAGACTGAAGTCTCTCTGCAAAAACATAAAATAGGCAAACGTGAGTACAAATGTACCGAGCAAGACTTACATCAGAACTATCTACATATGCATCATTATCAACAAGGGGGATGGTGGAGTTTAACTGCAGCAAGCCAGCTTTGACTCGGTGGCTAACCTAAACTACGACTGCGAGTAACTCCTTTGAGGTAGCGCACACTAGTCCACATATTCACCATATCAATACACCACTATGGATCCGCTCCCGTCTCCCTACGAGAACGCCATCCATAGCACTCACGCTTATCTTGCGTATTTTAGAGTATCCACTTTCACTTGTCTATGAACTGATATAAGCAACCCAGAAGTCCTTTACCGCGGACATGGCTATTTGAATAGATGATGTTAACCCTGCAGGGGTGTACTTCTTCATACATGTTTCCACCACTTAGCGTCTGCACATGACATGTGCTCGGCAGACTTCAAGTGAAAGCCGACATGGGTGTAGACCACGACCTACCTAAACACTCAAGTCCCTAGTCCAGGTTTATCGCCTATTCGGGTTCCATCCACGAGGAGATCCTGCTGGAGTTTCGCTCACAGCCCCAAACGATGTGTGCATGGTTCTCGAGACACCAAACGGGCGCCTGGTACACCGTGCCACATGCCTACTGCATCACAGCCCACCCCTCCGGTCAGCGCTGTGCACGGCCTCCAGCATACTACAAACACCAAAAACTACTTGCAACTCCTGGACAGAGGACAAGGGTGATTAAGAAGTCGAGCGGGGTCATATTTCAGGGCCCAATGCATGGTAATAGCTGAATCATGGAGCACAAACATAGAACTCAGTTCCTAAGGACGGCTTCAATGAGACAACCCACCATGTACTCCTACATGGCCTCTCACCGATACCTTTACCAAATCGTGTTCACACACTTAGCTCTCAACAGTAGGACATGTTCACACACCTCTGATTCATTCCCGATGAATCAGACCTGACTCAACTCTAAGCAATAGCAGGCATGACAAACAACATGAATGAGTAGGCACAACAGGGCTCAAACAACTCCTACTCATGCTAGTGGGTTTCATCTATTTACTGTGGCAATGACAGGTCATGCAGAGGATAAAGGGGTTCAGCTACCGCAGCAAGTAACAGATGAATCGTTGTTGTCCTAATGCAGTAAAAGAGAGCAGGAGCGAGAGAGTAGGATTGTATCGGAATGAACAAGGGGGTTTTGCTTGCCTGGCACTTCTGAAGATAATATAGTTCTTCATCGGTGTCATCGAACTCATCGTCGGTACGTCGTCTACTGAGAGGGGACAAACACCGACAAACAAAGGAGAAACACAATCAATGCCATGCAACAATATGATGCATGAATATGACATGGCAATATGCTGTTGATTGGCCTAATGCATCTAGCAACAAGTTAAATGGGGTTGGTTTGAACACTAGGTTCAAATTCAAACTCCATATGTGAGAGTTTAAATGCCATTAATTGATTTGACCTGATCAGCAGGTATAAGTTGTTCTAACATGCATGAAAATGGTACATATGGATAGATTGGATTTTTCTGATCATTTTTCATATATAAATTATTTCATTTGGAGTTACGGTTGAATTTCTATGATTTTTAGAAGTTTTGGATATTTTCTGAAATAAATAAATCATTTCTGATTTATTTAAAACTCTAGAAAACATTTACTGTGTCAGCATGACGTATTAGTGATGTCAGCAAGTCAATGGGCAGCCCAGGTCAAACCTGACCAGTGGGTCCCGCGTGTCAGTGTCATTAGTCTAACTAATTAAATTAGTACTAACCCTAGATTAATTAGCAGTGCTAGGACCCACCTGTCATTGACCCGGGGGTCAAACTGGGCCCCACCCGTGGTCAAACAGGGTCAGTGGGGTCAAACTCGCCGGCAACTCGACGCCGGCGAGGCCCGAGACGGCGGCGCGGCTCGGAAATCCCCCACGGGTGTCCAAATGGGCGGCGGAGAGGCTCTACGAGTGCAGCGCGACGAGGCGCGTCTAACGGGGCAAGTGGGAGCAGCTGGGGTGGACCGAGCTCGTTGGAAGTGAGCTCGCGGCGGTGGCCGGAGTTCGGCCAACAGTGGGTTAGGCGATGCAGGGTGCCAGGGGAGGCGTTGGTGAGTGCTACGTGCTCCTGGTGAGGTGTGGAGCACGGTGGTGTGCCCGGCTTCGAGCCACAGTGGCTCTGACCACGGCGGCGGTGGCTCTCGGCCCCGGTGGTTAGCACGGCTACAGCGGCCTTACAGGGCAAAGGAGAGGGGGAATCGGTTCAGGGGCTCACGGGGATCATGCAGGGAAGGTCAGCGAGCTCGGGGAAGCACGAACGGCGGCAAATCGACGATGAGGTTGACGGCGGCCGATGGTTGAAGATGAGCTTGAGGACGACGCTGCAGGGCTTCCAGAGGGGCGTGGATCGGTGGGGAGGAAGAGGGGGTCGAGGCGGAGCTCCTGAGCTCAGCGGCAGGGCGAGGGGTGGCCGGTGGCCGCGACGAACGGCGTCGGTGGCGATGGTGGCGCTCGGGCACGAGGTGCAGAGCAAGAGAGAGGAGGGGATGAGGACGAGGAAGTTGGCGAGAGGGTCCGAGGTGATGCCTGGCGATGCATGGAGGCGTCCAGGGCGTTGGGGACGCAGGCAGCCAGGCAGGAGGTGGCTCGGGCGCGTGTGCACGCACGGCGAGCACGCGCTCTGCCTACTGGCCTGGGGAGGAAGACGACAGGGGAGGTGGAGGTGGGCTGGGCCAGCACAGGCTACAGTGTTGGGCCGCACAGTAGGTTGCCAGGTGAGTGTCTCTCTTTCTTTTATTTGTTTCTGTTTTCTATTTTCTGCAATTGGTTTTGATTTGATTCAAAATATCAAATCATTTTTTAAAACTTTCTGTAAATTGTATGTGAGCTCAGGAACTAGTCCAAGGTCACAGGCAACTTACAAAAATATTTGAACTTTATTTCTTATATAATAGAAATAAATTCAACTCAAATATGTCATTGGTTTAAGTCAAAGGCCCAAAATAAATATTTCTGTGATTCCAAAAATATTTGTTTGAATTTTACCTCTTACCAATATTTTCACAGAGTAACAGGAACATTTCTTTGGACTCATTTGATGAGACTTAAATGTTGGTTATTTTTAGAGGTCTTCTGAGGCTTTTGAAAATTCCTCAATTCAAATTTCATTTGAATTAACACATGATGCTCACACGAAGGTCTAGCCTAGTGCATAACAGGACCAGGGATGTGACAACTCACCCCCACTAAACAAGAATCTCGTCTCGAGATTCAAGCGTAGGGTAAGATGATGGGGGGACGCAAACTAACACAATCTTCACGATCCAAGGTGCACTTCACGAGAACGTTGATTCAATCACCATCTTTGTCTCGTCGTCTTGCTCTGAGAACTCCAACTAACATCACAATGAGAGGGAAAAGAAAACTCTAGAGAGATCGATCTTATCGAAGGTCGAACAACTCATGATCAACTCACGGAGTGGGACATTGAAACATCTCTCGAGCTGAGACACAAAGCATTCGTCCAGAGGGATGGGGTGAAACACATGACAAAGGTTCACTAGGTAGACAACAATCCCACACTTAAGAAGGTGGTAAATGATTGTCAACGTAGCGAGGAGTTGAGTTGCCATGATACCATAACGGGGCACCTTAGGGAAGGTGACTTGTAGAAATATCCCCTTAAGTGGCAAAAAGAATTACCTTTGATTTAGAGATCATTGAGATTCTTTATACCATCCTAAGGCAATTCTCGAGCGATCATTTGGAGGGGGTCGGTAGAATGACATGCTTGGATTAGAATGGATGATGTGGATTACCTTGTTGAAAACAACACAAGGGATGACTTTAGTAACTGAGGAGAAGCTCAACAGTAGAGAGTGAGTCCACTGTTTGAGAAGTTATAGCATAACCGAGGAAGCTGAGAGCAAACCCAGTTAGTGCCGATGATAACACCTAGCGCTTGCGCGGGATCTCAAGAACTTGAGGATTTCCATATTCATCAAGGTTTTACCAATATCCGTGTCAAGGATCCTGGCAACACAACATACCACCATGATGAATAGTAATGGACGATGCAGATGCAAACAAAGATAACACCTTCTCAGATTTCACCTTAGCGAGGCCAAGAAAACAGAATCTGGATGATCAACCGAGAGACATTTAGCACCCCGCTTCTAATGTTCTCCTTGATGAGCTAGCGTAATCCATTCATAGATATGGTTTGATATCTAGAACATCAAGTAAAAGGTCGGACTTCGGGACTCAAAAATCCATAAAGGTCAATTTGGGAGTAAATTCCACAAAATCCTTATGGGAGGTAGCCAACTTTCTCAATCAAGAGCCTACAATAATAGGTATTCCGGCTAGATGTGTTGGCCACGACATCCACTTCACCGGGTTACGAAGAGACCAATATTATAATTCTTGGGAAATGTCCCAACCATCATATCTGCCTGAGATTCAGCTCTGGTTGGTATCAAAATATTCCAGACTTATCAAGTCTAGAAAGAAAAATTAAAGTTTGCAACACAAATCGACGAGATGGCATTGTGAGATTCTCGAGGAATGAACTAAGATAGAGAGCTCCAAAACATGAGTTGGTTCTGCTACAAACATATGGACACGCTGCCTCGGGCAGGCATGACCAAGTAGTAGTCTTATAATAAAACACTACCGAGTTCAGGAGGGGAACCAGCATCGAGGATAATGGAATCTTGTACAAATCCGTCTGGTACCTTCAGGACTAGCACGTAGAACTTTTTATCCTTGAACAAATCAAATAGTGGCTTGGTGTGCTAGGGACACATGTGGAATGAAGGTTGCAAATCTCCAACCCATAGAATACTTCGCATGTATGCATGACTGATTTGGAATGATTCCAAGGGAAGCAACACTGACTTCCTCGAATGCACGGCGGCAACTTGAATCAAATGCACATGAATTAGAGGAAATCACTTCTTTCATCCGAACATAGGTTTCATGAGCTAACATGAAGAAATGCTTTCAAAATTTTCCAATACTAGATTAATGTTCAACAAAATCATGGAGAGGATAGTAGTGTTGCTGATGGGCTCAACAACAATTCATCCAGGTTTCCATGAAGATGGAATTCCATAATCATCTGAACAAGTGATAGCATTGGTCAGACCCAGGGATATAATGGTGTATGCTCGAGGGATCAACCACGAGTAAGACAACATTAGGAACATCGTTGGTTCTGATTTGGTTTGAGGATAGCCCACACTCGAATCAAAGTTCTGGTAAGACAATAGATCCAACAGTTGACCATGAGGATCAATCAATGAAGATATCATCTTCCTTCAATACATGCACAAAGAGATATCCCTTAAAATGAACTAAGCCAGGAAAGCTTTTATCTTCCAACTCTCCAAGTTGTTGTTTAGCTTAATCAACTAGCTCAGGGTACCCAACACAGATTCTTGGAGAAGGGGTGGTTTATAAGAAACCTACTTGATCACGAACTCAACATAGCGGTCAGGTGTCAACCTGGTAATACTTCCGAGAGGATACCCGGAAAATCACGAACCACCGATATGTTACTAAGCTCGAGAACAATCTTGCTTCCGAGGCAAGATGATGTGATCAAATAAGCAAGGGATTGAAATCCTAACTCATTGATCGAGGAGTGCACCGGAAATAAGGACTAGGTAGCACGATCAATCTTAGAATGATGATTCAATAATCACCATGCTAAGAATGAGGTTGTTGTCCATTTAACTACCAATCAACGGAGTTGCTAGCAGTATTGATTTCACACACCACAATTCACTTGTCGGTATTCCGGTTGCAACAACACGGAACCGAGGAGCGAATGATGATGGCAAGAAGTATCACTACGTCAAGAATCCATAAGGGAAGGTGCAATTCTCATGACGTTCCTGACATAAAGTGGGTAATACTTCAGGGTAGAACAGAACAAAAGCTGAATTAGTATTTGATCTGCGGAGTATGACTGCTTTGACCCAATCCTGAAAATGGACAGGGTACTGGAGTTCGTTTCTCCTAGTCATTCCGGGATAGAATGGCTTGATGGACCACAAGAATGATAAGCATCGATAACACGAATGCATAATTACTCTTGACTATCAATTGATAGACGAAGGTCAGAAAACGACTAAAAGGAACAACTCAAAAAAGCATATGATTTTTTTCTGAGTTGTGGATGCATAGATTAGTATGTTGAGCGAAGCCCAACATTTCTTCCGGATAACCCATGCGGAAAGGTAGAACTGGCAATTTCACAATTATGAATGGAGAACTCCTCAAGAGTACTCTGGTTGTGATCTTTTGATCCAACAAACTTCTGCCATATGTGGTTCATAGTATTTGGAAGATGGAAATACCACGGACCTCGAGGCTAATGCAAAGGTTACTAATATCCTAAAGGAACGAGCAAAGACTATCAACATGAGGTAAGTAGGGTGAGTCTCGGGTTCAAAACCCAAGAATAGAATGCCTACTAACTATGTGGCATCACGGGATGCTTTCGAGAATAAAGGCCAGAATCATCACACTGGGACACAAATCATGGCTAGACTACTAGATGATCCCCTGAGACACCTAGGGTCATAATAATAACTCCAACATATATGTCAAGGCAACAGAGTACCTCAACGCACCGGTTAGTGTGCTTATTCTGACCATAAAGGACACCGGGAACGGAAAGAAAGGATTTGCAAATGCATCAGACTATTTAGAAACCTGGGATGACTCGGACAGCATAACGGCTGTAAATGCTCAGAAAAGATTTGAGACATTCACAAGGATTTGCATAGTCACTTGACAACATCATATCAAGGTTCTGGTTCAACTGAGAACATACTAAAAGTAGTAGAAACTGAATTGAGGCTTGAAACTATCAATCCTATAAGTCTCTAACATAGTAACTCGTCATCCTAGTAGATAGATGAGAACCTAGTTCCTAAACCCCTTAGAAGAGAAGAGGATGACTCAGATCAGAAGGCCATGAGGAATAAGGAGTAAAAAGAGCCTTATGTTCCATCCCACAACCAATTCCCTTACATAACTAAAGCATTTCTAGACACAACTTCGACCAGTTTGGCTTGGTAATCCTACAGGCAGTCAAGCTCTGATACCAAAGCTGTCAGGACCCCGACTCAATGCCACATCGATCTAGCATGTAACACCTCATATCACTTTGCGGCCTCACGCACGGTATTCCCACGGGTGTTGCCTTACCTTTGCCCGGGACCGTTTGCGCCTTTTGGCACACATATATGATAGTGTCGCTAGCATCCATATGATAAGGAGCCCGGGCTGACATGGCTAGTCGTAAACCCAAAGTGGCACAAACCTACAGGGACAGGCATCCATGACCCAGCATCGAACGTGTCGGTTATCAATGAGTGAATCCAGGCTGTAGCACTGGGCTAGCAGGACTCCGGTGAACCGGGCTGTAGCGGGCTAACAGGACTCCGGTATTCATCGCGTGACATTTCCCCGAAGGGACAGACACAGGAACGAAGAAGGACACATGCCGGCCAGCCTAAGTGTTCCGGAGCAGTAGTAAGCTACCATGGCTCAGTGGAAGCACTAGGAGACATTTCCCGGTAAGAGAGGCTACTAAGGATAAACAACTAGATAATCAGATCCCACACATACCAAGCATTTCAATAACATACACACAATATGCTCGATATGTGCAAATACAACATGACTCTACGACTCGAGTATTTTTTTCAATAGGCTCCGGGGAGCGAGATATTACAAACATAGGTCTCATGACCCAACATTCAGAGCATACAAATCAAAGCACATGCGGAAGCTTAACATGTCTGAGTACAGACATCTACAAATGAAAAAGGCTTGAAAGCCTGACTATCTATCAGATCCTGCCGGGGGCACAAGATCGTAGCTGAGGTAACAAGCTAAACATCGAAGTCCCCGCGAAACTACTAGCGAGACTGAAGTCTCTCTGCAAAAACATAAAATAGGCAAACATGAGTACAAATGTACCTAGCAAGACTTACATCAGAACTATCTACTTATGCATCATTATCAACAAGGGGGATGGTGGAGTTTAACTGCAGCAAGCCAGCTTTGACTCGGTGGCTAACCTGAACTACGACTGCGAGTAACTCCTTTGAGGTGGCGCACACGAGTCCACATATTCACCATATCAATACACCACTATGGATCCGCTCCTGTCTCCCTACGAGAACGCCATCCATAGCACTCACGCTTATCTTGCGTATTTTAGAGTATCCACTTTCACTTGTCTATGAACTGATATAAGCAACCCAGAAGTCCTTTACCGCGGACACGGCTATTCGAATAGATGATGTTAACGCTGCAGGGGTGTACTGTTGGAAATATGCCCTAGAGGCAATAATAAAAGTGTTATTATTATATTTCTTTGTTCATGATAATAGTCTTTTATTCATGCTATAACTATATTATCCGGAAATCGTAATACACGTGTGAATACATAGACCACAATATGTCCCTAGTGAGCCTCTAGTTGACTAGCTCGTTGTGATCAACAGATAGTCATGGTTTCCTGGCTATGGACATTGGATGTCGTTGATAACGGGATCACATCATTAGGAGAATGATGTGATGGACAAGACCCAATCCTAAGCCTAGCACAAAGATCGTGTAGTTCATATGCTAAAGCTTTTCTAATGTCAAGTATCTTTTCCTTAGACCATGAGATTGTGCAACTCCCGGATACCGTAGGAATGCTTTGGGTATATCAAACGTCACAACGTAACTGGGTGGCTATAAAGGTGCATTACAGGTATCTCCGAAAGTGTCTGTTGGGTTGGCACGAATCGAGACTGGGATTTGTCACTCCGTGTAAACGGAGAGGTATCTCTGGGCCCACTCGGTAGGACATCATCATAATGTGCACAATGTGACCAAGGGGTTGATCACGGGATGATGTGTTACGGAACGAGTAAAGAGACTTGCCGGTAACGAGATTGAACAAGGTATTGGTATACCGACGATCGAATCTCGGGCAAGTACAATACCGCTAGACAAAGGGAATTGTATACGGGATTGATTAAGTCCTTGACATCGTGGTTCATCCGATGAGATCATCGTGGAGCATGTGGGAGCCAACATGGGTATCCAGATCCCGCTGTTGGTTATTGACCGGAGAACGTCTCGGTCATGTCTGCATGTCTCCCGAACCCGTAGGGTCTACACACTTAAGGTTCGATGACGCTAGGGTTATAAAGGAAGCTTGTATGTGGTTACCGAATGTTGTTCGGAGTCCCGGATGAGATCCCGGACGTCACGAGGAGTTCCGGAATGGTCCGGAGGTAAAGATTTATATATGGAAAGTTGTTGTTCGGGTTCCGGAAAAAGTTCGGGTTTTTTCGGTATTGTACCGGGAAGCTTCCAGAAGGTTCCGGAGGATTCCGGAGGGGTCCGGAGGTCCGGAAATTGTTCCACCACGTCCAATACAGTAGCATGGGCTGTAAGGGGGCGCCCTAGCCTTAATGGGCCAGGGGTACCAGCCCCCCCAAGGCCCATGCGCATGGGAAGGGTAAAACCCTAGAGGGGAGGCCTCCACTTGACTTGGGAGGCACTCCCCCCTTGGCCGCACCCCTTGGGGTGAGAAACCCTAAAGGGGGCGCAGCCCCCTTCCCCCCTATATATATTTGAGGTTTTGGGGCTGCCAACACATGAGTTCTCTCCCTCTTGGTGCAGCCCTACCTCTCTCCCTACTCCTCCTCTCCCATGGTGCTTGGCGAAGCCCTGCGGGATTGCCACGCTCCTCCATCACCACCACGCCGTTGTGCTGCTGTTGGATGGAGTCTTCCTCAACCTCTCCCTCTCTCCTTGCTGGATCAAGGCGTGGGAGACATCACCGGGCTGTACGTGTGTTGAACGCGGAGGTGCCGTCCGTTCGGCACTAGGATCTCCGGTGATTTGAATCACGACGAGTACGACTCCTTCAACCCCGTTCTCTTGAACGCTTCCGCTTAGCGATCTACAAGGGTATGTAGATGCACTCTCCTTCCCCTCGTTGCTAGTCTCTCCATAGATAGATCTTGGTGACACGTAGGAAAATTTTGAATTTCTGCTACGTTCCCCAACAGTGGCATCATGAGCTAGGTCTATTGCGTATATTCTTTGCACGAGTAGAACACAAAGTAGTTCTGGGCGTTGATGTTGTTCAATATGCTTACCGTTACTAGTCCAATCTTGTTTCGGCGGTATTGTGGGATGAAGCGGCCCGGACCGACCTTACACGTACTCTTACGTGAGACAGGTTCCACCGACTGACATGCACTTGGTGCATAAGGTGGCTAGCGGGTGCCAGTCTCTCCCACTTTAGTCGGAACGGATTCGATGAAAAGGGTCCTTATGAAGGGTAAATAGCAATTGGCATATCACGTTGTGGTTTTGCGTAGGTAAGAAACGTTCTTGCTAGAAACCCATAGCAGCCACGTAAAACATGCAAACAACAATTAGAGGACGTCTAACTTGTTTTTGCAGGGTATGCTATGTGATGTGATATGGCCAAGAAGAATGTGATGAATGATATGTGATGTATGAGATTGATCATGTTCTTGTAATAGGATTCACGACTTGCATGTCGATGAGTATGACAACCGGCAGGAGCCATAGGAGTTGTCTTAATTTATTGTATGACCTGCGTGTCATTGAACAACGCCATGTAACTTACTTTACTTTATTGCTAAACGCGTTAGCCATAGAAGTAGAAGTAGTCGTTGGCGTGACAACTTCATGAAGACACGATGATGGAGATCATGATGATGGAGATCATGGTGTCAAGCCGGTGACAAGATGATCATGGAGCCCCGAAGATGAAGATCAATGGAGCTATATGATATTGGCCATATCATGTCACAACTATATAATTGCATGTGATGTTTATTATGATTATGCATCTTGTTTACTTAGAACGACGGTAGTAAATAAGATGATCCCTTACAAAATTTCAAGAAGTGTTCTCCCCTAACTGTGCACCGTTGCTACAGTTCGTCGCTTCTAAGCACCACGTGATGATCGGGTGTGATGGATTCTTACGTTCACATACAACGGGTGTAAGACAGTTTTACACAGCGAAAACACTTAGGGTTAACTTGACGAGCCTAGCATGTACAGACATGGCCTCGGAACACGGAGACCGAAAGGTCGAGCATGAGTCGTATAGTAGATACGATCAACATGAAGATGTTCACCGATGATGACTAGTCCGTCTCACGTGATGATCGGACACGGCCTAGTTGACTCGGATCATGTAATCACTTAGATGACCAGAGGGATGTCTATCTGAGTGGGAGTTCATAAGATGAACTTAATTATCCTGAACATAGTCAAAAGATCTTTGCAAATTATGTCGTAAGCTCGCGCTTTACTTCCACTTTTTAGATATGTTCCTAGAGAAAATATAGTTGAAAGTTGATAGTAGCAATTATGCGGACAGTAGAAAGCTTATGTCCTTAATGCACCGCTCAGTGTGCTGAACCCCAAACGTCGTTTGTGGATGTTGCGAACATCGGACATACACGTTTTGATAACTACGTGATAGTTCAGTTAAACGGTTTAGAGTTGAGGCACTAAAGACGTTTTCGAAACATCGCGGAACATATGAGATGTTTCAAGGGCTGAAATTGGGATTTCAGGCTCGTGCCCACGTCAAGAGGTATGAGACCTCAGACGATTTTCTTAGCCTGCAAACTAAGGGAGAAAAGCTCAATCGTTGAGCTTGTGCTCAGATTGTCTGAGTGCAACAATCACTTGAATCGAGTGGGAGTTGATCTTCCAGATGAGATAGTGATGTTTCTCCAAAGTCATTGCCACCAAGCTGCTAGAGCTTCGTGATGAACTATAACATATCAGGGATAGATATGATGATCCTTGAGGTATTCGTGATGTTTGACACCGCGAAAGTAGAAATCAAGAAGGAGCATCAATTGTTGATGGTTGGTGAAACCACTAGTTTCAAGAAGGGCAAGGGCAAGAAGGGATACTTCATGAAACGGCAAATCAGCTGCTGCTCTAGTGAAGAAACCCAAGGTTGAACCCAAACCCGAGACTAAGTGCTTCTGTAATAAGGGGAACAACCACTGGAGCAGGATTACCCTAGATACTTGGTAGATGAGAAGGCTGGCAAGGTCGATAGAAGTATATAGGATATACATTATGTTAATGTGTACTTCACTAGTACTCCTAGTAGCACCAGGGTATTGGATACCAGTTCGGTTGCTAAGTGTTAGTAACTCGAAATAAAAGCTACGGAATAAACGGAGACTAGCTGAAGGTGAGCTGACGATAAGTGTTGGAAGTGTTTCCAAGTTTGATGTGATCAAACATCGCACGCTCCCTCTACCATCAAGATTAGTGTTAAACCTGAATAATTGTCATTTGGTGTTTGCGTTGAACATAGACATAATTGGATTATGTCTATCGCAATACGGTTATTCATTTAAAGAGAATAATGGTTACTCTATTTATTTGAATAATACCTTCAATGGTCTTGCACCTAAAGGAATGGTTTATTGAATCTCGATCATAGCGATACACATTTTCATGCCAAAAGATATAAGATAGTAATGATAGTACCACTTACTTGTGGCACTGCCATGTAAGTCATAATGGTATAAAACGCATGAAGAAGCTCCATGTTGATGGATCTTTGGACTCACTCGTTTTTGAAAAGTTTGAGACATGCGAACCATGTCTATTGGTGTATACGCATGAAGAAACTCCATGCAGATGGATCATTTGGACTCACTTGATTTTGAATCACTTGAGATATGCAAATCATACCACATGGGCAAGATGACTGAAAAGCCTCGTTTTCAGTAAGATGGAACAAGATAGCAACTTGTTGGAAGTAACACATTTTGATGTGTGCAGTCCAATGAGTGCTGAGGCATGCAGTGAATATCGTTATGTTCTTACTTCACAGATGATTCGAGTAGATGTTGAGAATATTTACTTGATGAAACACAAGTCTGAATTATTGAATGGTTCAAGTAATTTCAGAGTGAAGTAGAAGATCATTGTGACAAGAGGATAAAATGTCTATGATATGATCATAGAGATGAATATCTGAGTTACGAGTTTTGGCACACAATTAAGACATTGTGGAAATTGTTTCGCAATTAATACCGCCTGGAACACCATAGTGTGATGGTGTGTCCGAACATCATAGTTGCACCCTATTGGATATGGTGCGTACCATGATGTCTCTTATCGAATTACCACTATTGTTCATGGGTTAGGCATTAGAGACAACCACATTCACTTTAAATAGGGCACCACGTAATTCCGTTGAGATGACACCGTATGAATTATGGTTTAGAGAAACCTAAGTTGTCGTTTCTTAAAGGTTTGGGGCTGCGACGCTTATGTGAAAAAGTTTCAGGATTGATAAGCTCGAACCCAAAGCGGATAAAATGCATCTTCATAGGACACCCAAAACAGTTGGGTATACCTCCTAATTCAGATCCGAAAGCAATATGGATTGTTTCTTGAATCGGGTCCTTTCTCGAGGAAAGTTTCTCTCGAAAGAGTTGAGTGGGAGGATGGTGGAGACTTGATATGGTTATTGAACCATCACTTCAACCAGTGTGTATCAGGGCACAGGAAGTTGTTCATGTGGCACCTACACCAATTGAAGTAGAAGCTTATGATAGTGATCATGAAGTTTCGGATCAAGTCACTGCCGTACCTCGTAGGGTGACAAGGATACGTACTACTTCAGAGTGGTACAGTAATCCTGTCTTGAAGGTCATGTTGCTAGACAACAATGAACCTACGAGCTATGGAGAAGCGATGGTGGGTCCAAATTCCAACAAATGGTTAAGAAACCATGAATCCGAGATAGGATCCATGTATCAGAACAAAGCATGGACTTTGGTGGACTTGCCCAATGATCGGCAAGCCATTAAGATAAATGGATCTTTAAGAAGAAGACGGACGTGGACGGTAATGTCACCGTCTATGAAGCTCGACTTGTGGCGAAGAGTTTTTTTCCACAAGTTCAAGGAGTTGACTACGATGAGATTTTCTCATCCGTAGCGATGCTTAAGTCCATCGGATTCATGTTAGCATTAGCTGCATTTATGAAATCTGGCAGATGGATGTCAAAACGAGTTTCCTTACCAGTTTTCGTAAGGAAAGGTTGTATGTAATACAATCAGAAAGGTTTTGTCGATCCTAAGGATGCTAAAAGGTATGCTAGCTCTAGCGATCCTTCCAAGGACTGGAGTAAGCATCTCGGAGTTGGAATGTACGCTTTGATGAGATGATCAAAGATTTTGGGTTTATACAAAGTTCATGAGAAACTTGTATTTCCAAAGAAGTGAGTGGGAGCACTATAGAATTTCTGATGAGTATATGTTGTTGACATGTTGATGATCAGAAATGATTTTCTAGAAAGCATATAGGGTTATTTGAAAGGTGTTTTTCAATAGAAAACCTGGATTAAGCTACTTGAACATTGAGCATCAAGATCTATAAGGATAGATCAAAATGCTTAATAATACTTTCAAATGAGCACATACCTTGACATGATCTTGAAGGTGTTCAAGATGGATCAGTCAAAGAAGAAGTTCTTGCCTGAGTTGTAAGGTACGAAGTTAAGACTTAAAGCTCGACCTCGGCACAAAAGAGAGAAAGGACGAAGGTCGTCCCCTATGCTTTAAACGTAGGCTCTACAGTATGCTATGCTAAGTACCGCACCTGATGTGTGCCTTGCCACATGTCTGACAAGAGAGTACAAAGGTGATCAAGGAGTGGATCATCAGATAGCGGTCAAAGTTATCCTTAGAGGAATAAGGATATGTTTCTCGATTATGGAGGTGATAAAGAGTTCGGCGTAAAGGGTTACGTTGATGCAAGCTTTAACACCTATCCGAATGACTCTGAGTAGCAAACCGGATACGTATAGTGGAGCAACCATTTGGAATAGCTCCAAGTGGAGCGTGGAAGCAGCATTTACAATATGACCTAAAAATTTGCGAAGTATATACGGATCTGAATGTTACAGATCCGTTGACTAAAACCTCTCTCACAAGCAGAACATGATCAAACCCCAGAACTCATTGAGTCTTAATCACATGATGATGTGAACTAGTTTAATGACACTAGTAAACTCTTTGGACGTTGGTCACATGGTGATGTGACCTGTCAGTGTTAATCACATGGTGATGTGAACTAGATTATTGACTCTAGTGCAAGTGGGAGACTGTTGGAAATATGCCCTAGAGGCAATAATAAAAGTGTTATTATTATATTTCTTTGTTCATGATAATAGTATTTTATTCATGCTATAACTGTATTATCCGGAAATCGTAATACAGGTGTGAATACATAGACCACAATATGTCCCTAGTGAGCCTCTAGTTGACTAGCTCGTTGTGATCAACAGATAGTCATGGTTTCCTGGCTATGGACATTGGATGTCGTTGATAACGGGATCACATCATTAGGAGAATGATGTGATGGACAAGACCCAATCCTAAGCCTAGCACAAAGATCGTGTAGTTCGTATGCTAAAGCTTTTCTAATGTCAAGTATCTTTTCCTTAGACCATGAGATTGTGCAACTCCCGGATACCGTAGGAATGCTTTGGGTGTATCAAACGTCACAACGTAACTGGGTGGCTATAAAGGTGCATTACAGGTATCTCCGAAAGTGTCTGTTGGGTTGGCACGAATCGAGACTGGGATTTGTCACTCCGTGTAAACGGAGAGGTATCTCTGGGCCCACTCGGTAGGACATCATCATAATGTGCACAATGTGACCAAGGGGTTGATCACGGGATGATGTGTTACGGAACGAGTAAAGAGACTTGCCGGTAATGAGATTGAACAAGGTATCGGTATACCGACGATCGAATCTCGGGCAAGTACAATACCGCTAGACAAAGGGAATTGTATACGGGATTGATTAAGTCCTTGACATCGTGGTTCATCCGATGAGATCATCGTGGAACATGTGGGAGCCAACATGGGTATCCAGATCCCGCTGTTGGTTATTGACCGGAGAACGTCTCGGTCATGTCTGCTTGTCTCCCGAACCCGTAGGGTCTACACACTTAAGGTTCGATGAAGCTAGGGTTATAAAGGAAGCTTGTATGTGGTAACCGAATGTTGTTCGGAGTCCCGGACGTCACGAGGAGTTCCGGAATGGTCCGGAGGTAAAGATTTATATATGGAAAGTTGTTGTTCGGGTTCCGGAAAAAGTTCGGGTTTTTTCGGTATTGTACCGGGAAGCTTCCAGAAGGTTCCGGAGGATTCCGGAGGGGTCCGGAGGTCCGGAAATTGTTCCACCACGTCCAATACAGTAGCATGGGCTGTAAGGGGGCGCCCTAGCCTTAATGGGCCAGGGGTACCAGCCCCCCCAAGGCCCATGCGCATGGGAAGGGTAAAACCCTAGAGGGGAGGCCTCCACTTGACTTGGGAGGCACTCCTCCCCCCTTGGCCGCACCCCTTGGGGTGGGAAACCCTAAAGGGGGCGCAGCCCCCTTCCCCCTATATATATTTGAGGTTTTGGGGCTGCCAACACATGAGTTCTCTCCCTCTTGGTGCAGCCCTACCTCTCTCCCTACTCCTCCTCTCCCATGGTGCTTGGCGAAGCCCTGCGGGATTGCCACGCTCCTCCATCACCACCACGCCGTTGTGCTGTTGTTGGATGGAGTCTTCCTCAACCTCTCCCTCTCTCCTTGCTGGATCAAGGCGTGGGAGACGTCACCGGGCTGTACGTGTGTTGAACGCGGAGGTGCCGTCCGTTCGGCACTAGGATCTCCGGTGATTTGAATCACGACGAGTACGACTCCTTCAACCCCGTTCTCTTGAACGCTTCCGCTTAGCGATCTACAAGTGTATGTAGATGCACTCTCCTTCCCCTCGTTGCTAGTCTCTCCATAGATAGATCTTGGTGACACGTAGGAAAATTTTGAATTTCTGCTACGTTCCCCAACAGTGGCATCATGAGCTAGGTCTATTGCGTAGATTCTTTGCACGAGTAGAACACAAAGTAGTTGTGGGCGTTGATGTTGTTCAATATGCTTACCGTTACTAGTCCAATCTTGTTTCGGCGGTATTGTGGGATGAAGCGGCCCGGACCGACCTTACACGTACTCTTACGTGAGACAGGTTCCACCGACTGACATGCACTTGGTGCATAAGGTGGCTAGCGGGTGCCAGTCTCTCCCACTTTAGTCGAAACGGATTCGATGAAAAGGGTCCTTATGAAGGGTAAATAGAAATTGGCATATCATGTTGTGGTTTTGCATAGGTAAGAAACGTTCTTGCTAGAAACCCATAGCAGCCACGTAAAACATGCAAACAACAATTAGAGGACGTCTAACTTGTTTTTGCAGGGTATGCTATGTGATGTGATATGGCCAAGAAGAATGTGATGAATGATATGTGATGTATGAGATTGATCATGTTCTTGTAATAGGATTCACGACTTGCATGTCGATGAGTATGACAACCGGCAGGAGCCATAGGAGTTGTCTTAATTTATTGTATGACCTGCGTGTCATTGAACAACGCCATGTAACTTACTTTACTTTATTGCTAAACGCGTTAGCCATAGAAGTAGAAGTAGTCGTTGGCGTGACAACTTCATGAAGACACGATGATGGAGATCATGATGATGGAGATCATGGTGTCAAGCCGGTGACAAGATGATCATGGAGCCCCGAAGATGAAGATCAATGGAGCTATATGATATTGGCCATATCATGTCACAACTATATAATTGCATGTGATGTTTATTATGATTATGCATCTTGTTTACTTAGGACGACGGTAGTAAATAAGATGATCCCTTACAAAATTTCAAGAAGTGTTCTCCCCTAACTGTGCACCGTTGCTACAGTTCGTCGCTTCTAAGCACCACGTGATGATCGGGTGTGATGGATTCTTACGTTCACATACAACGGGTGTAAGACAGTTTTACACAGCGAAAACACTTAGGGTTAACTTGACGAGCCTAGCATGTACAGACATGGCCTCGGAACACAGAGACTGAAAGGTCGAGCATGAGTCGTATAGTAGATACGATCAACATGAAGATGTTCACCGATGATGACTAGTCCGTCTCACGTGATGATCGGACACGGCCTAGTTGACTCGGATCATGTAATCACTTAGATGACCAGAGGGATGTCTATCTGAGTGGGAGTTCATAAGATGAACTTAATTATCCTGAACATAGTCAAAAAGATCTTTGCAAATTATGTCGTAAGCTCGCGCTTTAGTTCCACTTTTTAGATATGTTCCTAGAGAAAATATAGTTGAAAGTTGATAGTAGCAATTATGCGAACAGTAGAAAGATGATGTCCTTAATGCACCGCTCAGTGTGCTGAGCCCCAAACGTCGTTTGTGGATGTTGCGAACATCGGACATACACATTTTGATAACTACGTGATAGTTCAGTTAAACGGTTTAGACTCGAGGCACTAAAGACGTTTTCGAAACATCACGGAACATATGAGATGTTTCAAGGGCTGAAATTGGGATTTCAGGCTCGTGCCCACGTCAAGAGGTATGAGACCTCCGACGATTTTCTTAGCCTACAAACTAAGGGAGAAAAGCTCAATCGTTGAGCTTGTGCTCAGATTGTCTGAGTGCAACAATCACTTGAATCGAGTGGGAGTTGATCTTCCGGATGAGATAGTAATGTTTCTCCAAAAGTCATTGCCACCAAGCTGCTAGAGCTTTGTGATGAACTATAACATATCAGGGATAGATATGATGATCCTTGAGGTATTCATGATGTTTAACACCGCGAAAGTAGAAATCAAGAAGGGGCATCAATTGTTGATGGTTGGTGAAACCACTAGTTTCAAGAAGGGCAAGGGCAAGAAGGGATACTTCATGAAACGGCAAATCAGCTGCTGCTCTAGTGAAGAAACCCAAGGTTGAACCCAAACCCGAGACTAAGTGCTTCTGTAATAAGGGGAACAACCACTGGAGCAGGATTACCCTAGATACTTGGTAGATGAGAAGGCTGGCAAGGTCGATAGAAGTATATAGGATATACATTATGTTAATGTGTACTTTACTAGTACTCCTAGTAGCACCAGGGTATTGGATACCGGTTCGGTTGCTAAGTGTTAGTAACTCGAAATAAAAGCTACGGAATAAACGGAGACTAGCTGAAGGTGAGCTGACGATAAGTGTTGGAAGTGTTTCCAAGTTTGATGTGATCAAACATCGCACGCTCCCTCTACCATCAAGATTAGTGTTAAACCTGAATAATTGTCATTTGGTGTTTGCGTTGAACATAGACATAATTGGATTATGTCTATCGCAATATGGTTATTCATTTAAAGAGAATAATGGTTACTCTATTTATTTGAATAATACCTTCAATGGTCTTGCACCTAAAGGAATGGTTTATTGAATCTCGATCGTAGCGATACACATTTTCATGCCAAAAGATATAAGATAGTAATGATAGTACCACTTACTTGTGGCACTTCCATGTAAGTCATAATGGTATAAAACGCATGAAGAAGCTCCATGTTGATGGATCTTTGGACTCACTCGTTTTTGAAAAGTTTGAGACATGCGAACCATGTCTATTGGTGTATACGCATGAAGAAACTCCATGCAGATGGATCATTTGGACTCACTTGATTTTGAATCACTTGAGATATGCAAATCATACCACATGGGCAAGATGACTGAAAAGCTTCGTTTTCAGTAAGATGGCTGGAGATCCATCCGCGAGGAGATCCGGCTGGAGTTTCGCTCACAGCCCCAAACGATGTGTGCATGGTTCCCGAGACACCAAACAGGCGCCCGGTACACCGTGCAACGTGCCTACCGCATCACAGCCCACCCCTCCGGTCAGCGTTGCGCACGGCCTCCAGCATACTACAAACACCAGAAACTACTTGCAACTCCTGGACAGAGGACAAGGGTGATTAAGAAGTCGAGCAGGGTCATATTTCAGGGCCCAATGCATGGTAGTAGCTGAATCATGGAGCACAAACACAGAACTCAGTTCCTAAGGACGGCTTCAATGAGACAACCCACCATGTACTCCTACATGGCCTCTCACCGATACCTTTACCAAATCGTGTTCACACACTTAGCTCTCAACAGTAGGACATGTTCACACACCTCTGATTCATTCCCGATGAATCAGACCTGACTCAACTCTAAGCAATAGCAGGCATGACAAACAACATGAATGAGTAGGCACAACAGGGCTCAAACAACTCCTACTCATGCTAGTGGGTTTCATCTATTTACTGTGGCAATGACAGGTCATGCAGAGGATAAAGGGGTTTAGCTACCGCAGCAAGTAACAGATGGATCGTTGTTGTCCTAATGCAGTAAAAGAGAGCAGGAGCGAGAGAGTAGGATTGTATCGGAATGAACAAGGGGGTTTTGCTTGCCTGGCACTTCTGAAGATAATATAGTTCTTCATCGGTGTCATCGAACTCATCATCGGTACGTTGTCTACTAAGAGGGGACAAACACCGACAAACAAAGGAGAAACACAATCAATGCCATGCAACAATATGATGCATGAAGATGACATGGCAATATGCTATTGATTGGCCTAATGCATCTAGCAACAAGTTAAATGGGGTTGGTTTGAACACTAGGTTCAAATTCAAACTCCATATGTGAGAGTTTAAATGCCATTAATTGATTTGACCTGATCAGCAGGTATAAGTTGTTCTAACATGCATGAAAATGGTACAGATGGATAGATTGGATTTTTATGATCATTTTTCATATATAAATTATTTCATTTGGAGTTACGGTTGAATTTCCATGATTTTTAGAAGTTTTAGATATTTTCTTAAATAAATAAATCATTTCTGATTTATTTAAAACTCCAGAAAACATTTACTGCGTCAGCATGACGTATTAGTGATGTCAGCATGTCAATGGGCGGCCCAGGTCAAACCTGACCAGTGGGTCCCGCGTGTCAGTGTCATTAGTCTAACTAATTAAATTAGTACTAACCCTAGATTAATTAGCAGTGCTAGGACCCACCTGTCACTGACCCGGGGGTCAAACTGGGCCCCACCCGTGGTCAAACAGGGTCAGTGGGGTCAAACTCACCGGCGACTCGACGCCGGCGAGGCCCAAGACGGCGGCGCGGCTCGAAAATCCCCCACGGGTGTCCAAATGGGCGGCGGAGAGGCTCTACGGGTGCAGCGCGACGAGGCGCGTCTAACGGGGCAAGCGGGAGCAGCTGGTGTGGACCGAGCTCGTCGGAAGTGAGCTCGCGGCGGCGGCCGGAGTTCGGCCAACGGCGGGTTAGGCGATGCAGGGCGCTAGGGGAGGCGTTGGTGAGTACTACGTGCTCCTGGTGAGATTGGAGCACGGTGGTGTGCCCGACTTCGAGCCACAGTGGCTCTGACCACGGCGGTGAGGAACCACGGCGGCGGTGGCTCTCGGCCCCGGTGGTTAGCACGGCTATAGCGGCCTTATAGGGCAAAGGAGAGGGGGAATCGGTTCAGGGGCTCACGGGGATCATGCAGGGAAGGTCAGCGAGCTCGGGAAGCACGAACGGCGTCAAATCGACGATGAGGTTGGCGGCGGCCGAAGGTTGAAGATGAGCTTGAGGACGACGCTGCAGGGCTTCCGGAGGGGCGTGGATCGGTGGGGAGGAAGAGGGGGTCGAGGCGGAGCTCCTGAGCTCAGCGGCAGGGCGAGGGGTGGTCAGTGGCCGCGGCGAACGGCGTCGGTGGCGATGGTGGCGCTCGGGCACGAGGTGCAGAGCGAGAGAGAGGAGGGGATGAGGACGAGGAAGTGGGCGAGAGGGTCCGGGGTGATGCGTGGCGACGCATGGAGGCGTCCAGGGCGTTGGGGACGCAGGCAGCCAGGCAGGAGGTGGCTCGGGCGCATGTGCATGCGCGGCGAGCACGCGCTCTGCCTACTGGCCTGGGGAGGAAGACGACAGGGGAGGTGGAGGTGGGCTGGGCCAGCACAGGCTACAGTGCTGGGCCGCACAGTAGGTTGCCAGCTGAGTGTCTCTCTTTCTTTTATTTGTTTCTGTTTTCTATTTTCTGCAATTGGTTTTGATTTGATTTAAAATATCAAATCATTTTTTAAAACTTTCTGTAAATTGTATGTGAGCTCAGGAACTAGTCCAAGGTCACAGGCAACTTACAAAAATATTTGAACTTTATTTCTTATATAATAGAAATAAATTCAACTCAAATATGTCATTGGTTTAAGTCAAAGGCCCAAAATAAATATTTTTGTGATTCCAAAAATATTGGTTTGAATTTTACCTCTTACCAATATTTTCACAGAGTAACAGGAACATTTCTTTGGACTCATTTGATGAGATTTAAATGTTGGTTATTTTTAGAGGTCTTCTGAGGCTTTTGAAAATTCCTCAATTCAAATTTCATTTGAATTAACACATGATGCTCACACGAAGGTCTAGCCTAGTGCATAACAGGACCAGGGATGTGACAACTCACCCCCACTAAACAAGAATCTCGTCTCGAGATTCAAGCGTAGGGTAAGATGATGGGGGGACGCAAACTAACACAATCTTCACGATCTAAGGTGCACTTCACGAGAACGTTGATTCGATCACCATCTTTGTCTCGTCGTCTTGCTCTGAGAACTCCAACTAACATGACAATGAGAGGGAAAAGAAAACTCTAGAGAGATCGATCTTATCGAAGGTCGAACAACTCATGATCAACTCACGGAGTGGGACATTGAAACATCTCTTGAGCTGAGACACAAAGCATTCGTCCAGAGGGATGGGGTGAAAGACATGACAAAGGTTCACTAGGTAGACAACAATCCCACACTTAAGAAGGTGGTAAATGATTGTCAACGTAGCGAGGAGTTGAGTTGCCATGATACCATAACGGGGCACCTTAGGGAAGGTGACTTGTAGAAATATCCCCTTAAGTGGCAAAAAGAATTACCTTCGATTTAGAGATCATTGAGATTCTTTATACCATCCTAAGGCAATTCTCGAGCGATCATTTGGAGGGGGTCGGTAGAATGACATGCTTGGATTAGAATGGATGATGTGCATTACCTTGTTGAAAACAACACAAGGGATGACTTTAGTAACTGAGGAGAAGCTCAACAGTAGAGAGTGAGTCCACTGTTTGAGAAGTTCTAGCATAACCGAGGAAGCTGAGAGCAAACCCAGTTAGTGTCGATGATAACACCTAGCGCTTGCGCGGGATCTCAAGAACTTGAGCATTTCCATATTCATCATGGTTTTACCAATATCCGTGTCAAGGATCCTGGCAACACAACATACCACCATGATGAATAGTAATGGACGATGCAGATGCAAACAAAGATAACACCTTCTCAGATTTCACCTTAGCGAGGCCAAGAAAACAGAATCTGGATGATCGACCGAGAGACATTTAGCACCCCGCTTCTAATGTTCTCCTTGATGAGCTAGCGTAATCCATTCATAGATATGGTTTGATATCTAGAACATCAAGTAAAAGGTCGGACTTCGGGACTCAAAAATCCATAAGGGTCAATTTGGGAGTAAATTCCACGAAATCCTTATGGGAGGTAGCCAACTTTCTCAATCAAGAGCCTACAATAATAGGTATTCCGGCTAGATGTGTTGGCCACGACATCCACTTCACCGGGTTACGAAGAGACCAATATTATAATTCTTGGGAAATGTCCCAACCATCATATCTGCCTGAGGTTCAGATCTGGTTGGTATCAAAATATTCCAGACTCATCAAGTCTAGAAAGAAAAATTAAAGTTTGCAACACAAATCGACGAGATGGCATTGTGAGATTCTCGAGGAATGAACTAAGATAGAGAGCTCCAAAACATGAGCTGGTTCTGCTACAAACATATGGACACGCTGCCTCGGGCAGGCATGACCAAGTAGTAGTCTTATAATAAAACACTACCGAGTTCAGGAGGGGAACCAGCATCGAGGATAATGGAATCTTGTACAAATCCGTCTGGTACCTTCAGGACTAGCACGTAGAACTTTTTATCCTTGAACAAATCAAATAGTGGCTTGGTGTGCTAGGGACACATGTGGAATGAAGGTTGCAAATCTCCAACCCATAGAATACTTCGCATGTATGCATGACTGATTTGGAATGATTCCAAGGGAAGCAACACTGACTTCCTCGAATGCACGGCGGCAACTTGCATCAAATGCACATGAATTAGAGGAAATCACTTCTTTCATCCGAACATAGGTTTCATGAGCTAACATGAAGAAATGCTTTCAAAATTTTCCAATACTAGATTAATGTTCAACAAAATCATGGAGAGGGTAGTAGTGTTGCTGATGGGCTCAACAACAATTCATCCAGGTTTCCATGAAGATGGAATTCCATAATCATGTGAACAAGTGATAGCATTGGTCAGACCCAGGGATATAATGGTGTATGCTCGAGGGATCAACCACGAGTAAGACAACATTAGGAACATCGTTGGTTCTGATTTGGTTTGAGGATAGCCCACACTCGAATCAAAGTTCTGGTAAGACAATAGATCCAACAGTTGACCATGAGGATCAATCAATGAAGATATCATCTTCCTTCAATACATGCACAAAGAGATATCCCTTAAAATGAACTAAGCCAGGAAAGCTTTTATCCTCCAACTCTCCAAGTTGTTGTTTAGCTTAATCAACTAGCTCAGGGTACCCAACACAGATTCTTGGAGAAGGGGTGGTTTATAAGAAACCTACTTGATCACGAACTCAACATAGCGGTTAGGTGTCAACCTGGTAATACTTCCGAGAGGATACCCGGAAAATCACGAACCACCGATATGTTACTAAGCTTGAGAACAATCTTGCTTCCGAGGCAAGATGATGTGATCAAATAAGCAAGGGATTGAAATCCTAACTCATTGATCGAGGAGTGCACCGGAAATAAGGACTAGGTAGCACGATCAATCTTAGAATGATGATTCAATAATCAGCACGCTAAGAATGAGGTTGTTGTCCATTTAACTACCAATCAACGGAGTTGCTAGCAGTATTGATTTCACACACCACAATTCACTTGTCGGTATTCCGGTTGCAACAACACGGAACCGAGGAGCGAATGATGATGGCAAGAAGTATCACTACGTCAAGAATCCATAAGGGAAGGTGCAATTCTCATGACGTTCCTGACATAAAGTGGGTAATACTTCAGGGTAGAACAGAACAAAAGCTGAATTAGTATTTGATCTGCGGAGTACGACTGCTTTGACCCAATCCTGAAAATGGACAGGGTACTGGAGTTTGTTTCTCCTAGTCATTCCGGGATAGAATGGCTTGATGGACCACAAGAATGATAAGCATCGATAACACGAATGCATAATTACTCTTGACTATCAATTGATAGATGAAGGTCAGAAAACGACTAAAAGGAACAACTCAAAAAAGCATATGATTTTTTTTCTGAGTTGTGGATGCATAGATTAGTATGTTGAGCGAAGCCCAACATTTCTTCCGGATAACCCATGCGGAAAGGTAGAACTGGCAATTTCACAATTATGAATGGAGAACTCCTCAAGAGTACTCTCGTTGTGATCTTTTGATCCAACAAACTTCTGCCATATGTGGTTCATAGTATTTGGAAGATGGAAATACCACGGACCTCGAGGCTAATGCAAAGGTTACTAATATCCTAAAGGAACGAGCAAAGACTATCAACATGAGGTAAGTAGGGTGAGTCTCGGGTTCAAAACCCAGGAATAGAATGCCTACTAACTATGTGGCATCACGGGATGCTTTCGAGAATAAAGGCCAGAATCATCACACTGGGACACAAATCATGGCTAGACTACTAGATGATCCCCTGAGACACCTAGGGTCATAATAATAACTCCAACATATATGTCAAGGCAACAGAGTACCTCAACGCACCGGTTAGTGTGCTTATTCTGACCATAAAGGACACCGGGAACGGAAAGAAAGGATTTGCAAATGCATCAGACTATTTAGAAACCTGGGATGACTCGGACAGCATAACGGCTGTAAATGCTCAGAAAAGATTTGAGACATTCACAAGGATTTGCATAGTCACTTAACAACATCATATCAAGATTCTGGTTCAACTGAGAACATACTAAAAGTAGCAGAAACTGAATTGAGGCTTGAAACTATCAATCCTATAAGTCTCTAACATAGTAACGCATCATCCTAGTAGATAGATGAGAAGCCTAGTTCCTAAACCTTGTAGAAGAGAAGAGGATGACTCAGATCAGAAGGCCATGAGGTATAAGGAGTAAAAAGAGCCTTACGTTCCATCCCACAACCAATTCCCTTACATAACTAAAGCATTTCTAGACACAACTTCGACTAGTTTGGCTTGGTAATCCTACAGGCAGTCAAGCTCTGATACCAAAGCTGTCAGGACCCCGACTCAATGCCACATCGATCTAGCATGTAACACCTCATATCACTTTGCGGCCTCACGCACGGTATTCCCACGAGTGTTGCCTTACCTTTGCCTGGGACCGTTTGCGCCTTTTGGCACACGTATATGATAGTGTCGCTAGCATCCATATGATAAGGAGCCCGGGCTGACATGGCTAGTCGTAAACCCAAAGTGGCACAAACCTACAGGGACAGGCATCCATGACCCAGCATCGAACATGTCGGTCATCAGCGAGTGAATCTAGGCTGTAGCACTGGGCTAGCAGGACTCCGGTGAACCGGGCTGTAGCGGGCTAACAGGACTCCGGTATTCATTGCGTGACATTTCCCCAAAGGGACAGACACAGGAACGAAAAAGGACACATGCCGGCCAGCCTAAATGTTCCGGAGCAGTAGCAAGCTACCATGGCTTAGTGGAAGCACTAGGAGACATTTCCCGGTAAGAGAGGCTACTAAGGATAAACAACTAGATAATCAGATCCCACACATACCAAGCATTTCAATAACATACACACAATATGCTCGATATGTGCAAATACAACATGGCATCACAACATGACTCTACGACTCAAGTATTTTATTCAATAGGCTCCGGGGAGCGAGATATTACAAACATAGGTCTCATGACCCAACATTCAGAGCATACAAATCAAAGCACATGCGGAAACTTAACATGTCTGAGTACAGACATCTACAAATGAAAAAGGCTTGAAAGCCTGACTATCTATCAGATCCTGCCGAGGGCACAAGATCGTAGCTGAGGTAACAAGCTAAACATCAAAGTCCCCGCGAAACTACTAGCGAGACTGAAGTCTCTCTGCAAAAACATAAAATAGGCAAACGTGAGTACAAATGTACCCAGCAAGACTTACATCAGAACTATCTACATATGCATCATTATCAACAAGGGGGATGGTGGAGTTTAACTGCAGCAAGCCAGCTTTGACTCGGTGGCTAACCTGAACTACGACTGCGAGTAACTCCTTTGAGGTGGCGCACACGAGTCCACATATTCACCATATCAATACACCACTATGGATCCGCTTCCGTCTCCCTACGAGAACGCCATCCATAGCACTCACGCTTATCTTGCGTATTTTAGAGTATCCACTTTCACTTGTCTATGAACTGATATAAGCAACCCAGAAGTCCTTTACCGCGGACACGACTATTCGAATATATGATGTTAACCCTGCAGGGGTGTACTTCTTCATACATGTTTCCACCACTTAGCGTCTGCACACGACATGTGCTCGGCAGACTTCAAGCGAAAGCCGATGTGGGTGTAGACCACGACCTAGCTAAACACTCAAGTCCCTAGTCCAGGTTTATCGCCTATTCGGGTTCCATCCGCGAGGAGATCCGGCCGGAGTTTCGCTCACAGCCCCAAACGATGTGTGCAGGGTTCCTGAGACACCAAACGAGCGCCCGGTACACCGTGCCACGTGCCTACCGCATCACAGCCCACCCCTCCGGTCAGCGCTGCGCACGGCCTCCAGCATACTACAAACACCAGAAACTACTTGCAACTCCTGGACAGAGGACAAGGGTGATTAAGAAGTCGAGCGGGGTCATATTTCAGGGCCCAATGCATGGTAATAGCTGAATCATGGAGCACAAACACAGAACTCAGTTCCTAAGGACGGCTTCAATGAGACAACCCACCATGTACTCCTACATGGCCTCTCACCGATACCTTTACCAAATCGTGTTCACACACTTAGCTCTCAATAGTAGGACATGTTCACACACCTCTGATTCATTCCCGATGAATCAGACCTGACTCAACTCTAAGCAATAGCAGGCATGACAAACAACATGAATGAGTAGGCACAACAGGGCTCAAACAACTCCTACTCATGCTAGTGGGTTTCATCTATTTACTGTGGCAATGACAGGTCATGCAGAGGATAAAGGGGTTCAGCTACCGCAGCAAGTAACAGATGAATCGTTGTTGTCCTAATGCAGTAAAAGAGAGCAGGAGCGAGAGAGTAGGATTGTATCGGAATGAACAAGGGGTTTTTGCTTGCCTGGCACTTCTGAAGATAATATAGTTCTTCATCGGTGTCATCGAACTCATCATCGGTACATCGTCTACTGAGAGGGGACAAACACCAACAAACAAAGGAGAAACACAATCAATGCCATGCAACAATATGATGCATGAAGATGACATGGCAATATGTTGTTGATTGGCCTAATGCATCTAGCAACAAGTTAAATGGGGTTGGTTTGAACACTAGGTTCAAATTCAAACTCCATATGTGAGAGTTTAAATGCCATTAATTGATTTGACCTGATCAGCAGGTATAAGTTGTTCTAACATGCATGAAAATGGTGCAGATGGATAGATTGGATTTTTCTGATCATTTTTCATATATAAATTATTTCATTTGGAGTTACGGTTGAATTTCTATGATTTTTAGAAGTTTTGGATATTTTCTGAAATAAATAAATCATTTCTGATTTATTTAAAACTCCAGAAAACATTTACTGCATCAGCATGACGTATTAGTGATGTCAGCAGGTCAATGGGCGGCCCAGGTCAAACCTGACCAGTGGGTCCCGCGTGTCAGTGTCATTAGTCTAACTAATTAAATTAGTACTAACCCTAGATTAGTTAGCAGTGCTAGGACCCACCTGTCATTGACCCGGGGGTCAAACTGGGCCCCACCCGTGGTCAAACAGGGTCAGTGGGGTCAAACTCGCCGGCAACTCGACACCGGCGAGGCCCGAGACGGCGGCGCGGCTCGGAAATCCCCCACGGGTGTCCAAATGGGCGGCGGAGAGGCTCTACGGGTGCAGCGCGACGAGGCGCGTCTAACGGGGCAAGTGGGAGCAGCTGGGGTGGACCGAGCTCGTCGGAAGCGAGCTCGCGGCGGCGGCCGGAGTTCGGCCAACAGCGGGTTAGGCGATGCAGGGCGCCAGGGGAGGCGTTGGTGAGTGCTACGTGCTCCTGGTGAGGTGTGGAGCACGGTGGTGTGCCCGGCTTCGAGCCACAGTGGCTCTGACCACGGCGGCGGTGGCTCTCGGCCCCGGTGGTTAGCACGGCTACAGCGGCCTTACAGGGAAAAGGAGAGGGGGAATCGGTTCAGGGGCTCACGGGGATCATGCAGGGAAGGTCAGCGAGCTCGGGGAAGCACGAACGGCGGCAAATCGACGATGAGGTTGACGGCGGCCGAAGGTTGAAGATGAGGTTGAGGACGACACTGCAGGGCTTCCGGAGGGGCATGGATCGGTGGGGAGGAAGAGGGGTCGAGGCGGAGCTCCTGAGCTCAGCGGCAGGGCGAGGGGTGGCCGGTGGCCGCGGCGAATGGCGTCGGTGGCGATGGTGGCGCTCGGGCACGAGGTGCAGAGCGAGAGAGAGGAGGGGATGAGGACGAGGAAGTGGGCGAGAGGGTCCGGGGTGATGCGTGGCGACGCATGGAGGCGTCCAGGGCGTTGGGGACGCAGGCAGCCAGGCAGGAGGTGGCTCGGGCGCGTGTGCACGCACGGCGAGCACGCGCTCTGCCTACTGGCCTGGGGAGGAAGACGACAGGGGAGGTGGAGGTGGGCTGGGCCAGCACAGGCTATAGTGTTGGGCCGCACAATAGGTTGCCAGGTGAGTGTCTCTCTTTCTTTTATTTGTTTCTGTTTTCTATTTTCTGCAATTGGTTTTGATTTGATTCAAAATATCAAATCATTTTTTTAAAACTTTCTGTAAATTGTATGTGAGCTCAGGAACTAGTCCAAGGTCACAGGCAACTTACAAAAATATTTGAACTTTATTTCTTATATAATAGAAATAAATTCAACTCAAATATGTCATTAGTTTAAGTCAAAGGCCCAAAATAAATATTTCTGTGATTCCAAAAATATTGGTTTGAATTTTACCTCTTACCAATATTTTCATAGAGTAACAGGAACATTTCTTTGGACTCATTTGATGAGATTTAAATGTTGGTTATTTTTAGAGGTCTTCTGAGGCTTTTGAAAATTCCTCAATTCAAATTTCATTTGAATTAACACATGATGCTCACACGAAGGTCTAGCCTAGTGCATAACAGGACCAGGGATGTGACAAATATACTTTAACTGAGATGTGAGAAAACATAACCCATTACATTGTCTTCCTTGTCCAACATCAACTCTTTAACATGTCATACTTAATGAGTGCTCACAATTATAAAAGATGTCTATGATAATATATTTATATGTGAAATCTCTCTTCCTTCAATATTCTTTCATGAATTGTTCAAATGATCAATACAATGCTTGCTAACCTTCAATAAATTTACAACCTCTACTTCTTAGATGTGAAGTCAATACTCCCCATGGGATAATAAAATGAGGCATATATATAATTTAAGAATTATGACATTCAACTCATTCAACCATTTACTCATAGGATATAAGTGAAGCACACGAGTAAATGACAAACTACTCCCAAAAAGATATAAGTGAAGATCAATGAGTAGCTAAATAATTATGTAACTATGTGAAGACTCTCCCTCATTAAAGAATTTCAAATCCTGGTATTTTATTCAAACAGCAAGCAAAGCAAAAAAATGACAATGCAAGGATAGCACAACTCATGTGAAGAAGCAAAAACTTAGGCTCAACCGATACTAACCGATAGTTGTTGAAGAAGAAAGGGTGGATGCCTACCGGGGCATCCCCAAGCTTAGATGCTTGAGACTTCTTGAAATATTATCTTGGGGTGCCTTGGGCATCCCCAATCTTGAACTTTTGTGCCTCCTTAATTCCTCTCATATCATGGTTTCTCTTTTTATCAAAAGCTTCATCCACAACAAACTCAACAAGAACTCGTGAGATAGGTTAGTATAAACCAATGCAAAACCTTATCATTTTCTACTGTAACAAATCACTAAAATTATTATTCAACATTTCATACTAAATGCCTCTGCATATTTAATACCCCTATCCTCAAATAGAATCATTAAACAAGCAAACATATGCAAACAATGCAACCATAACAGCAATCTGCCAAAACAGTACAGTCTGTAAAGAATGCAAAAGTATCAATACTTCCCTAACTCCAAAAATTATGACAGAAAATTCCTACTGTAATAAATTTATCATAGCTCAATATGCAAAAAGATTCAACATTATACCATTCTCTGAATTTTCTAGGGAGTTTTTTCAACAGCGGTAAACTTTCTGTTTTCAAACAGCAACATGTATACTAGCAAAATAAGCATGGCAAAGGCTATCCTTGACTTTTTTATTGAAACTAAAGATGCAAAACATTATTATAAATAAAAGCAAGCAAATACTAACAAAAGAAAATGACGCTCCAAGCAAAACACATATCATGTGGTGAATAAAAATATAGCTCCAAGTAAAGTTACCGATGAACGAAGACGAAAGAGGGGATGCCATCCGGGGCATCCCCAAGCTTAGGCTCTTGGTTGTCCTTGAATATTACCTTGGGGTGCCTTTGGAATCCCCAAGCTTAGGCTCTTGCCACTCCTTATTCCATAGTCCATCGAATCTTTACCCAAAACTTGAAAACTCCACAACACAAAACTCAACAGAAAACTCGTAAGCTCCGATAATATAAGAAAATAAAACCACCACTTAGGTACTGTAATGAACTCATTATAAATTCATAATGGTGTAATATCTACTGTAATCCAACTTATCTATGGTTCATACCCTCTGATACTACTCATAGATTGATCAAAATAAGCAAATAACACATAGAAAACAGAATCTGTCAAAAACAGAACAGTCTGTAGTAATCTGTATCAAACGTATACTTCTAGAACTACAAAAATTCTACCAACTTAGGAAGTCCTAAGCAATTTGTGTACCAATCCAGAGCAAGAATCAGATCAGAAGCACGTTACTGTGAATTAACAAAACTAAATTACTGGGTGCAAAGGTTTCTGATTTTCAGCAGGATCAACACAACTATCACCTTAAGCCATCCTAAAGGTCTTACTTGGCACTTTATTGAAACAAAAGCTATAAAACATGATTATTATAGTAGCATAATCATGTGGACACACAAAAATAGTAAGTATAAATATTGGGTTGTCTCCCGACAAGCGCTTTTCTTTAATGTCTTTCCAGCTAGGCATGATGATGACAATGATGCTCACATAAAAGATAAGAATTGAAACATAACGGGAGCATCATGAAGCATATGACTAGAACATTTAAGCCTAACCCACTTCCTATGCATAGGGATTTTGTGAGCAAACAACTTATGGGAACAATGATCAACTAGCATACGAAGGTAAAACAAGCATAAGTTCAAAAATTGAAGCACATAGAGAGGAAACTTGACATTATTGCAACTCCTACAAGCATATGTTCCTCCCTCATAATAATTTTTAGTAGCATAATGAATTAATTCAACAATATAACCAGCACCTAAAGCATTCTTTTCATGATCTACTAGCATAGAAAATTTACTACTCTCCACATAAGCAAAATTCTTCTCATTCGGAATAGTGGGAGTATCATAAGAGACTTGAACACTAAAAATTGTTTCCACATTAAAAGAGTAATGTTCAGAAAAAGGGTAATCATAATCATGACAAGATTTGTAAATATAATCATCACTACTTTTTATAGCATAAGTTTCATCACAATAATCATCATAAGTAGCAACTTCGTTCTCATCATAATCAATTGAAACCTCTCCCAAGATAGTGGAATCACTAAATAAAGTTGACACTCTTCCAAATCCACTTTCGTATTCATCACAATAAAATTCAACATCCTCCAAAATAGTGGGATCACTACTTCCTAAAGTTGACACTCTTCCAAACCCACTTTCATCAATATAATCATCATAAATAGGAGGCATGCTTTCATCATAATAAATTTGCTCATCAAAACTTGGGTGACAAAAAATATCATCTTCATCAAACATAGGATCCCCAAGCATGTGGCTTTGCATATCATTAGCATCATGGATATTCAAGGAATTCATACTAACAACATTGCTATCATGCTCATCATTCAAAGATTTAGTATCAAACATTCTATAGATTTCTTCTTCTAGCACTTGAGCACAATTTTCCTTTTCATCATACTCACGAAAGATATTAAAAAGATGAAGCGTATGAGACAAACTCAATTCCATTTTTTGTAGTTTTCTTTTATAAACTAAACTAGTGATAAACAAGAAACAAAAAGATTCGATTGCAAGATCTAAAGATATATCTTCAAGCTCTCACCTCCCCGGCAACGGCGCCAGAAAAGAGCTTGATGTCTACTACACAACCTTCTTCTTGTAGACGTTGTTGGGCCTGCAAGTGCACAGGTTTGTAGGACAGTAGCAAATTTCGCTCAAGTGGGTGACCAAAGGTTTATCAATCCGTAGGAGGCTTAGGATGAAGATGGTCTCTCTCAAACAACCCTGCAACCAAATAGCAAAGAGTCTCTTGTGTCCCCAACACACCCAATACAATGGTAAATTGTATAGGTGCACTAGTTCGGCGAAGAGATGGTGAAACAAGTGCAATATGGATAGTAGATAAAGGTATTTGTAATCTGAAATTATAAAAACATCAAGGTAGCAAGCGATAAAAGTGAGCGTAAATGGTATTGCAATGGTAGGAAACAAGGCCTAAGGTTCATACTTTCACTAGTGCAAGTTCTCTCAACAATAATAACATAGATAGATCATATAACAATCCCTCAACATGCAACAAAGAGTCACTCCAAAGCAACAAATAGCGGAGAAAAAACGAAGAGATTATGGTAGGGTATGAAACCACCTCAAAGTTATCCTTTCTGTTCTATCTATTTAAGAGTTCGTAGTAAAATAACATAAAGCTATTCTTTCCGCTCAATCCATCATAGAGTTCATACTAGAATAACACCTTAAGACACATATCAACCAAAACCCTAATGTCACCTAGATACTCCATTGTCACCTCAAGTATCCGTGGGCATGATTATACGATATGCATCACACAATCTCATATTCATCCAACCAACACAAAGTACTTCAAAGAGTGCCCCAAAGTTTCTACCGGAGAGTCAAGAAAATGTGTGCCAACCCCCTATGCATAGGTTCATGGGCGGAACCCGCAAGTTGGTCACCAAAACATACATCAAGTGGCACGTGATACCCCATTGTTACCACAGATAAACACGGCAAGACATACATCAAGTGTTCTCAAAGTAAAGACTCAATCCGATAAGATAACTTCAAGAGGGAAACTCAATTCATCACAAGAGAGTAGAGGGGGAGAAACATCATAAGATCCAACTATAATAACAAAGCTCGCGATACATCAATAAAGAGATCAAACACATAGCTACTGGTACATACCCTCAGCCCCGAGGGAGAACTACTCCCTCCTCGTCATGGAGAGCGCCGGGATGATGAAGATGGCTGATACGTCTCCAATGCATCTATAATTTTTGATTGCTCCATGCTACTTTATCTACTGTTTTAGGCAATATTGGGCTTTATTATCCACTTTATATTATTTTTGGGACTAAACTATTAACCAGAGGCCCAGCCCAGATTTGTTGTTTTATGCCTATTTCAGTGTTTCGAGGAAAAGGAATATCAGACGGAGTCAAAACGGAACGAAATCAACTGGAGAAGTTATTTTTGGAAGGAAAGCAACCTGATAGACTTGGAGTGCACGTCAGGGGAGTCCCGGGCTGCCCACGAGGGTGGGGGCGCGCCCACCCCCCTAGGGCGTGTTCCCGTGCCTCATGAGCACCCCGGAGGTCCACCGACGTACCCCTTGCACCCATATATACCTACGTACCCTAAAACTTCCAGAACAGAAGATAGATCGGGAGTTCCGCCGCTGCAAGCCTCTGTAGCCACCAAAAACCTCTTGGGAGCCTGTTCTGGCACCCTGCCGGAGGGGGAACCCATCACCGGTGGCCATCTTCATCATCCCGACGCTCTCCATGACGAGGAGGGAGTAGTTCACCCTCGGGGCTGAGGGTATGTACAAGTAGCTATGTGTTTAATCTCTCTCTCTTGTGTTCTCTCTCGTGTTCACTATATGGCACGATCTTGATGTATCCCGAGCTTTGCTATTGTAGTTGGAGCTTATGATGTTTCTCCCCCTCTACTCTCTTGTGATGAATTGAGTTTCCCCCTTTGAAGTTATCTTATCAGATTGAGTCTTTTATGAGAACACTTGATGTATGTCTTGGTGATCAACTTGCGGGTGTCGTGACATTGGGAACCTATGCATAGGGGTTGGCACACGTTCTTGACTCTCCGGTAGAAACTTTGGGGCACTCTTTGAAGTACTTTTATGTTGGTTGGATGAATTTGAGATTGTGTGATGCATATCGTATAATCATGCCCACGGATACTTGAGGTGACAATGGAGTATCTAGGTGACATTAGGGTTTTGGTTGATTTGTATCTTAAGGTGTTATTCTAGTACGGACTCTTTTATAGATCGATCCGAAAGAATAACTTTGAGGTGGTTTCATACCCTACCATAATCTCTACATTTGTTCTCCGCTATTAGTGGCTTCGAAGTGACTCTTTGTTGCATGTTGAGGGCTTGTTATATGATCTATCTATGTTATTATTGTTGAGAGAACTTGCACTAGTGAAAGTATGAACCCTAGGCCTTGTATCCTATCATTGCAATACCGTTTACGCTCACTTTTATCATTAGTTACCTTGCTGTTTTTATATTTTCATATTACAAAAACCTTTATCTACTATCTATTTTGCACTTGTATCACCATCTCTTCGCCGAACTAGTGCACCTATACAATTTTACCATTGTATTGGGTGTGTTGGGGACACAAGAGACTCTTTGTTATTTGGTTGCAGGGTTGCTTGAGAGAGACCATCTTCATCCTACGCCTCCTACGGATTGATAAACCTTAGGTCATCCACTTAAGGGAAATTTGCTACTGTCCTACAATCATGTGCACCTGCAGGCCCAACAATGTCTACAAGGAGAAGGTTGCGTAGTATACATCAAGCTCTTTTCTGGCGCCGTTGCCGGGGAGGTTAGCGCTTGAAGGTATATCTTTAGATCTTGCAATCGAATCTTTTTTTTCTTGTTTTATCACTAGTTTATTTTATAAAAGAAAACTACAAAAAAATGGAGTTGAGTTTGTCTCATACGCTTCATCTTTTTAATATGTTTCGTAAGTATGATGGAAAGGAAAATTGTGCTCAAGTACTAGAAAAAGAATTACATAGAATTCTTGGCATAAAATATGTGAATGATGAGCATGATTGCAATGTTGTTAGTATGAATTCGTTGAATATCCATGATGCTAATGATATGCAAAGCCACAAGCTTGGGGAAGCCATGTTTGATGGAGATGATATTTTTTGTCCCCCAAGCTTTGATGAGAAAATTTACTATGATGAAAGCATGCCTCCTATCTATGATGATTATTGTGATGACACGTATGCTTTAAAGAATAATGATAACCATGAAACTTGTCATCTTGATCTTAATTTTTAATCATATGATAGTTATTTTGTTGAGTTTGCTCCCACTACTATTGATGAGAAGAATTTTTCTTATGTGGAGAGTAGAAAATTTTCTATGCCAATAGATCATGAAAAGAATGCTTTAGGTGATGGTTATATTGTTGAATTCATTCATGATGCTACTGAAATTTATTATGAGGGAGGAATATATGCTTGTAGGAATTGCAACAATATCAAGTTTCCTCCCTATGTGCTTAAATTCTTGAAGCTATGTTGGTGTTACCTTCCTATGCTAGTTGATTATTGTTCCCAAAGTTGTTTGCTCACTAAATCCCTATGCATAGGAAGTGGGTTACACTTAAATGTGCTAGTCATATGCTTCATGATGCTCCCGTTATGCCTCAATTCTTATCTTTTATGTGAGCATCATTGTCATCATCATGCCTAGCTAGAAAGGCATTAAAAAAAGCTCTTGTTGGGAGACAACCCAATATTTATCCTTACTGTTTTTGTGTGTCCACATGATTATGCTACTGTAGTAATCATGTTTTATAGCTTTTGTTTCAATAAAGTGCCAAGTAAGACCTTTAGGATAGCTTACAGTGATAGTTGTATTGATCCTGCTGAAAATCAGAAACTTTTGCACCCAGTAAATTAGTTTTGTTAATTCACAGAAACGTGCTTCTGATCTCATTCTTTTTGATCTGGATTGATACACAAATTTCTTAGGACTGCCTAATTTGGTAGGATTTTTGGAATTCCATAAGTATACGTTTGATACAGATTACTACACACTGTTCTGTTTTTGACAGATTCTGTTTTCTATGTGTTGTTTGCTTATTTTGATGAATCTATGAGTAGTATCGGAGGGTATGAACCATAGATAAGTTGAAGTACAGTAGATATTACACCAATATGAATTTAGAATGAGTTCATTACAATACCTAAGTGGTGGTTTTGTTTTCTTTCACTAACGGAGCTTACGAGTTTTCTGTTGAGTTTTGTGTTGTGGAGTTTTCAAGTTTTGGGTAAAGATTCGATGGACTATGGAATAAGGAGTGGCAAGAGCCTAAGCTTGGGGATGCCCAAGGCACCCCAAGGTAATATTCAAGGACAACCAAGAGCCTAAGCTTGGGGATGCCCCGGAAGGCATCCCCTCTTTCGTCTTCGTTCATCGGTAACTTTACTTGGAGCTATATTTTTATTCACCACATGATATGTGTTTTGCTTGGAGCGTCATTTTCTTTTGTTAGTATTTGCTTGCTGTTTGAATAAAGTATCAAGATCTGAAATTATTAAATGGGAGAGTCTTCACATAGTTACATAATTATTCGACTACTCATTGATCTTCACTTATATCTTTCGGAGTAGTTTTTGTTATTGCTCTAGTACTTCACTTAGATCTTTTAGAGCATGGTGGTGGATTTGTTTTAAAGAAACTATTGATCTCTCATGCTTCACTTAGATTATTTTGAGAATCATTAATAGCATGGTAATTTGCTTAATGTTAATATACTTGGTATTCAAGATATGTGAAACTTTCTTTTGAGTGTGTTGAATACTAAGATAAGTTTGATGCTTGATAATTGTTTTGAGATATGGAGGTGATAATATCAAAGTAATGCTAGTTGGGTGATTATGAATTTAAAGAATGCTTGTGTTGAAGTTTGTGATTCCCGTAGCATGCACATAGGGTGAACCGCTTTGTGATGAAGTTGGAGCACAATTTTATTTATAGATTGTCTTCCTTATGAGTGGCGGTCAAGGACGAGCGATGGTCTTTTCCTACCAATCTATCCCCCTAGGAGCATGCGCGTAGTGATCTAGTATTTGATGACTTCTAAATTTTTGCAACAAGTGCATGAGTTCTTTTGATTAATGTTGAGTCCATGGATTATACGCACCCTTTCACCCTTCCATTATTGCTAGCCTCTCTTGTGCCGCGCAACTTTCGTCGGTACCATACACCCACCATATACCTTCCTCAAAACAGCCACCATACCTACCTATTATGGCATTACCATAGCCATTCCGAGATATATTGCCATGCAACTTTCCACCGTTCCGTTCATATGACACGCTCCGTCATTTTCATATTGCTAGCATGACCATGTAGTTGGCATTGTATTTGTGGCAAAGCCACCATTCATAATTCTTTCATACATGTCGCTCATGAGTCATTGCACATCCCGGTACACCGCCGGAGGCATTCATATAGAGTCATATTTTGTTCTAAGTATCGAGTTGTAATTGTTGAGTTATAAGAAAAATAAAAGTGTGATGATCATCATTATTAGAGCATTGTCCCAGTGAGGAAAGGATGATGGATACTATGATTCCCCCATAAGTCAGGATGAGACTCCGAACAAAATAAAAAAAATGAGAGAAAAAGAGAGAAGGGGCAATGCTACTATCCTTTTACCACACTTGTGTTTCAAAGTAGCACCGTGATCTTCATGATAGAGAGTCTCCTATGTTGTCACTTTCATATACTAGTGGGCATTTTTCATTATAGAACTTGGCTTGTATATTCCAATGATGGGCTTCCTCAAAATGCCCTAGGTCTTCGTGAGCAAACAAGTTGGATGCACACCCACTTAGTTTCTTTTGTTGAGCTTTCATATACTTATAGCTCTAGTGCATCCGTTGCATGGCAATCCCTACTCACTCAGATTGATATCTATTGATGGGCATCTCCATAGCCCATTTATACGCCTATTTGATGTGAGACTATCTTCTCCTTTTTTGTCTTCTCCACAACCACCATTCTATTCCACCTATAGTGCTATGTCCATGGCTCACGCTCATGTAATGCGTGAAAGTTGAAAAAGTTTGAGATTACTAAACTATGAAACAATTGCTTGGCTTATCATCGGGGCTGTGCATGATTAAATACTTTGTGTGATGAAGATAGAGCAACAGCCAGACTATATGATTTTGTAGGGATAACTTTCTTTAGCCATGCTATTTTGAGAAGACATGATTGCTTTGATTAGTATGCTTGAAGTATTATTATTTTTATATCAATACAAACTTTTATCTTGAATCTTTCGGATCTGAATATTCATACCACAATTAAGAAGATTTACATTGAAATTATGCCAAGTAGCACTCCACATCAAAAATTATCTTTTTTATCATTTACATACTCGAGGACGAGCAGGAATTAAGCTTGAGGATGCTTGATACGTCTCCAATGTATCTATAATTTTTTATTGCTCCATGCTACTTTATCTACTGTTTTAGGCAATATTGGGCTTTATTATCCACTTCTATATTATTTTTGGGACTAACCTATTAACCAGAGGCCCAGCCCAGATTTGTTGTTTTATGCCTATTTCAGTGTTTCGAGGAAAAGGAATATCAGACGGAGTCAAAACGGAACAAAATCAACTGGAGAAGTTATTTTTGGAAGGAAAGCAACCTGATAGACTTGGAGTGCACGTCCGGGGAGTCCCGGGCTGCCCACGAGGGTGGGGGGCATGCCCAGCCCCCTAGGGCGCGCCCCCCTACCTCGTGAGCACCCCGGAGGTCCACCTACGTAACCCTTGCACCCATATATACCCACGTACCCTATAACTTCCAGAATAGAAGATAGATCGGGAGTTCCGCCGCCGCAAGCCTCTGTAGCCACCAAAAACCTCTCGGGAGCCTGTTCTGGCACCCTGCCGGAGGGGCAACCCATCACCGGTGGCCATCTTCATCATCCCGGCTCTCTCCATGATGAGGAGGGAGTAGTTCACCCTCGGGGCTGAGGGTATGTACCAGTAGCTATGTGTTTGATCTCTCTCTCTCGTGTTCTCTCTCGTGTTCTCTCTCGTGTTCCCTATATGGCACAATCTTGATGTATCCCGAGCTTTACTATTGTAGTTGGATCTTATGATGTTTCTCCCCCTCTACTCTCTTGTGATGAATTGAGTTTCCCCCTTTGAAGTTATCTTATCGGATTGAGTCTTTTATGAGAACACTTGATGTATGTCTTGGTGATCAACTTGCGGGTTTCGTGACATTGGGAACCTATGCATAGGGGTTGGCACACATTCTTGACTCTCCGGTAGAAACTTTGGGGCACTCTTTGAAGTACTTTTATGTTGGTTGGATGAATCTGAGATTGTGTGATGCATATCGTATAATCATGCCCACGGATACTTGAGGTGACAATGGAGTATCTAGGTGACATTAGGGTTTTGGTTGATTTGTATCTTAAGGTGTTATTCTAGTATGAACTCTTTTATAGATTGATCTGAAAGAATAACTTTGAGGTGGTTTCGTACCCTACCATAATCTCTACGTTTGTTCTCCGCTGTTAGTGGCTTCGGGGTGACTCTTTGTTGCATGTTGAGGGCTTGTTATATGATCTATCTATGTTATTATTGTTGAGAGAACTTGCACTAGTGAAAGTATGAACCCTAGGCCTTGTATCCTATCATTGCAATACCGTTTATGCTCACTTTTATCATTAGTTACCTTGCTGTTTTTATATTTTCAGATTACAAAAACCTTTATCTACTATCTATTTTGCACTTGTATCACCATCTCTTCGCCGAACTAGTGCACCTATACAATTTACCATTGTATTGGGTGTGTTTGGGACACAAGAGACACTTTGTTATTTGGTTGCAGGGTTGCTTGAGAGAGACCATCTTCATCCTACGCCTCCTACGGATTGATAAACCTTAGGTCATCCACTTGAGGGGAATTTGCTACTATCCTACAAACCTGTGCACTTGCAGGCCCAACAACGTCTACAAGGAGAAGGTTGCGTAGTAGACATCAATGGCCACCGGTGAGGGATCCCCCTCCGGTAGGGCGCCGGAACGGGCTCCCGAGAGGTTTTTGGTGGCTACAGAGGCTTGCGGCGGCGGAAATCCCGATCTATCTTCATATTCGATGTTTTTAGGGTATGTAGGCTTATATAGGCGAAAGAAGTCGGTCGGGGAAGCCTCGAGGAGCCCACGAGATAGGGGGGCGCGCCCTATAGGGGGGGCGCCCTCCTATCTCATGCAGTCCTGGGGGATCTTCTGACGTGAACTCCAAGTCTCCATGATCATATTCTTCCCAAAAGTAACGCTGCCGAAGGTTTCATTCCGTTTGGACTCCATTTGATATTCCTTTTCTTCATAATACTGAAACAGGCAATAAAACAGCAATATGGGCTGGGCCTCCGGTTAATAGGTTAGTCCCAAAAGTAATATAAAAGTGTATAATAAAGCCCGTAATCATTCAAAACAGATAAAATATAGCATGAATGCTTCATAAATTATAGATGCGTTGGAGACGTATCAGGCCTTAAGCCATATTTATTGTAATAAGTTCTCTTTTGAGGCATTCGATCTAATAAGTGTGTGATTGCTACTCTGCTATAAATCCTTCAAGTACTGTGCGTGTCAGCATTACCGATCCAGGGATGACACTGATGCACAGAGATCAGACTGTTTGAGGTCTGGTCGCTACAAGATGGTATCAGAGCACACGCTGACTGTAGGACACGACCACTAAGCTAAAGCCCTAGATCACTACTCTCTTCTCATTTCTAACTCCTCTCCCTTTTCTACTCTTTAGGATGGCGGATGCAAGGAACAAGTTCATGCAACCGGATGAAGATACACCCTTCGGACGCCACTTGAAGGAAGTCACTAGATACCTAAACATCAGAGTACCAAGCTTCACCGGGACCTACATCACCACTCTGCCAGAAAAGGAGCGTTGGATGATTCAAGTTCAAGTTCTAGGAAGAACGTTCATGCCAGTCACTAAGCCCATAGAGTTTTCCTTTGATGCACCAACCTGGAGTCTAGGAAAGAGCATGGCAGCCCACATCACCATGAGACGCATTGGAGAAGTGTACCACAAGGATCTCCAGGATACTATCTACTAGATTTGTGGGCGCCGAGATGAGCAATGGGAGATGATCAGCACCAGGAAGGATAGATCTATTGCAGCTTTCATCCAGGAGTTAAACCAGCACATTCGTCGCCAGGAGAACCAGATGTGCGCATGCATGATAGATCTGAAGAAGGCAATGCCCAAATTCTATACGTAGCGGGTGTGGGGAGGTTCGCGCCAGCTCGCTCGCGGGCGACCCGCGCGCCAAATATGAGAACGCCATCTCACTATAAGTGTGAAAATTACATTCATTTGGTGGGTCTCGTTGAAACACTAGTAGAAAAAGGGTCTAATGTGCAGCTCATTAGTCCCGGTTTGAAATTGAGCCGGCACTAATGTGACCATTAGTGCCGGTTCCAACGGCTACGCGGGCCGCTCTCTTTAGTACCAGTTCATGCGGAACCTTTAGCACCGGTTCGTGCCACGAACCGGTACTAAAGAGTGTGGTGGTAGGATGTTGTCAGACTGGGGCCCGTCCAACACCTTTAGTACCGGTTCTTGCCACGAACCGGTACTATAGGTCATCCTGCATATAAACCCTTTGTCCAACTTGCTTTGTTCTTCCCCCCTTTCCCCTCTCCTCCTCTCTGTTCTTCCTCTTCCTCCCCTCGAGCTCATCACACATTTTGCTCAAATTTTGTCAAGATTTGAAGGCCCCCATCCATTCAAGTGATCACAAAGGTTAGCAACTTTGTCCTTTCATCTCTCATTGCTAGATTAGCTCTTGCAATGATTTATATAATGATTAATTTGTGGGTTTTAGTAATTATATGTGGTAGTATATTTGATTTATGTGCAATTTGAGCTTAAAATAACTCTTAGTTTGCATATATAGGTGTGGTTTACTTAGTGCCTTCCCATCTCCATCGTAACCACCGTCGATCGTCCGCACCAACCCGTCGCCGGCACCACCTTGTGGTGAGCCTCTTGTTCTTATCTTTTTTATATAAAAAAATCATGTTTGTGTGATTTAGATATATAGTTACTTGTATAATTATCTTACCCGTATGTTGTTTGTTATACATAGTGCCATGGTTTTGATATCCGTCCCCGTCGGCCCTCGTCCGTGTTATGATTCGGATGTGGTATATTCTCTTTTAAAACTATTTGTTGCATTTCGTGTTTATGGCAAATTGTGCCCATCAAGTTGACATAGATATTTTTATCTAGGAGGTATGTGAACCAGAAATCCCAACCAACCCTATTATCGAGAGGTTAAATTTAGTTGAAAGAGAAAACGAGTATTTGAAAGAAAAATTGAAAAGAATTGAGGGGGAGAAGATGGAATTGGAGTTGCATGTTGCCGATGTCGTCGATGATCACAAGATCAAGATGGAGAAAATGCGGTTGAAGATTAGAAAGATTAGAAAATATGCCATTGATAGTGTGGCTTGGTATCATTATGTTGTTGGATCAATTGTTACCTTAGTTGCGATATTGATCGCATTTGTTGTTTCATTTAAATTCTTTAGCTAGAGAGTTATTTGTATGTTGCATTTAAGTGTTGTATGAACTTTATGTATGAACTTGTATTAATTTGGTCTATTCGGTAGTGTGTAATGAAGATGCGCCGACAATGGATGTACGATGACCGATGCTCTCCCCAGCTCATTGATGGCGTGTATACTTTTCTGATTGCAGCTCAGGCAAACAAGCGTGCGGATGGTTTTATGCCTTGTCCATGTGCTGGCTGTAAGAATGGTCACAATTACTCTAACTCAAGAACCATTCACATCCACCTGTTTGAGTCCGGTTTCATGCCCCACTATAATGTTTGGACCAAGCACGGAGAAAGAGGGGTTATGATGGAAGACAATGAATAAGAAGAGGACGACGATAGCTATCCTGACCATGGGTTCCCTGAATACGATGATACAACAATGGGGGAAGAAGCTGAGCCGACCATGCGGGAACAAGCTGAAGAAGAGGCATCAGATGAGCCCCCTGATGATCTAGGTTGGGCCATTGCCGATGCAAAGAGAAACCATGCAAGTGAAAAGGAGAAGAAGAAGTTGCAGCGCATGTTAGAGGATCACAAGAAATTGTTGTACCCGAATTGCGAAGGTGACAAGAAAAAGTTGGGCACCACACTTGAATTGCTGCAATGGAAGGCAAAGAATGGTGTATCTGACAAGGGATTTGGAAAGTTGCTGGTAATGATAAAGAATATGCTTCCAAAGGACAACGAATTGCCCGAGAGTATGTATGAAGCGAAGAAGGTTGTCTGCACTCTAGGTTTAGAGGTGCAGAAGATACATGCATGCCCTAATGACTGCATCCTCTACCGCGGTGAGTACGAGGATTTGAACGCGTGCCCGGTATGCGGAGCATTGCACTATAAGATCAGTCGCGATGACCCTGGTGATGTCGAGGGCGAGCGCGATGGCACGGAGAAGACCGTAAGAAAGACGGGAAGTTGAGAGTACCCGCTGACGGGTCGCAGTGGAGAAAAATCGAGAGAAAGTATAGGGAGGAGTTTGCAGGTGACCCAAGGAACGTATGGTTTGGTCTAAGTGCAGATGGCATTAATCCTTTTGGGGAGCAGAGCAGCAACCATAGCACGTGGCATGTGACTCTATGTTTGTATAACCTTCCTCCTTGGTTGTGCATGAAGCGGAAGTTCATTATGATGCCAGTGCTCATCCAAGGCCCTAAGCAACCCGACAATGACATTGATGTGTACCTAAGGCCATTAGTTGAAGAACTATTACATCAGTGGAATGGAAAAGGTGTACGTGTGTGGGATGAGCACAAACAGGAAGAATTTGACCTAAAGGTGTTGCTGTTCGTGACCATCAATGATTGGCCTGCACTCAGTAACCTTTTAGGACAGACAAACAAGGGATACCGCGGATGCACACACTGTTTGTATGATACTGACAGTATATATTTGGATAGTTGTAGGAAGAATGTGTACCTGGGACATCGTCGATTTCTTTCGAGCAAGCATCCCGTAAGAAAGAAAGGCAAGCATTTCAAAGGTGAGGCGGATCAACGGACAAAGCCTCGCCACCGTACTGGTGCTGATGTACATGATATGGTCAAGGATTTGAAGGTAATCTTTGGAAAGGGTCCTGGCAGACAACCTATTCCGAAGGACGCTTACGGACGTGCACCCATGTGGAAGAAGAAATCTATATTTTGGGACCTGCCCTATTGGAAAGACCTAGAGGTCCGCTCCGCAATCGACGTGATGCACGTGACAAAGAATCTTTGTGTGACCCTGCTTGGCTTCTTGGGTGTGTATGGGAAGACAAAAGATACACCGGAGGCATGGGAGGACCAGCAACATATGCACGGAAAAGACGGCATACATCAGAGTCAGGCCAGCTACGCTCTTACCAAAGAAGAGAAGGAAATCTTCTTTGAATGCCTGCTCAGTATGAAGGTATTGTCTGGCTTCTCGTCAAATATAAAGGGAATAATAAATATAGCAGAGAAAAAGTTCCAGAATCTAAAGTCTCATGACTGCCACATGATTATGACGCAACTGCTTCCGGTTGCATTGAGGGGGCTTCTACCGGAAAACGTTCGATTAGCCATTGTGAAGCTATGTGCATTCCTCAATGCAATCTCTTAGAAGGTAATCGATCCAGAAATCATACCAAGGTTACAGAATGATTTGGTGCAGTGTCTTGTCAGTTTCGTGTTGGTGTTCCCACCATCCTTCTTCAACATCATGACGCACATCCTAGTTCACCTTTGCGAAGAGATTAACGGTTTGGGTCCTGTATTTCTACACAATATGTTCCCCTTTGAGAGGTTCATGGGAATCTTGAAGAAATATGTTCATAACCGTGCTAGGCCAAAAGAAAGCATCCCAAAGGGCCATGAAAATGAGGAGGTCATTGAGTTTTGTATTGACTTTATTCCTGACCTTAAGCCGATTGGTGTTCCTGAATCGCGGCATAAGGGCAGACTCAATGGAAAAGGCACGCTAGGAGGGGATCAAATAATATGTATGGACAGACATTCTCTCACTGAAGCACACTACACACTTCTATAGAATTCCGCCTTGGTGGCTCTGTATATGGAGGAACACAAGAATTTTCTACACTCCAAACAACTGGAGCAGTCTGACGACTGGATTACACGTGAACAAACGAGGACTTTCGCCGGTTGGTTGCAGACACGTGCCTGATGGCGATATTGAAGATGACCTGTACTTGTTGTCCCAGTTACCATCTTTGAATATAATGACTTTCAAAGGGTATGAGATAAATGGGAATACATTTTACACGATCGCCCAAGATAAGAAGAGCACCAACCAAAACAGTGGTGTCTGCTTTGATGCAACAACCAACACGGGAAAGGAAACATATTATGGTTACATGGAGGACATATGGGAACTTAACTATGGAGGTGGTTTGAAGGTCCCTTTGTTTCGGTGCAAATGGGTCAATATGACACGAGGCGGGGTAATGGAAGACCCGCAGTACGGAATGACAACAGTGGATCTTAACAATCTTGCGTATGCAGACAAACCATTCGTCCTAGCCAATGATGTGGCGCAGGTTTTCTATGTGAAAGACATGTCTACCAGGCCGAGAAAAAGAAAAGATAAGGAAGCGAATGGATCATACGATGAGCCAAAGCGCCACATAGTTCTTTCAGGGAAAAGAAACATCGTGGGAGTGGATGACAAGACATACATGTCAGAAGATTATGAAAAATTTGATGAAATTGCTCCATTTAAAGTGAATATTGATCCGAGCATCCAGTTAAATGATGAAGATTGTCCATGGTTACGACGCAAAGGGACACACGCGAAGAAAAAGTTTCACACCCAAAGATCCCACACTGGCATGTGATAGGCTTCACAGTCATCACTTTCTTCTGTAGTGACTTTTCAGACTTATATATCTGGAAAGTGCCGCTTCGAACAAACCGGAGGGAATCTTTGTAATAGTTAGGGTACTTCTGTGTTTTGGTATTTGAAATGCGAAGAAATTTTATGTGCAAAAACTGGATGCACTTCGTCTACAAATTAGTTCGTCAAATAATTCAAATTTAAACTATTCAAATTTGAAAACTACTGGCACTAACAGAAACTTTGTAATTTTTTGTAACTATAGAAAAAATATTCAAAAATAAATAAATGAAAATAAATAAAGTAGAAAAGAAAAAAAAAACTAAATTTTTGTTAAGACAAAAACTAAATTAAAAAAATAAAACTATTCAAATTTAAAAACTACTCACACTAACAGAAAGTTTGTAATTTTTCGTACCTAAAAAAATATTCAGAAATAAATAAAGTAGAAAAGAAAAAAAACTAATTTTTTGTTGAGACAAAAACTAAATAAAAAAAGCCCACCTACTGGGCCACAGCGGCCTGCATACGACTAGAAACCCAACCTGTAGTTGGGCCAGGATGCAGGCCCGCTAGCCTAGTAGGCCCAACAGGGCAGAGTAGAAGAGGTAGGCCCAAAAGGCCTGCATTGGAGAGGAGCTCAATGCAGTGCCGGCGTCGGGGCTTATAAACTGGCCTCGACGCTCCTCGACTAGCGAGGTGGGACTAAACTTGTGCACCACCTGGAGCGAGCACACCCCCTTTAGTACCGGGTGGTGGCTACAACCGGTACTAAAGGGGGTGCCTTTAGTACCGGTTGTAGCCACCACCCGGTACTAAAAGGGGTGCGCTTCCCACCGCTTCACCTGGCCAAAACAGACCTTTAGTACCGGTTACTGGCTCCAACCGGTACTAAAGGTAGGTTCTATATAAGAAAACACTTCAAAAAATTCGTCAGTTCTTCCTCTGCTTCTTCTCCTCTGCCCCGTCGCCGCCGCCCCCGTCTCGCGCCGTCGCCGCCCCCCTCCCGCGCCGTCGCCGTCCCCGTCGCGTCGTCGCCCCGTCCCGCGCCATCGCCGTTCGGCCCCTCGCCTCGCCGTCGCCGTCGCCTTCGATCGCCATCTCCTCGCCGTTGCCGTCGCCTGGACCTCGCCGTTATCGTCGCCTAGAACTCGCCCGCGCGCTGTGAGCCCCTCCCCCGGCCTCTCCTCCCTCCAATCCACCGCGCCGCCGCCGCCGGACGCGCGCACGCACGCACACACACACACAACACGCGCGCACACACACACACACAATTTTTCTGTTTTTAGTTTTTAGTTTTTTTAGTTTTTCTATTTTTCATACAAAGTTTTAGATGAATTAATTAATTAGATTAGATTAATGTCAAATAGTATATAGAAATTTTCTAGAAACGTCAGAAATTTTAGAAATGTTAGTTTTAGCTAGATGAATTAGATTAATTTCAAATTGTTTTAAAAATGTTATAGAAATGTTAGTTTTTAGTTTCTTATAACTTTAGTTATACAAATTTAGATTTTGCATATAAGAAATCACAATCCAATCATTTAAAAAATGTTACTTTTGCGGCATATAGTATTTGTTCTCGGTGATGCTCGGCCCGCATCCTCGTCGTCGACCCGTTCGCGACGACGTCCTGCTTCAGAGGACCCATGTCCGGGACTGGGCTCCGCCGGGCTGGCACTGGGAGGTGCTACCTTCAGGGGCTCGTCGCTTGGTGAGGAACTCGGGTCCCATCGTCGACCCTCAACTCTTTTGGTGGTGTTCCTATGGGCCACTTTCGGTGCGGAGGGAGCCGGCCCCGCCGGAGGTGGTGCGTCGTCGTGTCAGGGAGTAGGACGAGCACGTCCGTCGCTACATGGCTGCTATGGACGTCAGGTTCTCCAATACCTGGCAGGGTCTTTGGGGAGATGACCGGAGCTATGATCGTGTGATGGTTCCTTCTCTTTGGGTGTCCACCGCCCGCGCCTCAGGAACCGCGAGTGGCCTAGATTATTTTGTAGTATTCGATCTTTATTAGCTAGCTAGCTAGTGATGTATTCGATATATAATATTCGAGACAATGTATTCGAGATTATATATTACTCGAGACGATGCATATTATGTACTATCATTCAAGATTTCCTCTTATTGATTGCATGCATGCATATTGTAATTTGAATACTAAATTGTTTTATATTTCTTCTGGTCTTGTTAAATAAAAGCTATGACGGACAATACCGGCAGAGAGGGAGAAGAGGCCCTGTTCGAGATCATACACTCCCCTCGCGCGCTAGATAATCGAAATGAAGAAGATGACGACTCCCAATATCTGAACAATACCGGGGAGGGTGATGATATGATATTCGATCGCGACGACCGAATTGATGAAGTCATGGATTATGATGGCGAAGAAATTAATGATTATGATGGCGAAGAAATTAATGATTATGATGGCGAAGAAAATGTTGATCTTGATAAATCAGAGACCGGCGAGGTATATTTATATAAGCAGGCATCTGGTGATCATCACATGTTTTAAATGATTTGAAGATATATTAACGAATCGATCTTTCTTCTTTTCAGCCCTCCGGATCAAGCAAATCTTTTACAGGCAGAGTGCAAGGCCAAGGAAAAAAGTTGAAGCAGGGCGTAAAGTACAACATCGATGCCATCAAAACTAATGGCGAACTAATAGCGCCTAAGAACATTGCGAACAAGTTCGTTCGTCAGTGCGGAGTTCTTGTGGAGGACAAACTCCCGATCTCCCTTCAAGAATGGAAAAAGTCATCAAAGCCCCGTCCAGATCTTACTTTTGTCGATGGCAGAGCAAAAACAGCGCTTTGGGAAGATCTCATGGAACATTTCACTCTACCAGATCATTTCACAGCTGCAGATGTGGAGAAAGTCAAGGACGCTGCTCTTAGGAAGATGGAAATTGCATTCAACAACCACAAGAAAACTATATGGAAGGACTGCGTCAAAGCAGGAAAGAAGACTCCAGAATTCAAGGGAACACTGGAGAACCAAAGAGAACACTGGGACGATTTCGTGAAATTCAAGGAATCAAAATTATCTAAGGAACGGTCCATAAAAAAACAAGGCCAATGCCGCAAAAAAGGAGCAATCCATAGGTTGGGGCCAGGTGGCTACGCGATGGCAATGCCTAAGTGGGATAAGTCTGAACAAGAGATGCTGGCTACACAGGTCACTCCAGTTACATTGAGCTGGCCCCCCAGGTGCAGAAGTTGGTTCTATGTGCATGGGGGGGCGTTGGACCCGAAGACAGGCGAGGTTTCGAAGAAGGCATGTCTTAAAGGAGCCGATGATAAGTTAGTTAACGCAATAGAAGAAGCTCGAAAGGGGGTGTTCACGCCCAACAGAGAGAAAGACGAGCTTACGCGCGCCCTGGGAAATCCTGAACACCCGGGAAGAACATGAGGCAAGGGCGTTGTTCCGTGGTATGAGGGCTTTTCTGAGTGGAACGCTGACTACAGAAGCAGTGCGAGAAGAAAGATGGAGGAGGAGAAGAAGAAGAAGCTAGAGAACAAGCAGAGGAAGCAGGAAGCAGAACGACTTCAAGGCCTAGAATCAGCGCACGCGGACTTGGCACTCAAATTGCAGAGGCAACAGCAGCAGATCGACTCACTTAGCCAGGAAAGGGGGTCTCAGCAGAGGCCGCAACTAGCGGATGATCCAGCATTGGATAGCACCTTCCCATCCATGCCGAGAAGTAGCGTGGGTTCCGCCCCGGGCGACGCACTGCTGGATAGATACCCTGTGGATGACATCATGGAGAACACTAACTGTGAGCTACACTTCAAAATAAAGAACATATCCGTGAAGGCGGCGGACGCCGTTACTTATACAAATCCCCCCGGAGCAACCTACCATTGCAGAACGATTCCAGCCGACTATGCTTGTGTTGTGGTTGATGAGGTGGTAGACCATTATTCGGGGCTATAGCTTGACATTTCTTGAGGTGACGAGGAACACACACTAGGAGAGGCCATACATTGTATCATCCTATGGAGAAAGGATTGCATCATCTTTCAAAGGCCGCCGACACCGCATCAGCTAGAGCTTGAAATTCCAGGAGGTGACAAGGAGTAGACGACTCACGCTCCTCCAACGCGTGAGGCCACTCCTCCTGCTTCAACTCAGCCAACGCATGAGGCCACTCCTCCTGCTTCAACTCAGCCAACATGTGAGGCCACTCCTCCCGCTTCAACTCAGCCAACGCGTGAGGCCACTCCTCCTCCTCCAAGTCCACCAACACGTGCCACTCCTCCTCCAAGTTTGACACCACGTCAATCGTCTCCGCTGCCTCAGCAATCGCAGAAGAGAGCCACCGCAGCTATGGTGCATAGTGCTACAAGTTGAGGTAGTACAGGAGGTACAGGCAGAGGCAAGCGATTTCCAAATGGTCCAAAAAGCCTCCCGCCTCTTCCGCAGAGGCCTTACGACATGACCAAGGAGCAAAACAAAGCCATAGTGAAGGCCCAAGTGGAGGCCCATCTCGCACCAAAACCGGCACTGCCACCAAGGGAGAAAGTGCCCGAGGAGAAGATTGACCACTTTATTCGTATGGCGTGACCACCAGCTCCCAAGCCTGTTGACTTAGACTATGAGCGCCAAATCAGGAAGGCACATCGAGCACGACAAAAGGGGTCGAGCTCGAGCTCGAGCCAAGCAGCTGGCCAAAAATGCGGGAAAACCGTTCCCCAGCTAGGAGAACAGGCGGCGCAATCGATCCCCTCGCTTGTTGTACCAACACATGAGAGTACCGGCGTTGGTCAGCTGGTAATAACCGACGAGCATAGATGGAATGCTGAAATGCTCGGTATCACTGTTGGACAACTTCTCGAGATTGAGCCCATGCCTGAGCTTAAAGAGGAGGAGATAAAATGGAAATATGCCTGCGGCCAACCTTTGGTAAGGCCTGAGGAGGTCAAGAACCTCCCAACGAGAATGTATCAATTGTATGATTGATACATGAAAATTACCAAGAGTAACAATCGAGAGGGCCTCATGGTGAAAGTCAAGGAAGAGTATTACTTCCATAAGCTAGCTCTGTCCATTGAGTATTCAGAACTATTTCAGTTATTCCATCAAGACGCACTCGACAAATCCATCATCAGTTTGTATTGTCTGTAAGTGATTTCTTTCTGTAATTCAAGTCTCAAGCTAGCTGTAGTGCTCACTAATCGATCATTACCTGTAATTATCCTTACTATATTCTTTTCTGTGGTATTATGCAGGATGAAGATGTATGAAATGAAAAAAGTTGGACGCTATAGCATTGGGTTCATTGACCCAAATACCATTAATGAAGAAACATGGACATATGAATGGTATCAAGCAGAGGTAGAGAAAAACATGATAGAGTTCTTGAAGCGCCTCAATACCAATGAACATATACTACTTCCTTACAACTACACGTGAGTCACACTGTCTTGTACTATAAATTCTGTTTTTACTTACTAGCTAGCTAGATGTTAATAATTAAGTGTATAGGGGTTTAGGGTAGTTGATGAGTGTTAATGCACATTCCCGCTTAATTAAGACATGCAAACGTGTGTGCAAGCAGTTATCATTGGATCTTGTTAATCATTAAAGTTGACGAAGGAACAGTTGAAGTACTGGACTCACTACTTAAAGAAAAGAGACTACACAACCGTGAAGGGGATAGTCGACAGGTAATTTCAATCATTATTAACTATATGTCGGCCTCTTTAGTTCGTCATTTCCTGATATCAACTATTTAATAACTCGTTTATTCATTTTCTTTGCCGGCGGGCAGGGCTTGGGCAAAGTTCAGGAATTCGAAAGAGGTTCCAGGCGAATGGAAAGAAAAGTTGTATTGGTTTCGACCCAAGGTATAATTAATTAAGTAGTACTAGTTAGCTACCATGCATCTCTTTAATTCCGGGCTATAGAACCGGCACTAAAGCCCCTTACGAACCGGGGCTATAGCCCGGTTCTGCAGTAGTGCATCTCTTTAATTCTAGTTTCAATACCATTAATTATCATGCTTAATTAATTATTATCTGATTAAATTATGTTCTCGTAAAGGCCCTGAAGCAGGCGCAGGGGAGAGATCATTGTGCATACTGCGTTTTCGAGAACATTCACATGATGACATCCAAAAAGACCAAAACTGATAGACAGCTATGGATACGCGCGTTTGACAGAACATTATTCACAATTTTTACGTCATTATTGATATCTAGTCACATAACTAATACACATGCATATTGATCTCCTTCTTAACAGTTCGAATCGGTGCGGGAGACGCTCCTATCAGTGGAGCGCATACGAGCACTTCAAGAGGAAATAACGGGATTTTTGCTCGACGAGATCATAGATCTCAAAGGGGAATTCTACTATCTGCTACCGCCCCAATGAACTACTCCCAATTGTCATCGTGCTCCGAAGGCACCAAGGCAAATGCCACTGGCTCTGAAGGCTACATGTAGGAAAAACTATATATATATATATATATATATATATATATATATATATATATATATATATGCATGTGTATGTGTGAATAATGGTGTGGTGTGAATAATGGTGTGGTTGTGAGACATTCGATGATATATATATTCACAATTTATATATATGCATAACGTGTACAATATGTAGTATCGTAAAATACCAGCAAACGAAAAATAATTAAATGGAAAACACAAAATTAAAGGAAAAATAAATAATAAAACCAAAACCCCCCAAACTTTTTAGTACCGGTTGGTGCCTTGGCTCGTGCCACATGGTGGCCCTTTAGCTGCGGTTCGAGCCAAACCGGTACTAAAAGGGGGGGGGGGCTTTAGTCCCCACCCTCTAGTGCCGGTTACAGAACTGGCACTAAAGGCCCTTACGAACTAGGGCTATAGCCCGGTTCTGCACTAGTGAAACCTTCATATAATAGTAGAATGCATGTGCGTTGCTACGGGCTACATTTCTTTCTCATATGTTTGGTCGTGTTCAAACATCAAACAAATGCTCAATGGGCTTCCCAAAATTCATTTGTCTAGACAGTCCGGTCTCCCCCAAATATAGCTGGTGTGTGGGTGAGAAATGTGGTTGTTTGGACTATCCGTCATGTTGTCTCCAATACATGGTCCCAACACAAAAAACCCACCCAACGACCCATCGTTCCCTTTTCTTGCTAGACCCCCCTCTTCCTTCTCGGTTTTCCATCAAACTTTTCTCGTTGGAGCCCTCTCCTTTAAAACGGGATGGCGCCCACCTCACCATCGCTATGGATCCCTCTCTCCTTCACACCGTACCTCCCCATGAAGCATCAAGGAGGAGTCCCCCACCAACCGCCCCACTCTCCGCCCCTATCCTCTAGCACCCACCCCCTCAGTGTTTGTGTTGATCCACCATGGTCATCAAGGAGGAGGAGGCATGCGTGTGACACCCCTCGAGCCAAGAAGGCAAGTCTGGTATCTCCTGAGTCATTGTCACGTTGTAACATACTGTTGAATGTCGTGCATTACCATGAAATAAAAAAAAATATGATATCCATTGTTAGGCATGCAAGATGCAACCAATAAGCTACCGTGTTCGTTATTAACTCTTGAAGCAACCGACCAATACATTTACCCTTCTATCCTAACAAAAAAAATGTTTGCTAACATTGACCCTTCTATCTCAACCAAAAACTTATACAACTTGATGGAAAAAAATATGAACCGCTTGCTCATGAAATTTGCTGCAAAGTCATCTCTTATGAAATGCAATTTGCCACATTTTCTAAAGTAGAAAAATTATTCAGCTCAGATAGTATTAATTGAACATACCAACCCCAACCCTCATCATGCTCACTCTCAACCGCCACTCTTGTCACAAAATCTACTAATTGGTGTTCTAAGTGAGTTGTAACTAAACAGACTAATCTCCGCTCACTCTTAACCTTCAATCTTGTCACAAAATCCACTAACAACAAGCCTCCTAATCGGTTTCCTTTTAAGAAACATCCACAAAGTTGCAACGGAATACCAAAACAAGGGAGATTGGCCAAAACCATGGCAAACCTTCATATGTTAAGATCCGCTTAGTGTTTCCATGCATGCTACAAACCATGGACCAGAGTCGCCTAAAAAACTATGGACAAGCGTGTTTAGCTAGGGGTACCTTTACTAGTCTGAATGACCAACACCTGACCATAGCGCCAAACGATGCCTACGAGTGACTGATGGTTGCAGTTTTGCCCTCAAGACTCAAGACCAGACGATCCAGAGTCATCTCTTATTTTTTCTTGCTAATAACAGGTAGGTGAAACCAACCAACTTGACAGTAGTATATCTTTCTTTTTTGAGATAGACAGTAGTATATCTGTGTATACATGTTGATTCAGTCTGCAGCCTACTAGCCGAGCATGCGTTTGGATTGTCAACTTACGCCGGGGCGATGAATGAATGATGATGCGTGCATCCATCCTGCAGCGAGCAACAACAACCACCAAGCTCTTCTTGACGCGGTCTGTGTTAGCAAAAACACTTGTTAATTGCTCTGCCAAATTACCCGAAAACGACCGTACGTAGAGTACTTATTACGATGACTGCGTCAGTAGTATGTTTTTCCTGCAAGGTTGATTCGGCCAAGACATTTTGCTCGTCAGTAGCTTTCTTTTGGACGCAGCCCGGGTGGAGGGAGGAGGAGGAGACTGGGAAGCGGTCCAAGTCCAAAAGGAAAGGGCTGCGTGCGCGCGTGAGTGTGCAGCGTGCTTACCTCAGCGGGCCGGGGAAACGGGCCCACTCCGGGCCACGTAAGCCGCTGAACCGGTCCGGCCCCACCAACTCCTCCCGAGCTGCCTCCGCGCTCACGCTTTTTAACCGGTGGCCTCCTCCCTTTTCATTCCCCGCCACGCCGCACCAACTCGGCCTCTCCGCTCTGCGCCCGTCGACGCAGGCACGCGACACGAGACGAGGCGGCGGCCGGTGAGAGGAGCGGGGCGGAGAGATGTGGGTCTTCTACCTGATAGCGCTGCCTCTGACGGTGGGGATGGTGGCGGCCACGCTGCGCTACTTCGCCGGCCCCGCCGTGCCGCTCCACGTCCTCGCCACCGTCGGCTACGCCTGGCTCTGCTCCCTCTCCTTCGTCATCCTCGTACCCACCGACATCTACACGGTGCGATCCCGGCATCGCCTCTTCTATCTCGTTTTGCTTGCTTGCTGCTCCTCGCTCGGTGTCGCTGTGCGATTACTACTGTAGTTGGTAATTGTCATTCCGGCGAATCGAGAAACTAGGTTGTTCCTGCCTGTGCGTGCGGATTCGGCATCATCAACTGCCAGTCTGGGAAGTGGCACGGAATCGGGGACTGTAGTGTGCTGTAGAACAGAGATTTTGGTGAGCCGCATACCAGCGTGCGTGAATCCATTCATGGCGTGTTGGCTTAAAAGTGAGAATGCGGGGTTTCGCAGTTCATCGGCGTGTTTGTGATGCTTGTGCTGAAACTTGCAAGCGTGAAATGGCGTTTCACATCAGTAACGCTGTGGGTTAAGGAGTTTGCCTGTTCCTGCAACTTCAGATATTTACCCCCCAAAAAATCGTCGTTGCAGTTGGTATATATGTACATTTTTTCTAGAACGGGTACGGATTTATTCTTGATAGAATTGTAATGTGAAGGCAGGCAAATTGCTGTACTGTTGTTACATTGTACTCATACATGGCTACTGATGTAGACTCTTCTATTGCACTATTGTTCTGTGTTCTGACCTCCTATTCCATTACCTGAACTGCAGACAATTACCGGCAACCAAAAGGGTGACGTCGGATTCTTTTGGAGCTGGTCTTATTGGAGCTCGTTTGTCCTAGCATGGTATGCTACTGATCACAATAACTTGTGTTGATTTGTGCGCTAACTGGCTAATGATGAGGTGAAAACTTTTTCGGGAAAATGATGAGGTAAAAACTTGAAATGTCTTTTTCATGACATGTAAGGTCTGAAACTGCTGCCTTGGTTTTCAATTGCCGAATCGGTCAATGGCACATATGCTTAGCCTTCTTGAGCGCACGCTTCTTCGTTGGTTTGTGTAGTTTAATGATTTGACCAAACATTTGGGTCAACTTAACTATATTACATCCTTATCTGAACATGACTGCATATTATATTGACTGTTGGGCATCCCTTAAATTCTTTTGGAGCTGGTCTTATTGGAGTATATTGTAGGCAACATGACAAAATCCTGTCATTCTTTTTGCTGATGTTACTTTTTTTCCTTAATTTGCGAGATTCCTGTTATAGCTACTTAGTACTTACCTCATCTGCCTAATCGCACAATGATTTTTCGGGTGGAACCACTTATTCTTGCAGAACTCTCTTTCCAGTAGTTATGTTGTTTTTCTAAATACGACACTATTCTCATGTCAAATTATGTTCATCTGAACAGGGCTATCATTCCTACCATTAAAGGCTATGAGGATGCTGGAGATTTCACAGTTAAAGAAAGGCTGAAAACCAGTATCCGAGCGAACTTGCTCTATTATGAAATTGTGGGATCTATCGGCTTTTTTGGAATAGTTCTGATTATAATCATGCATCATGATTGGTATGTACTCATGTTTCGAGTCTCAACTGAGCTTACATATTGTACGACCCATCTAATATCTGCGTGTAGTTCAGACATATGTGAGAGTTTTGATTTGATCTGTTTGGGTCTGCTCTAGTGGAACAAATAGGAACTGTATTATAACTTCTTCAGTATGAACTTTATCCAGTTTGAACTATTTAAATTCTTCTCACCAATTGTTTTCATGTCTTCAGTCCAATTTGTGATCATCGGAGAATAGGTTCAACTTTTCCTTCACTGAAAGAATGCTATTGTTTGCAGGGGTGGTGCTATCTTGGGCTTTGCTATGGCATGCTCAAATACCTTTGGACTAGTGACAGGTGCCTTTCTTCTTGGTTTTGGCTTGAGCGAAATTCCAAAGGATATATGGAGAAATGCTGATTGGACTCGCCGTCAAAAAATTCTCTCTCACATGGTTGCAAAGATGACTGTAAAACTTGATAATGCTCGCCAAGAATATTGCAACACAATCACTGTATGTACTTCTCTGGGTTCTTAAGCTGTCATCTCATGATTATTGCATTCTTCTTAAGGCATGTTCCTTTCCTTGTCTAAGGTTGTTCAAGCCACATCGAAGCAAATGTCCAAGCGTGACCCACTAAGGCCTTTTATGGATATTATTGATAATATGCTGGCTCAAATGGTATGGATGCCCAGGTACCGCTATAAATTGATATTTACATATTTTAATTATTCATAATAACTCACAAGCTCAAATCTATTTCTTCAGCTGAGAGATGACCCACTGTTCAAGCTTTCTGGTGGAAACAAACTAGCAGAAAATGATATGGATTATGATACTGACGAGAAAACTATGGCTGCACTTCGACGTCGACTTAGGATAGCTCATGAGGAGTACTGTAGGTGTAAAAGGTACAATATGCTAAACTAGCACATCTTAGTATCTTTTAGTGTGCATTTATGATTAAATTCCTGCAATAAAGTTCGAAAATAAAATTCACACCCCTGTACAATTTTGTTGCGCTCATTTTCTGTATAATCCCAGACCATATTTTTGCTGCTTTTAATTGTAACTATTTAACCATACTTGACTGTTTACAGCAAATATACGACTTCTGTCATGGAAGCCCTTGAACTGGAAGACACAGTGACAAATTATGAGCAACATGATGCAGACGGATGGTGCGTATTGACTTCTTACTTTACAGATAAATGGTTGTGTCAGACTGTCAGTTTGTGCATAAAATTGATAGTTAATGTCTTGATACAACTTCCGAGAAATCTTTGAAAGTTTTTGATGTATGTTTTGCTCTGTTCAACCATATACCGTGGTAACCAATGTTGGGGAGATATGTTGTAGTATTTATACCGCCGCTAAATAGTCAGTTGAAGCGATTACTTGGTCCATTGAAGATGATAGTGGATATGGCACTGTTGCATATTTATGAATCAAGTTTGGTTGGCTTTGTTATCATGTAGGAGAAAATAGAAAATAACATAATAAACAGATACTTTTTTTCCTCGAACACGCACCCAATTGTGTGTCATTTTGTAGACATTCTTAAAATGTTACTACTCCGTCCCATAATATAAGACGTTTTTGCAAGCAAAAACGTCTTATATTATGGGACGGAGGGAGTACTAAACTCTACTTGTTAATATTACCCTCACCACAACAATCAGCATGCATTGCAAGCTGGTTATCAGCTATCTTCATACCAAATCTTTGGGACATCAGTTCGAAGCACTGATGACTTCCTTTCTGTTTGTTCTTACAGGAAATATGTATCAGATTTAAGGGAAAGTCGATCAGGCACACTAGGATCCTTCCTTGACCATATAGGTATGTTCCTACAGTCCAGATTTGGAATATCTTGTCATATCTCTTTACCAGTGTGCCAATTGAAAATGCCTTACACGAGCGAGGATTTTTGGCTCCCAAGTACCATGGAGTTTGAAATTTTGCAAAAATCAAAAACAATTTTTAAGTCTCATTTTTGTGCTGCTCACATGAAAACATATTTCATCATGAAACTTTGCAAACATGTAGTATACATATCTATATACATGTGTAAGTTTTTCATATTTTTTGAAACATAAAATGTTAATTTTTGAAATTTTCAAAATTTGGGCTCTATGGCGCCCGAGCTCCATTAGCAATCTCCAACCTTCACAGGATTAGATCATTTCTTTGTTGAGCAAAATAGGAGACTAGACCCCACTTTGTCCTCTTAGCCAATCCTCAAAAATATGAACTACAGTACGAGTTGGAGCAATGTTAAAAGCCATGCAACAAGCTGAAGGGCAATCAAAGAAGAGGTGTTGAATATAATCTTCCTCCTGGTAAAATAAATTACCATCAATCCAATTGTTTTTAGCCAAGTTACTGTTTATTATTATGACTACCCTACTCAAGTACCACAAGAATATTTAAATTTTCAGAGGGAGTTCAAATTTTCAAATTTGTTTGCGATGGAAGTGAAAGTGGGAATTGACTAGAGCCGCATACACAGATTGCACCGAGAAAATCCCCATAGCATGTAAATTCCGCATAATAAAGCTTGAACCGCTCACACAAGTTATCATAGGCCCAATACCAATGGATCTTTTACAGCGATTTTCTACACACCAACACTTTTATGTTAATCTCCCTGGCCTGTCCAAAATTCATGGAACTGACTTGCGAACACCTTCACATTTTCAGAGTTCATTTGGCGATGTATACTGTTAAACCGACTCCTGAAAGTTCTTTCTGTTCTCCTTGGTTGCATCTCAGCTGCCATATTGTTGGCTGAGGCCACTTTGCTGCCAACTGGTGTCCATTTGTCACTTTTTTCTGTTCTTATAAATGCTGCAGGAAAGCAAGAAATTTTAGTCCAGGTAAGAAATTAATTAATTTAATTGTGTAGCATTGCCTTGTTGTGTTTGAAGTAGAATCTGAAATATTTCCTCCAGCTTGCAGCCAACTTATGGGAAGTTAATCACCACTTTATTTCTATTCTTATAGCTGTACACTAGCAATGTGCCCTTGCGTTGCAACGGATCCAAAGTAGAATAGTACTTGTTCACAAGCTTGAAAGAAAACACTCTTGTTTTGATATACATATACTACTAAAAATATATTATGTTTCACTCAAAATATATTTCTCAGGCTGTTTTGATGAGGTGAGGGAGGGATGTAGTTGCTTTCAAGATAATAAGGGGTTTTCTGCAAATTGGAGCAGAGAAGTGGGCTATTGTTGCAAAAATGCCACAACTTACCTCACAACCGTTAGATGCAGATCTAATGGTCAGAAATGACGGATGTCAGACACACCATCATCACCAACTGAGTCTTTTATAGGAGTAGAGATATACAGAAAAAAATCAATTTTGTAGAAGGTGCACTTGCCATTAATTTGGAAGAAAAAACACGCAATGACCACATTTAAAAAGTCTGTGGTGTAAACATACTTCTTTTGCAAGACTGTTTAGTCACATGCATATACCTTTACTTGCTTGTACATTCATCATGAAAGAAATGACCTTTGAAATACTAATTTTAACGCTTTGCCTGCTAATACCACTTAACAGGTTGTTGCATTTGCTCCATTGATGTACATGTGCATTTGCACATATTATCCGCTCTTTAGGATAGGGATGATGGTGGTCTATTCACTGACTCCAGGACAAACTAGCTCTGTCAGCCTGCTTATGATCTGCTCGTAAGTCTTCCAGTTTCCTACTATTTGATGTTTCAAGGGCATCAATCCAACCTTTTTTGCACACTGTCCTAAGTTTTGCATCAAATGTGTTTTTTCAGAATGGTTGCAAGATACGCACCTGCTATTTCTTACAACTTTCTGAATCTCGTTCATCTTGGTGGTGATGTTAGAACTACTTTTGAGAAGGTAATAGTTTTTGATATGTTCCTTTGCTGCATTCCTTTTACCACTCTTTTGTAATAGCTATAATTCGAATTTGTAGATTTTAAGCAATCCTCCTCATGAATAGGTTTTGTCGATATGTAGGGAATACAAAAGCAGCGATAGTCTTCTATTGTTTTCCATTTTGTTGGAGAAAAAGGAAATTCTAACCAAGAAAGTTACAGGGACATGCAGCTGTTTCTGACAAATTCCACCTATGGCACAAATCTGAGCTCAGTACAGATGAGTAGCACAAAAAAAAAAACACCTGCTATAGCGCAAATCGTACCCAGACTTTCCATTCAACAGTACTCCGATAGTTCCATTAGCTTTCATTCTACTACACAATTTGCTCATGGGAAGGAAAAAGAGGATTGTCTACTGTTTACCTTAGTAAATGCAGCAAGTAGTCCTGATATTCTTGTGTCTAGGTGATAACACAGTGTTGGTTCATATTTGATGGAAAAGTTGTGTTGCTTCCTATTCTACAAGCTTACTGTTTACCTGCTACATAAGCCCTAGTTAACTGCTGGATTAATAATCTCTTGTGCTATTATGTAGAGGATGGGGAGCATTGATGATGCAGTTCCTTTTTTTGGGAGAAACTTCAACAGAATATATCCACTCATTATGGTTGTTTACACTATACTGGTCGCGGGCAATTTCTTTGGATATCTGTTTGAAATATTTGGAAGCTGGAAAAGGTTCAAATTCTGGACCGAGGAAGAAGAGGATACAAACGGATTTGATCCATCTGGAGTGATGATTCTGCAGAAAGGTAAGTCGCTCATGTATCTTGACGGGTATCTTTTCTTTCATTCCACAGTCCACACATGCTTGTTTTTTTTTCATACCGCTAGATCTTATGCGATTTCAGCACGATATTGTTCTGCAAATAATTTTTTAACTGAATTGATAGCAACACATATATTTTTTTCGAGAAGGGGAGCAACATAAATAATCTGATGTTTCTCGTTTGACTAATCGAATCTTTAATCAATCAATTTTCGCAGTCAAGCCTGTTGCTGCTCAGTCACTAGCTTAGCTTTTCCTATCTGATGGTGTTGCCTGAATATGCTTTGTTTCGTCTGCAGAAAGATCTTGGATTGAACAAGCACGCAAACTCGGCGAGAAGGTCACTCCATTGGCAAGAAACTTCAGTTCCGTCAGCGAAGACGTCGAGTCTGGAACCGTGCTACAGGTGCGAATTTTTTTCTCTAAGCGTCTGCTTGTCCACCATGATTACGGTGCCTGGAGACCTCACTCTTGTGTCATTCTTCCATCTGTTTCTCCACAGGGTGCAGAAAAGGTGGTGGTTATGAAAGCAGCTCCACATTCTCCCAAAAGGGAAGGAGGAGCCCAGCACAAGTACTCCTCCATTACAGAGCAGCACAGCAGCCAACAGTCAGTTAAGCAAGTGAAAGAGGAAACCCGTCCCACCTCTGCTTTGCTCGAAGCAGGGGACTCTGAAAACCCATCTCCTGCTAGCGTGGTACCGGATCCATCGGCCGGAACCGCGTCGAGATGGGCCTCGATGAAGGCGGGGTTTCGGAGCTTCAAATCGAGCATGAGCTCCAAGAGGCTGCTTCCTTCGAGCCTGTCGCGCACGAGCTCGTCGACTTCGGACTCGCTGGACGAGATCTTCCGGGGGTTGAAACGTCACTCGAGCAACCCACGGGCGGATGTGGAGTACCTTGACGACGATGACAGCGCCCTCGAAATGGATCGAGCGATTCGATGATCGATGAGGTGGTTTGACATGTCCAACTTTTTCCTTTTTTTTCGGAGCTGAGACATGTTCAAAGTTAAGAGTATGAAAGCTCGGGTCGTAGAGAATGTAGATGCAGAAAGGGAGGTACAGAATGTATAGTCCTCGGAAATGGTACAGAAGGTATAGAAAAACCTAGGTACGGTACAGGATTTCCGAACAGAAAACGAAGGGGTAGAAATAGAATGTGTATAGGTCACAGATTGCCTCAACTGGCGAAGGGTGTAAACATCAAACTTGAACCAGTTATGTGATGGTCTCGAAAATGGCGATCGTCCCTGGTGTTCAAGAAAACAGGTCAGTTGGCAGATGCAAACAGTTCTGATGTTTCGGGGCTCTACAAGGTGCTCATGTTTTTTTTTTTTTTTTTTTTTTGCGAAAAGGTGTTCGTCGTTTTTGCTTCTTATTTGCCTGCCTCTGAAGCAAAACCAACACGCTTATTCCAACAAAACTAGTACAACATTGACAGACTCAGCTGTAGCCTGTAGCTGCGACCTACGGAGCTAGTGAATCTCACCATCACGACAAGAAACATCCACCAGTTCGATCGTGACGGGGAAACAAACAAACGAACAACGCGATCGAGTCGAACGCAAGCTCTTTCATTGGAGATCGATGATCTGTACTGTACAAAAATGGACAAGCCATTAGGCTCTTCCAACAACCGCGCACCAAACCCAACAGGGCACAAACCCGAAAGAAACAGCGAGAAAGACGCCGGATTAGACGAGCAGGTGATCCATCCATCCACGTAGGCTCCGCTTTGGATCAGCGCAGGCACGACCCAGAAACCAACCAACCAACCAACCGAATTGACCGCGCGGCCTCCTGCTCGCCGGCGCTTCAGAACAGCGACGCCGCCCGCTTGTGCGGCGGCGCGGCGGCGCTCTTCTTCACGGACGCCATCGAGCAGCCGTCCCTCCTGTACCAGCTCGCCTGCTGCAGCCGAGTCCAGAAGTTGCCCCTCTTCGCCGGCTTCTTCTTCTCCCCGTAGTCTGCCCCCGCCGCATCCTGCTTGCCGTGACGAGTGCCCGCGGCCGCCTCCGGGTCCTCCTGCCGCATCAGCATGCCCAGCCTCGCCCGGCGCGCCTCGCGGCAGGGCGGCGCCGTCTGGGCCGACGCGACGCTCGCCGCCCCGGACGAGGACGCCGACGACGGTTCGGAGGCGGCGTCGGCGGCTCCTGCGGCGGCGGAGAGGCGCGAGAGGCGGTCGCTGAGGCAGAAGGGGCACACGCCCGCCGCGTGCCGGTGGCTCGGGTGCCTCCTGCACCGCGCCGCGTCCGCCTCCTTGGCCTTGCCCGCCGCGGCCATGACGATCCCGTCTAGCTCGGAGGATGCTGGCTGGAAGATTAATGGTGGCCGTGTGCGTGTGCGCGTGCGCGTGCGCGTGGTGGTGGCGATGCGGGCGTGTGCGTCGTCCTATTTATTGGCCGTTCTGGCAGCAGAGCGGGGAGCTTCGCGGGTGGTGCCGGGGAGCTGGCCGCGTTGGGCGCCGTACGGTGCGTGGCGGATCGGATGGTGGGGTGAGCAGGGAGTGGGGCGCGCGCGTGTGATTGGTGGCATGGGCATTTGCCGGATGATTGGCTCGGTTGAGCGCGGCAGTCGGCTGCGGTCAAGAGCTGTACAATGTTTTCAGCTCAATAATAAAAAGGAAAAAAAAGAACTGTGCGATTGTTTTGAATTGCATAATTCTGTTTAACCTAAAAAAACTAGGGCGACGCTACGCGTCGGCCGGCGGATAATAAGAAAATATCCGCCGCCTCGCTAACCATTCGATCCACACATTAATGGTCGTTTGATATACCCGCGTAAGTAGCCGCTTCTTTACAATAAGATTAGTGTTGCAGAAGACCCTCTGCAACAGCAAGCTTGTTGCAATCACCCGAGCCTATACGTTTTTATTTTTTGCAACAAAAGTCTTGTTGGAGGAATTTTTCCAACAAAGGTCTTGTTGCGGGAATTTTCGCAACAAAGGTCTTGTTGCAGAAATTTTGGCAATGTGTTTTTTTATTTTTTGCAACAGCGGTCTTGTTGCAGATTTTTTTTTGCAAGAAAGGTCTTGTTGCGGAATATGTAGAGATCGGTAGAATCCTTTTGCAACATGGGTTGTGTTCGAGATTTTTTTTGCAATTAGGATCATATTGCAGAACTTCTTTTTGCAAATAAAGACCTTGACATGACGGAGAAGGTTTCAGCGGCAGGAGGAGCTTGAGGTGGTGGTGCCATGGCCGTTGGTGTCAGATGGCAGCCGCCTGTGTTTCAGACTCCTCGCCAGTCGCGGTTGTGGTGCGCGTGGTGGTGCCGCTCGCAACTTCAAGTCTCCAGGCACGTCGCTCACTGCCGTTATCATGGCCGATGGCTGGACTTGGGAAGTCCATCATTGCTAGCAAACACCATTCGTGCTTTATAGAAGACGACTGATGCAAGCGGTTGCAAATTAATAAAGGAAAGAAATGAGTGGAGGGAAGAGGTTGTAGCAGAGATAAGGTTAGGAAGAGAGATGTGGATGGACCATGGGGACATGTGTTGTTCAGCGGAGGCGGATGACGCGTTGGAGTTTTCCGCCGGCCGGAGGGAAGCTTTTTCCCAAAAAACTAGCAAGGGGGTTAAACCCCTGACTGCTTTCCTCCTTCCCAAGAAAAGTCTCCTTCCTCCTCCCGTCGGCACCGCCGCGAATCCGCCCCGCCTCCAATGACCTTTGGCCTGTGGAGGCGCGGCGGATCTCGGCTCCCCGTTGGCGGGAGGGACCCCGTTTTCGTTTTTGCTAGGTTGAATGCCTTGGTTGGGGTTGTGTGGCGGTGACGATGTCCCTCGTTAGCAATAATGTCTCCCACGTCCTATCCCCGTCCCGATGGTGCGAATAGCGTTGTCGGAGGATGTGTGGAGGTGTGTCTCCGTCGGATCTCATGGGATTCGGTCGGTGCTGGTCTTCGGTGGATCTATTTGGATCCAGTTTTGTTCGTCTTCGTTTGTGTGGTTCCAGGTTTGATCTTTCCGATCTTCAACTCTCTTCATCGGCGATGGTTGCTGCTCTAGTATGCTGGTCCTTTGGGGCCTTAGCACGACGACTTCGCGACTGTCTACTACAATAAGGTTTGGCCGGCTTCGATAGTGAAGGGGCGATGACGGCGGCGCGCCTTTGGCTCGCTCCAGTGCTTGTAGTCATCGTTGGGTGGTCCATAGACCTCCTCTTGTGTTTTTTGTACTGCCATGCTTGATAAATAGATTGAAAAAATCTCTAGCAAAAGAAAAACTAGCGAGGGGTTTGTGGCATAGCGAACGAAAAGAAAAAAAAAACAGCATTGGAACCCAGCCCAGGGTACACGGGTACTGATCTTGTGCGTACCATGCACAGATCATCCAGAAACCCAGCAGTCAGATAGAGTAGCAAAATACTACTCTACCAACTTGCAAAGTGTTCGTGCAAATGCCCGCAAAAGAAAAGAAAAACGTGCTTGTGCAAAAAACAATGCCAGGTCGATCGGTCCTGGCTGGAACCGATGGCGCAGTCGTACAGCTGACCCAAAGTCCCATGCGTGCCGTGCACAGATCATCGTGGCGCTCGTAGCATCACGCATCTCCACCACCCCGGGCACGCCGCGTCCCGCAGCACCTCAACACACACACACACATGCACGTTACTTCCCCGCGGTCGCACCGCCGTCTACGGCACGCTGCGGCGCGCGCGCTGGCACCTGGGAGTCAGTCAGAGTAGAGAGCGCTTCGAGGGACGGTCGCCTGTTGGGCGTGGGCGATAAAGAAAGCGCCGCCCGGCGCGCGTACGGTGTCCCCTCGCGCCAGGACCGCGCGCCCGGGCCACGCGAACGCACAACGGATATAGCAGCGCGCGGCGCGCGCGGCCATGGGTGCGGCATCGGCATGGCACCTCGCCCTCCTCTCTCTGTACACGTGCGTGCGTGCGTGCATGCATGCTCCCGTCGCCGTTCGCCGGACCACCGGTCGCGCGACCCGCGACCCCGCCGGCCCAGCCACCCACTGGCGCACCGGCTCGCGTGCTGCCACGCCTGCCCCAATCGACCAAACTCCCGCTGGTCCGCGCGCGCGCATCCTTTCTTTCTTTCAGCTTTCACGGGTCGTCGTCGACGAACGACCGGCCAACAGTGTGCGCTGCGCACGCCTGCTCGCCCTGATCAGGACCCGGCAGGCGGTCTGGGACGTGCGCTTTCCAGCGCCTCCGTGTCCCCCTGTCGCTCGCGCCAACGAGCTAGGCTGGAGCCTCGGGCGCTTTTGTGAGTCGCGCAGCAGAGCGCCCCGTGCCCGAGGGCGGGCGCGTACAGGGCGGCGCGGCATGAGCTGCCAGGCGCCTGCTTAAAGCGAGGGAGGGTAGGGGAGGGGCGAATGGCTGGGCTGGGGCTGATGGCCTGGTCGTGCGGGTGCTCCGCAAAGGACGTGCAGGCGTGCGTGTCAGCGCTGGCGCGAGTAGGTGCGCGGGGTGGTTCCTTGGCTTGTCCGTGCGTTTTTGTATCTAGCACGGGAGCCAGCAGCATCTGGAATGGTTCCCGAGCTTTCGAGTCTTTGTGTTTTAAAATGGTTTGGGATGTCGAAATGGCGTATCAGAGCGTGCAGGTTCGATTTAGATGTCTGATGGAATGGATGGACGTTAATAAGGGCATTATTGGTGATGCTTTGTCTGGTTAGTTTAAGCTTTGCATTGTTGAACCATCACGCATAGCGTGAAAAAATCATTTGAGCGCACTTCTTTGCCAGTACTTTGATCCAGCTTAACGCTTAAGCACTGATCCGGATGTGCGCTGGGATCCGGAACGGTTCATCTGCGCTCCCGAGGGTCTCGAGCCATCTTCGGCGCTACGGTGCAACTCTGACAGACGCTACCGGCACACGGCTCTACTTGTTTTCTTTTTTATCACACTTCCTGATTTCTTCTTTTCGCAAGTTGTCCATTTGGCCACCAACTGGCTCTGTACGGAGTGTTTAGTAGTAGTACAGTACAACTGTTGGACCGGAAGGAGTTGGTTTTGAGGCTAGTGGTAGTGGGTGCTCAAGCATTTCAAAACAGACGCGCGGTGTTTCTTTACTCCACGAACATGACTCTACCAACAAGATTTTAAAGTGCTTTTTTTAGAACAGGATTTCAAAGTACTTCATGCACCTATCTCCCCCGGTCTACTGCTGCTTACCAAGAAAACAAAGCAGTGTACAGGGATATAGGACTAGATTTTTTTTTCTTATGCCTTACCTCAAATACCAGAAACGATGGGGAAGACCGCATGCACATCTTCTTCCGGTGCCCAGATCATTAAAACGCCCGCAAATATTACATCAAATTAGGTCGGGTCGGTTTGGATTTTACAAAATCCCGCAAGCCGGTCTCAAATTAGGAGAGCTCTCGAGAGTGCGCATGTCCGCCATGTCGGACTCCGGCACCTATATCCTACTCAAAACCTCGCCGAGAGCCTGCATATTTTCACATTTCCACCTCTTTCTTGGTACCAAAGCCCGCCCTCTCCGCCTCAATAGCCTATGTGCTGGGCATATGGCTATTAGGTATGACCCGCCATGAGGGGCCGGGTTATACCTATAGCGGTTCATCAATATGAAGCCCATGAGGATACCGAAGATGGTGGTTCACAGGTAAGGGCCCAAGGGCCAAGGGTGACTTATGGCCCGTAGGAGTAAACCGCCATATGTGTAAGACTTGTATTGTAAAGCATATATAGTTAGTCATCGAGCCGGACACGTTGTCTATGAGCCGGTTGGGACTCCATGAGCCGCTGGGCGTCAACCTGTGTATATAAAGGGACGACCCGACGGCGGTTCAGGGCAAGAAACAAGAGATCGAAAGCTAGGTCAAGCGTATTCGCTCCCTGATAATCGAGACATAAGCAATACCACCTCAAACTGGATTAGGCCTTTACCTTCACCGCAAGGGGCCGAACCAGTATAAACTCTTGTGTCCTTTGTCCCGTTTAACCCCTTTAAGCTAACCTAGTTGCGATGGATCCACGACTAAGTCCTCACACTAGGACATATGCCATGACTATTCCACGACAGTTGGCGCCTACCGTGGGGCCAGCGCACAATGGTTTTGAGTTCTTAAAGGGCAGCTGAGGGAGTCCTGGATTAGGGGATATCCGGACAGCCGGACTGTATACAACGTCCGGACTATTGAAGCGTGAAGACTCAAGACTTCGGCCCGTGTCCGGATGGGACTCTCCTTGGCGTGGAAGGCAAGCTTGGCGATCCGGATATTGTGTTTCCTTTCTTGTAACCGACTCCATGTAAACCCTAGCCCTCTCCGGTGTCTATATAAACCGGAGAGGTTGGTCCTTAGAAGGCCGATCACAATTACAATCATACCATCGTAGGCTAGCTCTTAGGGTTTAGCCTCTACGATTTTATGGTAGATCTACTCTTGTACTACCCATAACGTCAATATTTATCAAGCAGGAAGTAGGGTTTTACCTCCATCGAGAGGGCCCGAACCTGGGTAAACGCCTGTGTCCCTTGCTTCCTGTTACCATCAGCCTTGACGCACAGATCGGGACCCCCTACCCGAGATTCGCCGGTTTTGACACCGACATTGGTGCTTTCATTGAGAGTCCCTCTGTGTCGTTGCTGTCAGGATCGATGGCTTCTTCAATCATCATCAACGACGCTGTCCAGGACGAGACTTTCCTCCCTGGACAGATCTTCGTGTTCGGCGGCTTCGTGCTGCGGGCCAATTCGCTTGGCCACCTAGAGCAGATCGATAGCTATGCCCTCGGCCACCAGGTCAGGTTCGGAAACTTGAACTACACAGAGGATATTCGCGGAGACTTGATCTTCGACGGATTCAGGCCAGCACCAGGATCGTCGAACAGTCACGATGATCACGGCTTAGACCTGCTGTCAGATGATGCTCGGGATATTACCCCTGCAGAAGCCCCGGATCTAAATCCGGCGCAGGTTGCGTTGCCTAAGGACGGAGGGTTGGACCCCACCCCGCAGGCCGTACCCTCACCGGCGATAGAGTCGAACACATGCCTCACTTCTGAGGGAGCCCGTAACCCCGGATCCCCGGATTCATATCCGGTTATAGGACCCAGTCCGCGCACTCCCGAGCCCGCCAAGCTTGGCTGGGCCCCGGTAATGGAGTTCACCGCTGCGGACATCTTCCAGCACTCGCCCTTTGGCGACATACTAAACTCATTTAAAATTCTCTCTTTGACAAAGAATTCCGGGCCGAACTATGTCCGGCTCGAGTGGGGAGCAGGCGACGAAGAAATTCGTTACCCACCCACCACCCACTTGATAGCCACAGTTGATGATTTAACCGACGCGCTTGACTTCGACTCCGAAGGCATCGACGGTATGGACGACGATGCAGGAGAAGACTCAGAATCTATGGGGTACCGGATTCCCGCCTCGTCACATGACATATACATGGTGGATACGCCCAAGGAAGACGACGATGACAATCCGAAAGATAAAACCCCTGTGCAAAAACCAAAGCGACGGCGCAGACGCCGTTCCAAATCTAGCAACAGTAAAAATATCAGCAAGAGCGCCCGAAGAATGGATACTCCGGTCAACCCCGAAGGCAACAACGACCAAACGGAACCAGCGATGGAGCAGGACGAACCAGGTCACGTCGAGCATAGTTCGGAGCAGACACCCGAAGACAATGATCCAGAGGGACGAGTTCATCAAACCGACCCAGGACAAGAAGACAGTCCGGACGATGACACATTCATCATTCCGGAAGAACGCGTGGAACGAGAGAACCTCCACAGAAAGCTTATGGCCACAGCAAGAAATCTGAAGAGGCAGAAGCAATGGCTTAAAGCCGCACAGGAAACGCTCAATCGCAGATGGAACAAAGTGCTAGACACTGAAGAAAGATACGACGATGATCGCCACACAAAGAGCTACCCAAAACGAAAGCTACTGCAAGAATTCGACGACGAGGCCGTTCCACCAAAGAATAACATGACCAGGAGACAAGACGTACCACCTCATAACCGCAATAAATCAACTACCAAAGACGCGCACGATCTACGTGAGCACCTAGATAATAAAGTTGGCGCAGCTAGGTCCATCTACGGATGTAAAGGACACACCCCGGCGGGGGACTGTGGTCGTCAGAACAGTTATGACAACCAAACACCAGTTCGGAATAAACACCGAACACAACAACAACGAACGGCATGCCACAACGCGTCCAGATACAGAGGGGCTGCTCACCCCCTGTGCTTCACTGATGAAGTACTGGACCATGAATTCCCACAGGGCTTTAAACCTGTGAACATAGAGGCATACGACGGAACGACAGACCAAGGTGTCCGGATAGAGGACTTTATCCTGCATATACATATGGCTCGCGGGGATGACCTCCACGCCATCAAATACCTTCCCCTCAAACTGAAGGGACCAGCTCGGCACTGGTTGAAAGGCCTCCCCGAAAATTCAATTGGGAGCTGGGAGGAACTAGAGGACGCTTTCAGGGCCAATTTTCAAGGGACCTGTGTCCGGCCTCCGGATGCTGACGATTTAAGTCACATAATCCAACAACCCGGAGAGTCCGCCCGTAAGCTTTGGAACAGATTCCTCACTAAGAAGAATCAAATTGTTGATTGTCCGGATGCCGAAGCCTTAGCGGCATTCAAACACAGCATCCGTGAGGAGTGGCTTGCCAGACACCTTGGCAAAGAAAAGCCAAGGACAATGGCAGCCCTAACAAGCCTTATGACCCGCTTTTGCACGGGAGAAGATAGCTGGCTAGCCCGTAAAGGCACCAGCAACCCCAACACATCCGAAATAAGGGATGGCAACGGGAAGCCACGACGTAATAAAAGTAAACGCCAAAACAAGGAAGAGAGCCCAGATAACACAATGGTTAATGCCGGATTCAGGGGCTCTCGACCTAACCAGCAAAATAAGCCATCTAAAGGCAGTAAAGAGGCACCGTCCGGTCTGAACAGAGTTCTGGACAGACTATGCCAAATTCATGGCACCCCCGACAAACCTGCGAACCACACGCACAGAGAGTGCTGGGTCTTCAAGCAGGCCGGCAAACTAAACACCGAACACAAGGGAAGGGAAACACCAAGTGAAGACGAGGATGAACCTCGCCAGCCGAACACCGGGGGACAGAAAAAATTCCCGCCAGAGGTTAAAACAGTGAACATGATCCACGCGACTCGCACATCCTTGGGAAGGCACGAATGCGCCCATAAATACGCGTGCGACACAGAGCCCATCGTACCTAAACCAAACTACTGGATGTCTTGTTCGATCACCTTCGATCACCTGGACAGCTGAACTAGCATTCAGCGTGAAGGATCAGATGCCTTGGTGCTTGACGCAATGATTGACGGATACCATCTCACCCACGTCCTCATGGACGGCGGCTGCAGTCTCAATTTAGTATATGAGGATACTGTCCGCAGGATGGGGATAGACTCATCCAGAATCAGCAAGATTAACACCACATTTGAAGGGGTGATACCAGGCGTTGAAGCCTATAGTAGGGGCTCCGTCATACTGGAGGTAACATTCGGCTCTCCAGGCAACTCCAGAAGCGAAGAACTACTCTTCATCATCGCACCCTTCCAAAGCGACTATCACGCAGTGCTCGGAAGAACGGCCTTCGCCCGCTTCAACGCATTGCCGCACTATGGCTACCTTACACTTAAGATGCCCGGTCCACGTGGCGTCATCACCATTAGCGGAATAACATAGCGCTCGTCACGCGCAGAGGAACACGCGACGGTCCTAGCGGCCAAACTATAAGCGACCTCCAACATCAAAAATATATAACTGGTCATTAAAGACCACAGACACGGTTAGACGAGTCCGGCAGCCCATATCAAACCAGGGCACCGTATATGTAATCCCATAGCGGATACCAGGGGCTATAAACATGTAATAAAACCCCACTCTTGGCTCAACCTTATTGGAAGGCCAACATCTTACATTTTTACTATCCATCGCATACTTACGTTGCACTCTTCTATGAGTTTCCCTTTCCCGCAGACAACGTTCTCGCGATACCCTTCCAGGATGCGGCACAACGGAGAAAAAGGCGCAGACGTGCAGCAGGGCCCCGTGCAATAGGTTTCTTTTTAGATTAAGCCCCTGTGTAAACCTTTGCTATTGCCTCTTATTGTTTAACCATCCCATGGGTTCCATACCCACAGAGGATACTGCCGTTTTTGGCATTTCGCCACGACAGATTAACGCCCGTACCTGGAAACACAGGATTTATAATGAATGGGCATTCTTGAGCTCACCATCTGTTATAAAGTCCGAATACCTTCGGGAGTGTTCGGCGTCACGAGTTTGGCCTTATATGCATCAGCTCCGAATCATGTCTTTGGTAAAATGTTGGGTTTGCCGCCTTACGTTCCATTATTATCGGCTAAGGTGGTCAAAGGAGAACTATTGCGATTGTGCCCTGGTTATTCTGGATGAGCACCTCAGTAGAGAAAGCCGAAAACTGACTGTCATGATACAACGAGAGACTGGTCAACCACTCGACGACTCAACGGAATCTTTAGAATTCCTCCGCATTAACGAAGGGCCATTTCCCGGCCAGGTACATACACGCCCGTACTCGGATGCACGCGAAGGTACCAGGGGCTACATAGTAGCCCCACTTTAGAATCCCGCAGCTAGGCGAAAGTGTTACAGCTATATAGTCCGGTTGCCTAGTTCGTCGTGCGATCACCTTCTTAATGGACCAAGATGTTGGAGCAAGAGTGATTAAGCACATTTTTTCGTGAACACCCCTGCATTGTACGCGTGGGGGCTGAAGCCAACGACTGCTAACTTTCGGATTACACACACACACACACACATATATATATAAACGGCCGCACAGGGGACACAATCATATTTTCAGACAAACATTATAAATATAGCCTTATAATCAAAATAAACATTGTTTTTACAATAATTTGAATCATCACTCAAGAATAGGAGATTCTTCGGGCACTGCGCCTCTATCAGGCGGGCACCCTCTGTGACCTGCGCCAAGTAGTGCCCGGCCGAATATTGGCCCCCCACCGGATCCTGAGACGCTATTATAGTGGCATCCATATCCGTCCAAAATGCTTTAACGCAGGCAAGGGCCATCCGCGCACCTTCTATGCATGCCGACCTCCTCATGGCATCGATCCGAGGCACTGCCCCAAGGAACTGTTGCACCAAACCGAAGTAACTGTCCCGCTTAGGCCCCTTTGGCCAAAGATGGTCAAGCTCCGCTACAGCAGCCATCTTGTCACTCAACGACAGTGGGCGAGTGGGAGCATTGAACTGCGACCAGAAAAGCTTCTCTACTTCCTTCTCACCCTGGTCTTTGAAGAACTCCACAACATCAGCTGTACTCTTCGCCAGGTCCGCGTGTGCGTCCGCCGAACTCCAGCGTCCATCCAGGGGAGCGTACTTCGGATCACAGAACTTCGTCCGCAGCAAATAGGAGCCCCCAGCCGCAATTTTACCGGCCTGTTGAAGCTCCTCCCGCGCACCCCTGAGCTCGGTCCGTATTTCCTTGGTTGCATTAAGTGCCTTGCTCAGGTCAGCCGATTTATCCTCATGCTCCTTTTTCAGAAGCTCATACCGGTCAGCGGCATTTTTTAACTCGATAGCCATTTCGGCTATCTTTTCCTCGCTTCGGCGATGAGCAACCTGTTCGGCTCTCAATTCCTCAGCTGCCTTTAGGGCAGCCGCATTGCTCACCCGAGCTTGTTCCTTGGCTAGATCAAGTTCCGCCCTCAGGGCCTCCACGGCAGCAACACCATCTGCAGTCCGAACATGTTACATTAATATGTGCCACCTTAATATTTTCCTATGCAATGGGAGACAGGGCACATACCTTGTGATGTATCCAGCCGCTCATTCATCAGAGTGATATCGGCATCAATCGACCCAATTTGCCTCATCAGTTCGGCAACTTCAATGGACGGGCCGACGGTCGGACCCACAAGTACCTGCACATATTTACAACACCAATTATTGATTGATGATCCCGTGTTTGCCGCCTAGGGCGGGCAACCAGAGTCTCAGGGGCTACTATCTATATGGTGTATTCTTCATCACATACCTCAAAGCCTTTGAGAACGCTTGTAAGTGTTTCATTCAAACCGCTTGTAGCGGATGGAATCTTCTTGAGCACCACACTCATTAATGAGCGGTGCTCCTCCGAGAGCGCAGCTCGCTCCAGTAAGCCTGTTAGTATGTCTGGACTCAGGGCGGCTGACGTATTGGCCTCCGGCCTTGGCAGATCCGGACTCCTCCATGACGACACCTCGGTGTCGCCCGCTTCAAGAATCGGAGAGGCGGGTGGGGTCTTGCTCTCCATCATCTCCGGAGGAAGGTCCCCCGAAGACGATCCTTGTTGAGAAGAGTTGCCAGGCGGACTGCAAAAAGTTGAATCCTAGTTATTGATCCAGGAGAAATATAGTACCTTCAAGTTAATGATTGACTTACGACTCGGTGGAGGGATGGCCCGTTGGTGGGCATAACGCGGTGAGGATGCCCGTCGTGGCAGAGCCCCTTGGTGACACCATCTTCCCTGGTTTAGGTGTCTCCGTCTCCAAGTCTTCGGAGGCGGCCCTCTTCTTCCCGCGCGGGGAGGAGGCTTTAGCCTCCCCTCCCCGACTATCCTCCTTAGGGGAGGTAACAATTCCCCCGGTTCGGATGCGTTGCGTGTGGGGTTCGGATTCTTCATCCCTCCCCTTTTCTTTCCCCGAGGGCATTCTGTTGAGTACCCGGTCGAGCATCTTGGCCATGGTAGGGGCGGGCGAGCCTTCGGGAAGCGGTGTCGGACACCTGATCCTCTCCGCCTTGCTGAGCTATTCCTGGACACAGATGATTGTCAGAATAAACAGTCATGATAAATACAAAATAGGGTGTCCGGTATCAAGGCTACTTACTTGGGTATCTAGGCGATTACAGCTTAGGCCCGCATCCTCGGTGGTGTCCGGACACATTACTTTCCGTCCGAAGAATAATTTGCACATCTCTTCGAGCTTCAAGCCGAAGAAGTGCTTGACAGTCCGCGGACCCTCCGGATTGAACTCCCACATCCAGAGAGGCCGGCGTTGGCACGGCAACGTCCGCAGGATTAACATCACTTGCATTATGCTGACAAGATTAATGTCCCTCGCAAGAAGCTCCCGGATGCGATTCTGCTATACTGGTATATCACCAGCGGGCCCCCAATTCCGTCCTACATCTGTCCAAGACGCCAACTGTGATGGAGGGCCCGAGCAAAATGCGGGGGCAGCCACCCACTTTGTGCCTCTGGGAGCCGTGACATAAAACCACCTCCGCTGCCATACATCGGATACTTCTGGGAAAGAACCCTCTGGCCATGGGGCGTCGGCGTTTCTGCTTATTATAGCACCTCCGCACTCTGCATGTCGCCCCTCGATCATCTTCGGCTTCACATTGAAGGTCTTGAGCCATAAGCCGAAGTGTGGTGTGACATGGAGAAAAGCCCCGCACACGATAATAAACGACGAGATATGGAGGATAGCATCTAGAGCCAGGTCATGAATATCCAACCCATAATAGAACATGAGCCCCCTCACGAAGGGATCGAGGGTGAAACCCAAACCGCGGAGGAAGTGTGGGACGAAAACGACACACTCATTGGGCTCCGACGTAGGGATGACCTGCCCTGGAGCAGGAAGCCTGTGTTGGATATCGGCGGTCAGGTATCCGACCTCCCTAAGCTTTGCAATGTCCTTCTCTTCAATCGAGGAGGCCACCCACCGGCCTTGAGGGTCAGATCCGGACATATTGGAGGATTCCAGAGGGGTGGAGCTTAGGTCTTGGGTGTTGGAACTCGAGGTGCGAGAAGGCGCGATGAAGGTGAAAAGGAGGCGTAGGTCTCGGCCCCTTTATAAAGAAGGTGAATATCAAGAGTCCCCGGTGTGACCGTTTGAGGCTTATCTAAAAACACACGGGGTTATACCAACGGCTGTCGAGGGGTCACGCACGCTCACATTGATGGAAAATCCCATAATAAGAGGAACACGATCTCTGCCTCGACGGGACGTGCCAATAAAACCGCCTCATAGCGCGAGTCGTTGTGGGGTAAGAAACGTTGGTTCGTGTTGGACCAAGCCACGTTGCAAGGGCACGATGCACGAAGATTGCCAGCAAATCAGATCTATACCATGTGAAGATCATCTTGCAGATCCGGACACGGCCTACGTGTTCGATGACTACTTTGGAGTATTCGGAGAAGGAACCCGCCTTGCAATGCCGAAGACAATACTACGTGCCGGACTCATTGTCATTGAAGCCTGGTTCAGGGGCTACTGAGGGAGTCCTGGATTAGGGTGTTATCCGGATAGCAGGACTGTGTACAACGTCCGGACTATTGAAGCGTGAAGACTCAAGACTTTGGCCCGTGTCCGGATGGGACTCTCCTTTGCGTGGAAGGCAAGCTTGGCGATCCGGATATTGCATTTCCTTTCTTGTAACCGACTCCATGTAAACCCTAGTCCTCTCCGGTGTCTATATAAACCGGAGTGGTTGGTCCTTAGAAGGCCGATCACAATTACAATCATACCATCATAGGCGAGATCTTAGGGTTTAGCCTCTACAATCTCGTGGTAGATCTACTCTTGTACTACCCATATCATCAATATTAATCAAGCAGGAAGTAGGGTTTTACCTCCATCGAGAGGGCCCGAACCTGGGTAAACGCCCGTGTCCCTTGCTTCCTGTTACCATCAGTCTTGACGCACAGATCGGGACCCCCTACCTGAGATCCGCCGGTTTTGACACCGACAGCAGCTTCGAAGGGATCAAGGGATACGCTTTGGGCCGAATGACCAAGAGTCGTCACGACAAGCTCTACAACGATGATGCAGGCTGGGGCCCCGAGGCCGGCTCAATTGAGTATGGGTACCAGGTCCCCTTCGGCGGAATCCACGTCTTCATTGGCACGATCGACGAGCCGGGCCCTGAGCCGGACATCGGCACAGACACCATCGAGACGGCTCAGCGTGCAAGACCCACCCGAGTCAGCCCGCCGTGAAACGTGCCTTCATGGGATTCATCCATGGAGCGGAATTTGATGAAGGATTGATGTATGGCAGTGAGACGGCCATCTATTTTGATGGTGAGTCATCCACAGGTGAGACTACTTCATTATATCAATTGCAAGACGGCAGGCTTGGGGGCTGTTCCGATGGCGACAGTATTCCGGACCCCTATGAGCCGCCGAACAGGGTTGCAATCTTCATGGCCGGTACACAGTCTGGGCAGAATTCTTCAACTGTGGTAGCAATGATCTCCGGGTCAGCAGCGGTGACGGCAGCCGGGGCAGGAGGCCCTGTGCGCTCGACGGCTCAGGTTTTGACGGATTTGCTGGATAAACTGACAGCCTTGTTAACAACAGAGGTTAGCCCGGCGAATCAAGCTCAGCATAATGCAGATATTGTGAAGTTACGTAATGAGGTAGCACTAGCCAAGGATGACCTGGCGGTAGAGGACGTCAGGATGGCCGCAGAGCAGGCTGCCCTGGATGCTTAGGCCCAGCGGATTCAATCAGAGGCTTTCCAGCTTATGATGGATCAAGACGCTTCAAATGAAATCATGAGGAGGAGGCACTAGTCTCGTCTACCTCCGATTTACGAGGCGAGAAACCTCTTTTGCACGCCTGGAGCAGGGACCAGTAACCCGCTGGAGATAAACCGGGTTGCAGTGCCTGGGGCTGGAATGCGGTTCAACCACGCGTGACGGAACCACCTCGTCTGAATAGTACTTTGCCTTAGCATGTGCCAACACCACTGGGTCATTGTTCCAACCCTTTGGATAACATGATCGCTGCGGCGACACGATTGGCGGCTCTCCCAGTGGATGGCGACTCTCCAGCGGTGGTTGAAACACGAAGGGCTACGGAGTTGCTTCAAACAACATTGGTGCAGCAGGCAGCGTATTCTTACAGTCGAGATAGGGTTCATTCGACTCCTCGCCCAAGCCGGAGTTATAGCAGACACATGGACTCACCGGCCGTTTCAAGCAATGACCAGCACCATAACCGGCCACGTGGGCATGACCCGGCGCGTGATGGAGATCATGACTTGGTCGGTCAGGACAGAGTGCGTCAAGAGGCTGAGCAGGCGGCTCAGTGGGCGGCTCACCAGCCCCTTCCGGTTTATCCAACGACTTCGGTAAAGGCAGGCGTGGCCTCTGGAACTACATGTATACCCTGTTTGGTGCCTGCTCTGCATAATGAGCGTTTGCCCAAGGGTTTCAAAGGACCTCATAAGGTGCCTAACTACACAGCCGACTTACCCCCTGAGGCATGGATTGATAGTTATGAGATGGCCATGAAACTGTTGGAGGTCAGTGATGCCGTGTGTGCTAAATACTTCACCATGATGCTGGATGGGATGGCCCGTACTTGGTTAAAAGGGCTGCCTGCCAATTCCATCGGGTCATGGGGGGAGCTAAAGGCCCGGTTTATCCAAAACTTTAAAGATACACGCAAACAGCCCATGTCAATTGTGGATTTATCTGCTTGCGCCCAAGAGGAGGGTGAATCAACGACCCATTGGGTGCGCCGGGTCAAGGCTATTATACACTCATCTGATAACAACAATGCCGACTCTGTAGTTCTAATGTTAGAGAAAAATTGCCGTTTTTTGCCTCTTAAGCAAAAGCTGGGGCGGCTCAAGCGCGATTGCAATCATATGGGGCAGCTGATGGTGGCTCTAATTAAATATGCTGACTCTGATGATACCAAGGATCCCAAGTTTGATGATGAAAAGCTGGGGAAGGGAAAGAAGAGTGGCAACGCCAAGGGTCCGCAGCATAACCCGGTGAGTCAGGGAGCAACGGCAAGCGCAAGGCTGATGGTAACTCAAATTTTGTAGCTAATACCAATACACAGAACAATGGTCAGCCTCGTAAGGGGAGGCCGCCTCCTCGGACAGGTGGATCAGGTCCTAATCTTGAGTAGTTGCTGAATGAGCCCTGCCCAAGGCATGGTACGAAGGAGAGGCCAGCCACTCACCTTTGGAAAGATTGTTTAATCATGAGGGATTTCAAAAATTCTAATTTATTCCAAAACAACCATGGGCTAGGCGGCGGCTTAGGTTCTGGTGGCGGCGGTTCTCATGGACCGGGTTACGGAGGTGGGGGTTCTAATTCCGGCTTCCAGGGTCACCAACACCATCAAGGTAATCAGGGTGGTTACAATCAACAATCCGGTCAAGGGGGTCAGCAGCAACAACAATCTGGATATCAAAGTCATCTGAAGCAGTTGAATAGCGGACAGTACCACATCTTCACCACAAGTCTATGTAAGCGGGACCAGAAGCTCCACAAGAGGGCTGTGAATGCCGTTGAGCCGACGGTTCCCCATTACTTGCGATGGTCTGAGCAACCCATTATGTGGAGTCGAGAGGATCACCCGCCCCGGGTTGATAATCCGGGTCACTTCGCTTTGGTGGTGGCGCCTCAAGTTGGTGGATACAAATTCACTAAGGTACTCATGGATGGAGGTAGCAGCATTAATATCCTTTATTATGATACTTTCCGTCGCATGGGGTTAACCGATAAAAATCTTAAGCCGTCCAATACTGTTTTCCATGGAGTGGTGCCTGGTAATTCGGTGTACCCTGTAGGCAAGATTGAGCTGAAAGTGGCCTTTGGAGATGAGCACGATTCCAGGGTCAAAAAGTTAACCTTTGAAGTGGTCAAAATCAGAAGCCCGTACCATGCTTTGTTTGGACGGCCAGCTTATGCTAGGTTCATGGCACAACCTTGTTATGTTTATTTGCAGCTCAAGATGCCGGTTACAAAAGGACCATTATAGTGCATGATAGTCGGAAGATAGCTTTAGAGTGTGAAGAAGGTGATGCTGCTTATGCCGAGTTTGTCTGTGCAACAGAAGAGTTGAAGTTCTACAAGGACAATGTTGATCCGACTGACATGACATCTCTAAAAAAGCCTACTACAGAGCATGATTCGGTGCTGAAGTTTAAGTCGACTGACGACACTAAGCTAGTTGACTTTGTTCCTGACGATTCATCCAAGCAATTCAGTATCAGTGCTAATTTGGATCTGGAATAGGAAAGCACGCTCATCGAGTTCATCCGTGAGAACTGGGACATCTTTGCATGGAAACCTTCTGACATGCCGGGTGTACCGAGGGAACTCGCCGAGCACACTCTTAATATTGATCCGAAGTTTAAGCCGGTCAAGCAATTCCTTCGTCGCTTCAATGAGGAGAGGCGTAAGGCCATTGGTGAAGAAGTGGCCCGGCTCTTGGCGACTGGGTTCATTGTTGAAGTCTTTCATCCGGAGTGGTTGTCTAATCCAGTGTTGGTGCTTAAGAAGAACGACACTTGGCGTATGTGTGTGGACTACACGAACTTAAACAAGGCTTGTCCGGCTGATCCTTTTGCTCTCGGTCGTATTGATCAAATCATTGATGCTATGGCAGTTTGTGAGCATTTGAGTTTTTTGGATGCTTATTCTGGTTATCATCAGATCAAGATGGCAGTTAAGGACCAGGAGAAGACAACTTTTATCACTCCCTTTGGAGCCTTCTGCTATGTATCTATGCCCTTTGGGATCAAGAGTGCCCGGGCGACTTACCAGTGATGTGTGCAGAACTGTCTTCACAGTCAGATTGGGCGCAATGTTCATGCTTATGTGGACGACATTGTGGTGAAATCCAGAGAGAAGGAAACTTTGATAGATGATTTGAAGGAGACCTTCAATAATCTCCAGGTCTACAAGATGATGCTTAACCCGGCCAAGTGCGTTTTTGGTGTGTCAGCAGGCAAGCTTTTGGGTTTCTGGTTTCTAACAGAGGCATTGAGGCTAACATGGAGAAGATCAAGGCCATTACTTCCCTAGCAAAGCCGGCGTGTATCAATGATGTTCAGCATCTGGCGGGTCGTATTGCTGCCTTAAGCTGGTTCATAAGCCGGTTGGGTGAGAAGGCCATACCACTATACCAGATGATGAAGAAAACATATAACTTCATCTGGAGTGATGCTGCTAACGACGCGTTTGAAGCTTTGAAGAAACAGCTAGCTGAGCCGCCAGTCCTTGCTGCTCCCATTGATAAGGATCCATTATTATTATATGTGGCTGCTAATGCCCGGGCTATCAGTGTAGCTATTGTGGTGGAACGGAAGGAATCAGGCAAGGAATATCCGGTTCAACAACCGGTTTACTATATCAGTGAGGTGCTTATTGAGTCCAAGCAGAGATATCGACACTGGCAGAAGCTTGTTTATGGGGTGTTCATGGCCAGCCGGAAACTTAAGCAATATTTTCTGGATCATCCCAATGTTGTGGTCAGTTCTGCTCGTTTAGGGGATATTATTCAAAACAGAGAAGCCACAGGATGGGTAGCCAAGTGGGCCATTAAGCTTGGACCTCACGGTTTGAAATATATGCCTCGCACTGCCATCAAGTCTCAAGCACTAGTGGATTTCATCAATGACTGGACAGAGCTGCAGATGCCTGAAGAGAAGCCAGATAACACATATTGGACTATTCACTTTGATGGGTCCAGGCAATTGGAGGGCTCGGGGGCTGGAGTTGTCTTAGCTTCCCCTCGAGGTGACAAATTTTGTTATGTTCTAAGGTTGATGTTTCCCTGTACTAACAATGCAGCTGAGTATGAAGCCTCGCTCCATGGTCTTCGGATGGCTAAGGAGATGAACTTAAGCCGGGTGAGATGTTTCGGCGACTCAGACTTGGTGGCTCAGCAAGTTTCGGGCACATGGGATTCTAAGGATCCACTCATGGCGGCTTATCGCCGCGAAGTTGACGCTATTGTTGGGCACTTCAAGGGTTATCAGTGGAACACATCGATCGCAGGAAAAATGAGGCGGCTGATGCCTTAAGACGGTTGGGATCTCAGTGTAAGCCGGTGCCACCGAACACTTTCTTGGATATTTTGCATAATCCTTCTGTCAAATTGCCTACAAAGGAAGATTTGGCTATTCCCGACCCGGAAGCACAATTGGTGGCGGCTCTTCACGCTATCCCAGATTGGACAGTCCCATATTTGGCTTATATGACCTGAGGCGAGTTACCTGAGGATGAAACTTTGGCTAGGCAGATAACCTGGCGTTCTAAGTCAATGACAATTGCCAATGGCAAGTTACACCATCCCAGTGTCACTAGGGCGTTTCAGCGTTGCGTTTCTCCTGAGGAAGGCCGTGAGATTCTTCGGGAGATTCATGAGGGAGATTGTGGTCATCATGCCGGTTCAAAGTCTCTTGTGGCTAAAGCTTTTCGTCATAGATTTTATTGGCTGACGGCTCATGCTGATGCAGAAGATTTGGTCAGTAAATGTGATGGTTGTCAGAAATTTTCACGGCGAGCTCACGTGCCGGCTCAAGAAGTGAGGATGATTCCAATTACTTGGCCGTTTGCAGTCTAGGGGCTTGATATGGTTGGGCCTTTTAAAAGGTCCAAGGATAAAAAGACCCACCTTTTGGTGGTGGTTGACAAATTCACAAAGTGGGTCGAAGTAGAGCCGGTCAGTAAGTGTGACGTGACAACAACGGTTCAATTCATCAAAAAGGTGATTTTTCGCTTTGGCTTTCCCCACAGCATCATAACTGATAATGGCACTAATCTGTCCAAGGGTGCTATGAAAGAGTTTTGTCAACATGAGCATATTCGACTTGATATATCATTAGTGGCTCATCCTCAATCCAATGATCAAGCCGAAAGAGCCAATCAAGAAATTTGGAGAGGCATCAAATCCTGGCTTATGGTTCCTTTGCAGAGAACGCCAGGTTGTTGGGTGGAGGAGTTACCTTCAGTACTATGGAGTATCAACACTACCCCCAATAGATCTACGGGTTACACGCCTTTCTTCATGGTTTACGGAGCAGAGGCGGTTCTCCCTAGTGACATCCGTCATGACTCGCCCCGCGTGAGGGCTTATGTTGAGGCTGATAATGAAAGAGCACGTCATGATGCACTTGACCTTTTAGATGAGGAGTGTGACCTTGCGGCGGCTTGTTCGGCGATTTACCAACAAGACCTATGCCGCTATCATAGCCGCCGGGTTAAGACCAGAACCTTTCAAGAAGGTGACTTGGTGCTCCGGCTCATCCAAGATCAAACTAACATGCACAAGCTATCCCCACCTTGGGAAGGGCCCTTTGTGGTCAGCAGGAATTTGAACAATGGGTCATACTATCTCATCGATGTTCGAGACTACAAGGACTCACGTCAGTCGGTGGAGGACACCCGCCGGCCGTGGAATATTGCTCATCTTCAGCCTTACTACACTTGAGCCATCAGCTCTTACGATGTACATATTTTGACAATGTATATATTATGATGATTATAATAAAGCCGACAACCCTGGTAATGCAGGGCCTCTGTCGTTTCATCTTCAAGAATAATGAGTCTTTTTCATCATAATTTCAATGGTCATTTGGGGGCTTCCTGTTCAAACATAGGTGTATTCACCAAAGAGAACATAGCTATTGGTACCCTCTTGATCGGCGCAACGCAAAAACTTATGGTTGTTTGGGGGCTTCCTGTTCAAACATAGGTGTATTCACCAAAGAGAACATAGCTGTCGATACCCTCTTGATTGGCGCAACGCCAAAACTTATGGTCATTTGGGGGCTTCCTGTTCAAACATAGGTGTATTCACCAAAGAGAACATAGCTGTCGGTACCCTCTTGATCGGCGCAATGCCAACACCTTATGGTCACTAGGGGGCTTCCTGATCGTATTCTGATCATAGCTGTCGTTACCCTCTTGATCGGCCCAAGGCCACAAACCACTTGGGGGCTTACTGCTCGTATTCGAAGCATAGCTATTAACCCTTTTGGTCCGGCTTCCTGCTCGTATTCGAAGCATAGCCTCATTTTTCTCATTTGGCTTGATTTTTTGAACATTTTTTCGGTTCTTCTTGATACTATCTCGCCTTGTGGTTTAAAGTGATTCAGGCCATGTAGCCTTAATTCTAACGGCTCATATTTAAAGCATACCCGTGGTCTCTATTAACCCGGCCTGGTGTGAGGCGACAAGTCGCCCGTACATAATGATATCAAGTACTTGGAAGTATTGGCTTCTAAGTTTTGGGTTGTCACCCTTACTGCATAGGTATCATAAACCGGCAGTATGATTCAATATCACAGGTATGATATTTTTTTTATATCTCATTATGACTAAACCAGCCCTGTCTATAAACTGTTTTAAAAATAGTAGTGGCTTTTATGGGTATTATGACCCGCCCTGCGGTAAACCGCCAGGGCTCTTGTGATTTACTTGTGTGCAGGATAAACCTATGTTTCATCCGCACAAATCAATGCCATGATAAGTTTCAAAGGATAATTATCAAGTGGCGGCTCAAACAACTTTGGGCAAAACATAAACGTGCACGATGGCACGGCATAGCCAAGTTTTTGCTAGCCTATTACATGACTCAAGGAGCCAAAATGATTAATTGTTTTTTAGAAGATCAAATATATGAACCGCCTAGCGGATCAATCTTCTTGGCCCTAAGGGCTTGAAGCTTCTGGATCATCCTTCTCTGCTTCTTCGTCCTCCTCTGCTTCCTGGAAGTTTGGTGGTGACCAGTCAATGCCACTCAAAGCTTGGAATTCAGCTTCATCATTAATAAGCTCGGACGGGTCAACTTCAGGAGCAAAAGTGTGCTTATGGATTGGGGGAATTAAATCCATCACTTTATAAGCCGGCGTAGGCAGCTTCTGATTTTCCATGTCGTAAGCCGGCTGATATCTGGCAAGGTCTGTCTCACTGCCAATCAGGCTAGCCAAGGGACGTATCTCCTTCACACAGGTGGCGAAGTCCTTCTTGTCAAAAGGAGTGCCATCTTCCTTCAAGCTTGGACATCCGGTAGATATATCGGCCGGGTCTAGCTCTGGTAGCCATGCTTTGGCCCGGCTCAAGGCTGTTACAGCGCCAGCTCGTGCGGATGATCGCTTCATCTCATTAAACCTCTCGGGCAGAACAGAAAAGCTTCCTCAACACCTCAATCAAGAGAGTAGGTGCTTGATTAGCCGGAGAAATTGTGGCCAGTGCGTGCTGAGTCCGAGTATAGAGCTGTTCAACAAGTGTATAAATGGCCTTCAGCTTCACAAGCATATCTTGGTTAAGATTGGTGCTCCTGGGACCTGAATAGTAATCATGGATGGGTTAGAGGCGGTTTATATCACCAAGGAAGAAATTCAAAATTGATAATAGCAAGGCGACTTACCAAAGATAGCAGAAACCATCTGAGACACATGGCGTTTTAAGCCGGTAAGTTCAGTGGTCGCCTCTTGAAGAGTCGCCTCCGCCTTCTCAGCCCGCTGTGTCAAGGCGGTCTTCTCTTCAGCCCAAGTATTTCTTTCAACTTCAAAGCTGGTCTTCAGTTTTTCTGTTTCAGACATGCTAAAATGGAATTTTGAGTCGGCCTTCCGGGTCTCAGATTCTTGCTGCTCCAGCCGAGCCTTCACATCAGTTAATTGTGATTCAAGTTGAGCAGTGGTGGCCTGCACATACACCGGTTCAAAATCATGATTCAGATTTGGATTACAAACATGAAGTCCCAAGCCTTTTGCAAGCAACAACACTTGGCACTTGGGGGCTAATGCCTGCCAAAAAACTTACTCATGCAACGGCTTATGTGAATAAGTTCCAAGCACTTTGCGAGCAAGAGTACTTGGCACTTGGGGGCTAATGCATATTGCTTGTCTTTTTACTACTCTATGGTGACCCGGTTGTGTCGCAAACGGTCACAGCCGGCTCATAATGGGTTCCACAAGTAAGTTCTGCTTTACACTAGGATACAAAGGACCGGCTCATTCATGCTGATTAAACCGGCCCTTGGGGGCTACAGGTTCAGTGCTAAGTCATTACAGATCAGTTTTAACCTAGATGTTGTAAGCTGGATTTTGAAGGGTTCTATCAATGGGTATTGTTTATACTCATGGTTAAGCTAAGTCTACAACATATTCAATTACATCATAAACAGTAGACTTGGGGGCTGACAGGATGTGCATAACTCAATAAAGAAGGAGCTCATACCTCAAATTTTTGGTGCATCTGCTTCACCATGTCAACTTCAAGTTCATGGCTGGTGTGTACTTGACTGAGATAGCTAGAATATACTTCACCAATGCTCAATTGGGAGTAGTCGGCAACATCAAATCTCACTTTTTGCCGTTCAATGTATTCTTCCTTGGCAGAATGCTTGGCCAAGACAGTAGGCCTTCCTGAAGGAAATATGCCCTAGAGGCAATAATAAAGTTATTATTTATTTCCTTATATCATGATAAATGTTTATTATTTATGCTAGAATTGTATTAACCGGAAACATAATACATGTGTGAATACATAGACAAACATAGTGTCACTAGGATGCCTCTACTTGACTAGCTCGTTGATCAAAGATGGTAGTATTTCCTAACCATAGACAAGAGTTGTCATTTGATTAACGGGATCACATCATTAGGAGAATGATGTGATTGACTTGACCCATTCCGTTAGCTTAGCACTTGATCGTTTAGTATATTGCTATTGCTTTCTTCATGACTTATACATGTTCCTACAACTATGAGATTATGCAACTCAAGTTTATCGGAGGAACACTTTGTGTGCTACCAAACATCACAACGTAACTGGTTGATTATAATGGAGCTCTACAGGTGTCTCCGAAGGTACATGTTGGGTTGGCGTATTTCGATATTAGGATTTGTCACTCCGATTGTCGGAGAGGTATCTCTGGGCCCTCTCGGTAATGCACATCACTATAAGCCTTGCAAGCAATGTAGCTAATGAGTTAGTTACGGGATGATGCATTATGTAACGAGTAAAGAGACTTGCCGGTAACGAGATTGAACTAGGTAATGAGATACCGACGATCCAAACTCAGGCAAGTAACATACAGATGACAAAGGGAACAATGTATGTTGTTATGCAGTTTGACCGATAAAGATCTTCGTAGAATATGTGGGAGCCAATATGAGCATCCAGGTTCCGCTATTGGTTATTGACCGGAGACGTGTCTCGGTCATGTCTACATAGTTCTCGAACCCGTAGGGTCCGCACGCTTAAAGTTAGAATACGATTATATTATGAGTTTATATGTTTTGATGTACTTAAGATAGTTCGGAGTCCCGGATGTGATCACGGACATTACGAGGAGTCTCGAAATGGTCGAGACATGAGGATTGATATATTGGACGACTATATTCGGACACCGGAATAGTTCCGGGGGTTATCGGATGTATACCGGAGTACCGAGGGGTTACCGGAACCCCCCGAGGGGTTAATGGGCCTCATGGGCCCAAAGTGGAGCAGAGGAGGGGCGCCCAGGGCAGGCCACGCGCCCCCTCCCCCTCTAGTCCGAATAGGACAAGGAGGGGGGCGGCGCCCCCCTTTCTTTCCTCTCCTCTCTTCCCTTCCTCCCCCTCTCCTACTTGGACAAGGAAAGGAGGGAGTCCTACTCCCGGTGGGAGTAGGACTCCCCCCTGGCGCGCCCCCTCCTGGCCGGCCGCCCCCTCCCCCTTGCTCCTTTATCCTTGAGATCCTTGCAGGGGGCAGGGGGGCACGTCTAAACACAACAATTGATCCTTGAGATCTATTAGCCGTGTGCGGTGCCCCCCTCCACCATATTCCACCTTGATAATATCGTAGCGGTGCTTAGGCGAAGCCATGCGTTGGTAGAACATCATCATCGTCACCACGCTGTCGTGCTGACAGAACTCTCACTCGAAGCTCGGCTGGATTGGAGTTCGAGGGACGTCATCGAGCTGAACATGTGCTGAACTCAGAGGTGTCGTGCATTCGGTACTTGATCGGTCGAATCGTGAAGACGTACGACTACATCAACCGCGTTGTGCTAACGCTTTCGCTTTTGGTCTACGAGGGTACATGGACAACACACTCCCCTCTCGTTGCTATGCATCACCATGATCTTGCGTGTGCGTAGGAAAATTTTGAAATTACTACGTTCCCCAACAGTGGCATCCGAGCCAGGTTTTATGTGTAGATGTTATATGCACGAGTAGAACACAAGTAAGTTGTGGGCGATACAAGTCATACTGCTTACCAGCATGTCATACTTTGGTTCGGCGGTATTGTTGGATGAAGCGGCCCGGACCGACATTACGCGTACGCTTATGCGAGACTGGTTCTACCGATGCGCTTTGCACATAGGTGGCTGGCGGGTGTTAGTTTCTCCAACTTTAGTTGAACCGAGTGTGGCTACGCCCGGTCCTTGAGAAGGTTAAACAACACTAACTTGATGAACTATCGTTGTGGTTTTGATGCGTAGGTAAGAACGGTTCTTGCTCAGCCCGTAGCAGCCACGTAAAACTTGCAACAACAAAGTAGAGGACGTCTAACTTGTTTTTGCAGGGCATGTTGTGATGTGATATGGTCAATATGTGATGCTATATTTTATTGTATGAGATGATCATGTTTTGTAACCGAGTTATCGGCAACTGGCAGGAGCCATATGGTTGTCGCTTTATTGTATGCAATGCAATCGCCCTGTAATTGCTTTACTTTATCACTAAATGGTAGCGATAGTCGTAGAAGCAATAGGTGGTGAAACGACAATGATGCTACGATGGAGATCAAGGTGTCGCGCCGGTGACGATTGTGATCATGACGGTGCTTCGGAGATGGAGATCACAAGCACAAGATGATGATGGCCATATCATATCACTTATATTGATTGCATGTGATGTTTATCCTTTATGCATCTTATTTTGCTTTGATTGATGGTAGCATTATAAGATGATCTCTCACTAAAGTTCAATGTATAAGTGTTCTCACTGAGTATGCACCATTGCGAAAGTTCTTCGTGCTGAGACACCACGTGATGATCAGGTGTGATAGGCTCTATGTTCAAATACAACGGGTGCAAAACAGTTGCACATGCGGAATACCCAGGTTAAACTTGATGAGCCTAGCATATACAGATATGGCCTTGGAACACTGAGACCGAAAGGTCGAGCGTGAATCATATAGTAGATATGATCAACATAGTGATGTTCACCATTGAAAACTACTCCATCTCATGTGATGATCGGACATGGTTTAGTTGTTTTGGATCACGTGATCACTTAGATGATTAGAGGGATGTCTATCTAAGTGGGAGTTCTTAGTAATATGATTAATTGAACTTAAATTTATCATGAACTTAGTACCCGATAGTATTTTACTTGTCTATGTTTGTTGTAGATAGATGGCTCGTGCTATTGTGCCGTTGAACTTTAATGCGTTCTTTGAGAAAGCTAAGTTGAAAGATGATGGTAGCAATTACACGGACTGGGTCCGTAACTTGAGGATTATCCTCATTGCTGCACAGAAGAATTATGTCCTAGAAGCACCGCTGGGTGCCAAGCCTGCTGCAAATGCAACTGACGACGTTAAGAATGTCTGGCAGAGCAAAGCTGATGACTACTCGATAGTTCAGTGTGCCATGCTTTACGGCTTAGAACCGGAACTTCAACGACGTTTTGAACGTCATGGAGCATATGAGATGTTCCAGGAGTTGATGTTAATATTTCAAGCAAATGCCCGGATTGAGAGATATGAAGTCTCCAATAAGTTCTATAGCTGCAAGATGGAGGAGAATAGTTCTGTCAGTGAACATATACTCAAAATGTCTGGGTATAATAATCACTGGATTCAACTAGGAGTTAATCTTCCTGATGATAGTGTCATTGACAGAATTCTTCAATCACTGCCACCAAGCTACAAGAGCTTCATGATGAACTATAATATGCAAGGGATGAACAAGACTATTCCCGAGATCTTCGCAATGCTAAAAGCTGCGGAGGTAGAAATCAAAAAGGAGCATCAAGTGTTGATGGTCAAGAAGACCACCAGTTTCAAGAAAAAAGGGTAAAGGGAAGAAGAAGGGGAACTTCAAGAAGAACGGTGATACGTCTCCAACGTATCTATAATTTTTGATTGCTCCATGCTACTTTATCTACTGTTCTAGGCAATATTGGGCTTTATTATCCACTTTTATATTATTTTTGGGACTAACCTATTAACAAGAGGCCCAGCCCAGATTTGCTGTTTTATGCCCATTTCAGTGTTTCGAGGAAAAGGAATATCAGACGGAGTCAAAAAGGAACGAAATCAACTGGATAAGTTAATTTTGGAAGGAAATCAACATGATGGGCTTGGAGTGCACGTCAGGGGAGTCCCGGGCTGCCCACGAGGGTGGAGGCGCCCCCCTGGGCGCGTCCCCTACCTCGTGAGCACCCCGGAGGTCCACCGACGTACCCACTGCACCCATATATACCTACGTACCCTAAAACTTCCAGAATAGAAAATAGATCAGGAGTTCCACCGCCGTAAGCCTCTGTAGCCATGAAAAACCTCTCGGGAGCCCGTTCCGGCACCCTGTCGGAGGGGGAACCCATCACTAGTGGCCATCTTCATCATCCCGGCGCTATCCATGACGAGGAGGGAGTAGTTCACCCTCGGGGCTGAGGGTATGTACCAGTAGCTATGTGTTTGATCTCTCTCTCTCTCTCTCTCGTGTTCTCTCTCGTGTTCCCTCGATGCACGATCTTGATGTATCCCGAGCTTTGCTATTGTAGTTGGATCTTATGATGTTTCTCCCCCTCTACTCTCTTGTGATGAATTGAGTTTCCCCTTTGAAGTTATCTTATCGGATTGAGTCTTTTATGAGAACACTTGATGTATGTCTTGCCGTTATTATCTGTGGTGACAATGGGATATCATGAGCCACTTGATGTATGTTTTGGTGATCAACTTGCGGGTTTCGTGACATTGGGAACCTATGCATAGGGGTTGGCACACGTTCTTGACTCTCCGGTAGAAACTTTGGGGCACTCTTTGAAGTACTTTTATGTTGGTTGGATGAATATGAGATTGTGTGATGCATATCGTATAATCATGCCCATGGATACTTGAGGTGACAATGGAGTATCTAGGTGACATTAGGGTTTTGGTTGATTTGTGTCTTAAGGTGTTATTCTAGTACGAACTCTTTTATAGATCGATCGGAAAGAATAGCTTTGAGGTGGTTTCGTACCCTACCATAATCTCTACGTTTGTTCTCTGCTATTAGTGGCTTTGGAGTGACTCTTTGTTGCATGTTGAAGGCTTGTTATATGATCTATCTATGTTATTATTGTTGAGAGAACTTGCACTAGTGAAAGTATGAACCCTAGGCCTTGTTTCCTATCATTGCAATACCGTTTACGCTCACTTTTACCACTTGTTACCTTGCTGTTTTTATTATTTCAGATTACCAAAACCCATATCTACTATCTATTTTGCACTTGTATCTTCATCTCTTCGCTGAACTAGTGCACCTATACAATTTACCATTGTATTGGGTGTGTTGGGGACACAAGAGACTCTTTGTTATTTGGTTGCAGGGTTGTTTGAGAGAGACCATCTTCATCCTACGCCTCCTACGGATTGATAAACCTTAGGTCATCCACTTGAGGGAAATTTGCTACTGTCCTACAAACCTGTGCACTTGCAGGCCCAACAACGTCTACAAGAAGAAGTTTGTGTAGTAGACATCAAGCAGTTTCTGGCGCTGTTGCCGGGGAGGCTAGGTAAAGGGTACTCACACTCCGTCAACTAAGCTCTTTTTTGGCGCGGTGAGTGCTTAAAGGTATATCTTTAGATCTTGCAATCAAATCTATTTGTTTCTTGTTTTAGCACTAGTCTAGTTTATAAAATAAATTACAAAAAAATGGAATTAAGTTTGTCTCAAACGCTTCATCTTTTTAATATCTTTCGTGAGTATGATGGAAAGGAAAATTGTGCTCAAGTGCTAGAAGAAGAATTACATAGAATGCTTGGCATAAAATATGTGAATAATGAGCATGATTGCAATGTTGTTAGTATGAATTCCTTGAATATCCATGATGCTAATGATATGCAAAGCCACAAGCTTGGGGAAGCTATGTTTGATGAAGATGATATTTTTTGCCCCCCAAGCTTTGATGAGCAAATTTACTATGATGAAAGCATGCCTCCTATCTATGATGATTATTGTGATGACACGTATGCTTTAAAGAATAATGATAACCATGAAACTTGTCATCTTGATCTTAATTTTCAATCACATGATAGTTGTTTTGTTGAGTTTGCTCCCACTAATATTATTGAGAAGAATTTTGCTTATGTGGAGAGTAGTAAATTTTCTATGCTTGTAGATCATGAAAAGAATGTTTTAGGTTCTGGTTATATTGTTGAATTCATTCATGATGCTACTGAAAATTATTATGAGGGAGGAACATATGCTTGTAGGAATTGCAATAATATCAAGTTTCCTCTCTATGTGCTTAAAATCTTGAAGTTATGCTTGTCTTACCTTCCTATGCAAGTTGATTATTGTTCCCATAAGTTGTTTGCTCACAAAATCCCTATGCATAAAAAGTGGGTTAGACTTAAATGTGCTAGTCATATGCTTCATGATGCTCCCGTTATGTTTCAATTCTTATCTTTTATATGATCATCATCGTCATCATCATGCCTAGCTAAAAGGCATTAAAGAAAAGCGCTTGTTGAGAGACAACCCAATATTTATCCTTACTGTTTTTGTGTGTCCACATGATTATGCTACTGTATTAATCATGTTTTATAGGTTTCGTTTCAATAAAGTTCCAAGAAAGACCTTTAGGATAGCTTACGGTGATAGTTGCGTTGATCCTGCTGAAAATCAGAAACTTTTGCACCCAGTAAATTAGTTTTGTTAATTCACAGAAACGTGCTTCTGATCTGATTCTTTTTTCTCTGGATTGGTACATGAATTTACTAGGACTTTCTAATTTGGTAGGATTTTTGGAGTTCCATAAGTATATGTTTGATACAGATTACCACAGACTGTTCTGTTTTTCACAGATTCTGTTTTCTATGTGTTGTTTGATTATTTTGATGAATCTATGAGTAGTATCGGAGGGTATGAACCATAGATAAGTTGAAGTACAGTAGATATTACAACAATATGAATTTAGAATGAGTTCATTACAGTACCTTATGTGGTGGTTTTGTTTTCTTATACTAACGGAGCTTACGAGTTTTCTGTTAAGTTTTGTGTTGTGAAGATTTCAAGTTTTGGGTAAAGATTCGATGGACTATGGAATAAGGAGTGGTAAGAGCCTAAGATTGGGGATGCCCATGGCACCCCAAGATATTCAAGGACAACCAAGAGCCTAAGCTTGGGGATGCCCCGGAAGGCATCCCCTCTTTCGTCTTCGTGCATCGGTAACTTTACTTGGAGCTATAATTTTATTCACCACATGATATGTGTTTTGCTTGGAGCGTCATTTTCTTTTGTTAGTTTTTGCTTGATGTTAGTTATAATAATGTTTTGCATCTTTAGTTTCAATAAATAAGTCAAGGATAGCCTTTGCCATGCTTATCTTGCTAGTATACATGTTGCTGTTTGAAAATAGAAAGTTTACCGCTGTTGCAGAAATTCCCTAGAAAAGTAAGAGAATGGTATAACGTTGAATATTTTTGAATATTGAGCTCTGATAAATTTATTACAGTGGGAATTTTAGTTCATAATTTTTGGAGTTAGGGAAGTATTGATACTCTTGCATTCTTTACAGACTGTACTGTTTTGACAGATTGCTGTTATGGTTGCATTGTTTGCATATGTTGCTTGTTTAATGATTCTATTTGAGAATAGGAGTATTAAATATGCATAGGCATTTAGTATGCGATGTTGAATAATAATGTTAGTGATTTGTTACAGTAGAAAATGATAAGGTTTTGCATTGGTTTATACTAACCTATCTCACGAGTTCTTGCTGAGTTCGTTGTGAATGAAGATTTTGATAAAAAAGAGAAACCATGATATGAGATGAATTAAGGAGACACAAAAGTTCAAGCTTGGGGATGCCCAAGGCACCCCAAGATAATATTTCAAGAAGTCTCAAGCATCTAAGCTTGGGGATGCCCCGGTAGGCATCCCACCTTTCTTCTTCAACAACTATCGGTTAGTATCGGTTGAGCCTAAGTTTTTGCTTCTTCACATGAGTTGTGCTATCCTTGCAATGTAGTTTTCTTTAGCTTTGCTTGCTGTTTGAATAAAGTATCAAGATCTGAAATTATTAAATGGGAGAGTCTTCACATAGTTGCATAATTATTCGACTACTCATTAATCTTCACTTATATCTTTCGGAGTAGTTTGTCATTTGCTCTAGTACTTCACTTATATCTTTTAGAGCACGGTGGTGGATTTGTTTTAAAGAAACTATTGATCTCTCATGCTTCACTTAGATTATTTTGAGAGTCGTTAATAGCATGGTAATTTGCTTAATATTAATATACTTGGTATTCAAGATATGTGAAACTTTCTTTTGAGAGAATTGAATACTAAGATAAGTTTGATGCTTGATAATTGTTTTGAGATATGGAGGTGATAATATCAAAGTCATGCTAGTTGGGTAATTATGAATTTAAAGAATGCTTGTGTTGAAGTTAGAAAGTCCCGTAGCATGCACGTATGGTTAACATTGTGTAACAAATTTGAAACATGAAGTGTACCTGGCTTGTGCATCCTTATGAGTGGCGGTCGGGGACGAGCGATGGTCTTTTCCTACCAATCTACCCCCCTAGGAGCATGCGCGTAGTACTTGATTTTTGATGGCTTCTAAATTTTTGCAATAAGTATATGAGTTCTTTTGACTAATGTTGAGTCCATGGATTATACGCACTCTCACCTTTCCGCCTTTGCTAGCCTCTTGGGTACCGTGCATTGCCCTTTCTCACCTTGAGAGTTGGTGCAAACTTCGCCGGTGCATCCAAACCCCGTGATACGATACGCTCTATCACACATAAACCTCCTTATATCTTCCTCAAAACAGCCACCATACCTACCTATCATGGCATTTCCATAGCCATTCCGAGATATATTGCCATGCAACTTCCATCATCATCATCATGACATAAATTACTTTTGTCATATTGCCATTGCATGATCATGTAGTTGACATCGTATTTGTGGCAAAGCCACCATGCATTATTTTTCATACATGTCACTCTTCATTCATTGCACCATCCCGATACACCGCCGGAGGCATTCATATAGAGTCATATCTTGTTCTAAGTTTCGAGTTGTAATCCTTATGTTGTAATCAATAGAAGTGTGATGATCATCATTATTAGAGCATTGCCCAAAAAAAAGAGAAAGGCCAAAATATATAAAAAAGAAAGGCCCAAAAAAAGGGCAATGCTACTATCTCTTTTTCCACACTTGTGCTTCAAAGTAGCACCTTGTTCTTCATGTAGTGAGTCTCATATATTGTGCTTCAAAGTAGCACCATGCTTTTCATGTAGAGAATCTCATGTGTTATCACTTTCATATACTAGTGGGAATTTTTCATTATAGAACTTGGCTTGTATATTCCTACGATCGGCTTCCTCAAATGCCCTAGGTCTTCATGAGCAAGCGAGTTGGATGCACACCCACTAGTTTTCTTTTGTTGAGCATTCATAGCTCTAGTGCATCCGTTGCATGGCAATCCCTACTCCTCATGTTGACATCAATTGATGGGCATCTCCATAGCCCATTGATTAGCCTCGTCAATTTGAGACTTTCTCCTTTTTGTCTTCTCCACACAATCCCCATCATCATATTCTATTCCACCCATAGTGCTATATCAATGGCTCACGCTCATGTATTGCGTGAAGGTTGAAAAAGTTTGAGATTATTTAAGTATGAAACAATTGCTTGGCTTGTCATCGGGGGTATAGAAGTTGGGAACATCTTTGTGTGACGAAAATGAAGCATAGCCTAACTATATGATCTTTGTAGGGATGAACTTTCTTTTGCCATGTTATTTTGAGAAGACATGATTGCTTTGATTAGTATGCTTGAAGTATTATTATTTTTGTGTCAATATAAACTTTTGTCTTGAATCTTTCGGATCTGAATATTCATATCACAATTAAGAAGTTTTACATTGAAATTATACCAAAGTATCACTCCGCATCAAAAATTCCTTTTTATCATTTACCTACTCAAGGACGAGCAGGAATTAAGCTTGGGGATGCTTGATACATCTCCAACGTATCTATAATTTTTGATTGCTCCATGCTACTTTATCTACTGTTTTAGGCAATATTGGGCTTTATTATCCACTTTTATATTATTTTTGGGACTAACCTATTAACCGGAGGCCCAGCCCAGATTTGCTGTTTTATGCCTATTTCAGTGTTTCGAGGAAAAGGAATATCAGACGGAGTCAAAACGGAATGAAATCAACTGGAGAAGTTAATTTTGGAAGGAAACCAACCTGATGGGCTTGGAGTGCACGTCAAGGGAGAACCGGGCTGCCCACAAGGGTGGGGGCGCGCCCCCTGGGCGCGCCCCCTACCTCGTGAGCACCCCGGAGGTCCACCGACGTACCCCCTGCACCCATATATACCTACGTACCCTAAAACTTCCAGAATAGAAAATAGATCGGGAGTTCCGCCGCCGCAAGCCTCTGTAGCCACCAAAAACCTCTCAGGAGCCCGTTCCGGCACCCTGCCGGAGGGGGAACCCATCGCCGGTGGCCATCTTCATCATCCCGGCGCTATCCATGACGAGGAGGGAGTAGTTCACCCTCGGGGCTGATGGTATGTACCAGTAGCTATGTGTTTGATCTCTCTCTCTCTCGTGTTCTCTTTCGTGTTCCCTCGATGGCACGATCTTGATGTATCCCAAGCTTTGCTATTGTAGTTGGATCTTATGATGTTTCTCCCCCTCTACTCTCTTGTGATGAATTGAGTTTCCCCTTTGAAGTTATCTTATCGGATTGAGTCTTTTATGAGAACACTTGATGTATGTCTTGCCGTTATTATCTGTGGTGACAATGGGATATCATGAGCCACTTTATGTATGTTTTGGTGATCAACTTGCGGGTTTCGTGACATTGGGAACCTATGCATAGGGGTTGGCACACGTTCTTGACTCTCTGGTAGAAACTTTGGGGCACTCTTTGAAGTACTTTTATGTTGGTTGGATGAATCTGAGATTGTGTGATGCATACCGTATAATCATGCCCACAGATACTTGAGGTGACAATGGAGTATCTAGGTGACATTAGGGTTTTGGTTGATTTGTGTCTTAAGGTGTTATTCTAGTAAGAACTCTTTTATAGATCGATCCGAAAGAATAGCTTTGAGGTGGTTTCGTACCCTAACATAATCTCTATGTTTGTTCTCCGCTATTAGTGGCTTTGGAGTGACTCTTTGTTGCATGTTGAGGGCTTGTTATATGATCTATCTATGTTATTATTGTTGAGAGACTTGCACTAGTGAAAGTATGAACCCTAGGCCTTGTTTCCTATCATTGCAATACCGTTTACGCTCACTTTTACCACTTGTTACCTTGCTGTTTTTATTATTTCAGATTACAAAAAACCCATATCTACTATCTATTTTGCACTTGTATCTTCATCTCTTCGCCGAACTAGTACACCTATACAATTTACCATTGTATTAGGTGTGTTGGGGACACAAGAGACTCTTTGTTATTTGGTTGCAGGGTTGTTTGAGAGAGACCATCTTCATCCTATGCCTCCTACGGATTGATAATCCTTAGGTCATCCACTTGAGGGAAATTTGCTACTGTCCTACAAACCTTTGCACTTGCAGGCCCAACAACGTCTACAAGAAGAAGGTTGTGTAGTAGACATCAAACGGCAAACAAGTTGCTGCTCAAGAGAAGAAACCCAAGTCTGGACCTAAGCCTGAGACTGAGTGCTTACTACAAGCAGACTGGTCACTGGAAGCGGAACTTCCCCAAGTATTTGGCGGATAAGAAGGTTGGCAAGGTGAACAAAGGTATATGTGATATACATGTTATTGATGTGTACCTTACTAATGCTCGCAGTAGCACCTGGGTATTTGATATTGGTTCTGTTGCTAATATTTGCAACTCGAAACAGGGACTACGGATTAAGCAAAGAACGGCTAAGGACGAGGTGACGATGCACGTGGGAAATGGTTCCAAAGTCGATGTGATCGCGGTCGGCACGCTACCCCTACATCTACCTTCAGGATTAGTTTTAGACCTAAATAATTGTTATTTGGTGCCAGCGTTAAGCATGAACATTATATCTGGATCTTGTTTGATGCGAGACGGTTATTCATTTAAATCAGAGAATAATGGTTGTTCTATTTATATGAGTAATATATTTTATGGTCATGCACCCTTGAAGAGTGGTCTATTTTTATTGAATCTCGATAGTAGTGATACACATATTCATAATGTTGAAGCCAAAAGATGCAGAGTTGATAATGATAGTGCAACTTATTTGTGGCACTGCCGTTTGGGTCATATTGGTGTAAAGCGCATGAAGAAACTCCATACTGATGGACTTCTCAAATCACTTGATTATGAATCACTTGGTACTTGCGAACCATGCCTTATGGGCAAGATGACTAAAACGCCGTTCTTCGGAACTATGGAGCGAGCAACAGATTTGTTAGAAATCATACATACTGATGTATGTGGACCAATGAATATTGAGGCTCATGACGGGTATCGTTATTTTCTCACCTTCACAAATGATTTGAGTAGATATGGGTATATCTACTTAATGAAGCATAAGTCCGAAACACTTGAAAAGTTCAAAGAATTTCAGAGTGAAGTGGAAAACCATCGTAACAAGAAAATAAAGTTTCTACGATCTGATCATGGAGGAGAATATTTGAGTTACGAGTTTGGTTTACATTTGAAACAATGCAGAATAGTTTCGCAACTCACGCCACCCGGAACACCACAACGTAATGGTGTGTCCGAACATCGTAATTGTACTTTACTAGATATGGTGCGATCTATGATGTCTCTTACTGATTTACCGCTATCATTTTGGGGTTATTCTTTAGAGACGGCCACATTCACGTTAAATAGGGCACCATCAAAATCCGTTGAGACGACGCCTTATGAACTGTGGTTTGGCAAGAAACCAAAGTTGTCGTTTCTTAAAGTTTGGGGCTGCGATGCTTATGTGAAGAAACTTCAACCAGATAAGCTCGAACCCAAATCGGAGAAATGTGTCTTCATAGGATACCCAAAGGAGACTATTTGGTACACCTTCTATCACAGATCTGAAGGCAAGACTTTTGTTGCTAAATTCGGATCCTTTCTAGAGAAGGAGTTTCTCTCGAAAGAAGTGAGTGGGAGGAAAGTAGAACTTGATGAGGTAACTGTACCTGCTCCCTTATTGGAAAATAGTTCATCATAGAAACTGGTTCCTGTGACGACTATACCTATTAGTGAGGAAGCTAATGATATTGATCATGAAACTTCAGATCAAGTTACTACCGAACCTCGTAGGTCAACCAGAGTATGATCCGCACCAGAGTGGTACGGTAATCCTATTCTGGAGGTCATGTTATTTGACCATGGTGAACCTACGAACTATGAGGAAGTGATGATGAGCCCAGATTCCGAAAAATGGCTTAAGGCCATGAAATTTGAGATGGGATCCATGTATGAGAACAAAGTATGGACTTTGGTTGACTTGCCTGATGATCGGCAAGCCATCGAGAATAAATGGATCTTTAGGAAGAAGACTGATGCTGATGGTAATGTTACTGTCCACAAAGCTCGACTTGTACGGTTTTCGACAAGTTCAAGGGGTTGACTATGATGAGACTTTCTCACTCGTAGCGATGCTTAAGTCTGTCCAAATCATGTTAGCAATTGCTGCATTTTACGATTATGAAATATTGCAAATGGATGTCAAAACTGCATTCCTGAATGGATTTCTAGAAGAAGAGTTGTATATGATGCAACCAGAAGGTTTTGTCAATCCAAAAGGTGCTAACAAAGTGTGCAAGCTCTAGCGATCCATTTATGGACTGGTGCAAGCCTCTCGGAGTTGGAATAAATGCTTTGATAGTGTGATCAAAGCATATGGTTTTATACAGACTTTTGGAGAAGCCTGTATTTACAAGAAAGTGAGTGGGAGCTCTATAGCATTTTTGATATTATATGTAGACGACATATTGTTGATTGGAAATGATATAGAATTTCTGGATAGCATAAAAGGATAATTGAATAAAAGTTTTTCAATGAAAGACCTCGGTGAAGCTGCTTATATATTAGGCATCAATATCTATAGAGATAGATCAAGACGCTTAATTAGACTTTCACAAAGCACATACCTTGATAAAGTTTTGAAAAAGTTCAAAATGGATCAAGCAAAGAAAGGGTTCTTGCCTGTATTACAAGGTGTGACGTTGAGTCAGACTCAATGCCCAACCACAGCAGAAGATAGAGAGAAAATGAAAGATGTTCCCTATGCTTCAGCCATAGGCTCTATCATGTATGCAATGATATGTACCAGACCTGATGTATGCTTAGCAATAAGTTTAGCAGGAAGGTACCAAAGTAATCCAGGAGTGGATCACTAGACAGCGGTCAAGAATATCCTGAAATACCTGAAAAGGACTAAGGATATGTTTCTCTTTTATGGAGGTGACAAAGAGCTAGTTGTAAATGGTTATGTCGATGCAAGCTTTGACACTGATCCAGACGATTCTAAATCACACATCGGATACATGTTTATATTGAACAGTGGAGCTGTCAGTTGGTGCAGTTCTAAACAAAGCGTCGTGGCAGGATCTACATGTGAAGCGGAGTACATAGCTGCTTCAGAAGCAGCAAATGAAGGAGTCTGGATGAAGGAGTTCATATCCGATCTAGGTGTCATACCTGGTGCATCGGGACCAATGAAAATCTTCTGTGACAATACTGGTGCAATTGCCTTGGCAAAGGAATCCAGATTTCACAAGAGGACCAAGGACATCAAGAGATGCTTCAATTCCATCTGGGACCAAGTCTAGGAGGGAGACATAGAGATTTGCAAGATACATACGGATCTGAATTTTGCAGACCCATTGACTAAGCCTCTTCCACGAGCAAAACATGATCAGCACCAAGGCTCCATGGGTGTTAGAATAATTACTGTGTAATCTAGATTATTGACTCTAGTGCAAGTGGGAGACTGAAGGAAATATGCCCTAGAGGCAATAATAAAGTTATTATTTATTTCCTTATATCATGATAAATGTTTATTATTCATGCTAGAATTGTATTAACCGGAAACATAATACATGTGTGAATACATAGACAAACATAGTGTCACTAGTATGCCTCTACTTGACTAGCTCGTTGATCAAAGATGGTAGTGTTTCCTAACCATAGACAAGAGTTGTCATTTGATTAACGGGATCATATCATTAGGAGAATGATGTGATTGACTTGACCCATTCCGTTAGCTTAGCACTTGATCATTTAGTATGTTGCTATTGCTTTCTTCATGACTTATACATGTTCCTACAACTATGAGATTATGCAACTCCCGTTTACTGGAGGAACACTTTGTGTGCTACCAAACGTCACGATTATAAAGGAGCTCTACAGGTGTCTCCGAAGGTACATGTTGGGTTGGCGTATTTCGAGATTAGGATTTGTCACTCCGATTGTCGGAGAGGTATCTCTGGGCCCTCTCGGTAATGCACATCACTATAAGCCTTGCAAACAATGTAGCTAATGAGTTAGTTATGGGATGATGCATTACGTAACGAGTAAAGAGACTTGCCGGTAACGAGATTGAACTAGGTATTGAGACACCGACGATCGAATCTCGGGCAAGTAACATACCGATGACAAAGGGAACAACGTATGTTTTTATGCGGTTTGACCGATAAAGATCTTCGTAGAATATGTGGGAGCCAATATGAGCATCCAGGTTCCGCTATTGGTTATTGACCGGAGATGTGTCTCGGTCATGTCTACATAGTTCTCGAACCCGTAGGGTCTGCACGCTTAAAGTTAGTTGACGTTTATATTATGAGTTTATATGGTTTGATGTACCAAAGATATTTCGGAGTCCCGTATGTGATCACGGACATGACGAGGAGTCTCGAAATGGTCGAGACATGAAGATTGATATATTGGACGACTATATTTGGACACCGGAATAGTTCCGGGGGTTATCGGATGTATACTGGAGTACCGGGGGGTTACCGGAACACACCGGGTGGTTAATGGGCCCCATGGGCCCAAAGTGGAGCAGAGGAGAGGCGTCCAGGGCAGGCCGCGCCCCCCTTCCCCTCTAGTCCGAATAGGATAAGGAGGGGGTGCGGCGCCCCCTTTCTTTCCTTTCCTCTCTTCCCTTCCTTCCCCCTCTCCTACTTGGACAACGAAAGGAGGGAGTCCTACTCCCGATGGGAGTAGGACTCCTCCCTGGCGCGCCCCCTCCTGGCTGGCCGCCCCTCCCCCTTGCTCCTTTATATACGGGGATAGGGGGCACCTCTAAACTCAACAATTGATCCTTGAGATCTATTAGCCGTGTGCGGTGCCCCCCTCCACCATATTCCACCTCGATAATATCATAGCGGTGCTTAGGTGAAGCCCTACGTCGGTAGAACATCATCATCGTCACCACGCCGTCATGCTGACGGAACTCTCCCTCGAAGCTCGGCTGGATCGGAGTTCAAGGGACGTCATCAAACTGAACGTGTGCTGAACTCGGAGGTGCCGTGCGTTCGGTACTTGATCGGTCGGATCGTGAAGACGTACGACTACATCAACCGCGTTGTGCTAACGCTTCCGCTTTCGGTCTATGAGGGTACGTGGACAACACTCTCCCCTCTCGTTGCTATGCATCACCATGATCTTGCGTGTGCGTAGGAAAATTTTGAAATTACTACGTTCCAGAACACTTCCCGGCTCTCTAAAGCCGGTGTTGGTAATCAACACATCATCATCATGTGTCTCAGCCATTATAATCGGGCTTGAAGGTTCAGTATTCAAAGGATTACTTTTCGTCTGGTCAATGGAAGAGCTGGGGATTTCTGGTGGAACGTCAAGAACAGGTTCTTCTTGTTGTGGTGCGGAGGTCTCAGGCGCTGGAATTTGTTGCTCCGGTTCAACGACTTTGGGGTCTTCAACCGGCTTATTCACCTTCGCCTTCTTGCTAGGCTTGGCCTTTCCACTACATAGGTTATGAGAGGTCAGTATAAATATAAAGGAGAATAAGAAGCAAATAATGAGTGTTTGTTATTACCCAGGAGCAGTTTTGAAAGTCGGCAACTGGGATTGTGATGAGTCACCAGAAGAGGAGCGAGAAGTCTCTTGATAATTTGAATCAACAGAATCAAGTGGCTGGCGAATGAGACCCGCCAAAGGATAAAAAGAGTTTACATCACGGATGACCTTGTTTCGACGGTTCCGGGGAGTGTTCAGTAAGCCGGAAGATAATTCCTCACCACCACTGGTCCGGGTCTGTCGCCGGCTCTCATGCTGCTGTTGCTTCAAAAGAAAGTGAGGATCCAGATGAGCTAAGGGGTGTGAAAAGCTTACTTACCGGGTTACTCTTTGAATTTTCTGTCTTGGCTCGGAGTCGGAGGAAATGATAGTTACCTCTTCTTTGATTGTTTGGCTGGCACCCGTGTCATCCTGATGATAATCAATGTCAATAAGATGGTTGAAAAAGGAGCCAAGGGAAGCAAGGGCTACCTCCGACTCGGAGCCGTCGTTCAGTTCAAACAGCTCAGCAGTACTGGATTTCTTCCCCTTCTTCTTGACAGTACTCTTGGCGGCTTTCTTGGCTTTCCTGGCCCTCTTGGCAGCTTCATGATCATATGTTTTCTTCCAAAAAACATCATCAGCCTGTGAAGGTCATCAAAGTTGAGTTAAACAAAGTATTTAAGGATGAAGGTAAGGTAAGTAATTTAAAGACTCACCTTTGGTGGTGGGCTAGATCTACAGAAAGGTTCTAGGCCCACTTTGCTGCAGTCTGCCGGGTCTTCGTTCAAAAGAGACTTTGTCATTTCATTGATGGCGTCGTTAGTTAAACGCACAGAGCTATGGTGCACTGGATCCTTTTTATTGCCTGTGTAAGCACACATTAAGCCGCTTTGGCGACTCAGTAGTATGATCCGCCAAGCAACCCAACATTGAACCAAGTCAATGCCAGTTAAGCCGTTTCCCAACAAAGCCTTGACCTTGGTGATGGTGGGGGCGAGTTTTTTTGCGTTCAGTAGCGGTCAGCTTATCAGGAAGAGGATGTTTTGAGTCAAGACGCAGGGCACGAAAGCCTGGCAGTCGGTTCTCGTCAGCTAGAGAAGTGTCCTTGCAATAGAACCATGTTTGGTTCCAATCTTGGGATGACTCAGCAGGCGAGCATAGGGGAAGATAGCATCTCTCCTTCACTAAACTAAGATTCCGCCAAGTTCTAGGCTGGGTCCGTTTGAATACTCGTTTTGGCAGTTCAAATAAAAGTATTCCCTGAACAGTTCCACACTGGGCTCCTCTTGAATGCACACCTCACAGAAAACTTGAAAATTGCATATGTCTGACACGGAATTGGGTCCGATGTCTTGAGGATTAAGGTCAAAAAAGTGCAGAACGTCTCGGAAAAATTTAGAGCCAGGCGGTGAGAAGCCCCGGTTCATGTGATCAGTAAAGACAATGACTTCATCATCCTTTGGCTGAGGTTTCTCCTCTTCCGGCTTGGGGGGCGCGGTAATGCATGACAGTCTTTTCTGGCAAATAGCCAGTTTTCACAAAGTCCTTCAGTGTGTCCTCAGTGACAGTGGAGGGAACCCAGTTACCGGAAGTGGCCGTCTTCGGGGCCATTGTGAAGAAAGAAGCCTAAAAAGAAAAAGAACAAGTTTATCGATTTAAGTTAAGCCGGAGGCAAAGCACTACAACACATATTCAGAATGGCGGCTTAAAAGGGGCCTAATGATATATGACTAGCTACAGCCGGTCATGTCAGCCGCCATGAAGATATCGATATCTATCAAGAGGAAAATCTGCTAAGTGTTGAATCTAGCTACAACTAGTGGTGTAAGCCGCTATGACCAGATTGGTATGTATCAGGCGTAAAATCTGCTAAGTGTTGGAAAAACAAGTTTTTACAGATGGTAGCAGGCGATTTGGATCTGGCGCTGTGTGAGAAAAGAAAATAAATCAAAACCTAAAGCATTGCAGTAGCAGAGGAACTAGCACACGGGCGAGATTTATACATCTATGAAGCAAGCTTTGGTAACAAAAGGAATGGAAACAGGTTCCCCGCGTCCTAATAAGACATATTCGGATCTAAAACAAGGGATGACTAGAAGAACGATGAAGAACTACGAAGAACTCAAAGAACTACAAAAACCCTAATGCAGATCTAGAGCATTGGAAGGGAACACTTACAGATGCAGATGAAATGCGGTAGAGCGCATGCGTTCTCTGGTCCCGTTCAGGTCGATGCAGCGGCCAAGGGCGAGGAGGACGGTGAGCTTCGCGGCAGCGGCGGAGCTCAAGTGGCAGATGAGTCGCAGGAGGAGGAAGACGAGAAGGAAAGGGGGGAGAATGAAAAGAGGTTGTTCGACCCTATTTATAAGGAAAAGGCTAACAGGTGGGCACGAAAAAATGAGGAGGCAAAACATGATTATCCAGTGGTTCGGATGCGTCGATTTTCGGAAAGGGAATTAAAGACAAAGATCCGTTAAGATATGTGGGATATTGTGTAAAATTATTGACAGATGACATCATGGCGGGTTACCACGATCGCAGAAGATGACGTTATGGTGGGTTATGAGATCTTGCACAAATGAAGAAGGAAGGATTTTTTCTAAGTGTTGAAGATTGACATGAACAAGTTCAAATCAACCTGGGGCCTAATGCTGGGGATATGGCTATTAGGTATGACCCGCCATGAGGGGCCGGGTTATACCTATAGCGGTTCATCAATATGAAGCACATGGGGATATTGAAGATGGCGGTTCACAGGTAAGGGCCTGTCGGTTCAATATCCGGCGTATCTTGTAGTAGGGGTCCTAAGCTAGGCGTCTTGGAGCGATGGTAACATGGACACGGGGTTTTACCCAGCTTCAGGCTCTATCAAAGAGATAATACCCTACATACTGCTTTTGATTGTTTTCATATGGGTGTAGTACAAAGTACATGTATCTACCACAAGATTGTAGTAATGAATATGATATATCTATTGACTAGCCTAGCCTCGGTTTATATAAGACATCGGAGGCCTAGGGTTTAGGAGAGTCCTTATCTTGGGCGCCAAGTCTTGTGGAGTCTTCCTTGTATGCGGTAGGGGCTGTCCGAACTGGCCCATGAGTAAACGGCCTGGGGGTCCTTGGCCCAATCCAAGAGATCGGGAGACGGTGTGGTGAGTACCCCCTAGTCCAGGACACCGTTAATAGCCCCCTGAACCGGTCTACAAGTTGGGGACGCTCCTCAGTTCTTTAGAACTGTTCTTCGTCTTCGGTTATCGGTCTTGAAAACTGGTTCAACAAATCTTCCCATCATCTATCTTGAGGATTGCCGAGCTAAATCTAAAGAGTTTACACGTCGGGTATCCGAGGAGCCCTTTAAGTCTTCGGCCTTTATCAATGCCTTGTTATTTTTACGCCCACCTCGGGTTTGAAGTTGTCCCCGTGCGGCAGTGTCCTCTTGCCACTACAAAAAAAAAGATACATCCATGACATTTTGGGCCGAACAAATTTTTTTTGTCATACATATGACACTTCTATGACGATAGTTGTGACAAAACCCGGTATCATCATAGATGTGGTGGGCTCCTACTTATATGACAAAAATCATGACAGAAAATGGGCTTTTTGTCCTGGGCGGGCCGGAGACGCAGCTGCATGAAATTCTTTGGGCCGTCCATGACGGAAAAAACCATGGTAGAAGCGAGGGGGAGGAAAATTTTGGGGAGTTGCCGGTTACGGTGTGAGGTCGGAGGCCGAGGGATGCACATTTCTCTCGTACACGTACGCACTGTGTGCGAGGCGTTGGCTCTAACTGAACCCGGGCGAGGCGTTGGGCTCTAACTGAACCCGAGCGATTGCACTGCAGGCTATGCGTTACTTAACCCGAGCGATCGATCGATGGCTGTTAACTGAACCCTATCGAGCGATTCCTTCGCTACTGCTGCTAACTGAAGCCGATCGATTGGATGAATAGT